>NW_017728950.1:27950949-27995532 GCF_001723895.1 Crocodylus porosus
CTCAGTGCCCCGCAGGATGGAGTCTCCCACAACAAACACCTTTCGCTTTGTCTTGGGGATAAATGTTGATTTATAGTTCACGCTTGCAGACCGGTGAAAAAATGTTTCCATTGTTAATAATCAAAATGTATAGAAAGGAGATGTAAGAAAAATCAAAGATGATGGAATGCATGACAATAGGAGGAGTAGTCCTATAGAACCATGCTGACTGTAGTTTGGACTGCAACTCTCAGAAACCCCGGGGGACTGTGAACAAAGGAAAAGGAAATGACAAAGATGACGAGGGAACTATGGGTGAGCAGAGCTGGGAGTGATGGCAACTCTGCTACTCACTGGCTGGAGTCCTACAGTAGTTACATTTGCCATTAATAAGTTGTCTTCCCCTCACACCCTTAATTTTGCACAATCCTGAAAAATGAAATTGATAAAAATTGAACTAAATGCTTAAAAATAAACATTGACATTATCCATCAAAATGATTAAAAAATAAAAATAAAATCCTGTGAAGCCTAGTTATAGTCTATATCATTATATGAACAAGCTATACTCTAGGAGAATCTCAGTTCCTGCCTGTTCATAGGTTTGTCTTCACTATGTAACCAATAAATATACCCATTGGTTTTAACAGCATCTGTAGGGAACTAGCATGGCATGTAGGATAGAAAGGCTCTGTCCTGTACTGAGCTTAGGGTCTCTTTTCTTAGGTTTCAAATTCACTACATTAGTAATAAAATTATATCTCCCCAATGAGACCATGTAGTGATAGTGGGTTTCACCAGTGGGAGAATTATGTAGATTTCCCCAGAATAAACAGATCATTGTAGTTTAGTTCAAACCATTCTAAGAAAGCTGTATCTAGTTTCTCAGTCTTTTTATTTGTGTGTGCGTGTGTGCGTGTGTGTGTGTGCGCGCGTGCACGCATTGAATAGGCTAAATCCAGAAGTATAAAGGAGGAAGGGCCTAATCTTGAAAGCTTTACATGGGCACTTGTACATGTGAAAAGGGTTTAGTCCTCAGTGTTTTATCTGTGGAGAGACCCAGTCCTTCCCTCCACTATGGTGGCACCCCCTGGGCTGCCTGGGTGGGCTATTAGCAGACTGGGTGCAGCCCCAGCTCAGAGGCAGCACCCATCCCAATCCAAATGTCCCCTGAGCCCACCAGGGAGCAGCGCCCAGCTGGCTTCCAAGGGGTGGGCGCAAGGATAGGGCAGGGCCAGGTGCAGCTTCTGAACTGGGGCAGCACCTAGCCCACTAGTAGCCCACGTGGGTGGCCCTGGGGGACTCTTCAGCCACAGAGGGAAGGACCATAGCCCCCTGAAGCTGGGGGTCCACTTGGCCCGCCAGCAGTTTGCCCCTTGGCCATGGGAGAGGCAGGCAGGCTCCATTGTGGTGGGGAGAAAGGAGCAGGCCCCTCACTGCTGCTGCATTCAGTATGTTCCTGCAGTCAGCAGGAGAGCTGGGGCTACCCAGAAATGAGCTGGCTTGTGCCTGGGGCAGCATGGGAAGGCAGAATTGGGGTGGCTGGGTTCGCTGGCAGCTGAAGAAGGCAGTGGGGATGGTGCATGGGGTGCTGGAGACCCAGGCAGGCTCAGGTTAGTGTTGGATCGGGTGCCTCTGAGCTGGGGCACACCCAGCCAGCTAGCAGCCTGCCTAGGCTTTCAGCGACCCCTGCATTGTCCCCACCACCTTCTACTGTCACCAGAAAGTCCTGTTGCCTTCCCGTGCTGCCCCAGGGGCAAGCCAGCCCATTTCAGAGCAGCCCCAGGCATCCTGCCAGCCACAGAAGCCTGCTGAAGGCAGAAGTGGTGAGGGGCCTGATCCTTTTTTTCTGTGGAGCCTGCCTGCCTGGATGTAGTTTAGTTAACAATGATGCAAACTCATTTGAACCCCCCCCCCAAAACTCTTCCATGTGTACCGTGTGATGGCATTAAGCCAAAGTGACATTTTTTCACATGTACATAGTAATGGCATTGTGTGTACAAGTGCCCCATGTCTTTCAGCACCCTAGAAGTCATTGGGAGTTGCAGTCATAACAGGCTGGCAAGATTGGACTCAAAGAAAAGATTCTGACTCTGTGGACAACGAAGGGGGGCTGACCTAACTTGGTTAATGTCCTGAAGGGACCATATACCATGTATAAGATCCTCTTCTGTCCTTTTCCAGAGTGTGTGAGAGGAAAGGAGCATGGGTTTAAGAGCAGTTTCCCATCACTCTGCCATTCAGCATTTTAAAAGAAACCAATGCAGTCTAAAATAAGATTTTTTTTTTTGTACAAAGGAATGTTGGGGAAAGATGACTGATAGGTGCAGTATCATTGGGGGTGTGGTATTTGAAAAGATGGCAAAGCAAATACAAATAGTACTTTAATCCTATTAAAATAATCTTATTATCATCTGGGGGGGGGTTCCCCCTATCCCCCTTTCTTTTCTCTCCCTGCCCCCAAACTCCTTTCCCTTTGTGGTTTGTGCAGTTTTACAATCTGTGGTGGGAAAGCCATTCACTGGAGTCAACATCAATTGCAAATCCAAATGTATGCAATGGTTGTGAGCTTGAAATTCCTTTGAGGTTCACCCAACTCCAATTTTACCCTATCCCTTAAGGGAAAGCATTTTCTCTTTGAAGCTGCTTTCTGTCTGAATGCATTGTGGGATGTTAGTTGGGGTTTCACTTTAGGCTAGTCTTCTCCTGCCTATTTTCTATACCTGGCCTTCTCCTTACACTGTGTATGTGTATTCATGTGTGTGCAGCCTGTAACAATGTGAAGTTACAAGGAAGGTGATACTAAGAATTTGGAAACAGGGCTAGAAAATATTCTGTTCCAGAAGTGCCTGTATCTAAATTAAAAATGTAAAGACAAATAAAGGGAATGTAAGTGTAATTAATCCAGATATTTCAAATCATGATATTAATATTGATTTATCTTCTTTGCTTAATCTTTGAAGCATTAGAAGAAAAATGGCTACTACAGTTATTAATTGTGCTATTTTCTTGTTGACACACCATGAGCAAGAAGGGAAGGGAATCATTTCTCTTCTAGAACAAAGATAAACTACTATAAATTAATCGCTGTGTTGTAGCAAACTAGCTATGGTGCTTGAAAGGTCCAGTGTGAATGAACTGGAAGAAGATATTTTGCTTAGTGAATAAGATTGCGTAAAAATAAACAAACTGAGCAGTCATTTAATAGGTTTTTAGTATAGTAGCACACAAGTCCCAGCAAAGCTCATCATTCCACTGTGCTAGGTGATATATAAACATATGAAAACTAAAAAAGACAAAACAAAAAGGAGAGGGGAAAAGGGCCCTATCATTATTACTTTGTTATTGAAAGAGAAATAAGGCACAGCAAAAGTAAAGTACTGCTGTACCACACAGGGAGTCTTTAACTGGGAAATGAACCCAGATCTTCTGAGTCCCAATTCTTTGCTTTCTCCACAAAACCATCCAGTGTATGAATACATAGATCACTGCTCCCAACCATAAGCAGAGGCTGACAGAACTTCTCTGTGCCCTCTTCCTACATTGTCAAGAGCAGGGGCAGGCAATTACTTTGGGTGGAGGGCTGCTTACCAAGTTTAGGCAAGCTGTTGAGGGCTGCATCGGTAGCCATGCCCTTTGACAGGTGCTCCCTCCCCCCCCCGCAATGGTCACCATCTTGTGATTGGAAGTCCTGCCCCCTAACCCCTGACCTGTGCCACTAGAAGGCCCTCCCCTTACCCCTAGAACTACTCCTTTCAGCAAGGGGTTTTGCCATCTCAGAACCAGAAAAATACTAAATTATATTCTAAAAATTGAACATCTATAACATTCATTAATTTGATTTCAAAAAATGTTTTTGTCCTGATTTACAGGTGTTTGTGTAGTGTACATAAAGGTGATCACACAATAGCTTAAAATGAAGTCTTTCTCTTGTATATTGTGGGAGAAAGGGTGGGGGTATGAGGGTTGGTACAGGTTTGTGGGAGGCTGTTGGTGTGTGGGTATGTAGGGTGTGAGGAAAGGTGTGGGTGTGGGGTTGTGAGTGTGGCATGAGGGAGCACGTGGTTGTGTGTGGATATGTGGGGTGTGGGTGGGTATGGGGTTTTTGGGGGGATGGTGGCTGGAGTATGTGACGGGGTGTGGGTTTGGGGTCCTGTATGTATGGCAGTGCAAGGGGGTTGTGTAGGTGCATGTGTTTGATGGGGTGTGTATGGGACGCTCCTTATGAACACACACACACACAGAATCTCTCCCTCCCTCATTACTCTTGGTCTCTTTCCTCCCACCTCCCTCATTACAGGGATGCATGTGCACATGTGCACCCAAACCCACCCTCCCACTCCTGGCCCTGGGATACTGGCATGGGCTCTATGCTTTGGTGATGCACCCAGGGGGTGGGAGAGGCCTGGGGGTGGGGTTGGGCCAGGCTGGCCTTGCTACTGAGTCTTGATGGCTTTCCCTTGGTCCTGCTGGCCCTGGCTCCTGCCATCTTTGACAGGCACCCAGGAGCAGATAAATATACATTTTCTAATTTTTTAGTGACCCCACAGGTTATATAGAATGACCTAGTGGGTTGAATCTGCCCTTTGGGTTGTATTTTGCCCATCCCTGGTCTAGAGGCAGCACTTTACTAATATGTACAGCAGCGGAGATGTTAGGAGTGGCTTGTGAGAGAGTGAGGCATTTTCAAGTCTTGGAAAATGGAAGAAGTCTACCTAGCTGAGGAGAACCAAGGAAAAATCAAGGGAGTTTTGACCCAGCAACATAGCCACATAAAAACTTCAAGACAAAGCTGCCATTGGTCCTATATGCTTCCTATTCCAGGCTAAGATCACTGAGATCCCCAAGGATGTATTTTGTATGGTACAATACAGTCACCATATGCAAGAAACCCACAGACCAACATACATGTTGCAGGGCACTAAGGTGTGCCTGCTCCTTTAAGAGCAGAAACTGCCTAGAGAGAGGGCCCTAGGAGTCAGACAGAAACCCCACAGGTACAGGTGGCTGTGGCAGCAGGCTAATGTGGGAATTAGCCTGCACCTGCACCCGGTCAGCTGACCAGAAGGCAGCAGGGCCCTGGGCACATATGGTGTGGAGGCAGCCAGTTCTCTGGAGAGCTGTCTTGGGACTTCTGGTTACTGTGTCCCAGGAGATGAGGTTTGGACCTGATCCCTACGTGGCCAGTAGAGCTGTCTTGGCAGGCAATCCCCATGTGGTTAGCAGACAGCATCCTTGCTGAGTGAGGATGGCTGCCCTGACCACATGGAGTTTAGGACCAGCCTCTGTGCATACTGCCACCCCTGGGACTGGCACCTGGGGGATGGAGGGGAAGAGGTTGGAGCTCCCCCTGGCTGCTGCAGGGGTAGCAAAGCAGGGCAGGAGCAGCTGTGGACTCAGAGCAGCAGTTTGCCCTCAATGGGGGTGCATGTGTAGAAGTGTGCCCTGGAGCACTTCAGTTGCATGTGTAGACTTCTGATTTTGTATTTGTAAATTTGGCAATTACTGCTCTAGGTACCTCACTTGCATATGCAAAAATAGCAGTTGATCATATCTCCTTTCCCCCCTCTCCCCCAGTACTGAATAACTTAGCTGTGTTCCTTATATGAGGCAGTTTTTGAAAGCTTGAAACAGTGTGTTTTTACTAAACCTGAATGTTCCCAAATGTGTCACAAATATCACATTACTAGAATATCAAAATAGGTACTGAATGTTGAGTTATTCTCACTAAATTCAATCACATTATTGCTTGAGTAAAGCTTGCAGGAAAGGCCTGACTACAGCCAAATGCTTATTTAATTGCACTGTTTTTATAACACTTTTATAGCTTATTCACTCCTTGATATTTTTTTTTTTTCAGTTATACTGTTTTTGTAAACATGTATTATGTTCTTATTTGCATTCAGTTGGAGTTGAGGTCAAGAGTACATGTCAGTCATTTAACGTAAAATACAATACAGGGATGTCATAATTATCTCAATACCAGGAATTGTAAACTCTGAGATTTCAGAGTTCAGGGTGAACTTTAAGGAAAGTGAAACATGTTAAAGTACTAAAGGCACAACCAAGGTACAACCTTGTACTGAAAGCTGCACAAATGTTAATCAGCTTACTGGAGCAGTCACATATTAAGGTAGAGCCAGTCCCAGCTGTGATGGAGAAGTGTTTCTCCTCCCCACTCTGACTGGCTTATTCTGCTCTCACCAGGAGCAGAGCTAGTCCAAAGTACTGCATGGTGGTGGGCAGAGCTGTCCCTGTGGGTATGTGGGGCCCAGGGCATATCAGCTTGTGCAGGGCCCGGAGGCAGGGGGAGGGAGGTGGCAAGCAGCTGGATCCAGCAGCACTTGGTGGTGGCAGCAGAGCCGGCGGTGCTCAGCAGCAGCAGTATGTGGTGGCAGTGGTGGGGTCTCTGCAGCACTGAGTGCGGGGCATCCCAAAGCACGGGGCCCAGGGCGGTTGTCCCAATTCACCCACCATGCCACCCCAACCCAGGGATCGGCCTTGGTGGTGGGAGGTACTGCAGAACCAGGTGCTCCAGGGCTGTGGTGCTTGCTCTGCTGGACATGCCAAAGGGGTGAGGCTCTGTCCAACCTTAGTGTGACCCTGCATCCCTGCTCACTCTGACTCAGGAGGGTGCACTACTTCCTGGGATTCAGGAGGACTTCAGCTTGGGTGGAAAAACTGTGCAGTATAGTCATAAGTTAAAGGGAACAGAAGTAAAATTTGGTGGACTAGAGGTAATCCTACTTTGGCGTGGCATAACGTTAAACTGAATGAGTGCCTCAAACCACTTAAAAGGTGTTAATGTGCAGTCAGTTCAGGGATTAAGAGCTCTAGAAGCCACCTGTAGTTACCATGTAACAAGGCCCTGAGTTGCTCAGACAACCTGCACAACACTGTGATAACAGTGCAATAAATCTTTTACCCTATTAAAGTTTATAGTCCCAGATAAGGACAATTCCATTTAATTACTAAATAAATAAATAAATAAACAAACAAACTTGAATTTCCTTATTTTATGATAATGGCAGGAGGTAGATATGTAGGGGTGGGTTTCTTCTCATTTTCTTGTATATTGTAAAGTTAATTGTACCCTTCCCAATAGTACTATTTTGTGCTGGGGAAAACCAGTAACAAATTGCTGGTTTATGCCTACTTTTTCCTATTTTCCTTTATTTAATATAATTTCTGGTTTACTGGGTGTTTAGACACATAGCAGTAATGATTAATTAATTACTTCATCAAAATATTAAGGCTAAAATTCAGTCAAGTCTTTAAAAAATAACTCTGATGGCCTGACTGGAGATAGCAGAGAGGTGTCTGATTTTTCCGAGCATGGCTGCTTAACACTATTGAACAATCAGGTCCTTTTATTCTAGCTGTGTGAAGAAGTTGCTTTTTGAAAATAGGAAAGCTCTTCACTGCCCTCACTGAGACCCTGGGCACGTGTACAAGAGACATTTATTGTGCAGTTGACTAATTAGATGCACACCTTGGCATCCACATGGAGCTTATTGCTGCACATTAATAGGAACTTGTATAAGTATCCCCTCAGTACCAGTCATTTTTAAAATGTTGGGAAAACACCCCTTTATTCTGGTTTATCATTTAGCCTTTTGCTGCTCAGTATCTTCTATTCTCTAACCAATATAAACTATGCCGCTTACAGAAAACAGAATAATTTAGATTGATTCTACCTCAGGCTTTTTGAATGTCTATACTTACCCTGTGATAGACCTATCTGAACAAATAAAAACTCATTCGTTACCATTTATTTCTTTCTACCACATCTAAGGGCCTTGTCTGTTTGAGACTCAGGAAGGTAGAAAAAGCCACGCCAATGCAAACAACAATCCCCTTTCTGCATAATGTCAGAACTAGCTTGCAGCCAAATAGTGACTCTAAGGTCTTTATCCTCTTTGGGAGAATTCTGTTCCTCATTATGCTGATATTTGTATGAGGTTCTGGGCAAATTGCCTACCTACACCAAAATTTCTGAAATACATAACTTGTCCAGGAGATACTCTGGAACTTAATTAATTTCTGTTTCTGCATCGTGGCAATACAGGTTTAGATAAATATTGCCATTAAAAAGAGGAGTTTTTTTATTGATGTTTAGCCATCTTCTGCAGTCTTTAGTCAGGCAAACAAGGATTGCAAGATTTAGCCAAATATCATCAGAGCAGGTGTTTTTCCATAGCAACTTTCATCCAAAAGAATCAAAACACTTCAGAAGAAAATTAAGCTTTTGTAGTACCTGATGGAATAACTCATGCAGGATTTATCCCACTTGAATTTTAAATCAGCTTTTGATGCTCTCTCTGATCACATATGAAGCCACATTTTTCCTCCAGTATTTCAGCAGAATTCTTCACTATAAAAAAAATTACTTCTGCTTGCGGGGGTGGGCAAAAAGTCCAGGCCCCATGCCACTTTATTCTGCTTTTCGAACAAGCAAGAAATCAAAATTCATATCCTAAATTGAAATCAGAAGGGAAAAGAAAGGGAGAAAGAAAGAAAAAAGAAAGGTAGTGGCTGTGGGCTTGGGAGTGTAGCAAGAACTGGCTGTCAGGAAAGCAGTTGGCATGCAAAACACTCAGAACCCAAGATGGCAGCAGGCTGGTACTGACTAACCAAATACCTCCAAGGCAGGAAAATGATAACTAGATTGTAATTACTAAGCAGTTAAAATTAGATTAGACTCTTTCATATAGGTGCTGATACAATATGAAGCCAAAAAATAAAAAAAAATCCATTAATACTGGCTATAGGCAAAACCCAAATGAGTTTATTTATTTATTTATTAACTGCTCTGTCTAGAGTAGTGACTTTCCAAAACCAAAAGCGTAGCCCATTTGCATCAGCATATACATATCTGGTGAAGTCTCTTAATGGGTGTTCATTAGTACTCTATTTAAACTGATGTAACTCTGCTGATTTAGACATCAGGTAAGGATGTGCTTCAAAGCTTGGAACAAGATACTTCTGGCTTGGTACTGTTCCTGGTTAAATGCCATTACCCACAGATGGAGAAGTAGCAGGAAGCCAAAGTGTTGGGGAGGAGGCAGAAGCAGCACAAGAGATGAATGTAGCCATGTGTGACTGATGCCTTCTGATTCTGGGGGGGCACCTGCAGAAGCTGCTGCCAGCGGCAGCAGCAGGGCTGGCGAGCACCCGCAGAAGCCGTCAGCAGCATCAGTGGTGGGGGATGGCCCTGTCAGGGCGGGGACATACCCCCCCCCACCAGTCACCTATAAATGTAGCTAGGTGAGTAATGGGACATGAATGAATTCAACTGCGCCAAATGCACCAGTGCACCAAATGGACCTGCCAGTATACCATGGCCCAATCTCTTTTCACTGGGGTAACAGCAAGTTTGAGTTAAGTTGAATGGGAGAATGTGTACCTCTGAAGTTGAAGGCCTCCTATATTGTGGATACCTACCCACTGCATGTTAGTTTCTCTCACATATGTGACAGGCTATCTGGCAGTGACCTAGCCCAGGGGTTTTGAAAGGGCAAAAGATGATTGGAGGACTTGGGATTCCCTTTCCTCATCAATCTGATAATGATTTGGCTCAGGGGTTTTGAAGGGGTAAAAGATGATTGGAGGACTTGGGATTCCCTTCTGCACCAATCAGGCCCCAGAGATTCACCCCCCACCCCTTGTCCTGATTGGCCCCTTGAGTCACCTGGAGGGGAATAAAAGAGGCAGGTGGACTGACTTGGGGAGAGACCAGCAAGGGACAACAAGGATGGAGCTTCACAGAGCTGGCAAGAGCTGAGCCAGCGGGGCAGGAGCAGTGCCTTGGAAGAGCCTGAAAGAGCAGGACCTGCAGGCAGCAGCTGGACCCTCAGCAGCGCAGCGTGCGACTGGCAGGAGAGGCTCCCCGCTGGGCTCCAGGATCCCCTGGGATAGGGTGCAGCCAGCAGGAGAGGCTCCCCCTGCTCCAGGAAGAATCTGAGCAGTGACCTGAGGTGTTCCCAGCTCTGCTTCCAGCTCCTCCAATCAGATGCCAGGCAGCTCAATGTGAGGCCAGGACTCTGGGAAGGTCAAGACCCCTAGCAGGCTGGAACAGTGCCACCAGTGGTGGCTGTGTGGCAGTGTTCCTGCCTACCACATGGGAGATCTGGGTTTAAGTCCCAGCTGAGGTGAGTAAGCTAACAAGAAACAAATCTTCTTGCAGTGGAAAGGGGCCATTGTGTTTCCCTCCCCCCTCCAGGTACCAAGGCCCTATATTTCCTTGTCATTTGACATTTTGCATTTTGTGCCTTTTTATATTTCACCAACCCTTGTTGTTTGTTCTGCTGTTTGTGTTTTATATTGTGTTAACCCTTTTTTTTGTCAGTGATTGGAAGTGTCTAACCTTTGTTGAATCCTGTCCCCTTGGGGCATTGTAGTGCCCACTATACCCTCAGATTTATGCCTATTATGTTCCCAGTATTAAAAAGTATATGGTTAAGTCCCCATTGCTGGTCTGGCTCTGCTCTATAGGGGAGGAGAGTCCCTACACCTCCCACAGTATTTGTGCACTTGCTTTAATCCCTTCAGTTGGAGAGGGGGTACCTCTTGGAGTACCACCCGGGTTATACATAGATAAAAGACAAAATTTTGATATAATCCATAGTTCCACAAGTTGGTTCTAATTTACTTGATATGAGGTTACCAAGCCTAAGTAGTAAACTCACCATGAACAAAGAACCAGGTAATGACAAAGTGTCCATCCATGGTGGTCAGAAGCCACTGCCTATTTTAATGTGAGGAGCAGCTGTGTACCAGTCGGATCAGGTAAAGAGGTGGAACTACATACTACTGGAACAGGAAGCATTAGTGAGGCAAAAGTTCTTTGGGACTGTTATTCATGTTCTGTAGTTTATATAAGGTGGCCTGGTCCAGGATCGGGGCTCCTCGGTATTATAATAATGCAAGTAATAACAAAGATGTTGTGAATGCAGGCTGTAACTTCGTTTTAAAGGCACTGGAAAATTTGACTATACAGAGGATACAGTGAGGCTCTGCATAAGCTGCAGCCCCTTATTCTATTTTCAGGAAACTTGGCAGCAAAAGTGCTGCTATTACGTACTCCATGGTTACACCTATCCGTTCCATCTGAGACTGGATTCCATTGTGGTAAGCATTGTACACACATGTTGAAAGATCCTGCCCCAAGGGTATAGACTCTGATACATGCACATATTGAATAGTGACATACTGTATTAGTGTAACTAGTGTCTTCAGTGTGGCTGCTCCAGAAGCAGAGTGCCACTTAACATGAAATATGGTGTGTGTACACACAGGATGATATCACTTTAACATAACATTTTTGAATTGGTTGAGTTACTCATATAAATGGCCATGTAAATGCTTATTTTACCGCCCTTATTTTGCTTTGGCTCAAATCATTTAGGAACATATTTCAGCCAAAGAGAAATAAACTGTTCTTATTCTCCAGTAAGAAGCTATAAAGTGGGATAGCACCAGTTTAACTCAAGACTGCAATTAAATATTTGCCAGTTTGTGTGTAAACAAGGACTAAGTGGACTGGAATGTGATACTAAATATTAGGGGTGTATGAAGCAGGCCCTATTTGATTTGGATTTGGATTTGGCCTGAATCAGGGACAGTGATTCAATTCATTAATTTGGATCACTGTCCCTGATTTGATTCGGACAAATCTGAATCTGAAGATTCAATGCTGATTTGGGGAATCAGCGATTCAGACATAGACACAGCTTTAAATGTTTTTTCTATACAACTCGAAGTACCAGCACAGCTCATGATCGCTGTGATGCTGGGGCATGTGGAGCATCCCACAGGAGTGCAGAGCATCCCTCCACATGCTTGGTGGCAAACTTCCGGTCCAGTTCTGTGTCTGCCAGGGAGCATGCCGTCCTTCCCCCCCATGCCACCCTGGCTCAGCAATTGGCCATGGGGTGGACCCTGGGTGCCCCCCCAGACCCAGGAGGCACCAGTCACCAAGTTGTGGAGGTGTGTGTGTGGGGGGGGGGGCGCGCTGTGCGCTCCCCGGCGGACCTGGAAGTGGACCAGAAGTGCTTCTGGTCCATTTCCAGGTCTGCTGCCAAGTGCACTGAGGAGTCCCCCATGCTTCTGTGGGACCCTCCATGTGCCCCAGCATCGCAGCATTCATGAGCCACCTGCTATTTAGAGGTATGTAGAAACAGCATTTAAAGCTGTATCTGTGACTGAATCCCTCAGTCTTTCTGAAGCCCTCCAAATCAATTTGAAGGTTTCCAATTCAATTCGGAGAGATTAAAGGGTCCTCTGATTTGATTCAGATTTGGAGATTCGGCAATTGAATTGGGCTAAATCTTGGCCTAATCAAATCAGGGAACCGAAGCATTGCACAGCCCTAGTAAATAGACAAGATGGGCAAAAAAAAAGGGGGAAGAAAAAAACTGCAATCTGATACCATTCAGGTTGCTTTTTGTTTCAACTTTGCAGGTACTTTAGAAAATTAGCTTTGTGGGAATGTTCCCAAAACACAAAGCATACTTATTTTAGAATATTCACAGACAAATTATTTCATGTTCTTTTTTGCTGCCATAGACCTAGAGGCTAGAGCTGGATTATGCTAGGAATAAATGCAGAACAAAAGGGTACTTCCTGCATCTTACAGTATCTGTTATTTTAACAGTTATACTGAGATGTTGGAGGCTGGTACATTTGAACTAAGAGGGCATGTAGTTTTTGACAGTTGATTTTAAAAAAATTACAATTTTTTTTCTGTCAATTCCCATTTCAAAATATATTAAATCAGTTTTTTATAATTTTAATGAATATAATTTCATTTAAGAAAGAAACCACATAATTAAACATTTGATTTAATCCAAATGAAAAGTTTCAACTAATTTCCAAACACATTTGAAGTGGTATTTATTTTGCTGTGATTTGAGATTGAAAAAATATCAACATTTATCACAGGATAGGCATTTCTACCTGGCTAATTATGTACATAAACCATTGAAAATAGTATTTGTACATGATACTAATCCTGGTTTATTTTCTAACAAATAAACGCAACTCAATACACATCAGAAGTTTTATGGAATAGCAACACACTGGGCATGTCTACATGTGTTTATTAATGTGCAGCAATAAGCTTCAGAGGTGGGGCAGCATGGCATCGCTCACAGGTCTGGGGGAGCCCTGGGCCTTCAGGGCACAGTGTAATGGGGGAGTCTGCAGCTGGGAAACTGAGGGTTGGAGACTGGGGTACCTTTGTGGTGAGATGCAGTGCAGCACATTACAGAGTGGGGTCTATGGCTTGCATTGCTATGGGCCATGTCATGTTTGATCCCCAGATACTTAGAAGTGGGATAGCCCTGGCCTGTGATACACAGGAGGTCAGATTAGATGACCTATTGGTCCTTTCTGGTCCTAGAGTCTATGAAACTATAAAGCTGGAGGTAGAGAATAAACATGAACCACTAGAAGAGAGAAAATGCCAACACTGAGTTCTCTCACACTTACTTACACATCCTTCACACATTTACCTTTTACTATTCTTTTGAATGTTCCCATTATAATCAGTGCTATTATTTGCAGTAACAAAATGAAAAATGCATTGTAAGAATCTGCAACAGTCAAGCCTAAATATTAAAAAAAAAACCCCACACCCATAACTTCAGTAGAAGCAAGATGTGATCTTAGGAATGCGGGAAAACAACTGTTCCGTATGTGTCAAAAAGATCGGATTTGTTAAGGGGAGATCATGAGAACACAATTCTGGTATCCATGCCATGATTATTCTTTGGAGGCTTTCAGACACTGTGGGAAAATAATTAAACTGTTTAAGATGTTACACAATCTATGTATCTGGAAAATGTGCAATATTACACAGGTAAAACTAACCGCGCTCACTTTTATGATTACAAACTATTCCACATCCAAATGAAATATTTCTGAGATTTTTTTAATCTTATATGTATTGAAGGGTTTCTCCCTCCCCCCCTATTGTAAATACATTTTATATCTTAACTGTAGTTTAACCCTTTTTTTTTTGTTTGTTTGTTTTTAGTTTGGGGATATATAGCTAGCTATTAGAAGATCCCATTTAAAAGATATGAGTATCAAAGCATTGTTCATGATGCTTCAGCAAGAGCAAAGATTCATGGAATTGATAGAACCTGCAAAGCAGAACATTTTAAAACCATTTTAGTCAGCAGGGGGATTCTGGAGGATCTTCAGTCATTCAGGTATAACACTGGCTGTATGTTTGCTTGCAATCATGTATACTATACTGTTTGTATCTGTGCCAGTCTTATGAAAAAGGGTAGAAAGGCAGGAAAATCTTTGCTTTTGGTGGTGTTCTTCCCTTAACAGACCAGGGAAACTACTGTGAGGAAAGAACTTTCAAAACATAAGCATAGACTACCCATAAGATTGTACAGGACTTGAAAGAAAAGTTGCTTAGCTAATACAGGTTATCTATACGATATCTATACAAAGTTGTTTAGATGATACGTGCCAAAAAGCTCCAGTCCACTCCCTCTCTGACACTTTGCAAGGCCAGGCAAGTAAGCTAGTGGTCTGAACACACATGTGAATAATATTCAGTCCAAATCTGTACTGCTTCCACAGTGTTCCCAAGACTACTGCCAAGAAACAAGACACACCCACTCATCCCTGCTCCATATGCCACTTTTTGATGCATCGCTAGAGATGCTTTCAGGATATCAGTTTTGGGTGCACCCGTCATCCTTCTAACGGTGATGATACAACTTTCTTTCAGCTTATGGAATGAGAGGAGGTGGGACTTGCATCTCTGGAGTGATCTTGAGATTGCCAGGAAGACATGGTAATAATCACCATCATAGTGGTCTGTCTCAGCAGGGAAGCCAGAGATTGACCATATTTACGCAAATATTAGATTAATTCTTTTTCCCCTCCAGCA
Source organism: Crocodylus porosus (assembly GCF_001723895.1). Taxonomy (NCBI): domain Eukaryota; kingdom Metazoa; phylum Chordata; order Crocodylia; family Crocodylidae; genus Crocodylus; species Crocodylus porosus. Next base: position 27,965,842 of record NW_017728950.1, read on the forward strand.
TGGGGGGCAATCCCTCATTTTACATTTTGTATTCAAGGAAACTGCATGAAATACATTATCTATCATTAAAGTGCTGCCAAAAGCAGCATGTGCTCAGTAATGGAAACCAACTATGAAGTTGAATAAATGCAGTTGACACCGAGCCTGACTATAAAACACATGGCCTATATTGGGCAAACATGCTGATGAGAACCTACCACAAGGACAGATTAGTGCAGCTCAGTAGGATACGATGTATAGTAGTGCCCCTTGAGCACACTTCCCCTCAGCACCTACTCTTTTCAAGTCATGAAGAGCCACTCCACTGCATACATTTCAACTTCATCTGCGCTCCCACAGCTGAGCTGCTCCTTTCTTTCCCATTTCGAATGATTGCTTCTTCTTCACCAGCCTTAAAAGACTGGCAAGCATTACCAAATGGGGCCCCAAACAGTTCACTTAGAATCCCTCTGTTGGCCCCTCTCTCAGCCTGTCACATAAGATTAGTTTCTACATATAGAAAATGTATAAATTTGATATAATTTTCCATGTATGGAATCTAATCATTGGAGGTTTGTCTTGAATGTGTCCCCCTCCTACTGTTATGGCAGGGAAAATAGGTCTGGGGGGTCAGGTAGCCCTCTTGCCTTCCCCCTGCCAACTTCTTCCCCCTGCCACCCCTTTCCCCAATCCTTACTGTTGGATCCTGCTCTTCCTGAGCACATGGAAGCGAGGAGAAAATTTGAAAGCACTGGGTGCATCTACCCAGAGTGCACATCTACATGTGCAATTAATGTGAAGCAATAAACTCTGGAGTTTATTGTTCCAGAGTGTATTGCTCCTGAGTATGCCATCTGAATGTGCTCCCAGGGCCAAGGTATCCAGGTTGTAGCCATATTGGTCTAGAGGAAAAGGCAATCAGGACTTGTAGTAGAGATTTTATCTTGTTTTAGACCAAGATTTTTGCAAAAATTCTTTAATTGCAAGCTTTCAGGTGCAAACATCCTTCATCAGGCACTGGAGGAAAGATTGTAAAAGTTCTCCTGGGTAGAAATGGAAGTTCATGTTTCATAGGATTTTACAGAGGAGTCAATAGATGGAAAACTCCTCTGGAAAGTCAGTTCATAACTGGTATGGAGCCTCTCACTTTCCATGTGTCAGATATCTCACCTGGATACCAGACACATGGATGATATTGATTTTTAGCCAATTTTAAAAACAAAATCTTCATATTTTCCCAAGTGGAAAGCAACTGTGACCACTTGAAACCTGAGATCATATTCCTGCCTTTATTTCAAGGTAATTTGCATCATCACAGATCCTCACAAAAGGTGAGAGACTCTATACCAGCTATGAACTGGCTGCCCAGAGGAGTCTTCCATCTGTTGATTCCTCTGTGAAATCCTATGCCCCAGCTCCTTGCTTCCAGCTCTGCCTGGCTGAGCTTCCTCCTGGCCCCCCTTTGAGTGTTAGTTTCTCTATTTGTAAAATAGAGATGATATTTAACTACAGGGGTGTTGTAGCAATTTCATTACTTACTATTTGTTCTGCTATTTACCTGTAGAAAGTGCAGTATAAATACTAGTTCTTCAACTGCTATGAATCAGTTTAGCTCCGCATTGTGTTAGTAGCCTTGTCATTTCCCCACGCTGCTATGTGACAAGTTGTGCTTAGTACCTGTACCATAGGCTCTTATTACAGAGTACATTTAACAGGAAACTCATCAGAGGTTCCTCAGACAACCCTTGGGAGAGACAGGAACGCTCTGTTCCCTGGAATGCTTGTGTAGGTGATACTACTATAAACAGATACTTTAGTCAGGAGCCTGAGGGTGTTGCTGTTGTCCTTGTTCTTCCAAGTATTGTTTTGGGGATTGTTCTCGCTAAGAGCATGGATCAGAGGGCCATGCCTTAGGAACAGTGTGAAGGAGATATTTAAAGTGCAGGAAAGGAGGCACACTCAAAAATGCAAGACTTGGCATAGTAGGCTATGCTCTTTGGTCCCTCTGCAATGAAGATACTGTAGCAATAGTGCAGCCAGGTGGGGGCAAATTAATTTAAGACCCTATGGCTGTCTCTGGTCCCTCAAGTGCAGCAGAGCAGATTGCCCCACTGCATGCTTTTAGGTTTAGTCTTTTATTTTACTTAGAGAAGTCGTCTCTTCCTGTACAGAGCTGGTCTAGAGCTCCCAGGCCTGCTAGGCCCTCCACTGCATGTCAGAAAGCCAAAGAGAGGGTTGATGGGTCTTTGTACCTTTTGAGGAAATCCTTAGGAAAATCTAAAAGACACATTTTTTTTTTTAAATGAAATTTGGGATTTCAGTTCTGTGGACAATTTTGAAATATCATTGGATGTAGAACTAGATTTTTTCTGCCACTTCAGAATTTTCCATGGAAATGCTAGGTACCCAACAGACCTCTTTGTTTTCTCTTTCCTTTCAGTTCTTCCTTAGATGTATCTAAAGGCCTTGTCACCCTGGGCACTTGGCACATGTTAAATCTGTGGAACATTATGTGGTATTCAAGTTAAAGTGTGCTCTGAGCAGTCTTATGGTAATGCTTACTATGATTTTACAACACATACAGCTTGTGCTCTGCCACTGGAGGGGCCAGTGAGCAGATATCCTGGCAAGCTGGACTGGGGGTGGGGGTTTATAGCCCAATAGTTTGCTTCCACAAAGCTCCCAGTTCCTCCATCCTATTGGTTTCCAGTGACCAATTCCACCGTGAGTGACTAACCCTGGGTGATTTATTAATAGTAATATCTGAGTCTTGAAATCAGAGCTCCTGGGGATGGGTGAAGTAAAATCAGATCCTGTTAGTCTAGTGAGAAATTGTGCTTGTGCCTGTGACCTGCAGAGAAGGGGCTGAATCTCAGTCTGTCTCCAAGCCAGTTCTCAGTGATGCCTGGGTCATTCGTACAAACCCACCACTCTGGGTTTTAGGAGGGGCCCTGACAGCCTTACCTGGGGTACTGGAGGTCTCTGGGAGCTGCAGCCATGGCAGTCCTGCAGCAGAGAGCCTGGCTGGCATTCAGAGCATGGCTTCAATCTGCTAGGCTCCAGTTTGGGGCAGTTCATGCTACCACCATGTGCGCTGTCATGCTTTTTTTTTTTAGGTGGGTTTTTTTTTTAAACCAGTATCTCTGGAGTCAAAAAAAACCCCATACTGCAAAGTAGCAGTGTGGGGAACACTTGCATGTGTGGTGTACGTGGCATACCTCACATCTCCACTCATCTGGCACACCCCTTCGGGGCTCTTTTGCCCTGTTGCCTGATCCCGCTTGTTCCTAAAAGCAGGATCAGACATGCTGGAGGACCACAAATTGCTCATATTATCTCTGTAAAGCAGCCTGATGAGAGCAGAACACATTATGACCTGGAAATATTCCTCCCATGAAACCACTGTAACTTTCCTACAATATGAGTGCACTTGGCACGTGTTTTACTGCTTGAACGTGTGAAGGGTCACATTTTAAATGCATTTAAAACATTCTAACAGATTAAGATTCATTGGGGCCCAGGGCCACCCTGCCCTGCAGCAGCAGGCTCTGTCCCCAGCTGGCATAGTGGGATTAGTGGCTGGATTGGGATGCACTGCCTTACAGGCCGGGGGAAGGAGCTGCAGCCACCCCTGCCTACAGCTAACCCTGCCAGTGTTGGGGATGCAGAGCCACTGCCCGCTGGGCACCTGTGGTGTGACTCAAACTCTGGGGGTAGCCCCTTGCCCCACCATGGCTCAGTTTGGCTGCAGTGGCACCCAGCAAACAGTGCCCAGAAGCCATGGCCCACTGTGTTGTGCACACCTGCCCTGGCCTGGCTGCTGGTTTCGTCTGTGCCAAGGCAGGGGCCCCTAGACCTGGGCCCAGCTGGCCTGTGCATTAATCCACCTATGCATTCTAAGTGTAATGTGTGACATGGCCCTAAGAGAAGCACTGTGGCGATTAATTTGAAGTTTGCACTATAAGCTATCTATGGAAATGCTCTATAAACACCCTGCTGCCCTGCTTCTCCATCTCCGAGTCACTACCCCCACTGCAAATAAAACAGACCCCTGACCGCCCACCACAACTAAGCCATGGAGAAAAACTAATTCTTATGTATGAAGGCAAAATTTGTTTCCAGGCTTTTAATTGGTTATCACTGGCATTTTGTTTTGCTTTTTAAACTGAAGCATTATTTGCTAAGTAATTCTGGATAGAGGAAAGAAAGAAAAATAAGTCATGTGTTTGTTGGTATAGACCGTGTACTGAGTTTAGGAAAAGACAGGCTGGATGCATTTGTAGCTAGGCAGTCTTCTATTTAATTCACATTACATTCTATTCATTTTCTGCACAAATTATAAATATAGCTGTTGATCAACACTACCAGTCCTGAACATACCATATCTGGATTGCAAACACACCTATGTGGGCTTCCCATTCTTCTATTCATTGTCTTGTTTTCACTTTACATAGATTTCTGAGGCCAGGGAGAACCAGTATGATTATCAAAAATGTTCTTCTGCCTAGTGCAGGCTATAGAAGAAAACCTCTTTCAGTTCCCTCATTGTTCTACTTGCTTCTGTTGTTTACCTTAGGCTACAGTGATTATTCATCAAGGTTTTGATCAAAGGCCATTGAAGTCTGTCCATTTTGTTTCCTGGACATTGAAAGGCTATGGGACCTGAACCTGTTCAGCCTCCACAAGAGAAGACTGAGGGAGGGATCTAGTGGCCTGTTACAAACTAGTCAGAGGGGACCAGCCGGCACTGGGGGAGTCCCTGTTCACTCCCAGGAGTGACAAGAAATAATGATCACAAGCTGGCAGAGGGTAGATTTAGGCTAGATATCAGGAGGCGCTACTTCACGGTCAAGGCGGCTGGGATCTGGAACCAACTTCCAAGAGAAGTGGTGCTGGCTCCTACCCTGGGGGTTTTTAAGAGGAGGCTAGATGTACACCTTGCTAGGGTCGTTTGACCCCAGTACTTTTTCCTACCATGGCAGGGGGTCGGACTTGATGATCTGCCCAGGTTGCTTCCAACCCTACCAACTACAAAACTATGAATTCCAAGAGGAACATGGGTAACCAATGTGAGGACACGGTCAGTAGGGCTAATCGCACCTTGTCATGCTTCCACAGATGCATCACAAGCAGGGCCAAGGAGGTGATCCTTCCTCTCTATGCGACACTGGTCAGCCTGCAGCTGGAGTACTGCGTCCAGTTCTGGGCGCTGCACTTCAGGAGGGATGTGGATAGCATTGAGGGGATCCCCAAAGGAGGGCCATTCACGTGATCCGGGGACAGCAGGGCAGACCCTACAAGTAGAGGCTATGAGACCTTAATCTGTTCAGCCTTCACAAGAGAAGGCTGAGAGGGGGCCTGGTGGCCATCTGTAAACTTACTAGGGGGGACCAGAGGGGAATGGGAGAGACCTTGTTCCCCCAAGAGCCTCCTGGAGTAACAAGAATTAACAGCCATAAGTTGTTAGACAGTAGGTTTATACTACACATCCGAAGGCACTACTTCACAGTCAGGGCAGCTAGGATCTGGAACCAACTTCCAAGGGAAGTAGTGATGGCTCCTACCTTGGGGGTCTTTAAGAGGAGGCTTGATGATTACCTAGCTGCGGTCATTTGAGCCCAGTTTTCTGTCTTGCCCAGGGCAAGGGGTCGGACTAGAAGATCTGCAAGGTCCCTTCCGACCCTACATCTATGACTATGTTTCAGTCCCTAAATTTGCTGCATATAAAATAATGATGTCATAGCCAAGAGGTTGAATTGCAGTCTGTAACAATTGGTTGGGACTGATTGGGAGCTCAGGGCCCATAGTATTTTTCAGTGTAATTAAACTTTTTACTAAGTTACTGCTAATTGCTGTCGTGCCCCTAATGCCGGTGCACCCTTGACCTGCGAGCCTGTGTTGGCACGACCGGCTTGGCGCGAGGAGGGGGATTTATAACCGGATAGGTGGGTGATAACGGTGAGCAGGAGTCAGAGGATTTAAACACAGCGTATGGTTATACAAAAGGTTTATTTCACTTACGCTACTGATGTGCTGTAGCGTAGGCAAAGGAGTTGATTTATTCAGTTATAGCATGCAGATATCATGTTACCCAGCATTTACAGGGTGGGTAAGAGAGTTGCTTGTTACAGATTCCGAGCTATTCACATAAGCCGTTGCAGTCTGCAGATTACCGAGAGCTCTTGATAAGAAAGATTACGACAGAGATAGAGAGATAGACATGGATACGCCAAAAAGATACGTAGGCGGAGAGATAATATTTGTGCACCATCTGTTCTTCTTGAGTGTATACACCGTTCTCTGCCTTGAGCGGAAGTTCTTTCAAAGTTTTATTTGCCAAAGGTGACCAATTACTATACGCTAGGCATGAATAATTAATGAGTTGGCACTTGTGCTTTCTTTGTTTGCTAAGGTTTCAGAAAAAGTGGGGTTATTTTTATTTGCATGGTACTGGTCCTGTTTGGTCACAGGATGGCACGCATAGTATATTATTTAATTTTACAACTTTAATAAAGTAGTTTCATTTTTATCTGGTCACCATGGGTACCGATATCTTTTTTTGACGTCGCGGTACCAAGCTGCAATTTGTTCAAGGTTAGTGTCTCTCTCTTGTATGAGAACTCAAGTGATTTAAAATGAGGCACAGAGAGGGGTGTGTATATGCAGCACTGTTAATACAGAGGGATAAATTACAATTACAAAGTTTGTTGTGTTAGCTTCTGACCTTTTGCCATCAGCATCTGAAATCAAAGACTTTGATCTTTGACAATTGCAAGAAGGTGTGATAGACTCCAATCACCTATATTCAGATCTAGATCAACTTTTATATTTTCCATTCAAGATTTGTTACCATTCCATCACAGACATGGGGGCCAATTCCAAATATTCATCCTGATTTTAAAATTTCCTCAAAGTTCGATGTATTCATTAACTGTGGGTTTGTTTAAGGCCACTTTGTTTTTTCAGTAAACATCTCCAAAAATAAGAAATAAACAAAAGAGTGACATTTAAGCCATTGTTAAAGCTTAAGGGTATGTTCTGATCTGAATAGAGATGTAGATCAAGATCAAAACATTAGTTAGATGAGATCTGAACTTAAGCCTTATAAGCCTTGACTTGTAAACTAAAGTTATGTGAATTGAAGGGTCATAGCATAAAGAAACTTGAGATCATTTAAGTACATACTTAATGATGAGTATGTTGTCTTCCTTAAGATACAGCAAAGTAGAGCAGACCAGCAAGAAATGGAAATGGCCAGATATTCCAGTGGGGAGTTTTTCTTTTTTGTTTGTTTGTTTTTCCTAAAGAAGTAGACTATTATGTATGCCTGTCTTCTTGTGTATACATACTTTGTTACCGAGCTGTGAGAAATTAGTGAAATGCCAGCAAACAGAGAAAGGGATGGTTTAGTAATTAAAGACTAAGATTTGGAGATCTGGGTGTCTTGGTGCTGAGTTCCTTTTTCAGCTTCAGCTGTTGGTCTTTTTGGGTGTCAGTTTCCCACCTGTAAAAATGGAGGTGAAGGCATTCCACCTCCAGGGAGGTGGAGGAAGGGTGGGGGAGGGGTAATTTGCAGTGGGGGAGGGGTAGTGAGGATCAATGCATTAAAGACTGGGAAGTGCTCAGATACTACGGTGTCAGGGGCCATAGAATACTGTAGACAGATACATGAAAGTTTCTTAAGTTCCACCATCAGAAAACTGAATGTTGGCTCTTCTACTCCTTCCCTACCCTTTGGCATTGCTTAGACCAGTAGTCTCCAAACTTTTTTGATAGCGCACCCCTATCAGTAAAAAAAATTTTGAGCACGCACCCCCAATATATGTATATTTATATAAATAGAAGTTCTAACATTTTCTTCCCACACCCCAATGGATCGTCTTGTGCACCCCCCAGGGTGTGCGCACTCCACTTTAGAAACCACTGGCTTAGACAAGTGGTGAGCTGAGACTTCTGTTTTTCTGCTAAAATCTGTTTGTTTTGTGACTTCATTCCCCCGCCCATCATTCCCCTGCCCATCTGTCTGTTTTGTCTACCTGCAGCAGACTTCCAGACTGAATGTCTCTGTGGCAAGAACTGTCTCCTTTGTTACTTGTCTAAACAGTGCCCAGGACAATAGGGCCCTGATCCTTGATTGAGATTCCAGTGTTACTTGTATAAAAGTAGCACACATTATTCATTCAAAATAAAACCAATGTCTCTGCTCTTCCCTTCATGAAGGTATCAGTTGGCTTGTTGCTGTCAAGATGCAAGAAGTAAGGTTGCCTCTTAGTATAGTATCCAGAAAATCCTCTGCAAATGTCATTCAAGTCTTGCTTTTTTACTATCCATATCATATGTGTGATGTAATGAAGGAGGAATACAGTTGCTTGAAAAAAGAATCCAGCAGTCCTTGGAAAATAGAGCAAGAAAATGCTACTGTATTTCTTCTGCTTGGAACGCCCAAGGGAGAACCTCTGAGATTAAAAATACTTTTGATACAGAGCCAAGTTGCACTAAGGGATTAGATAATTATATATTACAGTCCGCTAAGTGCGCTACACATGCTCTATTCTGGAGAGCACCAAGGGAAAAACGGTTACTTGGTTTTTCCGAATTCCAGTGATAAGAAATTAAATACATTTTTCATTATCAGCGTTGCAGGGCAGGCAGAGATGCAGCAAACTGTGCACAGCAGCACTGTGGCCTGGAGAAGGCTAGAGCCCTCCAAGCCCCCCAGTGCTGTTGTCTGTAGTAGCTTTGTCTGCCTCGCAGCATGGCAACCCCCCTGCCAGGAAGAGGCTTGCACTCCAGGAAACCATAACATCATGGTTGCCCTCCCCCACAACGCTTCAGTGGCCGGGCAGGGCCAGAGCCAGACACCACCAGCAGGGCCCTCGGGGGTGGGGGAGAGGGAAAGGAGTGGGTTTATTCCTCACTTTGCCACTGGGATACTGCAGCAGGGTATGCCCACCCCAGCTGCTGCCGCTGCTCACTCTGTGCCCACAGTAAACAATACGATAACCCCCCTCCTGCCCCTCTCCCTTTGGCATCTGGTGGGGGGCAGCTTATCCTGCCACTTGCCCTGGTCATAGAGTGAGCAGTGGCCATGGCCAGGACAGCAGACCATGCTGCAGTGCCCTGGGGGCAGAGGGTGGAAATAACCCTGCTCCCTGCCACCCTCCACCCAAAGGGCCCTGCTGGTGGCATCTGGCCCTTCCCCTTCCCAGCTGCTGGAGTGTCAAGCACAGAGAGACCACGATGGGGGCTGCAGCCCCTGTCACAATTTCCTATAGCATGAGCCTCTTCCTGGTGGGGGGAGAGGGCCATGCTGTGGGGCAGGGAAAGCTGCTGCAGACCACAGCACTGGGGGGCTTGAAGGGCTCTGGCCCGCTCTGGGCCCCAGTGCTGCTGTTCACAGTCCACCATAGCTCTGCCTGCCCCTCAGCAGGGCCCCATCAAGGGCTCAGCCCCCTGGCCACTGCAGTGGCTGGGCAGGGGTGTGGCCAGACGCTGGCCTGCAGGGTCCCTTGGGGGAGGGCAAGGACAGGGGTTATTTCCCCTCCCTTTGGCATCTGGCAGAGGGGACAGGAGTAGCTTATTCCACCACTCTGCAGTGAGGGTAGTCAGGGTGGGCAGACCTGGGTGCGGTCTCCCCAGCGGGAGTGGGGTTAGAGGGGAAAATAACCCTCCTCTCTGCCCCCTCTGTCTCACAGGCCACACTGGCCAGCTGCTGTAGCAGCAAGGGAGGAGCACCCAACAGACCTGGCTCAGGTCCCTGCTGGTGGGGCAGAGAGGTGGGAATTAAACCCCCCTCTGGCCAGACCCCCAACCCTGCCTGTCCCTGCTCCAGGTGGAAAGCAGAGGGGCTGAGCCAGCCTGCATTGGAGCAGAGCCAAGCCTAGAGAGCATACTGGGATTCTGGGGTACTCTGGTTTAAATTAAACCAGGAAGGGGTCTAGGACAGACATTGCATAAACTGGTTTGAGCCAAATCAGTTAAGTCTGTTACCATATTCAACTGGGTTTATCTCAAACCAGTTTCAGCCATTTTGAAACTGGTTTATGTGCACTGAATGTTAGTTCTGTTACAGGCTTAAACCAGTTTCAGATCACTTAAACCCATTTATGTGTAATACTTGTCCCTAGCCCTAGTGTAGTGTGGTTACTACACTGAAGTCTTTCCTGAAGACTGAATATTGATTTTTTTTTTATTTAAAATATATTGTTTTTTAATGTTTAATAAATAACAATAATAAATCTTGTTTTTGCCTTCATTCAGGGATGTCAAATGATTTGACAAAGACTAGACAATACCGTTGAACAAGAAGTGGTAATGAAAAAAATGCCTTTTTTTTTCCCCTGCTTTTTCCCTGCAGTGTTTTCCTGATTCCTGCTGCCTCCCCTCCCACCCCCTTTTTTCCTGAAAAAAAGTATCAGAAAAACTCAAATGGAAGGGAAAGCTGGTTTGAGAATTTAACCTCTAAAATGTAAATCAACTCTATAACATGCAATCTGCAAACCCTAGTTGTGTTTGAAAGTTTCATAAAAAAAAAAACATCTCTTGATTGTAAGGTTATATTTTGTAAGGTAGAACTGCTTTAACTAAAAAATTCAACTACCTCCATACTGACTTCATTTTACACATGTAAAAATGCAGGTTCAGAGAATTATTGAATTGCCTAAGTTGACTCATGAACCCTTAAGAAGGGAGTACTTTCCCAGTCTCCTGGTTCCCAAATCTTTGCTGTAAGAACTAGATATGCCTTATACTGAACTGTGGTATATGCGAGAAGACCAGACTATTGTCTATAGTAATAATAAATGTGGAGTGAAAGTAATTGGTTGCAGCTGAAGATGTTCCTCTGAAACAGCTTTTATCAAAGGGTTCATAGTTTGGTTAGTTTGGGTTGTAATGGAGGCAGGTTTGACTAGAGTACATTATTATTCAATAAACATTATTATTCAATAAACATCAGCCGTGGAAGAACTGCTTGTTAAAAAGCTGGACAAATTTGGTAGCTGCAGACACAAAGTGGAAAAAATGACTTGTTGCAATATTCTTGTTAGCCCAGTCAGTTTTCATTAACTTGTGAAACTAGATTTGTAGACATATGTATTGGTAGATGAGTCAACTCAGAATCCTGTTGCTTATGCTATAAACAAAAACAGTCCTTGTTTACAGGATGCCTGAGGTTTCCAGCCAATCTCCATCATTTCAGAAAAAGCTATAAGAGCTTCCTTTGAACTTGTTCCATGTGTGAACACGTGGAACTTTTAGTGTGCATTAACTAATGAGTATCATTTTTTTTGGTATTCATGTATGATTTGGCAGTGTGTGCACCAAATGACTGTATGCTCAGAGCGAACGATAGCAAGTAGCTTTTGCCCATCCAGCTTATGATTTATTGCTCAGGCAAAATTCTGAGTCATGAAGTTCATGTGTTCTTGAGTTTTGGAAGGCTGCTGGAGGATTTTGGAGGATGCAAAATTATACATAGTGTACATTCTTAAGAAAGCATACATTCTTAAGAGCTGTGCATGGACTGTCTGCTGAACAGATGACAGTGCAAGGTCTGTGGCTCTTATTTTTTTTTGCCTGTTCTAAACTTCTGAAATGTATGTACAGTTTAGCACTTAGATCAACCTAACCCTAGTTAAAATAATTTCAGTATAACATTTTTATGTACCCACAGGCACCTATTTTGATATTCCAAGGATGGGCCCAAAAGAGCACAGGGCAATATCTTTGGTGAGGAGGAAGTATAAGAAGTGGGGCTGAATGAAAAATTTTCTATAAAAAAAATTTGAGGAAAAAAATTGTTTGGTTAAGCCCAACTGAAAAAAAAAAAAAATTTTTTTTTTGCCGTTTTTTTTTTTTTTTCCTAAATAAAATTTAATTTTCCATTTAAAAGCTAAACTCCTCAAAACAGATATTCTATTTTGGATGTATCACTGCAAAGCCTTCTAGGAGCAGTGGTGATGTGTAGAGGTGCATGGAGGTGCAGGTGCACCCCCTGAGAGCGCTGGTACACCCCCTGACAGGCCATGTCCCCTGCTTAGGTGATGGGCAGTGGGGGTAGGCGGGAGTGCTGGTGCCCCCCATGTGAGCACCAGTCGGGGAGTGGGAGCATCGGATGGAGCACTGCGGCCACCTTCTGGAGTGCCATGGCCACTTCCTGGTCAGTGCGATCAGCTGCAGGAGGACCCCCCTACTCACTGACTGGTCACTGGGGTGCATGTGCCCCCCCAGCTAAGGTGGAACCAGTCACTTATGTCTAGGAGTTCTAGTTTTAATTCTTTCCCCCTTGTCCTTCAAGAGCCAATCTCCACTGGGGAGCCAGCATTTTATTTTTTTTAAGTTGATTTTGTGGAAAATCCCATATTTCATGTTTTATGCAAAATCCACAGAACTGCAAATTGAGTAGATCCTTATATATAGCAGAGTATATGTTATGCTGTCTATGGCAATATTTTATTTGTGACTGATGTGGACTTAAAAACCACAGTGGTATGTAAAGATGTAGCCGATACGTCTAGTAGTTTTTAGCGATAAACCTTCCCCAGCACACTAAATCATTAAATGGCAGTGAGGTAGTTAATGACAGTTTTTACTTTAATTAAACAGCACTCTCTGGCCATATGCACACTGCATGTGTGCACAAAAGCAGTGACCCAAGGGATGGGGTAGGATGTGGCTCATACAGAGAAAGTGTTTTTTGCTCAGAGTACATAAAGTTATTAAAGTGTTCCTTGAATCTTAGCTGTGACTAAAATGCAACCCATGCTATCAATCATTATAAACTTAAATGTATCATTTTCTATTCATTTGAAGATGTACCTTATGATCAACTAGTCTGACCTCCTGCAAACAGGCCATTAATGCTCATCCAGGTCTTAACCACTGATGAGTGAATTGGAGCATATCTCTGAGAAAATCCTGTAGTCTTGGCAGTGCGGTAGCAATGCAGTTTGGCCCTTGGGGCAAGGCCCACAGCAGCAGCCTACCTTCATCCTGTGCACACAGATCCAGGGGGCATTCCCCCCACCCCACCCCCGGCTTGCCCAGGAGTGCCCCACCGTGACCCCTGGTTACTTAGAATAGAGAAAAATCAATTATTGGACTTAAAAGTAGGCATCTTATTTTATACCTCCAAGTACTGGATTCAAAAACTCTGTTGGGCTATACTGAGATAAATAAAGGTTTTATTATCGTGTTGGCATGTAACAATTTTATATATCATTCTTATTCATTGCCACTTTCCTCTTTGCTTTTAAGAAAATTCTGATAAATCTCTCACTTTCTGTAGGCAGCATGCATTACATAGCTAAACAGGTTTTCCTGAATATTTAATCACTGGAGTAAGTGATTTAATGGATGGATGGTTTGGTAGCTAGAACTGGAAACTGAACCAGGAGTAAGCAGTGCTGTTTTTCATCACAGTTCCCTCACATTTCTTTTGAGACATTGGATAAGTCACTGTAACAGGGTTCAGCTCCAGGGGTGGCTGGAAGCCCCTGGACACCCACTCAGCCTTTGTCTAGTCTGACTCTCTGAATACTCTCCCTTGCCTACCATGCCTGACAAAATGCTACCTCCAGAAAAGAGAGGCTGCCCCAGGGGTCCCCAAATCTCCTCTTAAGGCAATGAGCATGGACACCTCTTTTCATAAGAGCAAATTACATGGTTCCAGCCACTCCTTACACCACATTCATGCCTTGCAAATGATACTTATTCTTGCTAACACATACCCACATTTGGCTATGTGCTCCTTGAGCCCTGGTCTTTGGTCCCTCTCTCTAGGCCCTGGCCCTGCTCCTAAGCCAGTCATCACTCCTGGTCTCACCAGTCTCCAGCTGTGGCTCTCTTTGGCTTTCAGCCCATTTCCTGGGACAGTGAGACTTTCACTCACCCCCTCCTGGGTTATAAACCTCCAGACTCTCTGGGCCCTCTCTGTCTTCTGGGCCAGGTGGAACCTTGTTATCTCCCCTTAGTCCCTTCCACAAACCACCAGTGTTGCTTACCCCTAACTCAGATGTTACTCGGGAGTCCTACTGGTCAGCAGCTCCTCTCCCTGCAGCTCCCAGGGATAGACTGCCTGACAAGCTCAAGCCCTGGACTTATATGCTTCAAGCCTGGCCCCCTTCTAGTCAGGTGACTCTTCTAATTGGCCCTTGCCTACCTGCAGGCAGTTTCTCATGTACCTTTTTCCCTTCTTAAATTGATAGGCATGCTAAGCATCCTATCACAGTCACTTTACCCTCTTTTTGCTTCCATTTCCTTGTGTCTGAAATGGACATAACATAGCAGCTCCTCTGTACAGAGGAGGAAACCTGTCAGATAAATTACAATAAAATCTCCCCTTCAAGGTGTTATGAGTTTGTTAATGCTTGTTCAGTGTCTTTTCAAGTTCTATGCTGCACACTTCTGGACAATTACAGAAAATAAAGAATTGGTGCCAAAATGGTAGGTACCAAAAATGTCAAAGAGCTATATTTGGGCCAATTCTCTTCCCTTCATTTGTTGAGTCTAATATGTTTTTAGCCTAAGATTTTCAGATTTTCAAAAGCCATGCAGGGAAATGAAATGCTCAATAGCCTTTCATTTTAATGGGATTTGGGTATCCAAATGCCTCAGACAATTTTGGAGTTTTCAGCTTTATTGTTTCACACACAGAAGGACTGAGATTTAGTTTGAAACAGATTCATTCTTCCCTTCTTCCCACAAGTGACTTCCCATTGTTTCCTTTTCAACTTTGCATTCTTTTTCCACTAGGCAAATACCAGTACTTTATGATTACTCTTTGGATCTGAAATGTTCATTTACATCTTATTAAGTAATTACTATTTCCTGATGCACCTTCTTCTATAAACTTATATATAAAATATCCTAAAAGACTGAAGCTTTGGCTTTTTGCTTTGTTTCACTTCTCACCTGAGCTAGTGACCACCTTCTCCCAAACCTTCAGAGAACAAACCCCTGGAAAGCAATTTGATGCTTTTGTGTTACACACACCTTCCTATTCCTCTTGTGTGTCTCTTGGCTCTGGGTTTGTCTTAGATTACCTATTGCTGTCACTGCAGTAGGATGATGATGAAGTGAATCTGTTTTAGTCAGGCATTACTGTGCCTTTCTTCCAGCTGTATTCAGTATTAAATATTTGGGGCCAGCATTTTCTCCCGAAATCAAAAATGGCTCTGTTGGGGTCAATGAGAATTGAGCCTTCTGTATTTACAACAAGAAGTATGAACGTGGAACAAAAGTAGAGCTGAGCTAAAAAAGGAGTTTTGAAATTTAGTAAAAAAAAAATAATAATTCTGGTTCCAAACAAAAACACCTTGAAAATTTCTGGCAAAACAAAAACTTTAAAGCTATGTATTGGATTGATTACATAAATTATATGCTTATGTTTTTATTTCAAGTGTTTTAGGATTTTAAAAAGTATTTTCCACCTAACACTCAAATTGAAGATAATTCTTTAACACATATTGAAACTTAGGAGTAGTTCATTTTTTGGAATGTTTAGAGAAATCTTCCTCAAAAGGAAAAATTCAGCAAAACAAATATATTCATGAAACATGTCTCTTAGTTTATTTTTATTTTTTGTAAAAAAAGAGAGGAGGGGGCGGGAGGGGGAAAGATTTAAGCAGTGTTTTTGTGTGAAAAACTTCAACCAGCTCCACCCTCCTCCTGTAAGTTGGAATTTCCTCTACTCAAAATATCCAACGGCTTTAAAACAAATGAAAAAAATAAATGGAGCCACATATTTTTTCTCTCTCAGATTTTTCAAATCCACAACTTCAGATTTTTTTCTGTCTATTTTCTCTTCTGAAGAGTAAAAAAAAAAAAATCCTCTCACATTTTGTGTTTTTAGCATTTGTGTAGTCCTACAACCAAACTAGTACAGGGGAAGATTAAAACAAAACAAAGCAAAAATTGGATTGAACACACACACACAAAAAGAAAGCCCTTCAGAAATGAGATGTAGTTAGGTACCCAGCTCTGACTGATTCCTAGTTAGAACTGAACTTCGACATACTTCCTTTAAAACTTCCTTTTATAAGCTTTTGGATCATTACTACCCAGAGTACTAGACTACTTCCACTTCATTTTTTATATTAAAAACTATCTATACAATCTCTGGTCTAGAGAACCATGGTCACCATTTAAATCTTGGTAATTATATATTATAGTTACCTATCAGTTTTTGTTGCATTTCTGCTCTTTTTATTTCCATGTTAAGCATACAGTAAGTACAGAGATCAGCAGATGAATTTAACTCACCAGCTCAATGCCTTCACACCTCTAACTAATATCCCAGGTGAGCCCTTAAATAGCATTTACTTGTGATGGAGTAGTTTCTGAGTCTTGTGAGAAGTGAATATCAAGGCAGTGATAATTATTTGCAGAAAAAAAACAAAAAAGGAAAGATTTGCAGAAAAAAAACAAAAAAGGAAAGATTTTATTTAAATCTTAGTAAATATCTGTGGAAAAGAAGAACTGCCCAGAAGAACTGGGACCCCAGGCTAGCTTCTCTGATAAAGTAAGCTGATATGAATGGTTGAGTCAGACTTCTCAGCTAATGTAGCCCTGGATACAGATATTTGCAGGGACTCAGCTGGTAATTTAGGAGGGACTGAGGGGATGGATAACTGTACTGTTTTACTCTCAGCCCTTTTTTCTGACTAAGAAAAGACAGCAGGGTTTAACCCTCATTACTGAATATGGATAATGGCCTTTGAATTTGCTAATTGGTAATGCAGACATGTCTTTGCATTGAAGAAAGTGATAACACAGCTATTGCCCAAGTCCTGATACCGTGTGCCCTCTACTGGTCATAGACTGATTTTTAGTAAATCTAAGGAAAACTTACTGAGTCTGCAAATAAGTAGTTTCTAAACATGATCAGCAGTCATTAGTAACACTTCCCTTACTGTTTTCCTCCAGAGCTGGCAAGAGTGCAATAAATGCTTTGGTTGACAGCTGCCTCTTGTTTGTTTACTATGTGTCTTCATGTCAGCATATTGCGTGGAGAAGGAAGGTGCTAGCAATGTTTGCCTAACACTGTACAGCCTTGACCAAGGTTAGGGTCTTGAGGTGCTAAGAGCTGTTCAAACTTAAGGTGAGACATTCTTTGTCTGGATGAAATAACAAAGAGATAAAGGATAACAGAAAGGAGGCGTGATCACCCTCATCTTCCAGACTTGAAGTTGCGCCTTAAAGCACTGAAGTAACCTGGCTAAAGTCATGCAAAAAACCCATGGCAAAGCCAGGAACTGAACCCACCTCCCCTGAGCTCCAGTCCCCTGAGCTCCAGTCTAGTGGTCCAGTCACAAGATGGCTCATCCCAGCCACTGTGCTCTCAAATACTCAAATGAGCAATCATGAGAAAGAGAGCGCAGAATCTAAAACAACTTGATTAATGGTCAGTGGGTGAAAACAGCCAATTCTGAACAAACTGAATAGGTTAAAAAGGCATCACCCTATTTAGCGCTCTTGTTTTGCTGTGCACATGTTCTACAGCATTGTCACATCTTATAAGAAGGGGAATAAAGCCTCACAAGGAAGCGGTGCTCAAGTATTGAATTGTACGAAGGCCAACTTTGTCACTGCAAAGCATCTTCGCCTTTTGGGCTGAGCTGAGCTCATTAGCTTATGACGCTGACACACATGTTTTGCATAAACACTTGCAAGTAGCTTGCCAGATATGCCAGAGTCCTTAAAATTAGCAGGAAGTTCACAGCCAACTCTGTCCCCTTGTCAGCTCACAGTTAAATTGGTTGGTGCCAATTTTTGTTTTTGTTACAAGCAAGCATGCTGGGGGATGAAGGACCCTTCTTGGGTTATAGCTCTGGTTTTAAGGTGACAGCAATAAGACAGGTTAAGGACCTTTGGCAATTTAACAGCTCTCCCAGGTCTTTCAGTCTCTGCAGCCTGGCATAAGGGCATGACAGCTCAGATTTTCAAGGGGCGTATGAGAGGTGGGCACCCAACTTCTACTGACTTTTCAAGGGAGCGGGAAACCTACCACCTTGGACCTGATTTAAAATTCCAGTTTACACATGAATACTGAATACTACAATTGTAGGAGTAGCACTAAAGTTTCCACTGAAGCGTGTCATGTATTTGTAAAGATCACAGAGAAACACTGAAAGCCCTCAAAGTCTAAATCCTTTTTCACCCTTGTACAACTACATTTGATTTTTGTAGCTGCATAATAGCAATTTTTGGCAAATGAAGCAAGATGGAAGGACTGTGACTCAGCAAGAGGGATGCTGCCATGGAAAGGAGGTATGGGTGCTGGATTCTGGTCCCTAAACAGTTTTCCTACACTTTGCATTTAACTTTTATTAACATTTATTAGATAAACAGCATTAGGGTAGTTTCTGCCCCATTTAAGTCAGAGAAGAGAACTAAGACCTAGGTCGCCTCTGTTCCAGAACAGTCTCCATCTCTTACTCCCATCCTCCTGGCCTTACATATCTTCCTGTCCTGGCTACCCGGTGGACTAGCTTCAAGAAGAAGGCTGGGGTATGTTCTGGGCAATGCCAAGTTTGCATCCCAGCTCTGAACCATGCTGTTACCACTACAAGGAGCCACAATCCACTGCCTGCACACCCCTGCTCAGAGCACGCAGGCTGTAAATCATAGTTCTGCTGTGTCTGCAACCACGGTGCCACTGCTGCAAGATCCCAGCACTGCTGGGGCTGATCTCCATGGAAACCCTGGCCCCACCCTATCGCAGCAGGGCTGCTGCTGGGGTCTCTATGAAAACTGACTCCAGCCACATGGGCAGGGGCTGCTGGGAAATAGAGTCCAGCCACCAGTTGGATCCACCATTTTGCCCACCCCTGGCACAATGCAGATGAATTCAAACTGTCCATGTGTCAAAAATAGAAGTGACGTGGGCATGTTATGGCCATTTAGACACATGAAGGTAAAACAGGAATTATTCTGAAGTCTCTTGGAGTGGTGAGCAGCTATGCTCTGTTGTCCTTGGTTGACCTGAAAAGAGAGTGAGCTGGGCCACAAAGCTACCACCCCCTGCCCCCTTCATAAAACTGAATGTGGAGCGGCATCAATCTCCCACAGTTCTTTAGCCCAGGGAGATCAAAGATTGAAGTGATCAGTGCCCTCTAAATTGCACAATAATTAAAGAACATGTTATACCAGCCCTTTCTTCCTTAGGAAATATGTATTAGTTACCTTTTATTTCAACCCACTATACTTTCTTGGGACCATTCTGATCCATTTGAGCCAAAAGCAACCTAAATATAAATTGTACTACTGTAATGAGAAATCTACTTTTCATGGGCCATATTTCCCTCAGCAGCATGGAATAAGAATTGATAAACTTGTATGATATGACTTTTTTCTGATAGCTTTTTTTTTGTAATATGGACAAGTGCAGTTATATAGCACCGGGAGTCTTTTTTTCTGAGCAGTAAAATCTGATTTCTATCTGTACTGTTGTTATGAAGAACAAATTAGCTATGAGGCTAGGCATTTGTTACACTGTCAATACATAATTGCATGCTTGCATGGAAACTGATTACATGTTTTTGCGTACATGAAATGTGTTATTTAAATCTAGTTTCCACTAAAAGGAATTCTGTGGTGTTTTTTTTTAAATCACAGACAGGATATGAAAACATTAGGCACTGGAATAACTGGTTATCAGGTTTATATAGAGAACTGAGATGTAAAGTGAGTTGTCACAAAAAATTGCCATTCATATAGAACAGTAAAGGCAGGGAGTTACTGTTTATATATAGCCTGTATCACAAGAAAGTTAATTTTGGCTAGTGATCTATGCATATATTTAAAAATACATATTTTCCTTAGGTCCAAATGGTTGGACCTGCATTACTGGATTTATTTACAAGATCAGGGCCTCCCTGAATGTGTGTGACAAAGTGATGGGTGAGGGCCCAAAGGACATCAGTGGGCTCTGTGAACATAAAACATATGGCCCCTGTGATGTCAAGATGAATCTAGTTTGATGTACCTTGTAGGATCTTGGCTATAATTCAGAGATACATGGTACATCAAATGATTAAACAACAATATGGTACCTAAGATAAGCTCTCTTGATTGGTTAAGTTATCCACTTGTGCCAACATGTTGTAGGGACTCCAGCATTTCTTTTTCCTTCTCTTTATCCTAATTCTGGAGTGTGTCAAACAATTCTAGTAGATGTCCCGACTGCACACTCACCAGGTTGCTTTGTTTGGGACCCTTCTTCAACCCCTACATCATGTTCTTAAGCTTGCTTTATTCAGAGGAGGCTGTTAGCCCTCTCTCTGTGCCCAGGGTATCTTTCCATTATCCCTTTAGGAACCACATCGCCCTGATGCTACTAATACCCTCTCCCCCAAGAACCTATGTACACATTTTTCCAGGGCTCTGACCTTGTGAGTATTTAGGGTTTGCATTTCATCTCTTCACAGATGTGTGGTGGTTGAAATCAAGCACACACGTGAGGTTTATAAAGGTTCTTAAACACAACTGCTCTTTTCTTTAGTAAGCACAGAAAAATACAACTCTAGAAAGGAAGCATTTTCTGGAATTGTTTTCTCCTATAATCTTGAGCATATTGGGGATGATATGACAATCACTGGAATTCAGAATCCCATTTCTTACACATGGTTTCTTCAAGCCATGGAATGTACTGAGTTCCCTCCTTCCTTATTTGGTTCCACAGTTAAACTCGATAATGTCTTTATGCAAGTATGCCCTTCTGTCATCTCTTCCCAAATTTCCTTTGTCTATATGAGCCTCAGGAGTCTGACCATTTCAGCATCCATGTTTTTAAGCCCCAGAATAAATACCAGATATCTCTGCTTTATTTTTTGTGTATTTTCTATTTTCCAAATTTCTTCATAGATATGAACTTGGCTGATCTGGATTCCTGCAGCTTCTGCCTTCCCATTGCTCATTCATTCAAGTGAGAGCACCAAGATCTAATCTCGCTTTGTTGTTCTAGATCTGGAGGTATGCAGCCCTATAGGATGTGGCTGACCCTACCCACATCAAGGCATTAAATAACATGGTATATCTACACATGCACTTTACAGCAGTTGACTAGTTAGCCCTACAGTAAAGCATCACAATCTACTCATGCACCAGTATTTGGGCACAGTAAACTAATTAACTCCACCATAAGTTAGTATTGTTGGGGACAGTTACTGTCTTATGGCAGAGTCATTAAGTACTATCAAATGCATGTGTAGATGGTGATTGCCAGGCACAGATTGCACCCAGTCAGTCCAGCCAGTGGGGGGCCAGACCTCTGGCTCATACCAGCCCCTCTACCACCCACTGCTGCCACCTGGAACCTGGGGATGACACCCTGTGCCCTCTGCCAGCCCAGGGCTGCTCCACCCTGGCTGAAAGTGCTGTGGTCCCGGGTGCGCATGTAGACGCCATGCCTAGGAGTAGTGTACTCTGGCTGAAAGAGCTCCAGATTTTATCAGATTGCATTAACTGCACGTGTAGATGCACGCAGTAATTTTACATGTCCACTAGAAATTGTAAGTTGTTTATATACAGAATCCTCAAATTGTCACCGGAGGCAGTAAACCTCATGTAATCACCACATTTTAGGAGAACAGTGTAGGAGAAAGAGACTGACCTACACAGAGTAGAAGGAAAATTAAGGGGAAGAGACAGCCAAAATAATT
This sequence comes from Crocodylus porosus, assembly GCF_001723895.1. NCBI lineage: Eukaryota > Metazoa > Chordata > Crocodylia > Crocodylidae > Crocodylus > Crocodylus porosus. Next base: position 27,987,483 of record NW_017728950.1, read on the forward strand.
TTGTGTACAAGAAGGAATTATCATTGGACAAATATATGCCCATCTTCATTGGAGCTCTGCTCTACTGGACCCAAGAATGCAATGTAAGTATGTCATTATGGTGACTGGGCATAAGCTATGGCTCGCACGTGATTTTTGAACAAGTTAATATGGTATAATAAGGAATGCAGTCCTTCCATTCTCCTTCCTAGCCCACCCTCCCTTTTGGAGTATTGTAAATGTGTTCTCCCACTTGAATTCTTTTTAACAAACTCTTAAATTGCTATAGCTAAAAAAAAAAATCCCCATTTGCAATAGATCAGCAGCAGAACTTGCAAAGGGTTAATTGGCAAAGTACCCATTTCAGGCATTTTACAGTACAGAAAGAAAAAGCATTAGACAGATGCTGCTGCAGGCATACAACAGGTACTAGCCAGTATTTCAGACAAGAACTGGAGCTCTTTAAGCTTTTGGCACGAAGCCTAATTTAAGTAATTTTTACTTAAGGCATATACAGAGTGGTAGCTAACTGCTAGTCTTAAAGCGTTGTTTTTATTTATCAAGCTGAACATATTTACCATACCCAATATATTTCACAGAGTGGCAACGTAACAACAAAACCTTTAAGTGGTTGCAGAAAGTTAATCAAAATAATAGCTTGGTACTAAGACATCTGTCTGATTTCAAGATTAACCTTCTGCCTTTTAATGTCAATTTGCTGCCTGCTCTTTTGTTTTTGTTTGTGCTAGCAGCTGCACCCATTGATTCTTTGGCACATTCTTGATCTGCTCTGTGATAACCTGCCCAACCACTGACCTTGGCAATCTGGTAGAAACATAGCAGATCAGTGGTTCAGTGCAGGGAGACAGAGTAGCAAAACGGGCCTCTAGTAGCCTGGCCGGTGGATAAGCCCCTACACAGAGAATTCAGGTTCCTGAGTTCCTGATTCCCAAGTTTCATCTCTGACCCTGGCTGGGTTCTTGGACAAGTAAGTCTAGGCTTCCTGCAAGGTTTTCTTTTTTTTCTTTTTTTACTGGTTTTACTCTTTGGGTGCATGCCCACGAGCGACACATGTGGCTTGTGTGTGGCATGCTGCTAATTTGCAGTGCAGCAGGGTTTTTTTGACAGCAGGAGATTCTGGTGTAAAAAAATCAGCTGCTGAAAAAAGTAGTGTGGTACCCGTGGAAGTAGCATGGACTGTCAGAACCATATTCTGGCCGCTTGTCAGGCTCTGAGCAGCTGGATTGCTGCCACTGCTGCCTCAGGAGGCCCCCAGAACCCCAGGTAAGACTCCTCCCCTACCACACCTGTGCCAATTTGCCCCTCACCAACCCCATGTGCTGCAGCAAAAAGCAGTGGCACAAATTTGTGCTGCTGCTATTTTTACTGTGGCAACTGCATACACCTGCATGTGGAGACACAGACTTTATGTTCAGGATATGTTTTTTTTCCATCAAAATAATTAAATCTGTACAGTTCTCAAAGTGGATGCAATTCTACCAGCAAAGTATGTCTTTATACAGGTTCAGTTGAGTTCTTTTCCATATTCAAGTGGTATTATCCCTTATACCTATATACTTTCATTCACACCAGGGGAGCTGTATTACTTTCAGGCATACCTGTATAAATATATGGTACAGCTGTGTGCTGTCCATAAGCTCTTTAAGGCAGGGACTATGTGTTTTTACAGTGTCTAGAATGCTGGTGCTTCTGAGGAGCTACCATCATACCTGCAGTAGTGATATAATATCACACATATTAATGGACTGTTTTGTTTTTATGAGGCAGATGCTGCTGCTTTTATTCTCACTAGGTGCATCTACACAAGATGCTAAATGCACAGTACACTAATTCTACTGTACCTTAGCGCATAACAGCAGAAGTCATGCTAATGCACAGTAGAATTAATCTACTGCACATTAGCATCACTAAAAGACTGTGTGCCAGTGTTACTGCGCAGTAGCACTGATTACTGCACATTAAGTGAATACCTGTTATTACAGATACTAAACTTAATGTGCAGTAACAATGGAGCATTGATGCACATGTAGATGTGCTCACTGAATTGTACCTTCTTCTGGAAATACTCCCACTGGCCTAAGTGAAACTATTCACTGAGCACATCTATATGACACATTCATTGGGGAACTATTAGCTCCACAATAAAACGTCAGTATCTACACATGTAGTAGATGTGGTATAAGGCTGGAGTAAACTAATTAACTCTGCCGAAGAATAGTACTGCCAAACACAAGTACTATCCTACAGTGGAGTTATTTACTCCACTGTAATGCATGTGTAGAGACTGACAGGGTTGGCAGGGGCATAAGGGTGCTTCATTGCAGGGTCTGCCTGACAGCTAACCCCGCACTGACCTTCATGCCCCAGCCAGCCCCTGTGTAGCACCTTGGCCTTGTCAGAGCTGCCCTGGGCTGACAGGTTCACTCTGAGGGCTGCTTCACCCCAGCCAGGGTTGGTCCACCCCAGCTCAATGTGCTATGATCCTGGGTGCACATGTAAACGCGGCACTCAGGAGCAATAAACTCTGGTGCAAGCTGCACCACAGTTTATTCAGCCATGATAATTTAATGTGTAGATAGACCCACAGAGGGCTAGAATCTCACATCACAAAGTACTTCACAGCCTCACCCCATTGATTTCAGGGTGTTTGTTCTTGAGGTAAGGAGCACTTTTCGTGGGAGTAAGGATAGCAGATTGACTTAGAATGAGATACTCTCAAATGTTAGCAATGCTGTCAAGAGTAGACAGCATTATTACAAATTACAAAGACAGTTTATGGTACACCTGAGAAAAGAAATCAACCCTGAGTTTATTCTTTTTACTTGCATACTGTTACAGGGATCATCATCATCATTGTCAACAACAGTAAAGCCATGTTTCATTCTTAAAGTTATTAGGGGGTAATGTTACTTTCACAGTAACATTGAAGGGAACTTTAAATCACCACAGTCCTACTTTCTACATTTGTGACTTGGTGACAGAGAAATTATGGAATAACGTAATTCTATTTATCACAGATACTTATTTCTGTTCTGACTGACAAATCTATGGCAGAGTATTTCATTATTAGTTCTGGCCATGTGCACAATGGCATTGCCCTTTTCTATTTGTAAGATGATATAGGCCAAAATCTCTTTTCACTTACTCCATGAACTGTAACTGCTCCTGAAGAGGTCAAGAAGAATTTCAGTGAACAATCACAAGTGTCCATCTGAAGGGTCGTCTAGAAAAGGAGCAAAGGTTTGGAGAGCCTGACTTTTCTCTTTGTCTGCGATGTGCCTTTCTGTGTGCCGTGTGCTATAATTTCCCAGAGCACATACATACTTAGCTATATGAGGCAAATAAAAGATCACTGTAAAAAGGTTAAAACTCTAAGTGAAGAACATTCGCTCATTCTTTGCTCTGGCCTCAAGCCAGTCCAGACATAATCAAAGCTTTCAAGCGCGAATCGTTAAGGCGTTGTGCAGGTAACATCAAACAGAATGCCTGGCACCAGATAACTCTTGCTTAAGCCCTTTAGTGGAAGTAGGCTGTTTCTGTGACAATAAAATGATATTCCCCGACTGACATCTTAGAAGTGATTTATCATCTGCCTGTAGCATAAAGATGTAGCTAACCTTTAAATCTACAGCAATTATTTATCGCGAGAAATTATCTTTACATGGGAGCATGAAGTAGTAGATAAGCAGACACTGAAAGCATGTCTTAGGAGAGAGAACCAATTATACATAAATTAATTACACATTGGAACAGCATACTGGGGGAGGTGATGGGCTCTTCATGGCCTGGAGTCTTTAAATGAGATTAGGTATTTTTTCAAAAAGAAATGCTTTTAATCCAGCTCCTGGGAGAAATGGTCTACGTGTGCTGGAGGGTCATGATGGATGATTCTGGGTGGTCTCTTTTGGCAATGAAATGTGTCTATCTATGAAATCTCCCTAGTTCATTCTTTTCTTTCAAAAGCCACAGGGAGAACAGAAAGCTATGCATTGCCCTCAACTTGCTCATAATTAGAATTGAGTGGGAGGTGGTATTCCTCACCGAAAATCTTTGAGATTCCACTAGGAATTTTTTTAATCCCTTTTTTCTGTTTTGCATTTTGAAGAAACAGAAACATTTTGATTTTACAGAAAACAAAAAGCAATCCCCTGATCCTCAATGGTGAGGGCATTCATTGGGAGAGGGCAGAGGGAACAGGTTCAGGTCCCCACTTTGTCCATTTCACTTCAGGGGCTTTTCTGGATCTGGTCTATCTCTGTACCTGCTGTTGGGGCTGTTCCTCATGTGCTATTTCATAAAAAATGAAATATCCATTTGGCCAGAGAGATGCTATAAACTGGTAATGAGAGCATGTATGTAAAAAGGGTGAAATCCAGGACCAGTTCTATGTGTTTTATGTGTCCCTTGTAAGTATTCATCAGTACTTACATCAGTATTAGGAGTTAGGAGGGGGAGTAGAGGGAGGTTCCCCTCTGGTTTTGAACAATATATTGACATCCAATATTAATGACATCTCTCGACTTCCTAGTATTATCAACCACACCATGTCAAAAATCATGAACCAAACTTTTAAAAAGAGATTTGGAATGTAAATCATGAGATGCTATTTTTGAAGTGTGTATGTGTGTGTGGAGCTGTATCTGTGAAGGTGTGGAGGGGCTATGGATGTGTGTGTGAGGTTTGGAGCCCGGGAAGGGTGTGGGGGGGGTGGTCCCCACTCTCCCAGGCAGGATGCGGGGTACTGTGGGTCAGGAGTGAGAGGCAGCATCAGGGCTTGGGGGGGCTGTGGCTTGAGAGTGAGGGGCAGATGCACATACGTGCACACACACACACACACACACACACACACACATGCACACACAGAGCTGCCCAAGGTTCTGTTGCATGACTTGCCCTGGCCCTGGGGCCCCACTCATCGTAGCCCCTACCCCACTCCTTCCCTCACAGTGGGGACCTCAATCTTCCCCTGCCCCTTTCCTCTCTCCCTGTCCCTTCCCCTCCACAGACTTGCCAGCTGATCACTCTCTGTATACACAGGAAGAAAAAGTCCTTAGATTTGATTTCTCTATCAAGAGATCGGGAGTCTAATTTGACTTGGAAATCAGGAGTCTCATTATTTTTTCATGAGAGTTGATATTACTGAGTTCCTATTACAAACACTTTAGCTCTAAGTTTGCAACACTGTCAGCAATCAAAAAATAAGATTAAAGAAATCTATGTGAAATGAAAGAGCAAGAGGCAAACAGGGGGCATCAGGAGTTGTCTTGGGAGGTCTTTTGCTTGCCCAGAGCCCAGATCTGAGATGTCACAGAGAGCAAACAAGGATAGCAGTTTTCAAGCAGTTCACTGGGAGCAAGATGAAGAAGGGGAAGAGGAAGAGGAGCCAGGCACCAGGCACCAGATCCTGCTCTGGGAATGCGAGGGGACCAGGGCTGCCTGTGTGTTTGGCTTGCTAAGTGTTTGATGCATTGTGTGTTTTGGGCATGTGCTCTGAGCAGCAGTTTGAGTGCTGCTAGCTGAGTGATTGCAGAGTGATTACTGCCTGTGTCTGACAAAAGTCCTAATGAGAGGTGGAGCCAGTCCAGGCCCAGCAAGGTATAAAAGGAGACTTGTAGCTTTCTGGGCCTGGATTGGCTTTTCCCCCTCATTAAGGCTTTAAGTTTGGCAGGAGGAAGTGGGGGGAAAAGGTATCTTTTGGGACCACAGAACAGTAAACAGGCAAACTTACAGGTGAGTTTGCTAGGGAAGGTTTACTTGGAAGAAAGACAGCAAGAGTGAAACAGCTAATTAATACAGCAGTACACAAGCAGTCCAGGAAGTTTTTGGAGAGTGTTGAGGACAACTTCCTGGTGCAAGTGTTGGAGAGGCCATCTAGGGGCTATGTTCTTCTTCACCTGCTGCTCATAAACAGGGAAGAATTGGTGGCAAATGCAGATGTGGATAGCAACTGGGAAAGCAGCAACCATGCAATGTTTAAGTTCAGGATCCTGAGGAAAGGAAGAGAGGAGAGCAGCAGGGTATGGATCCTGGACTTCATAAACACAGACTTCAACTCACTCGGGGAACTCATGTGCAGGATCCTCTGGGAGGCCAGTCCGAGGGGGAGAGGAGTCCAGGAGAGCTGGCTGCACTTTAGAGAAACCTTACTGATGGTGCAGGAACAAACCATCCTGATGTGCTGGAAGACTAGTAAGTATGGCAGAAAACCAGCATGGCTTAGCAGGCAGTTCTTCGGTAAGCTGAACCACAAAAAGAAAGCTTATACAAAGTAGAGACTTAGACAAACAACTAGCAAGGAGTATAAGAGTATTGCTTGGGCATGCAGGGATGAAACCAGGAAGACCAAAGCACAATTGGAGATGCAGCTAGCAAGGGATGTGAAGGGTGAAAGGAAGGGTTTCTGCAAGTATGCCAGCAACAAGAAGAGAGTCAGGTAAAATATGGGTCCTCTTCTAAATGGGGGAGGCAACTTAGTGATAGAGAATGCAGAAAAGGCTGGAATACTAAATGCCTTTTTCACCTCAGTCTTCACAGGCCAGGTCAGCTCCAAAGTTACTGAACCTGCCAGCACAACTTGGGGAGGAGGTGAGCAGCAAACAGTGGTAAAATACCAGGTTGGGGGCTATTTAGAAAAGCTGGATGTGTACAAGTCCATGGAATGGGATGGGAGATACCCAAGGGTGCTGAGGAGTTGACTAGTGATTGCAGAGCTGCTGGCCATCACCCGAATACTCATGGTGGCTGAGAAAGGTCCCAGACAATTGGAAAAGGGCAAATATAGTGTCCATCTTTAAGAAGGAAGATCCAGGGTACTATAGACTGGATACCTCGGTTCTTGGAAAAATCATGGAGCAGGTCCTCATGGCATCCTTTTCTAAGCACTTGGAGGAGAAGGTGGTGATTAGGAACAACCAGCATGGATTCACCAAGGGCAACTCATGCCTGACCAACCTGACTATGATGGAGGTTGGAAGAGCAGTGGATGATGTATACCTTGACTTTAGTGAGACTTTTGATATCGTCTCCCACAACATTCTTGCAGGTAAGCTAAGGACGACTGGGTTGGATGAATGGACTGTAAAGTGAATAGAAAACTGGCTGGATCATTTGACTCAGAGGGTAGTAATTGATGGATTCATGTCAAGTTGGCAGCTGGTCTTGAGTGGAGTGCCCCAGGGATAGGTCCTGGGACTGCTTTTGTTCAGGTTATTTATCAATCCCCTAGAAGAGGGGATAGAGTGTACCCCCAGCAAGTCTGCAGATAACACCAAGCTCGGGGGAGTAGTAGATACACTGCAGGGTAGGGCTAAGATTCAGAGAGACCTTAACAAATTGGAGTATTGGACCAACAGAAATCTCATGATGTTTAACAAGGACAAGTGCAAAGTCCTGCACTTAGGACGGAACAAGCCAATACACCCATACAGGCTGGGGACTGACTGGCTAATTAGCAGCGCTGCAGAGAAGAACTTGGGGGTTACAGTGGATAGTAAGCTAACAGTATGCCCCTGTTGCCAAGAAGGCTAATGGCATACTGGGCTGCATTAGTAAGACTGTTGTCAGGAGATTGAAGGAAGTGGGTTTTTTCTCCTAGTCTGGCACTGGTGAGGCCACATTTGGAGTACTGCACCCAGCTTTGGATCCCCCACTACAAAAATAATGTGGACAAATTGAAGAGTCCAGCAGAAGACAATGAAAATAATTAGGGGGCCTAGGGCACATGAGGGGCCCTAGAGCACATGACTTATTAAGAGAGCCTGAGTTGACTGTAGAAGAGAAAACTGAGAGCGGATTTAATAGCAGCCTTTAACTATCTGAAGAGTGGTTCAACAGAGGATGGAGCTAGACTGTTCTCTGTTCTGGCAGACAACAGAACAAGGAGCAATGGTCCCAAGTTGCAGCAAAGGAAGTTTAGATTAGATATTAGTGTTAGAAATATTATTAAAAATGCATTATCAATAGCTGTTAGCTCCCATCAATAGTGTTGTCCTCTGAATAAGCACGTCTGCCAGCCCTCCTTGTCTCCTTAATGAGAGAGGGAAGGGGGGGG
>NW_017728950.1:27998166-28018579 GCF_001723895.1 Crocodylus porosus
ATAAAAGCCTGCTAATGATTGTGCCCGGGGGCAGAGGGTTTTGATCTTTTGTCTTCTCCCTCTGACCCTATTTGCAAATATATACCTTTTGTCTCACCAACAATGTGTGCCTAAGGATTGTTATTCAATGAGCCTCCAAAGAAACGAATGGAGAGAGAGTTTTTTTTACCTCATTAGGAAGAACTTTCTCATTAGAAGTGTAGTAAAACACTGGAACAGGTTACCCAGAGGGGTTGTGGACTTCCATTTTTGGAGGTTTATAAGACCCAGGCAGACAAAGTCTTGGCTGGGATGATATATTTGAGGATGATCCTGCTTTGAACAGGGGGTTGGACTAGATGGCATCCTGAGGTCCCTTCTAATCCTATTTTTCTATGAAAAGAAGCAGAAAATCAATAATATCAAATGGAACAAAATTGGACACAGGACTGAACTACATTAAATAATAATAGGGAGACGGGGAGAAAATGGGTAATTTAGAGATGGATCAATGTACTTTGCTGTGCTTAGTGGCACATTTTTGGCAAAGCTTAATCAGGATGCAAGATTTAGGCCCCTTGTACAAGATGCAAGATTTAGGCCCCTGACACGCGTTAATCATGCCATATGTTAAAGCAATTAATGGCGTCATAAAACAAGGAATTAGCCACAAAGTTATTTCTCAAAAACATATAATAATTTTGTGGCTGGTTCCTATGATGCTATTAATTGGACATGTGGCCAAGTGTGCCCCAGTGCCTGGGAGCCTAGATCAGTTGATGAGGAGCCCATCAGCTGATCCAGCTGTTCTCATGGCTGGGAGCCCCATCAACTGATTCAGGCTCCTGGCTATATGTGCATACCATGTACCCTGCAGCTGCAACCCCACAGCTAATGGACCTTCCAGTCATGGGGGTGTCCCACTGCAACTGGGAGTCTCATCAGCTGATCCTGGCACCCAGCTACAAGGGGACATGGTACAACACCACAGCTGGGAGCCCTAAAAATAAGGTTAGAAGGGACCTCAGGATGTCATCTAGTCCAATCCCCTGTTCAAAGCAGGATCATCCTCAATTATATCATCCCAGCCAAGGCAAATCCCAGGACATCATTCTCCCCTTGTACTCGGCCTTGGTGAGGCCGCAGCTGAAGTACTGCATCCAGTTTTGGGCCCCACAATTCAAAAAGGATGTGGAGAAGCTTGAGAGAGTCCAGAAGAGAGCCACGCGCATGACCAGAGGTCAGGAAAACAGACCTTACGACGACAGGCTGAGAGCCACGGGGCTCTTTAGCCTGGAAAAGCGCAGGCTCAGGGGTGACCTGATGGCCACCTATAAGTTTATTAGGGGTGACCACCAGTACCTGGGAGAATGTTTGTTCACCAGAGCGCCCCAAGGGATGACGAGGTCGAATAGTTATAAACTCCTGCAAGACCATTTCAGGCTAGACATAAAGAAGAATTTCTTTACTGTCCGAGCCCCCAAGGTCTGGAACAGCCTGCCAGCAGAGGCGGTTCAAGCACCTACATTGAACACCTTCAAGAGTAAATTGGATGCTTATCTTGCTGGGATCCTATGACCCCGGCTGACTTCTGCCTTTCGAGCGGGGGGCTGCACTCGATGATCTTCCGAGGTCCCTTCCAGCCCTAATGTCTATGAAATCAGCTGGGGGGGGATGCCAGGCACAGGAGCTTGCTACTTGCATGTGCAGGGGGATCCCAAGATGGCATGTGCGGCATAATCAGAATGTGATTGTGTAGATCGCACATCAGATCCCATTGCACCTTTACCTGCATGTCTGGCTAGGGGCTAATTTTCATGACTTGACTTTTGTTCATAGTTAGTAGATTTACTTTTAAGTGTTATGTTGATAATGGGGAATAGCATGGTAATTCAGGTGACTGATCTTAATTGGAAGACATCAAAATAATATCATACCCATTCAAAGTAAACTATATACTCTACCTCCACATAGAAAGGTCATAATGCCGAGCTCTTGTATGTATTTTAGAATTTAGTACAAAAAAGATATATTATCTTTATTAGGTATTTTAGGTCACTTTTTCTCATATAGATATTTTTATACGTGTGTGTATAAATTATATATAAGATGTATACTGTGTGTGTGTGTGTGTGTACTGGAGCATAAAGGTAGAACTGATTCCATTTTTTGGATTGAATTTTTCAGTTTGACTTGTCACTAACTAGATTTGATGAAAAAGTTAAAAAATTGTTTTCTTATTTTCTTTACTGTCTCCAACATAAAAAATCCTACCAGATGAGCAGAGAAGGGAGGTTAGTATAAACTGTGCTTGTTAATAAAATGCAATAAATACATGGTAGTAGTTAACTGGGTGAAGCTTCTAACTCTTTATTTTAAGCATTATTACTGGTGTGTGTCTGTATGTGTGTGTATACACACACACATACATATATACACACACACACACACACAAATGCTTAAAATAATGCTTAAAATAAAGAGTGTGTGTGTGTGTGTGTATGTGTGTGTGTGTGTATATTATATATGTGTATATATTTTTTTTAAGGTATCAGACCTTTGGAAATAAAGTAGTATTTTTTGAGGCTGGATTGTTAATTTGACTTCACTGAGCCACATTTTAATTTGGGATTGTTTCTTAACACAAGTTTTAGCAGAAAAAGGAAAGCTACTATTACTGATGGCACCAAAAGAGGCAAAAGGAGTGGGATCCTTTGGGACTCTGAAGGGAACACTGGGGCCTGTTGCTGAAAACCCTAATCTATACTATTCTATTAATGTCCTGCATATATCTGATGCTGTCAAGACAGCTTCCATTCTGAGGGATGTTGTCACTTCTCAGTTTTACACTCAGTGCTGTAATGGATAAAATGAGTAAAAATGTAATTCTCTGAAATCATTGGAGACAATGTTTATATAGCTAAATACATCAGGGAAATCTCCCAAAGTTTTGGACGCCATTTAGAATGTCAAACGGTTGTTTGGTGCATGAGATTTTGCATGAACTATGGATTATAGATTCAAAAGTTTTGGGAAAGGGAAAAAGCCAGAAATGATGCAGGGTCATTAAACGTTTAGGAAATAAGCTTGGGCCCTATGGGAACTGAAATAAGCTACATTGCACCATTTCCCATAGCAACTTCACAACACTATAGCTCTGAATGTAAGGCTAAAGAGAAAAGAGTAAGTCTTTGTCTAGGCTACACAATAATCTTTCCACATTTGCATGGCCCTCTGCCAGTTTTGTAAACTACATTTCACTGTTCAGGGGTGAAGAGAGGCCTCTGCTTAAGTCAGATGCACTTCAGCCCCAAGATGGCTATTGGTAAATCCCCCAAGGCTGGAGCAGGCATCTGCCCAAGGTATACTCCTAAATTAAATCTCTTAGGGTGTGTTTATACTCTTTCAGCCTAGGTAGGCTTTCACCCTCACTAGGCCTCCATGGCTAGAATACGCAATATTTCCATGTTATTGTACCCCATGCTCGTCATTTAAAGATAACTCATTAGGTCTCTATTACAGTAACATCATTTGGTTGTACTATGCTAGATGTTTCATGCTATGGGCATATCCACATTGTGTCCATAGTGCATTTGGTAGCTGTCACTGATTTGCTTTAATGATCTCGGACCAGGTATTTAACCCTTCTGTGTATACCCCATCTTCAAATAGTTTCTTAAGAGCAGAAGACACAAAGAGACCAGAGACCCCAGCAGCAGCAGCCAAGCAATGGGAAGAGTGGTGCCAGGATTGGGACCTTGGGGACTCCAAGTTAACCCCACTAAAGCCACGTGCAGCCTACAGGTTGCCAGTTGGGCAACACTGCCCACAACAGAAAATGCTTTGCTTTGTTTTTTGCTCTTAGGAACACAATCACTTAAATTAGAATTCAAACCTACTTACAAATGCTGTGTTGCAAATATCATGTTCCTAATTAGTAAACTTCTGTCAGTAGTATCTTATACAGGGTAGCCCCACTGAAATCTACGGGACCACAAATCGAGTGAAGGCTATCTTCTGTGAGGGAAGGATGGGACCAAGATAAATTTTGCAATATTTCATTGCCTGTTCCAAAGTAGTAATACTTTCCATTTAGTTTAGATTCCTGCAGAAACCATATATGCATCCCTAACAAACATTGTAATATAAGGCTGCCTCAAATCTATTGTCTATGTAATTCTTTTTAAAGGAAACTTTCCTCTGCTAAAAAAAGGTATTAGGTTCCAAAAGGATGTTGCTTTAGGAAGCGCTGCGTGTTTCTATTTTGCTATAGCAAGACATTTGATATAAATAATGTATCCACTGAAACAATGAAAGGTAGTAATTAAGTACTGTGGGCCGGGGAAAATGATCTTTTATCGCTTATTTTCCTGACATTGTTGTTTGTCAACAAAACCCTCAAATTTCCCTGTGAGCTGCAAGGCCCAAAATATTCTTGATGGATGGGTAAGAGTTTCAGGGCAAGGTCTGACTGTGTTTAATCTACAGAACATTATAAAGCACTTCTGGGAGCAAGAACAAAAAATGTCATCTTCTTTCATCACTGCTGAAGAAAGGCAGCAAGAGAGGCATCTATACAATGAGGAAAATGGAAATACTTGAAGTACTCCTTAAACAAGGTCAGTAGAAATCACTGTTTATTACTCAAGGAACTGGAAAGAGTAGTATAAGAAATGTTTAGGTCTCTTGTGTGCTCCTTGATGCTATATATATCCCTTTTTAATGATATTTGTCAATTAAGTTAGTGGGTCATTTTGACACTGTCCTTTATTGTAACCTGCCTTATTTATGTTCTCTGTCAAGACAAAATAAAGGTCTACTATATGTAAACTCTAACTCTCTTTTGAAACCTATAAATTTACGAAGAAACTCAATAGGATTGTGTATGTAAACAGTGATTGACTTGTATACCCATGGTTGTAAGCCTAATGAAGGCAATACATACTAAATATCTTTTTATAGATTACACTAAATGACAGCATTTCAGCTGTTGTTCAGATTCCAGATATGGGACTTAGTCATTTTAATTTCAATTAAAAAATATTTATTTTATAAAGTCTAGTTCTGCAGAAATAATTAAGAAACAACAAACCAAACAAAAAAGAGATAATGACTGGCTTCAAACATGATTAACCTTTCACACTTTCTATTCCCTTTTGTGCAGGACTTTATTTTCTATTGTCATCTATATACTAGGCTATAAAGCCATCACCAAATCTTTAACAATACACAAATAATTTTCTTTCTGCTGCCATATCAGTACGACTGCTTCTTTCTAACCTGATTGCATCCCTTCTTCAGCTTGTTGTGTCTTCAGTATTAGAACTTTGTGTGACCAACCATAGAAGCAACTCATAGTCATAGATTTTTCATAGATTTCACAGATGTTAGGGCTGAAATGGATCTCGAAGATCATCAAGTTCAGCCCCTGCCTCAAGGGCAGGGGGCTAACTAGGGTCAAAGGATCCCAGCAAGATAAGCATCCAAGCATTTCTTGAATGAGTCCAGAGTAGGTGCCTGCACCACTTCTAGAGGGAGTCTATTCCAGGTCTTGGGGGCTTCCAAGAAATGTTTTCTTATGTCCAGCCTAAAATGGTCTTGGAGGAGTTTGACTGTTGGTCCTTGTTTTTTCCTTGGGGTGCTCTGGTGAACAGATGTTCCCCCAGATCCTGGTGGTCACCCCTGATAAACTTATAGGTGGCCATCAGTTCCCCCCTGAGCCTGTGCTTTTCCAGACTGAAGAGTCCCATGGCTCTCAGCCTCTCTTCATAAGGCCTATTCTCTTGCCCTCTGATGATGTGCATGGCTCTCCTCTGGACTCTCTCAAGCTTCTCAACATCTGTCTTGAGTTGTGGAGCCCAGAATTGAGTGCAGTACTCCAGCTGTGGCTTCACCAAGGCTGAATTCAGTGGGACAATGACATCCTGAGATTTACTTGAGGAGCAGCTATGGGTGCAAGCCAGAGTTTTGTTTGCTTTACCAGCTACAACGTTGCTTTGGTGACTCATGTTCATTTTGTGGTCAGTCACGACCCCCAAGTCTCTTTCAGCAGTGGTGCTAGCAGGCATAACACTGCCGAGCCTATAAGTATGCTATGTTTTTTTTTCCTGAGGTGGAGTACCTTAGATTTATTGGTATTGATTTTCCCAAGGTGGAGTACCTTACGTTTATCTTTAAGCTACTGCATGTTTAAAGAGCCAATCTCCACTGATGATGCACTCTTTAAACATACAGTAGTTCCTGATAAATGATTTATTTGTAGTGGCAATGTGGATGCTACTTTATAATTAGAGATGGAGCTGAATGTTTACCCAGGTTTTTGAAGACCATTGAATAGGGTTATGCAGAATTTCAGCAGCTGTTTTGTTTCAGAGGTGTTTCAGCGTGTGAAACACCAAATCCAAAACAAAACAGCAGGCTCTGAAACATCTCCAAAACAAAATGAAACTATCTAAAACACTTCTGAATGCTTTGGAGGTGCCCCCCAGGAATAGTCTGGCACAGCCCTCCTTTTAAAGTGCCTGGCTGGGGCCAGGCAGGGCAGCCATGAGAGCTTCTCCCATGGCCCCCGACTAGGGCAGAGGGAGGCACAGCTGGAGGAGCCACAGGAGAACCTGTAGTTGCCCGGCTGTACCTGCCTCCCCCCGGCTGATCTGAATCTCTGAATCAGCACCGACACAGCATCAAAGCTCCAAAGCAGATTTGGCCGAATCAAAACGGAACAGTGATCTGAAACACTGAAACGAATCACTATCCTCTGAAATGACCAAATCTGGAACTGAAATGAAACACAGCCATTTCGCACAGCCATACTGTTAAACAGTGGGGATGTTTGAAACTGTTGCTCAGACCTGGGTCTGAACTCTGGACATGAGGGTGGTTGAATCCCAGCTGAACCTTGTAGCATAAGCCAGGTATGCCTTTTGAGCATCTACCTTCAATGAAGTCTAGCCAGAAAGGGGACGGCCAAGGATATTTTATATTCATATTGGCCTTGAAGCCATGTCTCAGCTACCCTTGATTAAATTATATAGCAAAAGCAAAAATATTATTATTGATTTTTTTTTTACTGCAGTAGTATCATGCACTGCATTGCACCAGATCCTGTACAGACTTGCTAAAAAACATGCTCCAGGTGGCTTACAACACAAGTATAAGGCATAAAATGTGATGCAGAATTTGTAGACAGTTAGCCTGTATTTACTAGCTGGCATTGCACCATCTGATATCAGAAAAAAGGTGGCGAGCTAAAAAAGAAAGATCACGGCAGATGGAAGACCTCAGGCCAGTGGTGATGTGTAGGGGGTGCATGGGAGTGCAGGTGCACCCCCTGACAGGCTGTGCTCCCTGCTTAGGCAATGGGCAGGGGAGGCTAGTGGGAGTACTAGTGCCCCACCTGCGAGCACCAGCCACTTCTGGGAGCACCGCAGCCACTTCTGGGAGCACTGTGACCACTTCTGGAAGGTGGTGAGTGTGATGGGTGGTGGGGGATTCCTCCCACCCCTGGTCGCTGGGGAGACATGTCCCCCTGGCCCAGTAAGGTGACACAAGTCACCCATGTCCCAGGCACGCACTCATATGGCTTAAAGGACAAAAGTGTTGTGACCAGTGTTGAACCCTTGGACACAATGGCTGACAGGGTGAGACTGAGGTTGTGGAAGGAAAGAGTATGCACAATCAGATCCCCTGAAATGAACCTGGAACCCCAGGAAGACCTTCCAAGAGGGATTGATTCAGCCTGGTCAACATGGTGATGCCTGAACTGCTTGTGTATGCAAACTGGGATATCAAAAACAACTAGAAGGATGAAAGGAATGGTGAGTGCATGTAGGTGCAGGTCCTGGTGTGTGGTTCTCTCTCTTACTTCAGCTGGATGTCGCCCCTGGTCCAGAGTGGCCATGGCTGCACTGGCCAGGCCACCCCCATGATCTCAAGCTTTCCAGGGGCTTCCAGCAGGTGCCCTATAATGCTGGCAATGCCCGATGTACCAGCCTGAAAATTTCAAGTGTCCTGTACCTGAAGCACTAAGACAATGCCCTGTATGCTCCTCAAGTTTCACAGGGCATCTGCCTGCTCAGGAGGCAAGGTGAATCTATTTGGGATCTGGGTTTCAGGAAGCCTGGCTCTGACCTCCTAAGAAGGTGCTAGGGTCCAGGTCCATGAGGCTGTGCCTGATCTTGGAGATATGGGGTAGGACTGTGCAAAGCTTTAGTCACTGATTTGATTCAGCCTAATTTGGTGGCCAAATCTCGAAATCCAAACTGAATCAGGGAACCAATAAAATCTTCTAATCGAATCAGGATGCTCTAAGTTGATGCAGAAAAATTCGATGATTCGGACATAGACACAGCTTTAAATGTTTTTTCTACATACCTCAAGGTACCAGGTGGCTCATGAACACTGAGATGGTGGGGTGGATGGAGTGTCCCACAGGAGCATGAGGTGGGGCTTGGGGAGTCCCCCACATGTTCGGCAGCAGAAGTGGACTAGAAGCATTTCTGGTCTGCTTCTGGGTCTGCTGGCTTGGCAACTGGTGCTTCCTGGGTCAGGGGGGCACCTTGGGTCCCCCCATGGCTGATTGCTGATCTGGGAGGACATGGGGGCAGGGAGGGGAGGGAGCCCTGTGTGCTCAGTGGCAGACCCAGAAGTGGACTGGAAGTACTTCCGGTCCACTTCTGGGTTTGCTGCCCAGCACCTCCCACCGCTCCTGTGGAATGCTCCACCTACCCCACTATCTCAGCATTCACAAGCTGTGCGTGGTACTTAGAGGTATGTAGAAAAAAAACTGACAGATGGCTGGAGGCAGGAGACAGGTTTGGGGAAAGGAGCTCTGCTTCCTCACTGCTGGGAGAGCCTGGTGGCAGGGCCTGCTGGGTGCTCAGCTGGAGCAGCCAAGTGTAGGCTGAGTACTAGAGCACCTCTGTAAGGGGAGAGGGGTAGGGGGGACTGCAGAGGAGGCTGGGATACCAGAGGATAGTGATCTAACTTGAATCAGGGGAGAAACTATAAAAGCTCAATACATTGTTTTAACCTTAATCAATCTCATCTGGAGGCAGCAGTGACTACAGCAGAGATGCAGGGCAGCCCAGCACAGGCTCCAGGTGGCTGCAGTATTTTTCTCACCCCTGATCTAAACTGATAACCATATACAAGTTAAGCACACATACATTGGTCTGAAAATGGTGTAAACAATCTAAGATAGACCTGGTGCAAGGAACACTCAGCTGAGATTGATTAAGGTTAAAACAATGTATTGAACTTCTATAGTTTCTCTCCTGATTCAGTGGGGCAGTGGTGGCAGCACGGAGGAGGTGCAGGGGTGTCTGGTGTGGCATGGGCTCTGGGGTGTTGTGGGGTGTGGGCAGGTGCTGACAGGCTCAGGGGGGCATGTGCAGGGAGCTCCCATGCACACCCAACCATACCCATAAACACTTCCCCACGAACTCCACAACCACCCCCACACAATCACAAACACTGAACCCACCCACAATCATGCATCTGGGAGGGAGGAGCCCTTCCCACCACTATGTGCACACATCCCACCACATATGCACCTATACTGCCCCATGCACAACCCCCAGCCACCCTCCCTCTCCACACACCCTCCCCCACACCCCACATACACACCCACAGTCCTCCACAAATCCCATATTCACACCTCCCAAACCCTTCACACTACCTTACCATATAGAGTAAGGCCTCATTTTGAGCTATTATGCAATCACCTTTATATACACCACACAAATGCACACAAATTGAGACAAAAATATTCCTTCAAATTAAATTAAAATATGTTATTGACAATGTTTGATTCTTATTCTATAACTTGTTTGGGTTTTTTTTCCCAGTTTCAAGATGACAATCCCACTTCCCAAAAGGAGTACTTCTGGGGGCAAGGGGAGGGACTTCTGATGGCAAAGGTCAGGGCTTAGAGGTGGGACTTCTGGTCCCAAAATGGCGACCAGGGGGTGGGGCACCTGTCAAGGAGCAGGGCTACCCTTGTGGCCCTTGACAGCTTACCAAAACTCATTAAATGGCCCTCCAGCTGAAATAATTGCCTGCCCCTGGTTTAGATCAATCTATGTTCACTTAGATCTGCCTAAGTGTAATGCTTGTAAGGTGCCCTGGATGCTTTTTGTGCCCTAGGGAGAGAATCAAATATTAGGGGTTTTATGCTTGCACATATAAAGATGAACAAATTGTATAAGGGATTTAGGAGCTTTAGATTCCCACTGTGGCATACAGACTTTAGGAGGGAATTGTTTTATTTAGGAAAAAAAGCACCACTGCTGCCACAGCAAATCAATGGGCAATACATGTTAACCTTCTGACAGGCAAGTGTAGGAGGGCTTGATACAGTGGTAGTCTGGTGATCTCATGGACTATTCACCATGAAACAACAGCTGATAGAAATATCATCAGAAGAAAACCAGAAAACAAGCTGATCTAGTCAAACCAGCCCTTCTAACATTCCTCATACCCATAGGTCTGTGAGGTTATTTTACTCTGCCATGGATGAGATTTTCACATGACAAGTATTTGTAGCAATGTTAGTAAAAATATACTGTTTTAAAAATATTTCTGTGGCCACAACTACAAAATTATGCTTATTTTACTGTCATACCCCCCCCAAATATTTCAGAATTTTAAATTTTGGAAAACAGTTTCTTGAGCAATGACATTTTCCTTATTTGTATTGCAATGGGGAAGAAAATGTTCTGCATTTGGATTGGGAAGGATGAAAATCAAGATACATAAAACCTCATCAAAGCCAATTAATTATACTTTTCCCAGGGGTTGAGCAGCACCTACAGACTTCATATATAAGCATGAAAATAAGACCATTTTTTCAGAAAAGCAGTATATTTTCCCTCTCTCAAAGGGTGCTAAGCGCATCAGAATTTCCGGCCACTTCACTAGAACCCTGAGTAGAGGCTGAGTTCTTTTGATAATCTGTTCCAATAATCCATCCTAACAGGTTTTGCTTTTGATGTGAGATGTTTTCCTTGGCTCCATTTCACAAAAGAAGAGGAACACATTTTCAGTTTGATCCTACAACAATGGATAGGCAAATTTTAGCAAGTGAATGCTGCACATTAAAAAAAGGAGAAGAAAAATTAATCCTGCAAAATGGTCACTAGTCTCTAGTCACTCGGTTCTACCCTTCTGCTTTCCTGGCTTACCTTCCACGTTGCATTGCCATGCATACACAAGGCATTAATTATCTTCTCTGTTCTGATTGTCCATGAAAGGACTTTCCATTGGCTGAGGGTTATTTACTCCTCCGCACACTGTGTCTTCCAGGGACTAGATGACTCATAAAACATCAAATTAGACATCACATGCATACAAACACAAAGGGTTCAAAGACTGTTTGTTTAGAAGCCAGTCAAGAAGCTCTTCATAAAGAATTCACGCAGAATTTTCAAAGGCTTATTCAGGTCCTTGGCTTAAAGGAAGCGGCTGCTCTGTTAAGTAGTTTTTATGATATATTTCGTTAGCTTTTGTACCTGAGAGAACATGATTCCAAATAATTATAATTGGTTGTGGAGGGGATGGGAAGGAGCTTTCTCTTCTTCCTTTGGCTTCAGAAAGGTTTATTGGTTTTCCTTCACATCCATGGGTACCACTGTAAAGTTGATAGGACCCCTTATGGTGGTGGTGGTGGTGGTGGTGGTGGGGAGGGTGAACTTTCTTTTTTCTCCTAAAACATTTGGCACTAGTGAAGTTAGGACTCCAAAATATATGTGGGGGAAAAGGGGTTACTTGATATTTCACTCTTAGTATTGGAAATACAATAGAAGGATAAAATACAGCTGGATGCAGTGCTTCCACCCCTGAAGATGCATCTCTGGGTGGGATAGCAGTGGGGTGGAGCTGCCAGGAGGGTGAGATAGTAGAGGATCTCTTTGATTCTTTGTCATGTCTCTGCATGGCTGTAATAGCACACATGAGGTGAGCACCCAACTGCAATCGCTCTCCACCAACTTCCCATTTTCAAAATCCTAGATCTGCTCCTGGTTGGCAGTAGCCCATGACCCTACCTCATCCATGCACCACTATAGTTTTACTTAAGGAAGCAACACAGCGTCCTTCCCTATGCAGTATCTTCACTTGGCAAGCAGGAGGCATCATGACATGGGAAACACACAGATAAAGGGCAAGATTGATCTCATTACCCTTAAAGAGCAATAAATTGCTCTTTGAGAAGTCCTACTCACATTGATAATGGCCTAGGATTTCACTGGGATGTTGGATTAGTAAAGTACTATTCAGGGAGAGTGTTGGGATCTACTACCAGTGAGATGAAGGAGGGGTGTTTGCAGAGAACTGAAACAGAATCCTCCAGCAACATGCTTCGGCATTTAAATAAGGTTCCAGAGATGTATATTGACTAAGATGAGTTTAAAAAAAGACTCTAGTTCCTTCTCAAAGCAGTGAAGGCTGATAGGCAAACCAACTCCTTCCAATAATGGGAACCACAGAGCCATGTACACAAAGTAGGGAAGATGTATATAGGGAGATGGCCAAAACAAGGCAGGGGTCCCTACAGGGCCCCTACATGCTTTACTGTCCACTCTTTGCTCAGCTTGTTAAAACTGCCTGCTATTTTCATCACTGTTTCACTCCTTTATTAGTAGATCTGGCTCCTATCAGTGTTCATCTTTCTATAGGATTAGTCACTTTACACTGTGGACAATGGCCTATAATGTTCACCATCCAGTACGCATATAACACCCTCTCTAGAACTTAAGTGTCAGTGCTAACAGGTTTGTCATGCAAGTATTTTTAGGCATTAAAATATTTGTATTGTAATAGTTTGTGGGAGGCTGGACCCAAACCCAGTGGTGTTAAGTGCTGTACAAACACAGATGGTTGCTGATGCAGTGATCATACAATCTATGTCAGATAATAGAGAGCATACAGCATAGATGGGAGATCATACACAAGCCATGATCTGACATTGGTCAGAAAGGGAGGCTCTGTTCTCATCAGTTCAATCAGGCAAAAATCCAAACCTTCGTTGCATGAGGGATCAGATGAAGATGTTTCAAAACAGAGCATCTTCTGTAAATTGTGTGTGCTCTGCCTCCCAGCCTTGCATTTTCAGAATCGGAGGGGGAAAGAGAATGGAGGGAGTTTGATTGCGGGGGGGGGGTTCAGCTCCTGCTGGATGTGGGTGGTGAGTATATTGGAGCCCCCATGAAGTGGAGGTGGGT
This sequence comes from Crocodylus porosus, assembly GCF_001723895.1. Classification (NCBI taxonomy): domain Eukaryota; kingdom Metazoa; phylum Chordata; order Crocodylia; family Crocodylidae; genus Crocodylus; species Crocodylus porosus. Next base: position 28,011,366 of record NW_017728950.1, read on the forward strand.
CTCCAATACACTCTCCCCACCCTCTGGCCCTCATTGGGGAACACCTAGAATGAGCTCCCTCTCTTCCATTTCTCCCTTCCCATTCTGAAACATGGAGAAGCTGGGAGAAAGGAGGGGCCATTGCCAGGGGAAACTGGCTGCAGGCTCCCATCTAACAGCTAGATTCCCCCTCCCGCCTAAAACCAACAGTGAACTTCTGTTTGATCCAGGGGATGATTGTAACTCAGAACATTTCCTGCAAAGCATTACAAGTTACAGCAGGGAGCTGCACTTCTCTGTGCCCTAAATAGAATAGGACCAAGGTGTTAAAACCTTCAACCATGGGACATTTCTCTAATTTAAGTTAACTGCAGTAACCAAAACAATTAGTGTTGCTTCTGACACTTTATCTTGAATAGCTCCTTAAGGATATGTTTTTGCTGTGCTTGAAAGAGTAGAAGCAACATTGGGAACAGAAATGCTGAAATAATAACAGAAGCCTGTTTATTAAAACTTCATTTCTACAATGGAAAGAGACAATTGTGATTAGTCAAACATGGTTTCCCTTGTTACAATTCTTTAAAATATTATAATTGACTCTGGTTTTTTGTTTTGCTTTATTTTTTTCTCCAAAGGACACTGAAGTACTTCAGTGAACTTTCTTTAATCAATTCAGTGATTGTTAAGAATAATGAAAGATTTATCCATTAGTAGTTGCATTACTCATCTAAGTACATCATTAACATCATAGTCACTGTGTAAGCACAGCCTTTTATATGCAAATTATAAATTGTATTATTATATTTAGAGAAGGATGGTTTAAAAAGTTAAAGTAAATATCTATACATTGGAGAAAGAGTGCTAAATAAGACAGACTAACAAAGTGTGATAATTACATGAATAAAAATTCAGGAAAAATATTTTTTCCTCTTAAATGCATTTGACTTTTTAACTTCTAATGTTGGCTTTTGAAAAGAAGGAGGATGATGTGATAAAAGAGTTAAAATAAATTTAAATTATTACTTGATAACCATTTGCAAGCTTCTACCCAGACAGCAGATATCTGATAGTGGAGACCTCTTTAACACAGAAAACAAAAGGCACAAAAAAGCTAATGCCATGAATTTCGCTATAAGATATAAATTAATATAAATTTTAACAGTCTAGGTAGTTAAGTATTTGAGCAGCTTACCAAGGGATGTTTTAGAATCTTCATTAGACATGTTGGGAAATTTTTAATGGAGAAATTTTCTTCCAGAACAATATAATTTGGTCTTTTTTTTTTTCAAGAAAATGGTAATTCCAACCAAAAAGTATCTTTGATCTTCGCGAAGAAAAGGTCTAAATAACCATTTTAGTTTTGTTTTGAATTAAATATTTTAATTGCAGCTTATTTCAAAACATTAAATGGAAATACAGTTCATGATGCTTTGAAATAGATTGTTGTTTGAAAAACTCCATTTCTCAGTCCGGATGTTTTGAACTAAGACTTCCCCATTCAAAATTTCTTGTGGGGAAAATAACTGTTTTGCTGCTCTAATCTTTCCTACTTGTATTCTGTAGACCAAGATTGGATCTGTTTCTAAAATACAGAATTGTGTTCAACCACAACTTTCTGGACTCGCTTCAGAACAGCCAAGTAAAAACCTGTTGAGCAGGAGGTTAGTCTAGATGTTCCTGATGGTTCCTTCTGATCTGAAATGTAAAGACGCAGGATACTGGATCATATCTTCATTTGGCAGAAATCAGTGCATCTCCACTGAAGCTATTTGAGAATCTGGTATATGGTGGGTAAAAATCATTCCTGTTCAGAGAGATGATACAAGAGCTATTCATTAGTCAAGTCCAAGGGAGACCTAATGTTGAGGACAAAGATTTTGCATAGAAACTATTTTTGCATCTTATTACATTCTTGGAGTGTCAGGAGCTTTACTAGGTATATACACAGACAATGTCCTGCTCCAAAGAATTTGTTTTTCAATGGGCAGTCTTGGCTGGTAAAATTGGAAAACAGAGGTACGCAGAATTAAAATCAATAAATGTAGCCAAACCTTTAGGAATCAAAAGAGTTGGAGGCCTATGAGATGGAGAAGAGTTTAGTGCCTGTGCCCTACCATATCACCCTCTTGGAGAAAAGATGAAGTGATATTTCCAGTAATGGAAACAGGGCAAAATTTCCCATTTTGGTAAAGCTTTTACATCATAACCTGAATGACATTCATAATATCAACCCTGCTTCATTGCCACCTTTAAAACAACTCCTCAGCATTACTCCCAACATAGATTTACATAACCCAGAATGGGAGAATATCTAGAAACACCCAGAAGTCCCTGAGATACCTGGCTATCATCAGTGTACTTTAGGTGGAAGGCTAGATAGTGAATCCACACTTGTTTTTCTAATGTAATTTCTCAAGATGTCATTTCCATGGCAATTGGAAAATGTACTGAAAGAGAGAATTTGCTATTTATCATTCCCTGCATGTGATCTTTACTATAAAATGTCTGAAGAAATACATCTGGGAATTACTAGTTACCAAAAGCCATTGCAATTGGGTTTTGTTGTTGTTTGTTTGTTTCTAATTCTTGCTTTTCTAAGTGTTTCTCCAGTGTGTATGTGGTTGTGATGGGAGGCAAGATAAAAGGCCATGAAAGAATTACCAGTCCTGTACATTCTGAATTAAAACATTAAATCTTCAGGATTAATCATTCAGCAAGTATATGACAAACACAAATATGTCAGACTGAAAACATGTCAGAGCCTTAAACTCTAAAGGGAAAAAAAGGGGAGGGAGAAGATGAAGACTGCAGTTTATTCATCTATCCAAAAGCAACAAAAGGTGTGCCAAACAGCTCCTGGGGAACATGACATGTCAAATTCCATTCTGCTTTAAGAATCAACTCTCGCACTAAAGTGTAAATCAACTATAGAGGCAATATCAAATTGTATGTTGGAACAATGTGAAACATTAATGACACATTCACAGGTCAAGGAATTCAGAATTAAATTTTTAAGGGCATAATTATCCTTAACTTCTAGTGTGTGTGTATAGATATATGTTTGCCATATATATATAGATATATATATCTATATATATATATATAGAGAGAGAGAGAGAGTGTACACACACACACACACACACACACACACACACACACACATATATATATATGTATGGCAAACAAAACTTTAGGAAGAGCTTTCCAAAACTGTCCACATCTTACCCAACTCTGGTCTGCTGCAGCCAATGACAGCCAGAAAAATTTTTTGAAAACCTAAATGACAAGATAAAATACAGTGTCACTTCTACTGCAGGCCTTTGACTTCTCCTAATAGGAATGTGGCTCATGCACTAATAGAAAATGTGGCAATTGTTTGTTTATAGCTAAGGAAGACTGAAGTTTATTTGTATTGCATTTCACTGAATTATTTTTTGAGCTGTACGTCTGGCTTTCTGCATACATGTGTTATGGAAAACAGTGTTGTGATCTCTGCATGAATTACAGGCATGTCTGAATTCCCTGACTTTTATGAAACTAGAAGTCCAAATATATTGTGCCCAAATCATTCTTCTGTGTCAAAACCTTCCCAGGAAATTGACTCTTACATCCCTGAAACTGAACCCAAACCCAAACCCTTACAGTTCCAGCGCTTTATTTTCATGTAACAGGCGCTGGCCCTCAGGATCTGCTTAGGTAGCATCCATTTAAAAACCAAGGGGCAAACTCTGCCTTTGGTTAGCTCTTTGCATTAAGGATATGTCTATAGTGCAGTGATCATGAATGTGGATGGGTCACTTTCTGGCTCCGGCTGGTAATATTCTGAAAAATAGAGAGTAGCTGATCACTTCTTCCTAGAGAAAAGCTATAGATGAGAGAGAAATTCAATGAGGTGAAATCTTAGAGTAATCCTCTCATTATTCTGTCAAGATGAGAAAGGCCAGTTCAGGCACTCAGACCCACCCAATTGGGATTCCCTCTGTACAACCATTACCCTTTGGATAATGTATTTGTAATTAAAAGTATTAGTTATATGTATGTGAGCACACAGATTGTTAAAGAGCGGAGTTGGAGTCTGGCAGGAAAAAGAATTGTAGGGTACTTGGACACATCGTCTGGGGGCAGGGGAGCCGGGTTTTACTTAGAGTGGCTCCAAGGGTTGCTCTAGTTACAGTGCTGCTGCGTCTCCTGTATCAGTGTTCCCATGCTTCGAAATGGCAGTGGGGGTGCTTGAATTAAAGGTGTCGAATGAACTTTAGCACAAGCACCCCAGGACCATTTCTAAGTGTGGGGACATTGGTACGTGAGACACAGAAGGCTGCTAGAGCGGGGCAATTGCCATACTCCACCAGACTCATGTGTAGGTGCCCGTAGATGGAGAAGGCTGAGAGAGGCTGGAAAGTTTGTAGGAAGAGGGTGTCAAGAACAGGCTGCAGGAGGAAACTGCAGACCAGTACTGGCAATGAAGAGGTAGGCCTTAAGATGGCTGCTTTGTATAGCTCCTCTTTTGTTTGCTTATCCTGAACTGAAATCTCTGTGTCTGAGTTGGTTGAGAAATTAATTCTTCCTTGAGAATTTTTTTTTTTTTTTGTACTGAAACAATTTTTTTCCTGCCTCCCTGCGTATTTTTGTCAAAATATTTCTTCATGGTTGTTTGGTTGTTGGCCCTTTTTTTTGTTTGGAAATGGGATATTTTTGTTTCTGTCATGAATGGACACTTGGCATCGTTTCCATTTTGTCATAAAGGCAACATACCACTGAAAAAGTGTTCAAATGGGAAATTTTCAGCACATCTCAACTTGTCAGCTAGGAATTGCTGGCATGCATCCCATGTTAGCCAGGAGGGTGAGTTGTTACTGGCATGCCGTGAGAGAGCAGTTTATAACTAACTTACAAAGTATTGTTGGCCAAATTCAATACAGTTTGAAATGGCTGGAGTCCCATTAAATTCATGGTATTTTACCCACTTACATGTACAGTTATCCTGGCCTTTATTTTTCATTGTTGTTTTTTCTTTTCTTATATTCATTAGACATGCTGTTGACCTATGGTTAAATCCTGGAAGCACTGTTTTGCTTGCCATAATTCTGGATAGGAACCTATGTTTCCATTTCAGTTTATCAGTGTAATGTAACTTAGTAGTGGTATGCGTTTTGGTGATGAATATATTTCAGTCATAGACATAAAAATAATCATGTGACTACAAAATCATAACATTTAGTATCTAAATTGTCTTTGGAAATGTTGCCTATATTTAAAAAAATCATCTACTTTATTAAAATCTAAAGGTGATTAAAATTAGTTCACAGCCCCCATAGTGGGTCTCTAACCAGATTGGTTTCTGCAGCATATTATGCATACATAGAGTTTCTGGTCTTAACAATGTGCTAAGCACAGATTATACATTAGAGAGCTATTTTACAGACACACATGTAACATGGTCTTTAGAAATGCAAATCCATTAGAAAGAAATAGTGTTCACAGTGAAATAATTTCCATCAAAGTCTTGCAGAGGGTTTATTTATTTTGAAATAAAAATAATATAGAAATCATGTTTTAATAATAATAACAACACAGTTTATTAATTGGCCGGATCCCCAGTTGATGTAAGCTGATGTAAATCTCTTGACGCTCCCTTGTTGTTGAGCTACTTGAGGATCAGGTTGTACATACCTTCTTTCTTAATATTATTTCTTTCTTTCTCTGTCAAGTTGTGAATGTACTGTGTGTGCCTTCCTAAGGATAAGTTTAGAAATGTCAGCAAGGACATTAGCACCTGCCATGTCACTCAGAAATTCCAGGTGAATTAGGGATAATGCACTTTAATATACCTGGCCAAGATGTTTTTGGAACTCTTTGATCTTACTACAAAAGAAAAGGTGTGGCTACAGATTCTTCTATGGGGAAACTTTAGCAATTAGTCTTGTGAAATGTCATATTTGTCCTCCACATGGCAAGTGATCTCTCCACTCCTAGTGCAACAGAGGACAGTCATCTGTCATAGCTGCAGTACATGAGACACTGCTTTTACAGTTATTGTTACATGTCAGTTGTGCAATGCAGCTGAATAAAGAGTGTTTTTTTCTGAATTTGAATATAATATTTGGATAATTGAATAAAATGAAGCATCATAAATACAGCATTCAGAATCTTGAAGATTATCCTTCTTCATTTTCTGTAGAAACTGACTATAAACATCTTGCTGAATAAGTTAGGGTAAATACTGCTCTCACATGTGTCCCGTTAGAAATGATGAGATTGAGCATGTGTGGTAGGAATGCAAAATTTGCCTGCCTATCTTTTCATCCGGCTTATTCAATTTGAAATAGAGCAGGAAGCATTGAAGTCTTTATTTGTGATCAAGGCACATGTCCAGGAGTCAGCAGAACCAGATTTGCTTCCCAGTAATTAAGTCTCTCAATGTAATCTTGGGTGAGTTATTTAGGTTTCCTTGGAAGTCAGTTTTCCCATCTGCAAAATGACAATAGCCGTATCTACCTATTTTATGTGAGCACTGTCAATATAAAACAATTAATGTTGGGGAAGCATATATAATGAATTAATGCAAGGAATTATTAAGCTCTCTTGGAAAAGCTAGTCTCATTTCAGGTGCAAATAAAGTACTTGAAAATCTGTCTTAGAAGATCACATGACAAACTAAAAGGAATTGGTTTCCTATAGCCGTTTTCTTGAAAAGGAAGAAATTGCTTTGCTAAATAAAATGAGAAAACGTAGTATGGAGTCATCCCCTGAGACAGGATATTTATTATCTGATAGGGAGATGATAGCTGTGAAGATACATACAGTATTTCATTTACACATTTTCCCAAGGATCAAAATTTAAACTAATTATAAAATGAAACCCCCCATACAGCTGGGGATTATGAGGGTGACATTTTCAGAGACCTGTAGAGCGTCATTTAGTTTCACTACTGTAGACAAGAGAAGGCAAGACTTGACAATTCTTTGTGGTGCCAAGGAAGGGGAGAGTGTGTCTTGGTGCCATGAACTGACCATGCATAGTAATTGTCTCTAGCAACCTTAGCTTGGCATATGACATTTACTAAGACAGAAGTTAATTCAAGCAGAAAAAGGCCCTACATCTGCTGTATGTGACATTTTAAGTTTCTTTTTTTACAGCATTATCTATATCTGCATCTATATTTATATCGATATCGATATAGATCTATATTGATATCGATATGTCTATATTAGATATATATATATATATATAT
>NW_017728950.1:28018785-28042428 GCF_001723895.1 Crocodylus porosus
AAGGGCAAACAGGCTCTGGGGTGGGTGGGGGGACAAGGGAGACAAGTGGGATCCAAAGGGAGGATCAGGAGGGCAGGCAGGATTTGCAGGGGGGACTGGGAGGGCAAGCAGGGTCTGTGGGGGATCCATCCCAACTTACCTCAGCTTTAGTGGCCATTTTTTAAATCAATCTAACCTCCCCCTAACCTCCCCAAATGTCTATATGTACCCTAAGAAATGAGGATCAGGAATTCTCAAAACAATTATAAAGTCAGGTTAACAGTAATAATAGATGCTAATAAGAATGTGGCTAGTTCAGGTGGAATGTAATTCAGGGGATGGGCAGGGCACTAGGCTTTGGGACAGGAGAACACTTTCTGGCTCTCCCTGCTGACCTCCTCTGTGATCTTAGGCCAGGAGCTTCTCTGCTGTATTTTCTCCATGCTGCACAAGACTTATCTTCCTTTTCAGTGCATTTTGGGATCAACAGATGAACTCTGAAATGACCGATTTGCCAAAGATTTTTAAAGGGATAAGGTATAGTTTTTGGATCATCAAAATGAGCATAAATTGGCCAGCATTATTTAGACTGGCATCCCCTTTGACACGCTCATTCAAGAAAAGGAAGTCATTTTTAATTTTAGACATGACCTTTTTTATTTAAAATCCTTCCAGTAACTCACGACCTAATTTATTCATCCTAATGCAAATTACTATCACTGTCTGTCATGTTAAGAAAAGTCTTTCATTGGCAACAATTTGGAAGTGCCAGTACAGAACACATTACAATAAACATACCTGGTTATAACTATGATTCTTATTTCTAAGTATAATGTAATTATAGCTGTGACAAATGAATTATGTTTGGAAAACCAATCTAATGATTCTCATTATATTGGTAGAATGCCAGAATCTCTGCAATTTAGCACACTATAGCATGGACAAAAAAATAAAAAACACACTTATTTAATGATACATAGTCTGTAATGGTCTCAAAATCCAAAACAGTAGACCAAACACCAGGGAGCTATCACAGAACTTGGAACTTGGCAGACCAGGGTTTAGTTTCCGGCTGCATCACAGACTTCTAGTCTGATGTTAGATTAGTCACTTCATTTCTCTATGCTTTTTTCCCCCCTCTCTGAATAATGGGAGTAACAGTATTTCCCTCTTTCTCAAGAGTAGTTGTAAGTATAAAATATGTTCAAGGTTGCGAGGGGGGCAGATACTATGATGGCAAGGGCTATATAAGTCCATCAGATTCATTTTTTTTCCTTGTGTTCTGACTTGTTTTTACAAAGGAAAGAGAATCAGTGATACATTAATATATTTTACATCACAGAGTATAAGGCTGAATTACAGACTGAGAACTAAGAACTGTTCTGCAACAAAAACTGTTGTTGGCTAAACCTAGTAGCACAGGTTAAACTATTTTATTGTAAACATCCTTGCTTCTAGGCCCAGGTTAATTTAAAATGACTTGGGCCCCTGGAAGATGTTATATTTATTGCACATTTAACTGCATTATTCTACATACTTAGATAGTTTATCACATGGTAAGAATGGTGAACCAGCTTCAAATGATGTTATTTGTTAACTGTGAAACATCTTTGTGGCCAGTTTGAACATGTGGCAAGTTATACAGGGCATGATAAGGCTTTGCTAGGTTCTCCAGCATCCCAAGGTGTACTGCGCTCTTCTTTCCCCAGTTTGTCAAAAAGCACCAACCTGGGTGGTCAACATAGCCTGCAGGTGGCAGTGGGCATGATCTCCACTCTCCTGTCCCTTATCACTACTGGTGAACTGGGACCCTGCTCACAGCTCTGGCTGCTGCCCTGGTCCACTACCACCACTCAGTTTTTTACCAAAGGATGCCCCCTTCCTCTTGAACAGTACTGGGTCACACTAGCTCAGGGGTGGGCAAAATATGGCCCATGGGCCAGTTCCAGCCCACTAACTAATTGTATCTGGCCTGCAGCTGCTCTTCCAGTGCTCTGCACAGAGCTGAGCCCCATGCACTCCCACCTAGGGTGGCCCGCACCATGCTCCCACTGTGCCTACCTATGGTCCTGGCTCCAGCCCCAGCCCTGGCCCTGGTCCTGGCCCTGGCCCTGGACAATATGCATTGCTCCCTGGCAGGGCTGCTCCTAGTGTGGCTACAGCTGCCGTTGCTTCCCCATGCTACCTGCTACCCAGAGCAGCACACTGCCATGAGGAGAAAGAGCCGCTGGTGGCAGGGGGAGCCAAGCAATAGCTGAACAGCTGCAGCTACACCGGGAGCAGCCCCACCTAGAAGCTGTGTGCACCGGTTGGGGCCAGGGCTGGGGGGCAGAAGCACAGTGTAGCTGCCCTGGGCGGAAGAGGGTGGGGCTTAGTCCCATGCTAAGTATTGTAGGGGAGCTGCAGGACAGCTGGGGGTAGCAGACTTCATGGTACCACTTGAGTGAGCTCTGCTGGATATGCCCCATGTCCAACCCCAGTACCTAGCATGCAGGCAGCCCCTCATGCACATGCTCACACCCCCTACACCCTCACACAATATATAAAAGTAAGACTTTATTTTGAACTATTATGCAATTGCATCTATATACTGCTCAAAAACACATGAATTAGGTAAAACAATTTAAATAAAATTAAAATATGGTATGTTAGATGTTTGATTTTATTTTTTTTTTTTGTCTAAAATTTTTATGTATGCAGCTCTTGACAGCTCACCAAAACTCTTCAAGTGGCCCTTCAGCCTAAATAATTGCCCACCCCTGCCCTAGCTCTTTTCTAGGGGCAGGTGAGCAGAGGTGGCAGGGTTCAGAGCCATTCTTCTTCCACAACATGTCCATTGCATGACAAAGCTCTTCAGACAATTAAAGTAACATATACCAGGGACCTTAATGTGGTATCCCTGCTGAGAGAGAGAGGCAGAAAGAATGATAGGTCAAATTAAGTACCTTTGGAAAACTTAAAGCATAAGAGCTGGAGGAAATGTGTAGTTTTTATGGCCAGAATAAGCATCAGATTTCAAAAGGAGTAAATTAAAAACCAAAGGGAGAATCACCCACTAATGGATTTTGTAGATATAAACATGCAAATTATTTTAGACAAAGAATAAATATACAAAATTATTAACTTAATAAGAGAGAAAACCTCTTGCAGAAAGGGTAACATTCATCCCTGGTATGTTGCTTTCTACAGAGTTCCACCAGAGAAGCATTTATATTAAGTGAATTGCAGTAGGTTCTCTCTGTCTTTTCTCCTGATTTTCCAGTCTGTCACACTAGTTTTACATTGGGACCATTCCAGAATCCAAACACCCTCTTCTCTGAAGTTTTGCTGGTGTCTGAATTGGCTTCTGGATTTTTTTTTTATTATTAAGGATATTTGCATGATAATAGGCCCATTGTACTTTATAAATTAACCTGCTGTTATCAAATGTACCTTTATTCAGTCATCTCATAATGTCCTTTTGCTTTTTGGCCATTTACCAGTTACTGCTAAGAGAGAAAAAGCTGTGCTTGTGGGATGGTTGCTATCCTGGGGGTTGAAGTTGGAACCTCCCAAACTAAAAGAGTGAGTGAACTAAACTGGCATAGCTGGGACTAGAATAGATTTGCATCCAGTGTGGATCAGGCACATACACAGATCTGTAACCCATACTCACCAGTGGGTTTGTTTATACTACTGTTTCCTAAGGAAAAAAAACAGCTTAAATGTGCAGAGAGGACACCCTTGGAGTACTACCAGGGAATGCTACAAGGAGAAGGATGAAATGGGGACCTCCCTTAATCCTAGGCCACAAGCACCATTCAGCTATTACTACTTACAGACCAGGTGTGGGAAGAATTCAGCATTGAAATATCCATACTGATGGAAACTTGTGCAGACCCTTGACTAGTTCAAGTCTATTATGTAGTGTCCATTTATGTACTTACTCTATCCTCCCTTAGCTTTTGTTTTTTCCAGATGGTGCATGTGTAATCCCTATAATTCTTACACAAAGAGAGATAGTTGCACAAAATATTTTGGAGCCTGATTCCCACGCCCAGGATGTGCAAGCAATTGGATATCTGATCACTTATTATACACATCATGCTAGGCCAAGATAGTTACAGGGACCATAAAACTAAAACAAAATAGCTGTTTCTTGATTACATTTGTTTAATTCAGCTGGATCTGAAAAAGCAAGAGGTTGCTTTGCCTAAACCTGCTGATGGAAATATGACACCATTTAGTGGTTAGCAATGGTCCTCTTTATTAAACTTCAATCATTCTTTGAAACTGAATGGTTTCGATTGCCACACAACTGGAAATTGCAATCATTTGTCTTGCTTAATGGCAGGATGACGTACAGACAAATCATTTAAATGCATATTTTAGAAATGGTAATCATTTTTCATTGCATTTCTGGTTCTAGGGGTGGTAGTAGACCAATGACAGAGAAGTTTCATGTGCCCTAACTCCCTGCTTTAAGCAACAAGGTAGAAATTCCCAAATGCTAACGTGACAGATAATAGTATGACTGACCTAACCAAAACCAAAAAAGCACACAAGACCTTTTTTTTCTATTTACTAATCAAAGAGGTGCAGATACAATCTTCTTCCCAATCTTTTCTCTTGAAAAAGGACATTAAAAGAAGGTTTTGCTTGCTAACATAGCAATAAAAAGTCCTAGGTACCCTAAACTTTTATGCATTTATAATCCTAAATGATGACTACGCAGCAGCAAAAAATGACCCCGCGAAATAAATGAATTAGCTCCATTGGTCAATAAATCAAATATAACTATGTAATCAATGTCTTTTTCTCCCTGCCCAAAAGGTTGTCACGTTTAGAGTATATGAGAGTATGTTCCAGCATTCCAGGGCCTTTAGAAATAATTTAAATACATTATTTGTGTGTGGTCCAGAACAGTCCCCCCAAAATAGGTAGTTTATTTTAAAACTTCTCCCTTCCAGTTTGTGCTAAAGGTGGAAGTGGTCTGAAAATGGAAAGAAAAAAAAATAATTCCCATAAAAATTTTGATGCCTTTTTCCATTTGTATAAGGTGAGGGTACTCTGCCACTGTGGATTCATAGGAAAGTGCCACAATTATCAAGTTCTCCTTCTGATACCTAATGGTAGACTGTTGCCATGAAGGAGAAAAAATTACTTATTTCTACTGCTTTCTATTTCTCTGCCAGTTTTTGATCCATGGCAACATTCCATTCCTCATCTTAAAATTTCTTTCTTTTCTTACCAGTTTTAAAAGGTATGTTGTTGAAGGTTTTTTGAAAGTCTGACAGAATTCTGCCATCCCATTCTCTGTAAGTCACCATGTTGCAGATAGGTTCAGTGAACTTTAGGTGATTGAGTGAGCCAAATATTCCTGCAGAGAAGCCACCTGGTTTGAGATCAGCTGATTTCATTAGATTTCTTTTTTTCCACGTTAGGAAATAAACTCACAAGAATGCTTGTTCTTGCAAGATTTCAGACCTGGAGCTAAGCCAAAAAACCAAAATGAAACAAAACAAAACAGAGAAGCATCTGATCTGAGGATTTATATCTGAAACTCAAGTTCTGATTTTAAAAAGTTTTGATATGAAACTGATAGGCACTTAGGGCCAGGTTTCGTAAATACTGAAGCTGAACAGGATTACAGTTCCATAGATTTCTTTTTTATTTGGTTTCAATAAGAATATGAATTAATTTTTTTTTGTATTTAAATTTCCAACAAAACCCACTTTGTGGCTGTTAAGTGAAATGGAGGTTCTTGTTAGCTTCACAACAGATAGAAGTGATGAAATTCACCAGAATTTCAGTTTTGCTAAGAATCCACAGGGCATTGTTAGGCTCATCACATGCCAGAAATCCAAGCATGAACTCTTCTGAATCCTAGCTTGGATTTCCCAGAAGTTTTTCAAGTCCAACATATTTTAGATGTAACATAGACTTAGCAAACCTGCTTTTTTTCAACAACGCTTAGTTTCTTTGAATAACTTCTGATGTGCTCTGATAAATATGATTGGATACTGGGAAATACACAATTGCAATAATAGATGTATGAACCACTTTGGCTTTATAAATATTACTGAACTACATTTAAAAGGAAGTATTTTAATGATAGACACAAACTTTTGAGAATAAAGAGAGAAAGCAAGTCTTAATAGTGTTTTGTTCATTGCTCTTGGCAGGAGGCATGCTGATGACTATAATTTGTAATTTTGGAACCAGATTGAGGCAGCTCCTCGTGACACATCTACTGAGTTTTGCAAATGCATGGGATAAGTGTATATGCTTTCCTTAAGCCTTTTTTCCTCGAAGCAAAACCCACTGCAAAGATTTATACTTTTGTGTCATCCTGAGATATAGTTGCTAAAAATCAAGGCCGTGGCAACTTATCCTTGTATGTACATTTTAAAGATGGGGTATGTGGAGGGGAGCAATATTAATTTTAAGGCTAACTATGAACAAAAATTTGGAGAGCTGTTGGGAACTAGGCCTTGATTTCTAGTGCCAGAGGTATTTACGTTGAGTTCCTTAAGTCATTCTTCTGGGCTGATGAAATCATTGCAGTCTATGAACTAAATAAAAATGGATTTATCTTTGTTCTCAGCTCTAGATTTTATTTCATTTGAACACACAATGCACATTTCTGATTGTACTTAGTTGTTGTGGTAAAACCTGGAAATTATGCCTGTGCGAAGCAGCTATAATTTGCTTCGGATTCAGATTCAGCCAATTTGGGGGACAGTGATTCGATCTGGTGATTTGAATCACTGTCCCGAATTGATGTGGCTGAATCTCATTCAGAGATGTGGCTGCTGCCAAATCAGCTGAATCTCTGAATCACACAGACCTCATCCCCTGCCCGCTCTCAATGACTGCCCTGCCTGGCCCCAGCTCCCGGCTCTTTGAATAAAAAAGCCCCCAGTTATCGGCTGCTGCCCACTGGGGGGGTGATCTCTGCTGCCCCCCACTGCCCCATACTATGTGGAGGGCTTTGCCAAGACCCCCTGATCCCTGCCCGCTGCCCCCCACCCAGTTCCCGGCCTTTTAAATAAAGCAGCTGGTGAGACCAAGGTTTGGGGGTTTGTTTGTTTTTTAAAGGGCCGGAGCTGAGGTGGGCAGAGCAGCCATGGGACAGGGCTGGGGGGCAGCCAGGATTGCCCCCTCCCACCTGGCAGCACCCGGTGAGTAGGGTTTTTCTTTAAAACAACCAGGAACTGGGGCAGGTGGGGCAGCCATGCGGGGGGGGGGGGGGGCTGGGACAGCAGGCAGGGGTCAGGAGGGCTGGGGGGTCCTGGCAGGGGTGGTCCTCTGCTCCATCCTCCAGCCCCGCCCTTTACTTACAGGCATGGAGTCCAGGTTCAGCTTCCTGCAGCAGTGAGCAGGGACTGCCTGAATCACTGAAGATCTCTGAATATTTTCTGAATTGATGCAGAAAGCTTCAAATCAATTCAGACCTTTCAGCTGGTCCCCCGATTGGATTTGGATTTGGAGATTCAGCCACCAAATGGGGCTGAATCTCCTCTGAATTGAATCAGCACCCAATGCTTCACACAGCCCTAGTGGAAATCCTAGTGATGAACCAGATCAGGATTCTTTTGTGTGAAATGTTTGAATTGCCTGTTGATGGGCTTTAGAAAGGAATAGTGAAAGAATCAGTTAATTACTTGCTAGATGCTGTCTCAGGGGAATGTTAAGGTTGTGTTTGGAGCAGATCACAATATTTTTAATGAAACCCTTTTCTGTCAGAAAGTGCTGACTCAGCAGGAGCTAATGTTTTACGGGATGCACACATTTTTAGGAAAGCTGAATTTTCTTTAGGACGGAAATTCCAGATCCTACATAGCTCTGTTTATAATGAAGTGGAGGTGTGTGTGAGGGTAGGGGTGTGGGGAAGGTAAGTAGATAATTGGGTACCTGGAGAATAAATAACCTCCTAAGAGGTAGCATTCTCCTTCTGACTGGCCCTGTTTCTTTCCTAAATTAAACATGTTCTCTTTCATATTGTACATTTGGAATAGGAACCTTGGCTCTGAGAGGGGCTTCTCCTGCCACTAATCAAACAACTGCACGTTCCCTTACTAGGGAGGGAGAAAAGTCAGCAAAGCCACCTCAGCCATCCCCAGGCACTCTCCCAGCAAAGAGGACATACCAAAGTTGTGGACAGAAGCAACTGAGCAAGATGGGAGCTCCTAATCCCCTTCTGCCATTAACATTTCTTTGGGAGTTGCTACCTCAGCATGAATTAGAATAGCCCTGAATTCACATGACATTGCACTGGTGACCAGTGCTACCAGAGCAATTGAGGGAGCATAGAAATGCCTTAAAGCCTTTCTGGCCTCCTACTTTCTCTGCTAGAATCCTGCATTTCACTTGGAAACATTTCAAAAGTTCCTTCTGTTCACTATCTGAAAGTTCATGGCATGGGGTTTAATAGGTCTTTCACCTCTCATTTGTGTTAGAGAGGCTGCATCTACAAGAGATACTTACTGTGCAGTAGTTCATTAGTACTGCACAGTTGCTTATTAGTACTCTGCAGTAGTGTTGCAGGGCATGAACCATGACATAATGGTACTGTGCAGTAGTAATGAGTTACTGAGCAGTCAGCATCACCCAGAAGCCATGCGGGGACCCTACTGCTCAGCAACACCAGTTACCACACAGTCATTTAGTACTTGGTTATGCAAGTACTAAATGACTGTGGAGTAACAATTGTGCAGTCAGCATCTTGTGTAGACACAGCCAGAGGTGCACAGTGTAGGTATAGGAATCTACAGAGGAAAATCTGGATACTAAATAATTTTCAGGAAGTTCAAAAACAGGAACCTACATGTAATTAAGATGATATTCTACCTCCTTTGTGGTGCATAAACCTTTGTGCCCTGTAATTAGCACATCATTGTTATGTACATTAGACAACAGATGGCCCATTGCTTGTTACAGCTATTGCCCTCTACACATATTTGATTACTTCAGTTCTTCCTCCAGCCAAGACGTAATAACAAAATATAAAAAAAGGTCAACCATACATAAATCTCATCATATTAGCCACTTCCTAGGAATGTATCTTTCTCTATTAGCTTTTAACTATTGCTCCAAGTAAAGCAGCCTATCCGATGGGGCTCTGCATTGCATGTTTTCCTGCTGACTGTTCCTCAGCTCTGGAATACCTCCAGAGTAAACACTGTCAGTGAAGCTATCACTTCACAGCCTCCTGGGGGATTATATGTTGCCTGCTAAACAGTACTGCAGGCTCTTTGAGATTCATATTTTTTTCTTTTATTAATATGAGAAAGGAAAGCACCTCAGTTGTAGCAAGATGATCTGTCATCTGTTAGGTTAAATATAAAGAGAAGAACATAAATCAAAGCAAAAACTAGCACCACACTATATTTTTAATCTTGGTTGTTTGTTTGTTTTTTTGTGGAGAGAGGTGGTAGAATCTATCCAATCAGGTGACCTCTTGTTTTCCTTTGTATTGTTTTATGAGGAATTTTTTTCTTGGAAGGGGATCAGAAAAGACAATTTTTGATTCTGCTTTTGGAGACAGCAGTATTTTAAATAAATGCCATACGAGTTTAAAAAAAGAAAAAGGTCATTTAAAGATTGGATTCTGCGTTTGTGCCATATGCAGTCCTCCCTTATTTTTCAGCTGGCAGTTGTACTTGGAGAACACTTGCTGGGTTTTCAATGATAGTTAACAGTAATGAGAATGAAAGCAGTTCTAGATCTTATCAGCATTACGAAAAGCAGAGGCCCAACAATTTTGGCCAAAGTAGCAGCTAGAGAAGGTCCTCCTGAACACCGTGGAAGCCATCGACGCTAAATCCAGAACAGTTTTTCAGTAACAATGCAGAATGCCCAAGTCAGTGCTCGCCAAAGCCAAATCAATCCAAAGATTGTAAGATCAGCACTAGAGTGCATATCTCCTGTGTAGGAGCAGGTAGTTATGTAAGGATATACCCAGTGGGTGTATCTACTTGTGAAATTAATGCAACACGATAAATTCTGGTGCATATTGCGCCAGAGTTTATTGCTCCCAGGCACCACTTTTACCTGCCCAGGACTGCAGCACAATGAGCTGGGTCAGAACAACCGCAGCTGGCAGGAGATCTGGGGGATCAGCCTATCAGCCCAGGGCTGCTTTGACCTGTCTCAACATGCTGAGGAGGGGCTGGCTGGGGCACATGCATGTTCCAGTTCCAGGGCAGACAGTAGGTAGCTCCTGCACTGAAGCAACCTCATGCCCCAGCCAGCCCTGTCAGCATCTACCAGTGCATGGTTAGGCACTAAATGTTGCCATAGGATAGTACTTGTGTTTACAAATAGTAACCTATGGCAGAGTTAATTAGTTTACTATGGCCTAATAGGGCCTCATGTGTAGATGCTGAGACTTTACTGCAGAGCTAATTAGATAGCTCTGCACTAAACATTTCATGTTACGTTCACTAAACATTTCATGCGCCCCGTGGGTCTGCATCTATATATGCCTAATTTGACAATCTTCCTCCTCTAATTAAGGCAGAGGGGGAAATCAATATTATGGGATGGCTTTTTGGCAAGCCAGCTGTCTCACTGGAGGGGTCTCATGTCTCTATGTGCTATGGACCCTCTCTGAGCAAGGCTTATGTACCTGGGCTTTGCTTAGAGGTGGGGACTTGGGCCAAAATGTATGAATCTCTTTATAAGCCATCCTCCTTTTACCTCAAAGAGGTTGGGAACAAAACTAACAGCAGAGAAACAAATGTACAAAATGCTACACAGCTCTCCTAACCTGGTTCAGAACTGTCACTTGTATCTTCTCAAATTTTCATTTTTCTGTTTATAGAAGTAAATATGAAGAGTTTTTGTTTTTATAGAAAAGTTTGAAGGCATTCTACCAATTAAAGTGCGTTAGTTGAATAGAAACTGTTACTTGGCTTGCAAGGAAACTGTGCACTACGTATCAGAAATATTACAATTATTTAAGTTTTGTGACTTTTAATTATGAAACATTTTCATAATTAAATTATGAAACATTTTCACCCTCACACCTACTAAAAAACAGGCAGCAGTTCTCTATTTTGACCCATTCAAAGTTCAGTTGGCTCAAGACTAGTCTTTCCTGCTTTCTTCCATGCCATCATGATTGACCTGGAAGGACAGGTGATTTGAGAATTAGATCAAAGTCCTTGCACAACCCCATTACCCCCGCTCCAAAATAACTTTATGTTTTTTGCTATAAACATTTAAAATTTTGATGTCATGTTTCACTGAGTTTGAATTTTTCATCCACTTGTACTTTAGAAAAAGACACACTCTATAGAAGGCTTATTACCTTATCCTATATTGATGAACTCTTTAGGATAGCAAAAATAACATATATTACTTTTAACTTTACTATATCAATGCATGCTACGTACAACAAATTCACTATCTTAAATAACTACAGCTATGGTTATGTGTCCGGGATCTTGGCTGTAACTGTGGTCTAAGCACAAAGGCAAACAAACTGTTTGGGTAGAGATGATATAGAGCTTGTGTGCCATACTTATGTGTGATATTCAGTACATATGCAAAAATATTACAGGGAAATGCTGTTTCTAATAATAAAATCCATTGTTCTTTGCATGCTCTTATAAAGCAGGTTTGGGAAGAGGTAACTTCCAAGTAGATCTGAAGTTGGCTTTCAATGACTTTAAATTTGATAAAATCAGAAGCTTCTTTTGCTCACTTTAAATGTTCATGCAGTACTGTCATCTAGTGGCCAAAATAGTAATTGCTGCATGAGTAGGGATGGCTCAAAATGTTCAATACAGTTTCACCAACTGTGGTATAAATAGAAGAGCTAACCACCTGGTGGAAATGCTTTTTTATTCATAAGAAAAATTAGCTCATGCCTTTAGGCCCCGGTTCCAGCAAAAGAGTAAAGATAAGCCCCTGAATCCTGCAAACATTTACACGTATGCTTAGTTAATAGCTTTTGCTTAAAGAGAAATGGCATTTAATGCAAGATGATACTTGTTTAGCATTTTTATGGCCAACACCAAAACATGAATAAACAAACAACTATAGGAATGTGAATGGATGTAAAAGGAAAGGAATAATTTTAGGAAATTAACTAAGGAATTGTTTTGTTGAGCAAACATGGGCTAAATGACGTAAACTTACTGAATCATTTAGTAAGATACCTGACCCCATTAAAAAAATAAATAAATAAAAAAGGATTTGTGACTACATACTTGTGTGACTTTTTTAGGATTTGCTTCTGACTCTGAAATAAAAAAGAAAAAAAATCCCCAAACAAGACATCAAGAAGAAGAAATTACGGAAATCTAGCTGAATTTCGACCTCAGGAAAGAGTCTGTCGTAGAAAATTCAGTTAAACTATATCCTGAAGAAGGTACCACTTTGCCCTGGAGGCAGAAAAACAACAAAAATGGAAGGAAATGAAACAAGACTAAGAAATCTGTGGTCCGACACTCCCTTTAACCACCCCCTCTGGCATGTGCCTGAGAGTCTGCGGCTCTAGGATTGGCCTTCTTAGCCATGAACAGACTCATCTACAATGTGTTACCTGACCCATGGGAGTGATCATCCTTGACTTGGAGGGATTGCTGATGACAATGGCAGAAGGTATGGTCTCTGATTCAGTAAATCTGTGTATCATCCCAGTTAAATCAATGTGATCATTTCTAGTAGTTAAGTACAGCTTCCTGGTTCACAGCCATACAGTAAACAGTTATGAAGAGCTATTGAAGCATAGAGTACAACATGAATTTAGGACTGAGACACCTGGGTATATTAAGGAGCTGAGAGCATGAAAGAGGGAAAAAGTAATGTGATATAAAAAAAGAAAGCAGGAAACAGGGAGTCTTTCTGTTGAACTACTTCAGTTCTTAAAATGGGGGGATATGTGGATAATCAGGTAAATATTCATGATGTATGCACAATGGCTCCAAAGAATGCTCTGCAAACAATTGCTTATGTTCAGCTTGTTTTGCTGAGCATTTTTCCCTGCATGAGTTGTTTAACTCACAAACACAAAGGATGGAAATTCTATATGAACATATACTGCCTTTTAGCAGATTGGAAGGATTTCTGCTTAACTACAGTGTGGGGCATTAAATGAATGAAAGTAGACTAACATTTACTGTTGCTAATTATTGTTAAAGACATGAATGAATTTTGTTTCCAACCTCATATAGCAATGTCCTTAATGCATTTAAAAAAATGGAAAACTTTCTACTCAGCTTCCCCTTTTCTCCTAGCATTCCTCCAAAAGACTGAATGCTATTGGGAACAATAATGACACAGAAAAATGCCTGGATTTAAGCTTAGGTTGCCATCTTCTATGAGCTTATTTTTTTTCATTGATTAATGAATTAATTTACCACCCCTAACTCAGTAGGCAAAAATCTTTTCTTATCTACCACCCACAGATATATTGACTGAGAATTATTTTCATATAGGAAGTCAAGTAATTTCTTATGCACTTACTAAGTGACTCATAGCAAATAAACCTTTCTGTGAATATGCCCTCCTTTTCTGTTCGCATGTATAATACTATTGAGCTTACAACTTTCCCAGGGCTTTTTTTCTTTTTTCAATATTTATTAGATGAACAGTTTTCATAAATATTTCTTTGTCTATTGATTGTGTGTGAACCAAAGGTCTGGCACCTTCAGAAGCACTGGATTCTCATTACAAAATAAGAGAGGATTCTTATGATGCCATGTAAGTGTTCTTTGCTTTGCATGTTGCTCCCTGGTCCTTGTAGTGGCGATCATCTTCACATAAATAGTGTCCTGTACTCCTTTCCTGACTGGTTTTGGGGAAGACTCATGCAAAGTTATTTGTCTGGTGCCTCAATATGGACTTTCTTTTACAAAACAGGCAGAGCACTTACCCTAGGTTCTAACCCTCTCTGTAACTAGTGGCCCCATGGTACATGCCTCCAGAAATAAATGATGCTCCCAAACCTGATTGCAGTTGCCACCTGTGAGATCTACTTTTGAAACATTCTTCCTCTCTGGCAAGGACTGAATCTAGAATGTAATGTGAGGCAAACATCATTAATGAGACATTCAAGATATGTATGCAGGGTATTTAACATTATTATTTATTATATGAATATTATTAGAGTAAGGCTTAGATTTTGCAAATTAAGAGGCCTGTTGTGCTGAACACTGTGCTACAACTAATATGAGGCAGTCTCTGCCCCAAAGAACTTATGCTTTGAACACACAAGACATAAAGGATAGGTTGGGAAACTGAGGCACAGAAAGGTAAAGTAAATTTCTCCAAGCTCAGACATCAGGTTCATAGTATATCTGAAAAGAGAGGCAAGCACCCTGAGTTCCAACCCAGTGTTCTACCTACTGGTCTCTGTTCTAACCACTCGAATGAAGGGGTTATGGGCCACAACATTAATTTCTATTTTTTGAATCTCTGTTTCAGGATTCGTTATTTTTCATGGGAATATATAGCAACAATAAAATCAAAGGGACACAAAATCTGAGTGAAGATCTTGCAACGCAGGACCTGAAGTAAATGTAGGGTATTGAAAGGACATATTTTGAGAAAATCTTATTAAAAGTCACACATTCGCTTCCTTTCAGAGTTTCTAAATCACTTTATTTCCTTGTGTAGTAGGCAATGCCACATTGGTACAGAAGTACTTTGGCTCTGGTTGCAAAATAACTAGGCTGTATAAAACTGCACCCAGGGAGTGGTATACGAGTAAGTAAAATGAATCATGAACCACAACAAAGCTCTTCCTGTCATTTAAGGCTTACCTGTCAAATGCAGAGGATATAAACTTGATGGGGAGACACAAAAAGTATTATCATAAGCAAAAAATGACATTGACCATTACATAGCTATACCAGTCATCTCTACAATCTTGCTAATAAAAGTTAATTCCAGCACTGGATGACAACCACTTGGATTTATGGAGATTGCAAGGTAGAGCAACTACTGCATCCCAGTATACTTGAATATAATGAAAAGCAATGGTTACTTTCAACATCATGGGTTAGAAAGGAATACATGGTTTATTTTCACATAATTTCAGTATGCTTTATGGTACTTATATTGCAGTTTGCTGGGGGAGATGTAAGAGCTCATTCATAAGACAGCGTGCCAGCATTTAAGCTAGGGACAGACATTCAAAATCCTAAGCCTGAATTGAGTCAATCTTTGCAGGTTAGTCTAACCTGGTGAGGCTGAACTGGTTTGTAACTGGGCAGATATTCTCTCTGAACTGAGGAAATTCAGGCACATGTCTGCAGTGGCTCAGGCTAGAAGCTGGGGAGCACTAGAGCAGTCCCCCTTTTCTTGCAAAGTGCTGAATTGAGGGAGGGAGTGGCCAGGCCCTGGAGGGACATTCTGATTAGGGAGATCTGCCTGCACCATCCCAGACTTTTCCCCACTCACTGTTCAAGGGGCAGGAGTGTTGCCAGACCCCAGCCCTGAGCTAGTACTCTGAGGCAAGGGGAAGTGTGCAGTGCATTCACCTGTTGATGACATGGAGCTTTTTAATCTCCCTCCCTGCTTCTTTATACTGTCTGCAGCAAACTGACAGGCAAGCAAGCCAGCAGGAGGCTGATCACAGTGTTTATCACCCTATCAGCAAAACAATAGCCTCTCTCTATTACTTTAAACTGTTCTTAAACAGCTTACCAGCTCACCTGTTGATTAGCTCCAAACAGCCCTAAATGGTCACAGTTATGTCTGCCTGTCTCAGTGAAATTGGAGACAGTCACTTGTCTGCATTAGCTAGCATACCACATGCCTAGGGTTCATGGTTGTGGTCCCTGCTGGGATAGATAGGGTGGGGGGAAAGGAAGGAGGGAGCAGGGGGATTTCCTGCGTGAGCAGTGAGTGGGAGTGGCATGGAGGGGGAAGCCAGGCAGACCCTACTGTACCTGCAGGTCTCTGCCAGAGCTCCAGCCAGGGAACAGAGGAAAGAGGCCAGCCCTGCTGTGGAGCAGAGAGCCCCACCCAGGCCAGACAGCATGCCAGGATATTGGGGGTGTCTGGTTTATCTTAAACCAGCAAGGGGTCTGGGACAGACATTGCATAAACCAGTTTGAGTCAAATCAGTTAAGTCTGATATTATATTCAACCAGGTTTATCTTAAACTGGTTTCAACCATTTTCAAACTGGTTTACATGCACTGAACATCTGTTCTGTTACAGATTTAAACCAGTTTCGGATCACTTAAACAAATTTATGTATAATGTCTGTCCCTAGCCTTAGAGACATAAAAGAAATTAAGCTAGTTATTGAGGCCTTGAACAGGACTCAAGCAATTAAAAATATAGCCTACCAGAGGATACTGGAAAATGATAACAAATTGGAAATGTTGAGATTTTACCATTCCTCAAACTTCATGTGGTTCTTGAAATCAAGACTGAGCTTTGAATGTTATATTTTAAATCCATCTCTAATCCAGGATAGTATCTCTGTCTTTCATCAGCAACAGCTAATGCTGTTGCTATGGAATGGATTTTTCTAAACCTTTTTCTAAACCTTTTCACAAATGCTTTCCAATTACTTATAAAGGAGAAGAGATGCCAAATGATCTCACTGTGCACCATTTATTTTGAGATGAAATACGGGCCTATGTCTCCTCAACGATGTTTCATCTTGTGATAGTTTATTGGGGAATACTTTGTCTTGGATACATTTAGCTAATATTTTTATTCATGAATTTCTAAAGTTAGGCTGGTAAGTATTGAGCTGTCTAAATAGAAATGGCTTAATTTTCAGAAATATCTAGCTGACATTGGAGTCACTAGGAAGGATACATAGTTAGATCTTTGTGGAGGGTAGTCTTCTTTTTAAGCTACAAAATATCAATTTAGGACTTTCTCTTAGTTGCTCAGGCTGAAAACTTTTTGTCAATCAGTTATAAGAGTCATGAAAATAGCTAGTGAGTTACCAAAGGAATGCATTCTGCAAGGTAAGTTCCATCCTTATTTACAGTGATAGGCAAGTAATCATGTTTTAGGGTTAAGAATAAAAATCTTAATTTCATAGAAAATATTGGCATTTTAAAACTCAGTGTTCTAAACCAGAATACACAGCTCAAATTTTGAAATGTCTTTAAAAATAAAAATTCTGAAATAATTTTTTTGGGGGGGGGCAGGTCATCAAAATATTTTGTTTGGAGTTTTACTTAAAAGTTAATTCTAATATACCAGTATATAAATAATAATGCATATGCACTATAACAAAATCTAATAATTTAACATAAATAAAATAGAGCTTACCATGTGTTTTTGACTCTTTCCCATGGAAAATGTCATAGAAGTAGAAAAAATTACAAAATCATTTTCAGTGGAACACACTAGGTTTTGATGAAAAATTGGTTATAACTACCTAGTACAGTGCATTGTAGAGATACTCAATATAGCTCTAAGCAAGCTGTACTACTCCAAGTGGACTAATGAGTTTTGATGAGTTGGAAAGGGTGCATCTACACATGACACTATTTTACTGTAGTAACATGCTATGGCAGTGTAGCATCTGTGGGCATTTACACAAGACCAACAGCTACTTCACTGTAGCACCCTAGTCCCCCATTATAGCGCACCGCTATGACAAAATAGCTGCTAAAAATAACCATGAGCCATGAATATGGCACAGTACAGGCTGTTACTGCCATGATTTAGCACTTGCTTTTGGAAGTGCTAAATCACAGTGTAGTAACGTCACCATAGTGACATGTATAGACATGCCCAAAGTATATTAACTTTGACTGAACACTGCACTAACAGAATTAAACAGCTTCTGTTACCCTAGATAAGATTAGAACTAGTTCTGTAAATGTAATCATTGTTTTTATCAATAAACTTGTAAGTTGTAATATACCCAGCATTAGTGCTGTGCAAAGTTTTGATCGCTGATTTGATTCAGCAGAGATTTAGCCTGATTTGGTGACCAAATCTCTGAATCTGAATTGAATCAGGAAACCCTTTAATCTCTCTGAATCAAATCAGAACCCTCTGAATCGATTCAGAGAGATTCAGAAAGATTTGGGTATTCGGACATAGACACAGCTTTAAATGTTTTTTCTACATACCTCAAGGTATCAGGCTGCAATACTGACTGCTGCAATACTGGGGCAAATGGAGCATCCATTGAAAATTGAAGCAAAAACCACTATAACTTAATTGGAATATGCATTAATTTTGCTATCATGTACAAAAAGGCAACAAACTAAGCAAAAAATAATCAAAAGATGCTTCATCATCAGTCCTGTAATCGTTAGAGTTAACTGTCTATTTCTTTCTCACTCTTATAGAATAAAAACTAGCCTTCTTGAGTAACAGTGCATCCAGTGCTTCACTGAAAGTTATTGCACACCTAAACTAATGTTCACTTGAGTTAGTTTTTAACTCTAGCTAAAAACATTGTGCGCAACACAGTTAAATAGGAACTACATTCCCAAGAGCAGTTATGCATGGTTTGACTAGTGGAACATCAAGACTATTAAAAAAAAGAGCGAGGGCTGTTAACACCCATTGAAAGAAGTGTTTAGAAAGAATCAAGTAGATTCTAGTAAGTCATAAAGTCAATTAATTCCCTCCCTGCTGCCTGAATAGAAATGCTGCTGCCACTGCCAGGCAAGTGGCTTTAAGCCTTGGATGGGATGGAGTAGGAATCAAAGATGGGTGTGACTGCACAACTGCACCCCACCTATATGTGCCCCTGTCTCACATTGACTTCTCTTGGACTTATGCTTATGCTTAAGTGCTTTCCTAAATCAGGATCTCGAAGAGCAAATTCTTTGAAAAGTATTGTGAAGTAATTGAATACATTTTTCAACACTTTTTTGCACATATGCAATCTGGAGTCAGAGGACTTCAATCTTATTTTGTACTTCTATGTACTGATGATTTGGCTGTCATCATGACCGTGTCCACTGGACCATCCTAGTGGAATGGCCACCAAAAATGATGAAATACCAAATTACAAGTGTGGGCCTCTGACTTTTATTAGGAAGGTGACCTATATAGCTCACTGTGGAATAACTATTTGAAACACACAAACATACTCTACCTAACATTCAGTTGGGGCTGACTGTAAATCTTTCAACCTGAGACTTAGTGTCATGGTTATAAAAAGAAGATAGAAATATAAGCTGTAGGGAATGAATCATCAAAGCTTCAAATGAAAGTCCGTGAACTTTCTTACCCCTTAAACTTGCTGTTCATCTTGATGAGTTTGAAAATGCCAGTCAAGTTTACTGAAAAAAATAATTCACTGAGCTCTATTTTGAAATTCAAAGTAGGGTGCCTGCAGAACAGCTGAAATACGAAATAACCTTCAGCATGAATTGAAATTCACAGTTTCCTTTAAGAGTTTTTATTTTGAAGATATATAAGGCAAACACATTACTGAATTGTATCAGTGGGATGCAAAGAAGAAGAAAGTGCTTGTTTCACTGAGGTTTTGTTATTATTTCTTATTTTTATTTTTATTTCATTTTAAATTTTCACCTTATAAAACAGTAGTAGCATCAATAAGTCAAGTAGTGTGGATTCTATTGTACGTAGGCACTGGGCAAACTGATAGAACACGATCTTGTCAGGAGAACAAACATAACTATGCTAGAAAGCTTCATTACATTTTTGTTATAAATATATTATTAAACCACTTAAGTATTAATATTGGCAAGAAATGCTGTATATTGATCAGCACAAGATTTTAAGATTGGGATTTTTCAAAACTCCTATAGGAGTTAGATATCCAGGTATCTACCCAGTAGGTGGTGGGCATCTAACTCCCTTAAAACACTTGTAAAATTCTGACCCTCATTTCTTTCGAGCTGGATTTGGTACTGCATATAATCAAATTATGTTAGTGTGTCACTCGACCTGGGCTCAAGATGTAGCCCTTTGTGGGCACAGGTAAGCCGTGGTCCACTCAACTAGCAATTCAACTCACCCAAATCTCAACCCATCTTAAACAATATGTGATATAAATGGTGTGTTGTGATGTTAAATGTTTGGTTATTGCCCATCTACCATAAGTTGGAGCTCACACAAGTTTTCATTTATACATGCACTTCTGGGACTCAGAATTGCTAAAATTGTATTAACGTTTATCATAGCTGTTTCTATTATTACAATTAACTCGGAAGTGCTGTCTCCTATATTTACAGAATGATTGGACCACAAGGTGAGATTTTTAGAAGAGCAATAGAACTGTTTTCTATTTGAGGAGCAGGGACAGAGAAGATTTTAATTTTTGGTACCAAGAACTGTGGAAATATCTAGCCTGTAATGTCAATGTGCTTTGAAGATTGATGATTCTGCATCACTTTTTCCTGCTCCGACTTGTTTCACCACTACAAAATGAACATATAATACTGCTCTTCACACTTGGAAGCACTTTACACTTATATTGAACTGCTGGAAATATCTATTCAAGATGGAGGGCAGAAGTCACTTTAGCTATGGAGAGGGAGAAGATTTTTGCTGTTATTCAAATTCCATTAGCACTACTGTCATCTTAGCACTCTTCTGTCATTTCCATTCTACCAAGTAACAGTCAAATCAGGCGCTCACTGTTAGGAACATACCATTTCTTTTATTTACCCAGCATGGAATCAAAATTTACTTTGTATTTATTCAAAGAAGAAAGAATGAAACCTGAACCATATTACATTAGTCACATATTGAAATAATATTGGAACTCATTGCCCAGTGCCAGGGGGGAAAATTCCTATCGAGCCAAGAAAACAAAAACCGTGTTTTTAGTCAAGCCTCCTTGTTAGCTTTGTTTCTCCATCCTCTCTCTGATTGCTTTGGTAACCTGCCTCCCAACCCAGCAATTTAGCTGGTTTATTTGCATTTTGGATGCACCAGAGCAACATTTATTTAAGAGAACAATTTAGTTAGGTGTGTTGTATGGCTTCAAGGGAGAGGACATGTCTTTCTGTCACAGAAGAAAGAGCTGGCATAATTTCCAAATATGTATGGGAAATTCTGAGTCATCCAATGGGGGATCTTGGGTGGGGCTTGGCATTAAGCCATATGCCTCTTATTCCAAAGAGTTAGTCTCTGTCTGTCCTATGAGGGATATTTTGTAGAGATGCCATTGTGATGAGTGGTCTATAATTCCTCCTGCCAAGCACAGGAGGGCTTCAAGGCCAATAATTATATGCTTGTTATCTTACTTTTTAATGTTCCATCTCTATTTATCAGTTTACCTTTGTGAGAAGATTCTGCCATAGGATGGAATGCTTGTCTTGGCTTTGTAATTCCTGCTGCTTGTTCTGAAACATGACTGGCCAGGTTCCAAATGGACTGTCATAAAAGGTGTTTACTTGAAAAGAAATTAATTTTAGGATATTACTTTGTAAAGTGATGTGCTCATTGAAAATAAAACGGTTGCCCTATCAGGTATCTTCACCAGGGTTTCCTTTCCCTTCTACATGCTGTGCCCATCTGGCCTTGAACATCCAGTCACATGCTGCTCAGGCCCAGAGGTTTGGTGGTGTTCGTCCATCCGTCCCCGCTGTTATGCCGAGTGGGTGTCTCCTTCCGGTGTAGTATTTCCCCAATCTTGTCTGCCACGACTTCAGATCTTGTTTCAGTGGTTGGTGTCCAACCACTGGGGTTCTCTCAACTATGGGATGGCTGTCTGATGATCTTCCGCGAGGCTCCACCTCCCCTACACCTCGCCCTTATACCCAGCCTTGAAAGGTCACAGTTGTCCTCCCAGCTAGGCTCCTGATCGTTGAGCCCCTGACTCCCTTTACGTGGCAGGTGTGGTCTGCTGTGCCTACAGTGTGGGCAGCCTGCAGTCACCTACCTGGTCTACGAGACTGCCGCTTTTCCCAAAAGCTAGCAACTCATCCAGAGACTTAATAATACTCAGGCTGCCTGCTCTGACCCTCAACACCTCCTAAAGTTGGAAACACAAAATCTAAACAAAGAAAAGCTACAGATACAATCTGAGGGACCCCTCAGTCCCCTCTTCCAGGCCCCTCCCTTGGCCTGGCTGCTAACAACTTGCCCAAACTTTAAGGCCTATTTCAGGCTCAGTAGGTGGTCAGTGTCTCCTGTAGACTCTGCCACTGTTCCTCTCTCTCATCGTCCTGCCTTGGGCTTCTTTGGGCCACCGGCGATCCTCCAATGGGCATCTGTCCACCCATCCCTCGCTGTAACCACGCCACGTCATGTCACCAAGAGCCGTCCTTCGCAGCCTCTCCCACTGCCCTTGCCTCTCATCTCCAGCCTGGTGTGCCTCTTTGACTTCCCCGGTGCCCTCAACGGTCCCACCTGGTTTGATGCCGTAGATTACGTTGGTCTCTGTAGCCCCTCTGCCGTAGCAAGTGACATTGGAGTCTGTCTGTGCCCCTCTACTCTCTTCTCTGGATTCCCAGTCCAGAGGAGTCACCTTTGGCTCTATGCTCTCCCTGCATCAGCCAGCAGTCTCTGGCTTGCCGCATGCTCTGCCGTATTCTTCCCTGCCGGGGGAATCAGCTTCCAGCTCCCATCGACCCTGCAAGACCTCTGGAGCGACACCTCCTGCTGGTGCTCCTGCCTGCTTTGTCCCCCCTTCTTCCTTGCCAGCGGCTCCTTTTATTCCTGCCAGCTGGCTCCTGTGGTTGATGTCATCTGCTGGCCGTAACTTTATAAATATGTGGCTAACGAGACGCACGGGTCCTGCCTCTAGCTGTGCCATGGATCCTGCTGCAGGTAAGCAGTTTTTCTTTTCTTTTCATTTCTTTCTGCGGGTTCTTGATCCTGAGGCTCCCCCCTGGCTCTTTGGGATCTTCCCCTCTGTTCGTCCCCATGACACATGCTTTTTGGGATTCTTATAATGTTAGTATATTTCTTCCATCAGGGCAGGATTCTATTGCCTTTCATATTGAACAGTGTTACACACCACAATTGCAATAATCATTTTAGTGGGGCACTCAGAGAGTAAATTTCTATTCCCTGAGAATGAAAGTGGCAGCATCTGGCCTTGAACAATTGGCATCATTTCCCTGAGGGGCAAACCAACTAGTGATATCGTCGAGTCTGGTTGAAATGTGGCTAATTAAAATGTTAAGTTTGGATAGCTCCAAGCAGGATCATGCATTAGATCCCATCTCTGATTTCTAGGCCAGTGGTATTTAATCTATGGTCTGCAGAAGCCTAAGAGTCTGTAGACTATATTTAAGGGGTCTTCAAAAGATAACTATGGTCATTAAAAAGTATGTGAATACTCACATTTACAATTCAAAGGGGTCCTCACCTCCATTCAAATTTTTTCATAGGTCTGCAAATGAAAAGAGGTTAAAAACCACTGCTTTAGGCCCTTACATCCCCATTCCCATAGTATCTGGTGTTCAGAAATTATAGAAGCAAAGGAGCCAAGTTTCACTTGGTCCTCATTGATCACCAGTACTAAGTGGATCTCATGATAGCTTCTCTTAGGCCATGTGTAGCCAAAATGAGAGGCATGGGTGTACAACACTTTAAAGCAGGCTAGATTCATTTGCACCACTTTAATGGTGTTGTTGTTTGCATGCCTCAGCATCATATTGCACATCAATTCCAGCTGTTGAAGGAAATTCGGCGGTATAAAGTGCCTTAAATAACTATAGCCATGGAGCAAAGCACCGGGCTCTGTGCAGCTCCACAGCTCTGCAGGAAGCCCTGCAGGCGGCCTGGCAGCAGCCCGGGAAAGCAGGCT
>NW_017728950.1:28042528-28058538 GCF_001723895.1 Crocodylus porosus
CCACCCAAAGCCTGCCTGCCTGCCTGAGCTGCATGAGGGCCTAATGCTTCCCTCCGCAGCAGCAGTGGGTCCCTGCCCACAGGGACCCAGTTCAGGTGGTCCTGGGGGGTACCACAGCCATGGAGGGAAGCACCAGCCCTCCTCCCCCCACCCAGACCCCAGAGGCCACTCCATCTGCTGACAGCTCGGCTTCCCCTCCCTGCCAGACAGGCAGGTAAGCGAGTGGGGCATGTGCACGACATGTGGGTTTAATCACCCCTAAATTAAAGCGGTATTTTTTAAAACCCACCACTTCAATTTAGGGCTCCCGCTTCATCTACACACACCCTTAAAGGTATCATTTTGCACATTTTTCTTCCCCAGCAGAATATAAGAACAATAACAGCTACTAATCATCAATGTTAACTTGATTTAGAATGTAAAGTACATGCAAACAACCTATCAACTAATACCTTCCTATTAGTCGCTGGCCCATTAGTCACTGAGATGCTCTGTGCTGCTGGCATATGGACTCCTGTGGGATATCAAGAGCACTATTGTCAAGTTAAGCATATTATATCTAGTGCAACCATGTCCTGGTTCTAAATTGTCTCAACCTGCCACGCTTGTTGCCTTTCTCTGACTTCCTAAGTAAGGCAACTGGACAACAAAGTGCCTCTATCTCCCTTTCTCCTGGATCATGGAGGAAGCATTACCTATCCCTTCACAGTATGTATCAATCTTTAATAGAATCCTTGTGCAGCCTCTTGTGATACCACTACTATTTATGTTCATTGCATCTCAGACTGTAAGCAGTTGTCATTTTCCTTAGTTAGTGTCAGCTCCTTGGACCCTAAATTATGCTGGGGGGTTTTTTTTTAGAGTAGTGCTTTACTTTACAGATTAACCTGTTGGCTCTAATGGGGATATATGAAGAGTAAAATGTCTTTCAATATATATGAGCTCAACACAAACTGGCCCTTTGTGTGGTCCAAGAAGAGCCTATAACTCAATGTATATATTGTTACTATAGCTAGGATGTATGAATATTTTTTCCAGGTGTGACAATTTAGGTGGTCCTTCAAAGTTAGAAACTGTTTTCACAAGTCATAAGAATGTTTTTGTTATGTAGATTCATATCTCTCAATCTGCCAAGCCACTTATAGTATGACAAAGAATGAAAACACAGGACACAAAGATAGTGAGTGCAGAAGGCACTATGTTGTATGGGATTCATTTCTTTAATTTTTTTAATGACTTTAGTCCAAATTCTGCTCATGTTCATACCTGCTCAATTAAATGGTTTCCTACATTGTCAGCATTTTAAAGTTCTGTTCTACATTGAGATTAAAACAAATTCTTTGAAAAGTATTTTTTTCCCTATAAAAAAGGGAAAGGGAGAACATCACAGAAAGCATAGGTCCCCTCAGGCATATGGCAGACCTAGGTTCAAATTCCAACTCTGCTTAATTCAGACTTAAACCTGGGTCATTTTTGTCGTGTAAGAATGCCCTGGCTATAAACTGTAGACATAGTCTATATCTTAAATGAACATATAGTTGTTTTTCTATTGTAGAAAGGCTCCATTGGAAGACATCGCCCCAATAAATAGGAGACTAATACAGTGCTCCCATAGGATATTGGAGAATAACAGAATGTAGATTTGAATCCAATCCTCCTACATCCAAGATGGGTTTCCTACCTACTAGTGCCTATTCTGGAGATCTTTTCTTCTACCTGACAAGATCAGGAACTTACAGTTTCGATCTTCATGCAAACTGTACCATCTTGTGTAAAGTTTTAATAGTGACATGAATTACTCAATATTGTTACATGGAAAACCAACCTGTCCTGACCACCTGTAGTGCACTGTATTAAGTGGGAATTGTGGGGGAATATTTGATGAAAGAATTCTGGCCTGCTTTCTGTGGCCTCAAGTAACAAAATAGTTTAATTTGAATACTGTAACTCAGGGCTGTCCAAATCATGGCTTCTGGGCTGCATACAGCCCAAGAGGTGGCAATTTGAAGTCCACATACTACCACCAGCTCTGGCTGCTGCTGCTGGGGGGCGGGGGGTGTCTCAGGGCTCTCTCTCCCTCCTTTAGTTTCTGTTTACTGCCCCACTCCTGGGGCGGGTCAGTGTGCTGTGGCATGGTCTGCAGGACCCAGGGAGACCATGGCTCAGGGGGGACTGGGGTACCTGTACAGAATGTCTAAATTGGGGGTAGATGCCTGTGTAATCTGGTGGAGGGTGTCGAGGCACAGTGGGAGGCCTCTGCTGGTATGGTCCACATGGCATGTGCTCCACCGCTGTCCTGAAGTTGGATAATCATGTTGTAAATGAAAATAACATGTAGTAGTTGTGACATTGTGGTAAATGTAAAATAAGTGCCATCCCTCATAAGCTGAGTGGTTTTCAGAGTTTTGCTAGAGACTTGGAATTTAAAGGAGATTATGAGTGTCAATCAAACTCATTTACTAGCTTTGTGTTCCTGCAGGTTTTGTGCCCCAGAAGGGAGAAGTTGCCAAGCACTGAGTGCTGGAGAGCAGAAGAGGAGGGTGGTCAATCTTACCTGCCCCAGGGAAGTCAAAGACCCTAGCTGCTGCTACTGTGGTGTTCCTACACCAACTTCCTACTGCTACAACATGAAGCTACTACTACCACACAAAAAAAAACTCCCCAAAGGAAGGCGGGAAGCAAGGGGGTGTGCTATCCAGTGCCCTCTTTAAGTCATCTCACTAATCCCTTGTTATGCTACTGTAAATAATAATTCCTTTTAAAGAACAATAGTCCTGCATGTATTCTAAATAAATAGCCTGATTCATCATTACAGTAGCTTCATTTTAAGATCATGTCATTTCAGTGATTTCAATTTCTTTGAAATTGGTAGAGTTACATCAGTCTAAAATTCAGTTGCAGTGATGATGAAAATAACTCTGGCCTGGGAGGGGGCAGGGCTGGGAGCAGTGCCTTCTGGGATGCTGGAGGACTGAAATTGCTCATTTTATCTCTATGGAACAGACTGAAGTAACTGTAACACAAGCTAGATAGAATGGCCCAGAGTTAAAGCTTGCCTGAAGTGGCATTAGTAGCCTTTTGAGATGCTCAAACAACACTTGCATGAACCGATGAACTTACTTGCATTTTAAGTGCCCTTAGTATGGTATAAATGTAATGTGTAATTTTATCCTCTGTGGATTTCAAGAAAAGTACTACTTAAAGTCAATGAATTATAGTGGCATAATGGGCCCCTAACATTGTTTTTAAGAAGGTACTCAGACATACAATCTATGGCTATCTCACATCAAAGAAATATCCAGTGTGTGAAAAACATTGTACAGCTACCTAAGTCGCTCAGTCTGTCAGACAGAATACACTGGAAAAGATGTACTATGTTAAGGGATACTATTCCTTCTACCAATTACTCTTTTCCTCTGAGCTTATATCCCTCCTAAAAGAACACCTTTGCCACATAGTCATGTCACAGAAGAGATCACATTTTCAAGGGGCTGTAGATTGGTTAATCAATTCCCCTTCTATCTCATTTGTCAGTTTTGCATTAGGAGAGATGGCTTTTTTCTATCATTTGTGAGTAAATCAATGAGCTTGTGTTCGGTCAGCATGCACAAATGTTCAACTGAGTAGTGAGGTACATGCGTGTTGGCAGGACCAGGAGCATGGAGATTTCTCTCAGGTTTTCAAAAGCTAGGGACCTTTTGTGCTGAGAGTAGTAATGAGCAAACTTCAAAGCCCACTTCCTTCAGAAATGCATAATAATTGCAGCAAAATCACCCTACAATGCTGCTAAAAACAGAATTAACTTCCTCATAAGATTTAGCAGTGACAAAGCTGAAGACCAAGCACAGCAAAATCGCTGTCACTCATGTGACCAGACTGAATGGGTTACTGCTCTATACAGATTACACAACGTCCACTGGCCTACTTAGGATTTCCCAGAGAACCATAAACTCAGGGGTAACAGCTTCTAAATTTAAGTGCTCACGGTCAGTCGCTTGGAATTTAATCCATCTGCATTCATCATTGGATTGGTTGATTTGGGATCTGGCCCTTGGCTCCCTAATTAGGTGTTTCAGTAAAAAAAAATCCTGTCTTTTAATTTCTTTTAGTTTCCAGAGGTGCTGCGTACATACTACTGTTAGGGAGTCATTGGGAGTTACAACATCTATAGAAGGCAAGCCACTTTTCCTGAGGGACCTGAGCATGTAGTAGATACCTACATGCAGGGGCCCGAGTCTAATCACTCTGGCCAATGCATTAGGCAAGTTTTTACTTTTACATTAACATCAGGGGGGTCCGAAGCAAACAGTAAAAGACTATTCTGAGGGGAAATAAGGAGCAAGTGATATTATCCTGTAGCCCATCAGCCAGATCAAACAATATTGAAGTTAACGTATCTGGGTGAGAAGTCTGATCCTTTTCTCCCCTCTGAGAAAAAAAAGAACATAGCTAAAAGTTATCATATTAAATACTAAAGAGAAAAAGGGAAAAATCTCCTTTTGTGAAGTTTTTTATGTCTTGATTTTTCTTAAGCAATAGAAGAGTTGGACTGAATGAGATGATGTTTTATCAGTATTGATTTTCCATTCAACCATCAGTCAAACCATCCAGCACTCCTCAGCTGGCTTGATCTGTAGAAGGCTTTCATTGACTTCCCAGCGTGCACTGGAGGAGACCTTAAACAGCAGGTGATATTACATCATGCTCCTGAAAAACTGGCGTGCACAGAATCATAGAATCATAGGATTTAATCCAAAATGGTTACATCTAATTGGAACAAATAGAAGTTAGATGAGGCAAGGAGAGAGTGGGCCAAAGTGGGCTCTGCCATTCAATCCTATCAGCTTTACCTAGTTATACAAGTTGTAAGTACAAGTGGAATTTATCCTGACAGTTTTGGCCCTCTATGTCAGCTTTCAGAGAAAAGCTGAGTCCCATGCCTAAAACAAACTATCTTCTTCCACAACTGGGCAATACAGGTGTGGGGAGAAAGCTCAGACATAGCTAGGGCAAGCATACAGCACCAAAAAAGGAGAAATAAGGGAAGAAACTTCAGAACTTGGAAAGATGGGGGGAGGGAGAGGGGGAAGCAATATAAAAATATGTTTATATTAGTTATGTGGATTAAGAGATGTCAGTTTGCTGGTCTGGAGTTCTTCCAGAGCAACTTGTCAAACCAGGTTACATTTGAAATGCGCCTAGAGCAAAGTATGTGAAAGCTCAGCACGAAGATGTTCTGGACTGTGCACAGGCTTGTTTGACTGGGGGTGATTTTCACTTTTCATCAAAGGAATCACCTGATCCTCATTCATAGGTATGTTTCCTAAGTTCATTACTATTACTCTGTTTGCTTTGGTTACTGGGGCTCATTGGAGGAAACGTCTTATTTCATTTATTATTTCCTCATTAAGAAACACACCTGATAAAGATGAAATGGTGTACTTTGTTCCTTTGACTTCTAATTCATAAATCCCTTCCTGCCTGCACTGTGTTTATTTACACCCAGGGGAATCTGCATTGCATAACAAGTCAGTCTGGGTTATTTTTCTTTTCCCAGTTTTATTTTTTCCAGAGAAAAATGCCCCAAACTAGGACCAAATAACTCTGTTCATTCATAGAATGGGAAAATTTGCATGAAAAAGCCACTGATTTTAGTGTGAACGCATTCTGCCTTCCCCCATTCTACCTTGCATCCGCACATTCAAAGGTAAGATAATAATAATAATGAGTAGGCCACAGAGTCATGCTTCTCATTGCACTTATATCCTCTCTTTCTCTTTTTCTACATGCAATGTCCCTTTAGTTATTTTCTTCTCAGTGGCACAACCTTAAGAAGAGGTATGGAGACAGCTTCTACCAAGAATAGTTTATACCCTGTGGTTAGGGTACTTTCCTTGGAGGAAGGAGATGTATGTTTGAATTCCCTCAGATTGTAGTGAAAATTAAATCTGGAATTCCCACTTCCTCCATGAATGCTCTAACCATTAAAATGTTACATGAAAGGCAGGCAATAGAGCCATCACCATGTAAGCCCTGCTGCGTTCTTTGAGAGAGCTGGAATGGTGCCTGCTCTCAAGAGAGGCTTCTAGACAGTGGACCCTGGGTGACAATTCTAAGTCTCAAAGGGAGGGCAGAATTTCAGACCTCTGTTTCCCCATCTTCACTGTTTCCCTATTGGAATTGTAGTAACCCCCCCCCATATTTCTTTTTTTCTTTTAAAATACATACCCTCCCTTACCCATCTATTTCTGACTTTTCCTCTCCCTGTCTATTCCCTATAGATAATTATAAGTAAGCTAAGATGTAGGATAAGTTTTAACATTTTATTTTAGGTAGTAAGTTTTATTTTTCTCTCCCCTCTGCAAATAAGTGCCCTGCTATTTTGATATAGATATCCACTGTTTTATAAGTGATAATTATTATGTTTGTATTGATTTTTTACTGCTTTTATATTGTGTGATTACTGTTTTAGGCCTATATATGTAAGTTAGCATAAGTCGTCTCAAGTTTCCACCTTGAAATGTCAAGCCTCCATCTTATTCCCATGCCAAGTTGTGTAACCTATAACTCATACTACCCCTCCTATGTAACTCGGTTCCTGAATGAATGGAGATGAATGCAGGTGCTAGAGAGACAATGGCAGTAGATCTAAAAATAGCTCCCTCTGAATTGATGATAGGTGTGCTTTTGCCTAGGCTGGTAATTTTGGATGTGTATGTTCCTGAATTGGTAGTGTGTGTGTACATGCCTGGTGGGGGTGCATACACCTAGAGTGCGTATGCGCCTAGTGTGTGTATATGCACCTAGTAATTTTGGATGTGTATGTGCCTGAATGTGCCTGAATTGGTAGTGTGTGTGCGCCTGATGTATAAGCCTGGTGGGGATGCATGCACCTAGAATGTGTTTGCACCTAATTGATTTTTGAGTGTGCGCATGTGCAATTGTACACCATGCCCTGCTGTCTAACAGCACAATATTGAGATCCTGAGAGTTGGCCTGACCCCTCAGGGCAACAGAATGGCTAACTCTAGGTCACTACAGGCCAAGCATACAAAGTTTGTTTTGTTTTTGATCCCATTCTCCAACAACTAACTCTTCCCATTTACTTTATAGCTGTACAGGGAGTCTAGGTGCCTAGGACAAGATTTTGGATTCCAGTTTAGAGGCTACTACAGTATCAAACTTTTAGTTGCCCGTGTCTTGTATTGAAACTAGCCCTGAAGCACCTTCCTCAGCTTACGCAGATATATAGATTCTTTGATGAATCAGGGATGATCTTAGCTATGTTTATACAAGTATCCTTGTCCTCTCTAGTTAGGCATATGAAGATTTTACCAGGGAAAAGATGATGTAAAATATGAGACACCTAGAATTAGGTGTCAAACCTAACTCTGCTTCAGTCAAGCCAAGGCTGATATCTCCTAGAACACCTGAACTCACTCCAATTCCTTCAGAGCCTTGTCTGTGCTAAATTTCACCATTCATTCCTTCTGCTTTGAGGTGAGAGATCTTCAAAATCATTTTCATCCTAAGACGATAAATATATCGGGAAAAGTGTGAAGGGGATGTTTTCCCCACTAAATGAATTTATTTAAAACAAAAAAAAGAATGTTGGGTAAGACAATTACTAAAGGATGCAGCTCAAAAAGCAAAAATTTCAGAAAATCAGGAGGGACTGAGAAAAAGGAGTTAAATTTGAAATTGCTTCACAACCTCAGCTATAGCAATTGTTATGCCTACTGCCATAACAACATTCAGTTCATGTGCAATGGCATGATAGTAAAATAAGTTTCCATGGCAATGTAGACTATGGTATCTAAACTAGCTCAAAAAGGAAAAATGATTTGCTGTGGGCCTGACAAATTGTGTGAGAAACATTTTTGTAAAGTTGGCAAGACCAGTAGGTGCCAGATGATAATTGATATGAACCTTGGAGGCATAAACTCAAGCCAGGACTTAGTCTTGTTAATCATGGAGGATGTACAGAGGCCAAATGCAGTGTACAATTAAGCCAGACTTCTGCTGAGAAGGAAACAGGTCACAAAGTAGGAAGATAATTTCTTTTTGGCAGGTTGTGTGAACACCATAGGCAGCATTGAAAAGTGTTATAGATGCTATCACATTAATAGCATATATGTGTGTGGGTGGGGTGAAAATAAAACAAATGCATAAAAAGAAAACAAACAGAAGAGCAATATCTCCAAGACAAATACCATCCAAATAAATTATCGCTTTCCCAACCTCAGAATCCATAATGAATTTCCTCAAACTTGAATAAAATCAACTGAATACTATGAATAAGGCCTCCCACAGTGCAATGAAACATAATGTAGATCCTCTACATTAGATGGAACATAGCAAAGTATAATCTGAATAAAATATATCTTTTGAAGACTTGCTGTTAATGTTTCCAGTGACACCATTGAAGATAAATCGGCATGAAAAGCATTACATGGTAGTGTATCAGATGAACTACTTTTGTATTTTATTCTATGGGGACTGTGCCAATCTTTTACCACCTCCTCTTAAATAATATATTTAACCATGGCATATATCATTTTTGATTGAATACTTATGGTTTATTTATAAAGACTTCATGTTTGTGGGATGTCTGCATTCAGTGTGCTCAGCCCAGACATCTGAAAACTCAAATGAATGAAGAAACCATTTTTAAATAAAGGAAAACAACTTTCATAATTGTACAGGGGGGTGCAGGACTTTGATTCCCCTGCCAACAATATGTTATTGATACATAGATACATCCCAAATCAGAATCTGATCAAATCTCTTTTTTTATTTTAAGCAAGGGGAATGAATTTGGAATTCACCCCTTACAGTTTCAGTTCAAGGGCATATCCACTTCTGGTTTGACTGTAGCTCATGATAATTTAATTTCCCAAGGTCATTTGAGCTTCTGAGATTTCTAGCCTTTGGGGCTAATGAGTCAGAGTAATGACTTATGAAATTTCAGCACTTGCAAGCCTGAACCCAATCCTTCATTTTTATTTGGCTTAAACTGAAAGTCCACTTGGAATATTACCACCATGATAATATTACATCATTAAAACACATAAATTCCACGTGGCTTTACATGTTGGTGAGAGCACTTATACAAACCAAGGACAGAATGGTCTGCAGTTCATAGATTCATAGAATGTAGGCTGGAAGAGATCACAGAAAATCATTGGGTCCAGCCCCGCCCCAGCACCAAGCAGGAAAGACAATTGGGGTCAAGTGACCCCAGCAAGGTGACTGTCCAGTCTCTTCTTCAAGATCTCCAGGGTAGGCAATTGCACCACCTCTGTAGGGAGCTTATTCCATAGTCTGGACACCCAGGCTGGGAAGAAGTTTTTCCCAATGTTGAGCCTGTAATGCTCTTCCAGGAGTTTGTGACCATTGCTTCTGGTTTTCGCCAATGGTGCCCTGGTGAACAGTTGTTCACCGAGCCCTCGATGTACTCCCCTGATGTAGTGGTAATCTGCTACCAAGTCTCCTCCCAGCCTTCTCTTCTTCAGGCTGAAAAGTCCCAGGTCCCTCAGCCTTACCTCATATGGCTTGCTGTGCAAGTTCCTGATCATACGGGTGGCCCTTCCCTGGACTCTCTCAAGATTTTCCACATCCTTGTTGAAGTGTGTGGTCAGGACTGGGTGCAGTACTCCATCTGGAGTCTCACCAATGCTGAGTAGAGCAGAAGAATCACTTCCTTGGTTTAGCTGGAGATGCATCGATTGATGCATGCCAGAGTATTATTTGCCCTACTGGCTACAGCATTGCATTGTTGGCTTCATACTGTGATCATGCTGTGGTCACTTATTACCTCCAGGTCACTTACATTCATAGTGCTGGTCAGATTGGTGCTGCCAAGTCTGTAGGTGTCCAGGGGATTGTTCATCCCCAGGTGAAGCACTTTACATTTTTTGATGTTAAACTTCATCTAGTTCCAATCTACCCAACTTGCCAGTCAGTCTAGGTCAGCCTGTATCTGCAGCCTATCTTCAAGCACGATCATGTTTCTCCATAACTTGGTATCACCCACAAACTTAGCCAGTGAACTCTTCACCCCCACATCCAAATCATTGATGAAGAAGTTAAAAAGCACTGGACCAAGCACTGACCCCTGAGGCACACCATTGGCCACTTCTTGCCAAAACCACACAGATCTGTTCAGTAGAACTCTCCAGGTCCTATTCCATAGCCAGCTTCCTATCCACCTAACTGTCTCGCAGCTAATCCAACAATCTTCCAATTTTCTCATGAGAACATCGTGGGATACTAGATCAAAAGCTTTTTGGAAGTCAAAGTATACAATGTCAACCTCCTCTCTCTTATCCACGTGACGAGTTACCTGATCATAAAAGGAGATGAGGTTGGTAAGACAAGTCCTGCCTGCAATGAAGCCATGCTGGCTGTCATTCAGAATCCTACTTTCTATAAGCCTATTGCATATAGACTCCTTGATGATTTTTTCCAGAAATTTTCCTGGGATAAAAGTTAGGTTAATTGGCCTATAATTACCTGGGTCCTCTCTCCTCCCCTTGTTGAAGATGGGTACAACATTGGTCCTCTTCCAGTCCTCAGCTGAATATCTTTTCCTTGGTCCACCTCTGTGGAAATGTGAGAGTCCTTATGTTGGTCTGCATTCAGACTCTGGGTAAATGACTGAGAAGAAATCTCCAACTTGGTAAAACACTGGAAAGGCAAGCAGTAAAAAACAGTTCAACACTGGAGTGCCCCAGGGGTTGGTTTTGGGGCCAGTTCTGTTCAATATCTCCATTAACAATCTGGAAGATGGGATTGATTGAACCCTAAGCAGGTTTGTGGATGACACCAAACTGGGGGGGGTAGTAGATATGCTGGAGGGTAGGACTAGGATTCAGAATGACCTAGACAAATTGGAGGATTGGACAAAAAGAAATCTCATGAGGTTCAACAAGGTTAAGTGAAAAGTCCTGCACTTAGGATGGAACAATCCCATGCACTGCTACAAGCTTGGAACCAAGTGGCCAAGCAGCAGGTTTGCAGAAAAGAACCTGAGGGTGACAGTGAACAATAAGCTGGATATGTGTCAACAGTGTGCCCTAGTTGTGAAGAAAGCTAACAGTACACTGGGCTGCATTAGTAGAAGCACTGTCAGCAGATCAAGGGAAGTAATTATTCCCCTGTATTCTGCACTGGTGAGGCCACATCTGGAGTACTGGGCCTCCCACTACAGAAAGGATAGAGTCCAGCAAATGGCTTCAGGGATAGGGGACATGACTTCTCGGGACAGGCTGAGGGAACTGGGTTTGTTTAGTCTGCAGAAAGGAAGACTGAGGGGGGGATTTGATAGCAGTCTTTAACTACCTGAAGTGTGGTTCCATGGAGGATGGAGCCAAACTGTTCTCAGTGATGGCAGATGACAGAACAAGGAGAAAAGGCCTCAAGTTGCAGCAAGAGAAGTTTAGATTGGATATTAAGAAAAAAACTTTCTAACTAGGAGGGTGGTAAAGCACTAGAATGGGTTACCTAGAGAGGTGGTGGAATCTCCACCCTTGGAGGTTTTTATGTCTTGGCTTAACAAAGCCTGGCTGGAATGATCTAGTTGGGGATCGTCCTGCTTTGAGCAGGGGGCTGGACTAGATGACCTCCTGAGGTCCTTTCCAACCCTAATTTTCTCTGATTCTATGGTTTAATTTTGAAACTCTGAAACATTTTTCATGATTATTAAGCCAGACTTAAAGAAGCATGGATTCCTTTGAAAAATGGTTGAGTTCACATGCATGGCATCTGGTAAAATGTAATAGTTGGCATCCTCAAATTGTCTTTACCTATAGAGATTTGCAAGTAATCAAATTTCTGTTCAAGTTACTTCCCCTCTCCTACTCAGAAGAGTGCTTTATTTGCTTGTGGAATATAAAGACTTGGAACTTTTTATGGTAATAATGATAATGTATTTTTAAAGGCAGGAGGCGGTTTCCTTTTACCATTGTCTTAATTTGTAGTACTGAGAAGATTATGGCTACCCATGAAACAGTGAGCAAGAGCAATCGCTTATTATTACTACCTCTCTTTACTTTTCCAGAGCTAGAAGAAACCCTAATTCCTGTGGTTCTTCACCCTGTCACGTAACACCTGTTTTTAAGGAGTTATTTTATGAACATTGTAAATCAGTGCTCTTTGATGTCAGCCTGCAGTCACATTCATGGTGCCACCATTACATTCTGTGTACAGATCAGCCCCATGTGGCTGTGAGTGATGGAAGTAGCCACGGTTCACTCCAAAGACAAAATCCTGGTCTTTCTGAAGTTAATGTAAGTTGTACTTCAAGTCATAAAAATAAAAGAACACAATTATATTAACCTATTCAAGATCAGACTTGACATGGAATTCAGGTTATTTTGTTGACAATATCAAGCATGCAGAACTTTCTTTTTAAAAAGTGACATTTGGAGTACTCATCCTGAGACATCTGAAAAGCATCTGATTTTCAATGTGTAGATGCACAACTATGAACATCATTCCTTTGGTATTTTAACACAACCATATCAATGTTTAAATCAACAGAAAAAAATAAATCCTGTTGATGACAGTCTAAGTAAAATAGAAGAAAACTTCTGTTCTTAATCAACTCAATTGGTTCTTTTATTTGTAAAAAATGCATAGACACAGTACATTTTCTCTTGCTTTCAAGATAAACCACAGTCACATGAATCCCTGTATTAAGCATAAAACAGACTTTTATTTCAATGCAGTAGTCTTTAATATTCACTTGTGATTTTCAAATTTTTCCACTGTTTTTAAATGCTCAGAGAGGTTGCTTCCTACTTATGGAAGATTTTTAGATTGAAATGTAAAAAAAAAAATGGGCATAGAGAAAAAATCCCAATAAAAATGAAGCAGGAACATGTTCAGAAATAAAGAGAAAGGCTTGGGGTGGGGCGGGGGCAGGTGGGGGGGATGAGAATGGCAGCATTTGGAGGAGAAAAACATTAATAAGAAACACATAAGGTCAAGAATCTCAGACAGTGAAGATTAACATCACTCTACTGGAGTTAGTGGAGTTATGCTGACTAATCCTAACTGAATACCTATGTAGTAGTTACAGTTTGACTAACACACCCAGAGCAGTCACCTGTACTGAACCTAGCTTTGGGGGGAAATTGTTCAACAAAAAGGTAAAAAAAATGTGAAAAATTGTATAGAATTAATTTTTAGGTTTTTATCAACATGTACACATTATGGAAATGATCAGACAGAGTTTGCCTCTGTATAGAGGGGCTGGAGTTTGGAGTCATTTTCTGTAGAATGTAGAACAACTTTAAAGGAAAGAAAGAGAAACTGGCAGTTTAACAAAATCTAAATAGTTTTGCAACCTCTGATAAAGTTATCATGGGAGCATGATCAGAACATGCAGGAGAATGAAACATAGACATGGGAAATGGATTTTAAATCAGAAAGCAACAATTTTATCAATTTTAAAGAGAGAGAGAGGCTTAGGAAGGCTAACCAACTTAATCCTAGGTACAAGGTATTAGTTTAGGCTCTAGAAGTGTGATAAACCTATACTGATGGCTGGCCCTTTCATGAAGGGACTCAACCCTTTTAAGTGGTCTCAGCCTATCCTCCAAAACTGGGAGGGAAATTAGATCATTAGGGAAACTAAAATTGTTATTGTTACTTAATAAGCCACTGGAGAGGACTTGACTGACCTGATCTCTATCACATGGAGTGTACCTGATGAGCTGCATGACATGAACATAAGGCAACAGGGCATACAGGGTCCTCTCCTGTGGGGGGGAA
This sequence comes from Crocodylus porosus, assembly GCF_001723895.1. NCBI lineage: Eukaryota > Metazoa > Chordata > Crocodylia > Crocodylidae > Crocodylus > Crocodylus porosus. Next base: position 28,056,308 of record NW_017728950.1, read on the forward strand.
AAAAAGAAATATGGCCCTAGTTCAGAGAAAGAGAGAAAAAACTAGACAGCTGCAGAGAAAAGGAAAGGGAAAGAAACAGCTGATCATACTGTCGTTTTTGCTTTAAGGCAAGATGTCCTTCCTGATTCCAAAGCCAAGAAACTGGTCAGACCTGCAGTATCTTGGAAACCTAGTTCAAGCTATATCCACATTACAGAGCAGAGAACACAGGACAGAAATTGCCAAAGAAGGATTGTTCAATGGGTGTACAAACTCCTACAAGAGTTAGGAAAGAGTTAATGAGCTGCTGGGGATCTAATTCTGAAACAGGCTTCCAGCAAAAATCTGACAAGGGAGTGCTCATCCCCCTTCATGGCTGGTTGGGAGGTGCAGTAAAACATTTGTGTTTTCACTGTGGGTGAACAGAATGATTGGGACTAAGGTGTTACCTGTGTTATCATTGTAGAAAGGGTCTGCTGAGGACTGAACCCAGGACAGGATAAAGGAGTTTGTTTTTTGTGTCTGTTCTAAACTTTAGTCATCTTAAAAAAGGGGGCAGGGGCATGAATTTGTTGTACACATAATGTCATATCACTGTGGAAGGTGTTGGAGGCTGGTGGATCAGTGAAAGACCAGGAGTGATGTGTGTCTGGTATGAGGTGCCTAGGGAGTGTGTGACTGTAGGCTGCTGTATGACCTGAGAACTTTATGTACAGGGGCTGGGTTGAAAGACAAGTGATGAATCTGTTCCTACTCTCCAGCCAACAGCTGTAGTAAACTGTAGTAAGGGGAAATTCTCTCCTACTCCCCCTGCCATACATGGTCTCTGAGCATTATGGGCACAAGAAAATTCCCAGGGGCAGCCAGCTCACTCCTCCAATTCGCTCTGTGTCTTGAGGCCCTAAGAGTTCTTTTTACCCTGCTAGACAGGTAAAACATCCCCTGCTTGCTGAAATAAGAAGGAGGAGCTCTTCTCAATACTTGGTTCTCAAAATGATTTGCCATGTCAATGGCTTGCTTAGGTCTGATCCAAGCACAGTTCAAATTCATACCATGTCTTTGCATGCTTGGAAGTAGGGATTCATCATGCATGTCTAGAAAGATTTGCAGATTTTGATTCAGCCTTACCACAAACAAGCCTGCTTTCACACAGCCTGGCATGTCATCCATGAAAGGTTATCAGAGGCATCCACTTTGAACTACATTAAACTACTATGTCCTACTACCAAGGATGTCTAGCACCTCCATCTTCTGGGGATGGAAGGAAAGCATATGGAAATAGAAAAGGACAAAGGGGTGGGAGGGATGAGAGAAACTGAAGATAATATGAACTCATCCCTGATATAATTCTAATGTATTAATTTGGGGCCATAGGTTCTGGTGTATTGGATCATACTGAATAGCACCATATCTTGCCTCCAAATAGATACTGACCAATCTAAACTGTTTCAGAGACAAGTTCAAGAAATCCTGAAATTAAAGAATAACTAGCCATAAGGCAATTTTGCTCTTAAACCCTACTTATTACACTTTGCCTAATAACCTGCCTTGGGAAGATTTACATCTCCTCCAGAACAGGGTGGAATAATTTGATCAAGGCCATATTTTTGGGGCAGGTAAAATAAGATATTTCCATAGGGAAACAAAGTTTCACATAGAAAACTTTGTTTTGTTCCATCAAATGTACTATATAAAGAATGCTGCTGTGAACTGCATTTGGTTCCTATAGGTGCTTCTGTTTTATTACTAATATATAAGCCCATATCTAAGAATCATATAAAATTAGAGTTGGAAGGAACCTCAGGAGGTTGTCTAGTCCAACCCCCTGCTCAAAGCAGGAACGCCCCAACTATATCATCCCAGGCAAGGCTTTGTCTACCCATACCTTACAAACCTCTAAGGATGGAGATTCCACAACCTCTCTGGGTAGCTTTCCAGTGCTTTACTACCCTCCTCATGAGAACATTTTTTCTAATACCTAACTTGAAATCCCGTGCTGCAACTTAAGACCATTGTTCCTTGTTCTGTTAACTGCCACCACTGAGAAGAGTCTAGCTCCATCCTCTTTGGAACCATCTTTCAGGTAGTTGAAAGCTGCTATTATATCCCCCCTCAGTTTTCTCTTCTCCAGACCAAATAATCCCATAGAATCATAGAAACATAGAAGTCGGGTTGGAAGGGACCTTGTAGATCTTCAAGTCCGACCCCCCGCCTGGGCAGGAGAAAAAACTGGGCTCAAATGATTCCAGCCA
>NW_017728950.1:28059113-28065149 GCF_001723895.1 Crocodylus porosus
AATATGACCCATCCACCACCACCCTCTGAGTGCAACCCTTCAGCCAATCTGCAATCCATCTGACTGTGTAGGCATCAATGCCACAGTCACCCAATTTTTTCATGAGGATGGGGTGGGAGACAGTGTCAAAGGCCTTGCTGAAGTCCAGAAAGACATAAGTCATATTTCCCAGTGCTTTAACCATTTTCGTTGCTTTCTACTGAACTCTCTCTACTTTGTCTACATCCTGTCATGGGGGTCCCAAAACTGATGTGGCCAGATGTGGCTTCGCCATCGCCAAATAGAGGGGAAACTTTTTTTGATATGCTGGCACCACTCCTACTAGCAGCCCAGCATGCTATTATCTTTCTTTGTAATAAGGGCACACTGTTGGTGCATGTTCAGCTTGTTGTCCACTGTAACCCCCAGATCCTTTTCTGCAGAGGGAGGGCTTATCCATTTGGTCCCCAGGCTGTACTGGTGCAAGCATGAGTGACTGGTGCCTCCTGAATCTGGGGGGCCACCTGCAGAAGCCGTTGACAGTGGTGGCCCTGTCAGGAGGGGCACCAGCCCTACCGATAGCATCAGTGTCGGCCATCAGGGGAGGCACTGGCCCCTTCAGGGGGGCACATGCACCCCCGTACACCCCCTACTAGTTGTCTATGGGTGCAAGGGATTGTTCTGTGCTAAATGAAGGACTGCACTTGTCCTTATTGAATCTCATGAGAGTTCCTTTGGCCCAATCCTCCAATTTGTTGAGGTCTCTCTGAATCCTAGACTACTACTTCCCCCCAACAGCTTGGTGTCACCCACAACCTTGCTGATGGTGTACTATACTCCATCCTATCTTCCACATTGTTGATGAAGATATTGAACAAAACCCGCCCTAAGAATGACCCTGGGGCATTCCACCTCATACTGGCTGCTAACTAGACACTGAGCCATTGATTACTACCCTTGGAGTCTGACAATTCAGTCAATTTTCTATCCACGTTATAGTCCATGGACCCAACCTCTATCTCCTTAGCTTGCTTGCAAGAATGTTTTGGGAGATTGTATCAAAAACGTTGCTAAAGTCAAGGTATATCACGTCTGCTGCTCCCCTGACATCTACAGAGCCAGTCATCTCATCATAGAAGGCAATCTAGTTGGTCAGGCATGACTTGCTCTCGGTGATTCCATGCTGACTGTTCCTGATCACCACCTTCTCCTCCAAGTGCTTACAAATAGATTCCTGAAGGACCTGCTTCATGATTTTTCCAGGGATTGAGGTGAGGCTGACCAGTTTGCAGTTCCCTGGATCCTCCTTCTTCCCTTTCTTAAGGATGGGTACCATATTAACCCTTTTCCAATTGCCCAAGGCTTCTCCCAATTGCCTCGAGTTTTCAAAGATGATGCCCAGGGGCTCTGTAATCACATCAGCCAACTCCCTCAGCGTCCTCGGGCACATCCCAACTGGCCCTACGGACATGTACACATTTGGCTTCTCAAAATAGACCCTAACCTGTTCTTTCACCACTGTCGGTTACTCACCTCCTCCCAAAACTTGCTACAAGGTGCAGTAGTGTGGGAGCTGATCTGGCCTGTGAAGACTGAGGCATCCTCTGTCATTAGGTTGCCTTCCCCATTTAGTAAGGGACCCACACTTTTCCTGATCTTTCTCTTCTTGCTGACATACTTGTAGAAACCCTTCTTGTTATCCCTCACATCCCGTGCTAGCTGCAACTTCAGTTGCATTACAGCCTTCCTGATTCCTCCCCATTTGCCCAAGCAATACTTTTATACTCTCCCATAGTCATTTGTCCAAGTTTCCACTTCTTATAAGCTTCCTTTTTGTGTTTTATAGCTTTGAAGTGTCCCCCGCTAGGCCAATCTAGTTTTCTGCCATACTTGCTAGTCTTCCTGTACATTGGGATGGTTTATCCTGCACCCTCAGTAAGGTTTCGTTAAAATACAACTAGCTGTCCTGGACTCCTTTCCCCCTTAGATTGGCCTCCCAGGGGATCCTGCCCATCAGTTCCCCAAATCAAAGTCTGTATTTATGAAGTCCAGAGTCCTTAATCTGCTGCTCTCCTTCCTCCCTTTCCTGAGGATTCTCACGGTCAATCATCTCATGGTTGCTGCTGCCCAACTTGCCATCCAAGTCTACATTCCTCACAAATTCTTCCCTGTTTGTGAGCTTCAGGTCAAAGACAGTATGGTCCTTGTTGGCCTCTCCAACACTTGTTTTAAGAAGTTGTCTTTAACACTCTCCAAAAACTTCTTGGATTTCCTGTGCGCTGCTGTATTACCCTCCCAGAAAATGCCCCCTCACCAGCTGTGGCACTGATGAGGCCACAGCTGGAGTACTGCATCCAGTTTTGGGTGTCATACTTCAAGAGGGGTGTGGATAACTTTGAGATGGTCTATAGAAGAGGCACTTGTATGGGTATGTGCCTACGTGGCCAGCCCTATGAGGAGAGGCTGAGGGACCTGAATCTCTTCAGTCTCCCCAAAGAAGGCTGAGAGGGGATCTTGTGGCTGTCTACAGATTCATCGGGGAGAACAGCAAGGGATAGGAGATGCTCTGTTTACCAGGGCATCCTCTGGAATAACTAGAAATAATGGCCACAGACAGAGGGCAGATTCAGGTTAGACATCAGGAAGAACTTCTTTATGGTAAGGGTTTCCAGAATCTGGAATGGGCTTCCAAGGGAGGTGGTGCTCTCCTCAACCTTCGGGGTCTTTAAGAGGAGACTGGACAAGCACCTGACTGGGGTCATGTGACCCCAGCACTCTTTTCTGCCCAGGGCAGGGGGTCAGACTTGATGATCTTCTGAGGTCCCTTCTGACCCTAATATCTATGAATTATGAATCTGTCAGGATGAGTGAAGTTCCCCAGGAGAACCAGAACCTATGATTAGGAAACTTCCAATAGCTGTCTGAAGAAAGCCTCATCTACTTCATGGTCCTGGTGGTCTGTAGCAGCTATCCACCACAGTATTTTTCTCTCTACCCTTGTTGCTCTCCCCCGTGATGCTAATTCAGAGACTTTAAACAGCCCTATCTCCAATTTCATACTGGAGCTCTGAGCATTCATACAGCTCTTTTATATAAATAGCAACTCCTTCTCTTCTCCCTTGTCTGTCCTTCCTGAACAGTTTATACCCATCCATGACAGTATTTCAGCCATTCAAGCTCTCCCACCAACTCTGTTATTCCAATCACATCATCATTCCGTGACTGTGTGAAGACTTCCAATTCTTCCTGCTAGTTTTCCCAGGGTTTTTGCATTTGTGTAGAGACATCTGGGGTGACTAGCTGATTGCCCTACTTTGTCAAGAAGAGTGAGATGGCCTCCCCTGTTGCCCTTTCATGCCTGTGCTTCCTCTAGGCCACCCGCTTCACCACTTACCTCATGGCTTTTGACTCTCCCCTGGCATCCCTAGTTTACACATATATATTAAAACATATCAGTCAAGGCAATATTTTCAGATTTTAGAGGAATCTTAATTATCACCCATTTGAGTCTCAGCTACTTTAGCCTCTTATACAGCAGCATGGAAGAAATGCGAGACTAAAGGAAAATAACTGCCATTGCATTAATGTTTCAGGCCCTGTAGTCAGTTCCTGGGATATAGCACAGATGTCCCAATACTTGATAGAATCCTTATCAAGAGATCTTACAATTGGCTTATTAGTCAGATTTCTCTTCTGTCTGTTCTCTAAAAGATCCTCTGGGCCAGGCACAGACATTCCACTTTTATCAGTATAAGTGATCAGAAACTGGTTTATACCTGTAACAGAACAGAAGTTCAGCACACAAAACCAATCTATACCCATAACATAGCAGAAGTTTGGCACATGTAGACTGGTTTAAAAATGGTGGAATCCAGTCTAAGATTTGCCCTCTTTCCTTCAACCCAGCCCCCAAGGGTGAATGTGTGTTCTGTTCACTACCTATCTAAACTATGCCACTTACAGAAAACCAAATAACCTAAATCGATTCCACCTCAGGCTTTTTGAACATCTGTTCCTAGCCCTGCAGTTCAGATTGCTTCAGCAGAAATACAAGTGCTGACAAAGAGAGTGAGTCAGTGTGTCAGAATGCAACTGTGTCCTTACTGCTTCCAAATAATGTGAATTCTTATAATTTAATATTCTTTGGAGCAAGCTCTCCCATACCCTTGCTTTAAGTGTATGTCATAAAAATGATTTTTTGTATGTTTAAACTGGCATACTTGTATTCCAAGACCAGAAGGCAAATAAACCTGGAATTTGGGTTAAAAGTACATTACATATTTAGAGTGAAAAATATTGCAAGTGGGGTATAGTTAACCTCAAAATAAGCATTGCAAACCCAGAACATTTAGTTTAATATAGACATGAAAATACACAGTTAAGGCACTGTAACCACTTCAGAATTGTGTGTCCAAATCATTTTGCATAAATATGTGCATGCACATGCACATGTACACTCACACACACATATATACACACACAAAGAAAGAAGACCCTTATGGGCAAAAAAAGGTAACAGCAGCAATTTGAAACAAACTATCTGGTTACCAGACACTAATTTTACTGTATTTTCTCTGGAGAGAATTTACTGAGTGCTCTGCTGCTTTTGGATTTTCTTTGTAGCCCACAACATTTACAAATGACTCGCATAATAGGACAATTACGCCTTTAAAGAATACAAAGTAAATGCAGTTTATCATACTTAATTCCCTGTGGGGCAGCATCATAAAACCACTTAATGTTGCAAATAACAAAGGACATCTGGCATTTTTTTCCAGATATACTTAGGTCTGAACACAAACAGTCCTAATATCTGTATGGGCTAATGGGCTGGCAAAGCAAGTAGAGAAGGTCTGTTTGTGCATCTGTTTCTGTTATGGTACTCAACCTACAATATGCAAATTCACATGATGAAAAGGTTCATTTCTGTATTCTAGCGTGGTCCATTAGGTCAATAATACACATTTAAAAGTTTTCAAATACGTATTTGAAAGATTGTTGCTTGATCCAGATTCTTAAATAGTCCCCAAATGCTAATAGAATCATAGTTCCCTTACAAACCCATCCAAAAATATAAAATGAGAGTACACTTTCATGGATGAAAAATCCCCAAAGCATTTAAATATATATAAAATCTCCTTTTATTTCCTCATAGGGCTGAATGGAGAAGGACCACCTACATTTTTGCCTTCTGGTCATTTTGGAGCCTGTGCAGGCTTTTGGGTTGAATAACTACTGTGGAGTTTTAGTACCCAGATTTTAAAGACTTAAAATAACAACACTATAAGGCAATTATGGAAAGAGACCCACTAAAGGATATTAAACAAAATTAAAAATGTAATCCCTTCAAAGCTAGGAAATTCAGTGTTTAGAACCTTATCCAAAGCCCAGTGATATAAATGGGAAGACACCTATTCAATAGGCTTTGGATTGGGTCCCTTGGTGCAATCTAAGCTAGCACATACCTATGTCCTTAAGTTCATTTATAAGAAGTTCATTCCCTATATGAGACCTGTGGTTCGATTCTATATATGGAAAAATTATAAATTTGTTATAATTTTCCAAATATGGAATCTAAATATTGCAGGATTGGCTTTAATCCCAACCCCCAAATGCTATAGCAGGGAAAAAAAAGTGGCCGGGGAGGTTAGGTACCCCCCTTTCCCTCTGCCCTGCTCAACTCTTTCTCCTGAAGTCTCCCTACCCACCTGCCACCTGCAACCACCCAACCCCCACCCCATAGCATCTTCCCCTTCCCAACACCCCAGTCTCTGCCCCCCGCCACACCCTTATTGTCAGATGCTTCTTTGTCCAGTCGCACTGCACATGAAAGCTCAACCCTTGCCTGAATTGAGCTGTGCCTGGCGCTAAGGTGGAGGGAAGGGAGTGAGTGGGGGGGTTGGGGCCAGGAGCTGCAGAGGGCACGGGAAAGTGGGCAGTGAGCAGAAGGCTGCTGTGGGACTGACTCTGGTCCCAGCCTGGGCTCAGGGTCAATGTCAGAGCCACAGCAGCTGACTGTTCCCCCCTCTGCTTTATGATAATATATGATAAGGGGCT
>NW_017728950.1:28065249-28110367 GCF_001723895.1 Crocodylus porosus
GAGGGGGAGAATCATCTCATATTCAACTAAGTAAGGTATATTAAATTACATGCTATGAAGAAGCCCAAACACAGTTCTATCAGTTAATTTTAACTTGGTTTAAAATATGGTTAAAATCTTATGATTTCAAACTCTATAGAATGCCTGTTTCAAAGTATTAACTAATGAATACACTGATATAAGCAAAACATAAAATGAGAAGCTTGAAAGACTTCTTAATGATTGGTTGTGCATATCACATCTATTGGCAGGCTCTTAATCAATATACTGTTCAGGGATTTTCCTAGTAAAATTGGTTTAAAATTGTTACCACTAATGGCATTCACCTTTTTTGCCAGGTAAGTGAAAGAAAGAGCAGAAGTTTTAAATATGCTAAATGTAACTTACGAATAAAAAACCATATTGAAAGATATTGCTTGCTACCTGAAGGCTTTAGGAACGCATTCCATATATTGTATTTACTCGATTCTAAGATGAGTCCCGGCCCCCACCCTCCATTTAACATAGCCAAGTATGGGGGCAGTGAGGCTCCAGGGATGAGAGGGGGAAGGTGGCTGCTGTGGCTGAGGCTCAAGCCCCTACCCAAATTGGGGCCAAAGCTGCAGTTGCAGTCTGCCCCACCCTGCTGCTGCCTCTACACCCAACCATCTCCCCTCTACAGCCACTTTCCTGCCCAAATCCCACCCCGCCAACCTTTGCTTTCCTGCTGGCCCCTGGCCCCTCACCCTACTCTTACCCTTGCTCCATACTAGCAGGTTACAGCCATGCTGAAGCCTGAGAAACTGAGCATAGTCCCAGCTTGCCCCCATAGCAGTGGCTTGCAGCCCACACAGCTGCTATGTTGGCTGGGCTTAGCTGGACTGGGCAAGGGTCATGGTCATTGTCTGTGCTCCCTGAGACTTCAGGGAGGCAGGCAGGGGGCAGAGGTGGCAGGAAGTCAGGCACAATTGGGGGGAAGCTGCTTGACACCCCGCCCCCGCTTCAGCTGTGGGGGGGATGAATTAAAGATGACCCTCCAATAATTAGATTCTATACAGCATCTTTAAGGTTCCAGGCAGCGCTTGAGCTCATAGACTAGCCCAGGAAAGCCGCTGTTATGTAGATGTTATGCTGGGAGCTTTGCTAATGCTTGAAACAATCTCTGGTGCTCAGAGGAGTTCCCTCTCTGAACTATAGTAATGTTAGATTTGAAAAAAAGATACTAAAAAAATCCTGCTCTGAATTTAGGTTGACATTCTCTCATTCTGAGGCACAGGGCCTGCTCATTGTCCAGCTGAGCCAGGTGGAAATCTTCTTTGTCTGTTGGATGGTTGTTAGCAAATGCAGAGGAAGGGGTAAGTCCTGTCCCACCCCAACCCTCCTCCTCTCCTCCACCCCCGTTTGCCTACATCAGAAATGACTAATACTTACTCACCCTTTGACAGCCTGGGAAAAAAAGTGAATTCACACCTGTGATTCTTTGTTTCATCACTTTGAAACTGGTTGCATAACGTGAACAATTACGCACGCATTTTGCAAACAGGTTTCATGACTAACGCCATTTTAATTGAGCCTTATTTCCCTTCACAAGCTAATGCTTCTGAACTGCTCCCATTACCTTTCCATTGGCTTCAGTTAGATATTTGTACAGAGCATTCAGTTAATTGTGCACCTGCCTGCAGTATTAATCACCTAGGAATACCTGTCAGAGATGCCATCTCACTAATACCTGCCGAAGAAGTGGTATTGTCTCCCCTGTTATAAATAACATATTTACTTGCATCTAAGGTGAAGGTTTTTTTCACAGTCAGCATGGTGGAAAAAAAGTCACATCTTAGATTTGAGTACCAGCCTGGGGCAGGTGGTGGCCCCAGGGCTCAGGGCTGAAGCTGAGCCTTCATGTGCCTGGAGGCAGAATGGGTTATCTGCTAGAGGAGGGGGAGTACATGGCTGGGAGTGGGGGGTGTGGAGGGTTGTGTGAGAGACTGTGGGAGGAGGAGGAAAACTGCCACTTGGCCCCCCACCCCATGCCTCGCCCATTCCTTGCTCTCTTTGCTCTACTGTCTCCCCTTTACCATCTTCTCCAGTTCTGGTCCCTCCAGCCCTGGCCAGGGATGCTGCTGCTGCTGACTGCCCAAATCTGGAGCAAAGCTGCAGCAGATGGTAAGGTAGGGGAGACAGGCATGGGGGAAGGAGGGTGAGAGGAAGTGATGGGGAACAGGCTATGGGGGGAGGAGGGGGTGAGGAAGGCAGGCAGAATGATGAGCAGGTAGTGGGGGGTAGGTACAGACACTGGGGTTGCCTGACAGGGTGGGGAGGCACAGGTGAACAAGGGACAGGGGAGCAAGGGGTACAGGTCTGACCCCTCAGCCCCCACTGCAACTTTCCTCACCACAGCAGTGGGGGAGTTGGAGGGCAAACTTAAGATGAAGTTCCACTAATTAGATTCTGTATATGGAAAATTATAATAAATTTATAATTTTCCATTTAAAGGATCTAATTATTGGGGGGAGGTCATCTTAAATTCAAAGTCATCTTGGATTCAGGTAAATGCAAAAGCAAATGAGGTCACTTAGCATCTCAGAAATTCAAGCTTTTGTTGTTTTCATTTGGGAATCGGGTTGGATACAATTGCAGAAAGCATGACATTATTATCCTAATGTTTGAATCTAATGCTTAAAGCACAGACTTTGTAAGCTCAAGGTTGATTCAGCCCTAGTATAGGCAGATCCAACTTACTGGTGTAAATAGTGCTGCCTCTGCTCACAGTATTATAAATACTTTGAGTACCATTTTAGTAGGTACAGTCTTCAAATGAAATTAAGGCCCCATGATGCAGGGCACACAAGCATTATTGCGGGGGAGACAACCCCTCCCCACAAACAAAAAAGCAAAACAACCCTGCCCTGAAGAGTTTACAATCTAAATAGAAACCATATCCTGAGAGAAAAAAACCTATTATAATACTGTTTTTTCAGATATAAAATTAAGGCACAGAGAGCAATTGATTTTCTGAGTGGTTAACCCAAAAACTTAAAACAGAAGTGAATTGAACTTAAAGCTCCCGAGTCTCAGTCCTGGACTAAAACTGGCTAATATATAGGCTTGTGAATGATAGAAAGGCATTTTTTTTCCCTATTTCATTTATTCTGGCTATAAACTGGAACCCCAAAATCTGAAGTCTGGGAATACTTGGACCAGGCTTGAAATGTGTTCCTCAGGTTTGTGTTTAATTTAAAGTGAAAGGGCCTTCATAAAAAAACTGGTAGATGAAGAGGTTTCCTTAGGGATAGCTCCCTTGCTGACAAAAATTAAGGCCCTTTATGAATCCAGCAGCTCCAGGATCAGCATCAGAAGTTGTGAACTATTTTCCATTTGCCTTGACTTTCAATTTCAGTAAACAGCAGAAGTGTATTATTTAAACATTAAGGAATTAATGTAACCTTTTAAATTGTGAAATGGGAATTGAATTGGTGTGGAAGGGAGGGAGAAGCACATTTCTTACTATATAGACAATGACGTACTAGCCTCGTGGATGACACCATTTTTAAAAGCACTTGAATTCCAGCAGTCATTCTGGAAACATCAATTTTACTTTAAAAACAGACACTTTAAATTCAAGTTCAATTGTGAGTTTCTTGCTTCCAATAAATATTTTGGTCATCTGCCCTGGCAGGGTACTCAGGTCAGTATGATTGGTAGACCTTTAGTTGTGTTAAAATTCAAATTCCTCATCAAGTTTGGAACATCAGTAGTGTTAAAAGGGACTCCTTTTATTTTCAGTTGTATTGGTGTGGACCAGCTCCTTTTAAATCAATCTCAGTGGATGCATCTACATGTTCATTAATGCACCATAGTTACTGCACCTTAAGTTTAGTACTTGCATAACCAAGTACTAAATCAGTGTGCAGTAACTAGCACTACTGTACAGTAGTGCTCAGACATGGGTTTTTACAGATGTTAATTACACAGTAGCCTAATACTACCGCACAGTAGTGTATTAGTATGGGTTTTGCCTAGCATGTTACTGTGCAGTGTGATTAGGCTACGGCACAGTGAGCATCTTGTGTAGATGCATCCAGTTACTGCAAAATTATGGCAGTATATGGGAAGCTGAGCCAGAGTCTGTTTCACATTATACCAGTGTATGAAGCCATTAATCCAGCAACACACCTCGGATTCTCTCAGAAATGTAAATTTTTCAAAAGTTCCCAGTTTTACTAATAATGTTTAATATCTGCACTATTGATATAGAACATGGGATCAAACCCACACTTAATCTGCAGGTGACATTAGGTAGGGTAGAGTTGCAGACACTGCGGAGAGTAGGATTATGATTTAGAAGGACCTTAATAAACTGGAGAAACAGCCCAAACTTAATCAAATGAAATTCAATGAGAACAAGTGCAAAGCACTTCACTTGGAACAAAACAATCACATGTACAAATACAGACTGGGGAATGCTTAGCTAGGCTGTAGTACTGCAGAAAAAGACCTGGGAGTTATAATAGACCATAAGCTAGACATGTGTCAACAGTATGGGCTTGTTGAAAGAACATTTTTAAAAATCCCCAAACAATAGCATTCTATATCAATAGATACTGAATCACTTGTGTCACTTGTAAATTAAGGGAAGTGATGGTTCTGCTCTACTCAGCATGATGAGGCCTTACCTGGAGTATTGTGTCCAACGTTGGGCTCCAAACTTCAAGGAAGAAAGAGTCCAGCCAAGAACAACAGAAATGATTAAAGGTCTGGGAAACATGACTTTATGAGGAAGAACTGGAGTTATTCAGTATGGCAAAGAGAAGACTGAGGAGGATTCAATAACTGCCACAATACCTGAAGGGAGTTAGTCTTTTTTCTGTGGCTGTAGGGGACAGGACTAGGAGCAATGGCCTCAAACTGCAATAAAGGAAATCTAGGTTGCATATTATAGAGAACTTTCTCACTGAGATGTTGGCTAAGCCCTGGAATAGACTACAGAGAACAGAGAAGTTGTGGAATCTTCATCCTTGGAAGTTTTAAGAGCAAGTTTCATAAATACTTGTCTAGGACGTTTCGATGGGGATGATTCTGCCTTGCCTTTGGACTGGATGACTTCCTGAGGTCCCTTCCAACCCTGGTTTTCTATGATCTTATATGTTCAGTGCACAGGCAATCCAGGAAATTTTTGGAGAGTGTTGGGGACAGCTTCCTGGTGCAAGTATTAGAAAGGCCTACTAGGGGTTGTGATCTTCTTGCTCTGCTGCTCACAAACAGGAATGAATCAGTAGGAAATGTAGCAGTGGATGGCAACTCAGGCAGCAGCAACCACGGGATGATTGAGTTCAGGGCCCTGAGGAAAGGAAGCACAGTCAGGAGCCTGGACTTCAGACAAGCAGACTATGTCTCAATCAGGAAACTGATGGGCAGGATCCCCTGGGAGGCCAGTGTGAGGGGAAAGGGGCCCAGGAGAGCTAGTTGGATTTTCAAGAAATTTTACTGAGGGCACGGAAATGAACCATCTCAACGTGCAGGAAGACTAGTAAGTATGGCAGAAGGACACCCACTTGATTTAGCAGGGAGCTCTTCAATGAGATAAAACACAAAAAGGAAGCTTACAAGAAGTGAAACATGGACAAACAACTAGGGAGAAGTATAAGAGGATTGCTCAGGCATGAGAGGATGAAATCAGAAAGCCAAAGGACAATTGGAGTTGCTACTAGCAAGGAATGTGAAGGGTAAAAGGAAGGGTTTCTACATGTATGTCAACAAGAAGATCAGAAAAAATGTGGGCTCTTTACTAAATAGGGGAAGCAACCTAGTGACATTCAGTAGAAAATAATATGGAAAAATATTTTTGGAAGTACTTAAATATTTTGTTTTCACAAATTAAGATTTTTTTTCTAAATACTTTAATTTAAAACGTTAGCTACATACATTTGGGAAAGAAGGTTTAGAAAGGGCTAAAAGAACAAAATCCCCAAAATGAAACATTTTGTTTCAGGTCAAACAAAACATTTTCTCTCAATTTTATTGAGAAGGACCAATGCACCTTTGTTCTGGATTGACTCAAAATATACACACCTGCATGTGTGTGCACACATGCGTGTGTGTTTGTGCAAGTGTGATTAGGCCAAAACCATCAAATCAATTATTCCCTCACATATGGTCCTAAATATTTTGTTGCTTTTTGAAAATGGGATTTACACTCTATAGCTACTTAGGTGCTTTTGAAAATATTGCTGCTTTTCCTAGAGGTTTAAGTGGGCAGTTCTGCTTCCTGGGTGGCAGCAGCAGGGACGCATGGGGCAGCAGCCAGGCTGCTAGTGAAAGATGGGCCAGAAGCATGGCAGCTGCTCTTTTTGTTGCTTCCTTCCCTCTTTGATATGGACCTATAGTTATGCTATTGGTTCTTTAAATATGTTTCCTCCAATACTGGAGTTTTCAACTGAAATATTCTAATAGGGGGAAACTGATTAGTCAACTGACACAGGAACCAGTGCTACTGGTAACAGTTTAATTGGTTGCACAAGGATATTTGCACTTCGATAGGTTTAAAGCGATGTAAAAAAGTGATCACCTTTAAGTGTTAATAAGGATAACTTAACTGACTACAAGGAGAGCTGATCAGGGTATGCAGTGGTCAGGAACAGGGGATCTGGCCTATTATGGGTAAGACAAAAGGTTAAAAAGCCAACTAAGATGTTTATAATGGAGTTCTATTTCCTTGTTTTGATAGGAGTCTTTTCTTGCAGATGGTAAACATTTTTTTTCCTCTTTTTTTTCCCAAATGTGCTGTGTAGGTTCCTAGTATGTTGATTATTTGGGTGTCTGTACACTATATCATGGGAATATCTGTGCAAACAGCTATGTTCTGTGAAAGTCTGAGTCCAGGAGATCTGTCTACCCATATAACAGTTTAGAGTAAAAATAGATGTTGTGCCTTTTTCACAAGCTTTGGCAAGGGGATATAATGGATGCATTATTTGTTATTTGTGCTGAAAGATCTCTACCGTGCAAGTGAACAGTGTTGCAGTTGTTTCCCTGGCATGAAATGTACATTCAGACTTCAGCAGAATGAAATTCAACCCACGTCAACACGGCATGCCATGGATAGGAATATTTTTAGAAGTGGATACTACTCTGGTGCTTCCCCCGCTTAGCAAAATACACACCTGTGCCCAGTAAAATATACACCTGTGCCCGCTGCCTCCCTCCCACACAGGGGCGTGAGGCAAAAATGCTTGCATGCAAGACACAGAGGAGTAAACAGCTGTTGGCCACGTCACTCACAAGGGTTTCCCTTTCTTGTCTGTCAATCTCCATAGCGACTGTATACCACAACCTGCAAACAGTTACTTAAACTGCATTACACATAGCAGCAGAACTCCCAAGGAGGGAATCTTTGTTTATATTTTTGTTGCCATGGGATTAGTTCCTTTTATGATCTACTTTAGACTCTGTGTATGCGTGTGCATGAGACCTTTGCTCTGGTGGAAGCAAAGGCATGTTTATAGAGTGACTAGCTGTGTGAAGACAATGCATGTAGTTTTCATTTAGTTGCATGTGGTTGCTTTTATGATCCCTTGAAAGTCTCTTTAAGACTTAAAGTATTAAATAAACAATCTGAACATGCTGTTAATGTTTTCACCCAGCACGGATAGCAAATGATCGCTGGGCCATGTTTTAACTTTTGAATTCTGTTTAGATTAATTCAACAAATAAGCACCCCAAACCCACCTACTCCCTGGAACTGGTTTACATAACACTTTTGGGCCCAAACAAGTATATTTGAGAAAGTTCTGAAGAACTGAAGGCATGCCACACCTAGGTATATTGGCTTCATTTCCACCTAAACTATAAATAATATCAAGTATTTCCTGAATATGGTATGTTGTACATGTAAAATCTTCTGTTGGTTTCACTTACACAAGCTGCCCTCATTTACTGGTGCTTCAGACCTTGTGATGACATTTACTTCTATATGAAATTATACCATTTTGGTGAGTTATCAGTTCTCACCCACTTTGTATACATATTATGCAAAGCAGGGAAGAAGGACATCTGTTAGCTGTATAGACTTCAGTAGACTTACTACAGTGATACAATTAAGGATAAGAAATAGGATGGGAGGCCTCGACATTAAGATCTGAACACTGAATTTGTGGTGCTTGTTAGGAAACTGATTATACAATATTCTTCATACCTTTCCATTCAAGTTATGGATAGCTACACATCCTAACACCAGTATATTGTAGTGCTATAGCTGAGACTATATCTTGGATCAAAATCAGATATTGCTTATATTGCTTTAAACCACTGAAGTCATGGATAAGTACACATGAGAGTGAGCTGGAGAATGATTATGCTTTGCAGATAGATATTCATATGTATACACACATACATGGAGATAGATAGATAGATATGCATGTATGTATGTTTTTGTTGTATAGAAACATACCTTTATTCAGGTAAGACTGAAATATTAGGTGTCAGTACAGTATGAGTAGAACACATTCATACCAGGGAATTATTAATAGACCCCTGCTGAGAGCAGTTGCTATTTATTAAACAGCCAAAGCAATTCATGCTGTATGTCACTTTAACTGGTGCAGAATATATAGGTTTCAGTTGACATATGAAAGAACTGCTGCACATGAGAGCTGATGTCTTACTTCTAACGTTACAGGATTTTGTTCAAATAACTTTAGAAGCAGAAAGCAAAGCAATTAATGACAATCTATCATAGCAAAGCAATTAATGACTTAATCTATCATTGGTAAAGATGTAAGATAGATTGTTACAGCAAATGTAACACAACAAGAGACACAGCTATTATTTAATTTGCTCTTTTGGGAATATAGCATAATTTCCCTGAAAATAATAGCCACGGGCCAGGTATTGAGAGCTGATATGTAGGTATATATTAGGGCTGTGTGAAATGGCACCATTCTGTTTCAACTTGTGTTTCATTATTTGGATGGAACAGCATTTTGTTTCAAATTTCATTTTGATTCGAATCCACAGTTCGGTTTCGTTTCATCAAAACAGTTTTGCTGTTTCAACGCTATTTCAACATTTCGCCCATAGGCTATAATGGGGAAGCTCAAAACAGCCTATAACTTTGTAATTTCTGGCCTGATTTGCATGAAACTTGCAGAAATGGTAGCTTCTTCGAAGGTCATGAAACCTGCCAAGTTTCAAGGAGATAGGTGCAGGTGTTTGGGGGAAACTCCATCTCAAGCTGAGGACAAGCAAAACTCATGACATGGGTGACACTGTGCATTAAGGTGCATCAGGATGAAAGCTGCAGGCCTGCTAGCCTCTGCTGAGGCCATGAAACCTCCCAGCTGTCGAGGAGATCGGTGCAGGGGGAGTCTGGGTTCTGGGGCCCCGCACCTCTAGCTGCTGACAGGCAACACTTGTGACTTGGGTGAGTGACACTGCATGTGTGGTAAGGTGCACCTTCACTCAACTGACACCAAGGCAGAAAGAGGGCAGTTCAAACAATACTGCCTTTTATGCAGTTTTTCCATCCCTCCCCCAGAGCCCTGGGATTGAAAGGGACCTCAGGGAAAGGATGACAGTCACTGGCCAGCTACATGGTCAATAATGAGAGCACTCCTTCTCCTGCCCTTCTCCCCTCTTCTCTCTCCCTCTCCCTGTCCTTACTTTAGTGTCTGTTTCCCTGTGGGCAAGCCCAGCTTGAGCTATGAAACTAGAAACTTTTTGAAAATTTCAAAACATTTCAACTTGCCTTGTTTTGTTTCAAGGCTGTTTTGAAGCTCTGTGTTTCATTTCAATTCACTGTTTCAAGCTTGAAACATGTTGAAACAGTGTCAAAACGAAACTGCCAGTGAAGTTTTGCATAGCCCTAGTGTATATTTTTCCTAATGCACTTCACTAGCTGACCTAGAATTAGGGAGAAAATTCATCCTGGCATAATTCTGCTGAAACTCATCAGGATAAACATGCCAGGCTTTGCTTTGACCCCAGATCTCCACCTTTCCTAACATGCAGAATCTGATATTTTATTTGTGTTTAGTACTTTTGTATGGTACTTCCACTGAATTATCACAGTACACCACCAGCATAAATGGATCTGTCATCTAGAGACAAGGTATTGTCTTAGGCAAGCCATTTATCTACTCAGGGCCTTATCTTCCCTATTTGGTACTCAGATGAAGAGTACCGAGCAGAAATTCAAAATATAATTAGTATTGCTCTGAAATCCCCACCCCCAAGAAACTAATGCTTCAAAATCCTAAAAGATAAATGCTTCTAAAAGTGTTGCCTTCAGACAAGATTGGAATCTGAGGTTTCAATTATCTCTATGGATGAGATTTTTCAAAGCTACCTAAAGAATTTTGGAGCTGGATGCATCATAGGCACTCTCAGTCCTAATGGTAAGAACTGGTCAGCTCCAGCAGCCCATATCCCATACTCAAACAGAGGGGGAAGAGTGCCATTTCTTGAATGGCTCTGAATAAACATACCAAAAAAGATTCCTAAACTCATAGTAAATGGACACATTCCCATCTCCATGATGAATGGAGAGTTAGTAATCTCAAGTCACATCAAGGAAAAAATGCATACCTTATTCCTGAGGTATATCACAGGTTAAGAGATAGTCCAGAATACTAAAGACAGTGGAGGTTGCCACAAAATAAGATGCCATGTAGCAGAATTTGATCTGAAGCAAAAGGAAATTCTGTGTAATGAACACATTATAAACTCCCCTGTCCTGAAAGATGACCTAATACATTTGGTGTTTTCCCCCTTTAATTTTGATGGAAGCGCAAGTTATTGCAGATACTCTTTCATTATTGTTACTAATTTCCATAACTTACTACTTTTATTCCATGAAACTATGTGTGGAAGCCTGTGAAAGCTCATAAAATGTGCATGCACATCATTATTATTAAGTTATGATGTCAGTCTAGGAATGCAACATTAGGCAACTGCATAATAAGGTACTGACATCAGAAGAATGTGTGATACAAATATATTGGGCATATCTAAAAATTCAATAAGGATCTAACATGAAAAATGAAACTATGTATGTGGGTTAAAAGCTCAGAGAGAATAAAAATGAGAAATAACTCTCATGGTACAAAATGCAAACTGCTGGAATTATTTATCAGTATTATGAATGGCATTCTCTAACTATAGTCTTTTTTATCATTGTGGATTGTTCTCCACTAACACTAATTTTTGCATCTATTATTGACATGTGTGTGTCTAAGAGTCTAAATAAATAAATGGCTTAGTTGTAAACTTTGTCTTAACTATTTGGATGTTATTATGTGTTGCTTAGGATTGGTAATAAGTCACAAAATCAACCCTGAATGCATGTTTTCCTAGTAAGAGAATAAAGAGCAGCCAGTCCAGTCTTAATATCAAGTCTTACTTTTCTGTGGAATAGTTGATCATGCTAAAATCTTTGAAATGTTGTCTGCGATTATTTTCATGAATTCACAGCAGTCATCTGAATGCTTATGAAAAAAAAAAGAGACAGCCTTATCAATAGGAGTGAAAAGCTGAGTTCAGTTACTCCCAGGTACTTGTGAATCTGCTTTTTTCATTATTTAGATAGGTCAGGGAAACCCTACACTACAAATACATGCGAGAACAATGATCTAATGTTAGGGCACTTAAGTAGGATTTGGAAGACCTAAGTTCTTGTCCTTGCCTGTCAGACTTCTCACATGATGTTGGGCAGATGAGCTAGGGTTGTATCCAATTAAAATTTTGGGTACCTGTAGGTTAGGTCATGTAATGAATGCCCAGTTTTTAAAAGAGTGAGATCCAAAGTACAATTTGGAACCTAGAGATAGGTGCCTAAGTTATCTGAGCACTATGCTGGGATAGTTATGTACATCAGAAGAGTGAGCAATGCATTGTGCCCTGAGTGGGCAGCTGCCTAGAGCTCATCAATAAGAAATGCAAAGCACTGGGGTATGTCCAGAGTTCCCTACATTTTCTGTTCAAATTAAACTGCTAGACAGAAAGGAGAGCAAAACCCAAGGGGCCTAAATGGGGATTGTGTTTTTGTAGCTCAGTGGTTAAGGTATTCCTCTGTAAGGGGGAGGTCTTGGATTCTGTTCTTTGCTCCCAACATTATTTCTGCATTATATTTGAAACAGTTATTGGATAAAAAAACTAATCCTAGGAAGAGGAAATAGAATACAAGGGCTCCCTCCATTTGAGGTGACTTCCCTAATCAATGGACTACAGCATCAGCCTCCTTCAATTTCCATGCTCCACCAGACTTGACTGAGTCTGTTCCAATGCGCCGGATTTCCAGCATGTTGGAGCAGACTCTGCGCACGTGTATAGGACCCCTGAGCTACTCAGACTGAAAGCTTACTGGTTGGAGCACTGACCTGAGAGTGGACAGATCAGGATTGTAGTCCCTGCTTCATTATTTCACTGTTTTAATTAAGTACTGTATTGCAGCAAGGATTAAAACCTAGGGCCTCCTCTCTTTAGGTGAGTGCCCTAACCATGACTACTGAAAGCATTAGCTTTCAACCTGTTTTCATTTGCAGATACCTAAAATTTTTTGAATGGAGGAGTGGACCCCTGTGAATTGTAAGTATGGGTATTCACATACTTTTGATTGATCATCATAATCATCTTTCGTGGACCCCTTAGACACAGCCTGTGGACCTGAGGCAGTCTGCAGACCACAAGTTGAAAACCACTGCTCTAGTTTGATGGTCTCTGTGGTACAATGAATCTTTATGAGGCTATGCAAATAGGAGCATTTCAACGAGAAAGGTTGAAAATTCCCTCCTCTCTTCCCTTCACCAAATACCCTTATAAAGTCTCCTTGAAAGTTGGGTGGCATGAGTTCAAATCACCTTATTGAATTTCAACTAAACCTCCCATTCCCTAGGTGAGTGTTACCTTCATTTCCTCCTTCACTTGAACTTTGAAAGAAAGGATCAAAGCCTCATTGGCTTTTGAAAAGAAAGGGCTTTGTGAGGGTTCTGGTGTGCCAATCGCAAGTAGAAGTGCTTCTGCTCCAGAGCATGGAGTCTTGAAGTCCCTAATGGCAGGGAATGAGAGGGAAGTAAGACCCATCCATATCCTTGACATTTCACATTGGCTACCCACTCAGTGTACTTGTGGTCATTTTAGGTCCTTAAACATCCCTTGGATAAAAGGCCCAGGTGCTCACTGGATGAGAGGAGGCTGCGCTGCCACCTGGGACCGGCGCTGGGTGCAGCCCATGCCCAGCACCCGGGAAGATTGCTGCTGCTTGTCCCAAGTGGCAGCAGCAGCCTTCTCTCATCCGACGCACAAATCTGAAGGCATGCACCCCCAGAAGAAGTCTGGCACAACATGCAGCCCTACTGGGGGTGTGGACCCCCAAATCTTCCTGCTGGATGACAGGAGGCTGCTGCTGCTGCTGCTGCTGCTGCTGCTGCTGCTGCCTGGGGCCAGCAGCAGCAGCAATCTTCCCTGGCACTGGGCACACGCTGTGCCCAGTGCTGATCCCAGGTGGCAGTAGCAGACTCCTGTCATCTGGCACACGGATCTGGGGGACCGCACCCCTGGGAGGAGTCCAGCACAGCCTGCAGCCCTCCCGGGAGTGGGAGCCCCTGGATCTGCATGCTGGATGAGAGGAGGCTGCCACTGCCGCCTGGGACCCGCTCCGAAGTGAAGTAAGCCTGGCTTCAAAACTCGAAATGTTTTGAAACTTCATTTGATTTCAAAGCTGTTTCAAAGCTTTTCGTTTTGTTTTGATTTCACTGTTTCAAGCTGCAAATGCGTCGAAACAGCTCCAAAATGAAACGCCTGGTGAAATTTTGTACAGCTGTACTAAGCAGTGGGGCTCTGCATCACTCAGCATTGTGTTACCTCAGTTCCCTTGGTGGGTTTAGATCACTGTGCCTCTATTTCCCTCTGTGCACTCTGTATGGTAATGATAATAGCTCTGCCATATTTCACATGAATGTGGGGGGAAAAGATTGTAAAGCAGTCTGAAACTAAAGTAATAAAGTAATAGGTCCATAGAAGTGCCTTTAAGAGGTGCACTGATATGCCATACAGGGAGTTAGATAGACTTGGCAGTAGTAGGGAGGTGTTGTCAGGGGGTTTGGACAGCTAAAAGGTACTTCAGATAGAGGGAAACTTGTCAGCTTAGGAGGGTGTGTGTGGAACTGAGTTGAAATCAAGACTGCTTTTTCCTTCCTCGGCTGGCCACTTAAATTTTTGATAGTTTAGTTTAATGCTGTAATAGAACATGGAAAATGTATGGAAACTGTTCAAAGAATACTTCCTTATTATGTCCTCTGTTGGCCCATTATTCTTAACATCACTATGGTTACTGTAATAAAGATGGAGACTGAATAAATATTTGTTACACCAAATAGTAACAAAATCCTCAAAGTTCTTTTAAAAAAATCTTAATTATGGAGTATAATCACTTTAGGAATCTGTGGTACTAATTTTTGTGAACAAGCAAACATTTGTTACATGGATTTCAATCACTGAATGTTTGTGTTGTGCTAAGACTAAGAAATCTTTGTCAATGCAGCTTGAAAAATGTGTTTTTTTTCTTTTATTCCTTTGCTTGTATGAGTTGCATGTGCTGTACAATAAATCTAAGCATAATGATTCCTTGGACATATAGATTTATGCAGCCTGATTTCATTGCTGATGAAGAGAAAAGTCAGCCTGAAATATTAACTAACAATTTCCAAAAATAATTAAACAGCCTCATTTATGCTATTATTAAATATCTCCTTGTGCTGCTAATTGCAATGATTCACCTGAGATTACAGATGACTTATTATTACTAGTGCCTTCCAGTGATGGCAGCTCTGAATAAAAATTGTAGCAAGGTCACTATGTGCTCGTGTGCTCCTTACTTCTGAAAAGAGTCCCTTGGTACAAGGTAGTTGTAACTGATCTGCTAAGAAGTGGCACTTTCCTGCCTAATGCTCCTTCAGGGCCCCTTCTTATACTTGTGCCCATAACTAAGAACACATTTCATATAACCCCAGTAGGGCCAGATTTTCAGACCTTCAACCCACCCTCATTCTTAGTCAAGCCTGGCTCTGATCTAGGCCTGTAAGTAAGAGGCCTGCTTTTTTTTCCATAGTGCTTGACATCTAGCAATTCCCACAGCAGTACTTAAAACCAGACTTACAAAGCACTTCAGCATCTTCTGAAATTCTAGGCATGTATTTTGGTACTAAATGCAAGCTAATCCCTTTGGAGAATCTGCTGGCAAAGTAACACTAAATAAAAGAATGCCTCTGCCACCACCTGGAAGCTGGAAGTAGGGGTGTATGTGGATATTGGGGGTGGGGGAGGTGGGGAGCACTGCTCTACCTTCTGCTAACTCTCATGGTCCCTTCAGTAGGTTATTGCCACCCAGGGTCAACTTAGTGCTTTGCTGTTGCAGTTGCGAATGGAGTCATAATGGGCATTTATACATATGCTAAAAGAGACTGTGTGTGTGTGGGGGGGAAGCACTTTAATTAATTTGACGAACTGCAGTTAAAGGACCCCCACTGCCATTTTTAGGCATGGGGACACTGATGCACAAGACAGTGATTACCATGCTAATTGAGCCTGTTCTGACACGCGGTAATTACAGCGCATCAGAGCAGCCTCGCCACTTGTGTATGGGCACCCAATGAAGGTACTAGATTTAATGTACATTAATCAAACACGTTAATGCATGTGTAGACACACCCAGAGATTGAGCAGAAGCTACACAGACCTGGATCTTTCATGTGCCAGTTGTTGCCTTCTGCCCAAAATTCTTGTGGCAGAAGCAAACTGAGGTGGAGAAGGCCAATGTCCTGTTCTGAATGTGAAGTGCATGAGCCTATTTGTTTTAATAGATGACTGAAATACCAGCAGATCCTGACATGTTTTCTTTGTAACCCTTAAGGTTGCTGGTATTATCCCATGCTGACTGAGGCACAAAAAATTAAATTCTAGTACAGAGTTCTACTTATTATGTCTCTTGCATTTATTTGTTCATGTTTTGATGTTGGCTTTCCAGTTGTAATAGCAATTAATATTAGGTGCTGAACTTATTCTTAGCCTTCAAGTACAGTGGCTTTAGAAAGATTTTCATAGATTTCGTAGACATTAGGGCAGGAAGGAACCTCAAAAGATCCTCAAGTCCAGCCCCCTGCCCCAGGGACAGGAAATCAACTAGGGTCAAAGGATCCCAGCAAGATAAGTATCCAAATGTTTCTTAAAAGAATCCAGAGTAGGTACCTGCACCACCTCTGGAGACAGTGTATTCCAGGCCTTTGGGGTTTGGACAGTAGAGAAGTTTTTTCTTATGTCCAGCTTAAGATGGTCTTGGAGGAGTTTGTGACCATCGGTCATCCCTTGGGGTGTTCTGGTGAACAGATGATCTCCCAGATACTGATGGACACTCCTGATGTACTTATAGGATGCCAACAGATCACCCCTGAGCCTACGCTTTTCCAGGCTGAAGAGTCCCATGGCTCTCAGCCTCTCTTCATAAGGCCTATTCTCTTGCCCTCTGATCATGCGTGTGGCTCTCCTCTGGACTCTCTCAAGCTTCTCCACATCCTTCTTGAATAGTGGAGCCCAGAGTTGGAAGCAATATACCAGCTGTGACTTCACCAAGACCAAATACAGTGGAAGGATGACATCCTGAGGTTTACTTGAGAAGCATGTATAGATGCAAGCCAGAGTTTTGTTTGCTTTACCAGATGCAACATCACATTGGTGGCTTATGTTCATCTTGTGGTCAAGACCCCTAAGTCTCTTTTGGCCATGGCACTAGCGAGCGTAGCACTGTCGAGCCTATAAACGTGCTATGGGTTCCCACCCCCCATCCGAGGTGGAGTACCTTGCATTTTTTGGCATTGAACATCGTCAGGTTTATATCTGCCCACTTTCTAAGCCTATCCAAGTCAGCCTAGATCACCAGCCTATCCTCAGGTGTGGACGCTCTATCCCAAAGTTTAGTGTCATCAGCGAACTTGGCCAGTGAACTTCTGACACCAGTGTCCACATCATTGATAAAGATCTTAAAAAAAATTGGTCCAAGGATGGAGCCTTGGAAGACACCACTGATCATGGAGCACCATAGGGATTCACTTCAGTCAACTACTACTCTCTGGGTCTGACCTCAGAGCCAATTCCCCAGCCATTGGACTGTGATGTAGCCAAGACCATAGTTGGCAAATTTTTCCATGAGGAAATCATGGGACACCAGATCAAAGGCTTTTTTGAAGTCCAGACATATGATGTCAATCACTTCTCCCTTGTCCAAGTGATGTGTCACCTGGTCATAGGAGATAAAATTGGTTAGGCAAGGCCTACCGACAACAAACCCAGGTTGGCTGTCCCTCAGGATGTTGCCATCAGCCAGTTTGTCAAGAATGGTTTCCAGAATCTTACTGAGGATTGAGATCAAGCTGATTGGCCCATAGTTCTGCTGTTTCTACTTTCCTCCCTTTCTTAAAGGTTGGCACCACATTGGCCTTCTTCCAATCTTCAAGTACTTCACCTGAGCACCACAAGTTTTTGAATATTTTTGCCAGTGGTTGGCCTGTGACACCTGCCAGCTCCTTAAGTACTCTGTGGTGCAGTCTGTCAGGACTTGCTGACTTGAAGGTGTCCAGCCTCTCAAGATGTTCCTTTACAAGGTCTACACTGATGCTGGATATAAATTTGCCCTTACCCTAGCTGTCCCACATCATGCTAGGCAGGGCAGTCCCTTTGGGCTGATGAAAAACCAGTGTAAAGTAGGTTGGCTTTTTCTGGGTGTCAGTTATCAGTTCTCCCATTTGGTTTAGCAGGGATCCAATGTTACCATTGCTTTAGTTCAGACTCTCCACATATCTGAAAAAGGACTTTTTATTGTCCTTGATATGTGTATCCAGATGGAGTTTGGTTGTAGCTTTGGCTTTCCTGATTACCTCCCTACAGGTGCAGAATACTCCTCCTTGGTGGTGATTCTAGTCTTCCATCCCTTGTAAGCTTCTCTTTTTAGGTGTAGGAGGTCCATGAGTTCCCTGCTGAGCCAAGGGAGTTGCTGCGCCCTTTTGCTACCCTTCCTCCAAGATGGGATGGACATTCCTTGTGCTGTCAGGATCGCTCCCTTAAGGAGCAACCACTCCTCTTGGACTCTTCTCCCTGTCAAGTCATGGCCCCTTAGTGCCTCGACAACAAGCCTCCTGAGCTTACCAAAGTCAGCTTTCCTAAAATTGAGGACTTCTGCACTGCTGACTGACTTGCCAGCTTTGCAATGGATAATAAAAGTGATCAGCTCATGGTCACTATATCCCAGCTTTCCTTCAATTCTTAGGTCGCTGACTAGATCATCCCCTTTGGCCAGTACCAGGTCTAGCAACACTTTACCTTGTGTTGGTCTGAAGCTTTGTGATCATTTGTATTTGGCCGAGTGCTCTTTCCATGAAATGTCCAGGTAGTTGAAGTCTCCCATGACAACCATGCACTGAGAGTATGCAGCCTCAGCCAGTTCCTTATTGCATTCCTGGTCTAGCTCTTGTTCCTGGTTAGGAGGTCTGTAGTAGACTTCTACCATTCTGTCCCCTGTGCCATGTTCCCCACATATTTTAACCCAGAGGGACTCTAGTCATTCTCCCTGGGTGCTAATGTCAACTTGCAGGGACGTGTAGCTTTTCTGGGTAATGCTGCTCTTGACCACACTGGGAGCTGCTGCTTTGTTAAGTGGCCATGGAATTAAGTCTTGTATTGTGCATGTCCTTCCCTCCAACTGAACGTCTGATTTCCGAAGATTTCAGACTACAATAGAAAGAATCTAAGTTTTGTTAAATGTTAGAAATATTTTTTTAAATTACAAAAATTTCTCTTTTTTTTGGTTTAAGTTGCTGTTTAGAAACAAATTTGTTATATTTATACAGTCTAATTTGGCATAAAATTCTATAAAAGATGGAAAGATCCTTAAGTGCCTAGGTAAATTTGTATGGACTATGGGTGCATCTACATGTGCATATTAATGTGCAGCAATAAATTCCAACACATATTGCACCAGAGTTTATTGCTTCATAGGCACCACATTAACATGTGCACCTGGGGCCACAGCACTTTGAGCTGGACTGGAGCATCCCTAGCCGGCAGAGGATCTGCAGGTTCAGCCTGCCAGACTGGGATGCTCTGTCCCAGCTCAATGTGCTGCAGAGAGGCTGGCTGAGGCATGAGGGTGCTCCAGTGTGGGGCTGGCCAACAGGCAGCCCCTGCACTGAAGAACCGTTGTGCCCGAGCCAGCCATGTCAGTGTTTATACATGTATTTCTGTGCACAGAAACATACCGAAGCCAGAAAGTACTTGTATTTACAAGCATTATCCTGCTGCGGAGTTTATTAATTTTTTTGCAGCCAAATAGGGCTGCACATGTAGCTGCCAAGACATTAACTGCAGAGATAATTAGGCAACACTGCAGTAAATGTCTTGTGTAGACGTATCCTATGAGTAATAATCATTTAGCAGCAAAAATGCAGGAGTGTGGGAAGGGATTTGTGATTTTAATGGTATGAAACTGACATATATGGATTGTGAAAGAGCACAACAGAATTACTTAGAATGGGTAAAACCCTACTTGAAACAGCAGTAACTCAAGTATGCACCTCCTATTATACTGGAGTTACACAGACCAAGTTGTGGGTGGGGTTTTGACAAATGGAAATGAGAACTTTGGCTTGAGAAATGCAGGCAGTTGAATGGCCAGTTGTTAGATCTGATTACTTACCTTTCCTCAGACGTAAAGAGCAGTGACTAAGAGACAATAAAGGGTACAGTCATCACATAATTTCTGTGCAAGATATTATTACTCTGCATTCCTAATAGTGTATGGAATTTAAATCATTTTGCATTTGTGCAGACTCTTAACATATATATTTTAAACTTGCTTTGTGTAGAACTTACCCATTAAAGGGACAAGTAGACTTCCAGAAGCTCTAGCCCCACCCAATTTTTAAAAAATATACTCTTTTAAACAGTAATATATAACCCAGCGAAGTATGTCATTAATCATTGTTCACATTCTTATCTCAGAGTTTTAAGATTTTGACTAGAGATGGCTCAATGACCTGCTGTGCTTATGGGAAAAAGGTATTAAATTCTTGTTAACAGTACTGAAAAATGCAGATTTACCAACTCATGATTTTTTTTAGGGATCTTGCAATTCTTGCAATTTTTATTAAAGGCATAGCTTTTGGGGTAGGATAAATGCATGAAAATGTCAGTCTTCATTCTTCAAAATGTTTCTAGCACTTATGATTACAGAGAAAAGCCTGAAGATGCGAACCAAGCAGGCTGAGATCCCAGAAGTCAAATAAATAGAATTCCAAATAAAACAAAATTCATGGTTTTTGATCACTTGTAGGTAGTAATGCTGAGAATGAGAGAGAGAGGGTATCATACACAGAACAGATAAAACGCAGATGTTAGCTTCTTCACATTAAATAGTTTCCAGCTATGCTCTGAAGGAGTCATCACTTTGGATGAGAAAGCAGTTTTGGGCCTAGTCTTGTAACACTGATGACAACATAAACTGAATTGACCATGTAGCCTATAGGTATTTATCACTGAAATGCTATCTTGAATTATAAATCTGGCATTGGGGACACACCCCACCACACCCCACCCCTTTTAGCTCAAGTTGGCTGACTCAAGAAGGGCTGTAGATTAGAGCTTAAGTAAGCAGAATTTGTCAGATGCAAACATCACCCTGTAGTTGCGATGCAAATTAGTGTTATGCTAACGTTGCTGTCCACCAGTGTGGGAAGCCCAGTACCCCAGAAAAGAGGCAAGTCCTCCCATAGTTCACCGGGGAAGATTTCATAAGGCAGCTCAGCATACTGTACTGCTCAGAGCCATGAATTATATTACCAGAAGTATTAGCAACGCAAACAGTTGAGGGACTGCTAGTGAGCACACAGCAAGTCAACTGCTACCTTTTGTGTTTTATGTATTGCTCATCTTCTGGGACCACTAGCAAGGATGTGAATTGTGGTGGCTGTTTTGATAGTGTAGACAATTTGTCTCGTTCAAGTTCTGAATGAGTTAGCCAGTCCATTTTTCGTGAGACGTCTTGTATATCTTTCTGCTACTTATATCTTCAACAACCCCAGTAAATTTTATGGTATGCCAGGAGTAAAGTTTTTGGCTGCAACATATGATGACCGATGATGAAACTGATAATTAGCTGTTTCTAAGAATACACTCTCTTATACATAAACAATAGTTATTTATACAGTTATATATAAAATGGATGATAAAACAATGATCATTTACTATTTATTACTTCTTTACATAAAATAATACAAACTCTAACAATGAAGCCTGTATCATGACTTAGTATTGGAAGCTAGTTGCAAGTGGAGATAGGTAGCTCAGATTCCATACTTTGAGTTATATCAATTCTTATGTAGAAAGAACAATTTGAATTTGCTCTTAGCTTCTCTTTCTGTTTGAAAGCTGACTGATCACAGATCAAAGCTGTTCATGCTATGTACAATGTTTTGTTGTAACTGAAGCTTTCAGGATGCACTCTACTAAGAATGTAGATGAATTATGGATGTGGATGATGACCTGTGGAAAAAGGTTATTTGCTGAGAGGATACCATGATGGGAATGTACTCAAAATCGCTATATAATTTAAGCAGTTATATCTAAGTATTCAAATAAAAGGTTATGGGTAAGTATATGCATGAATGTAAGCTTTTGAAAGGGGGTTACAGATGGTGTGGTGCCTTATCCTCCATAACACAACATACGTTTTTCTCCAGTTAAAAAGAAAAGAAATGTGGGGGCCCAGTCCTGTAGTCAGTAGAGTTAAAAATGCATTTCTTATTCAGATTTACAAAACAATATAGCTTTCTTGAGCAACTTGGCAGGGCATCCGGTGCTTCACTAAGGGTTATTTCCACACTAGAGCTAATGTTCACCTGAGTTCTGTTTTTATGAGTTAAAAATGATCTGCAATGCTGTTAAGTATGAGCTACATTACTAGGAGCAGCTAAAAGACAGCAGAATTGCTGAAGAAAGGAAAGCTTGATTAGTGGAACATCGAGATCATTAAAAAGGAGTGAGGGACATTAACATTTATGAAATGAAGTATTTAGAAGGAATCAGGTAGATTATAATGACCCGTAAAGTCAGTCGACTCTCTCACTGATGCCTGAGTAAAAATACTGCTATTATTTAAACTTTCTATGGACCATAAACCAAAGGAGGGTGCACCCTCCCCTCCCCCTGCCCTCAATCTGTTCATGGGTAAGTGGTGATCAGTGGAAACAGTTGATAGGCCTTTCCACTATGTCAGCCTGCTTTTAATGGCAAGCTGCTCGACTACTATTTTTTTGTTTTTGTTTTACTGCTCCCTAAGGCAGATCTTGCACAGCACATGGCTAGAGTTGCTGAATATTGATACACTCTGCATTATAAAGGATCAGAAATTGCTATGAGAAAATTCTAGTCATATTTTTTTAATGATATTTTTTTTCTAGATAAGTCATTAAAGAGATAGGGAGGACTGAACAGTCAGGACAGCAGTATATATCTGAACGGTATTAGTTTCACTGACCATTAAGGATTTCAGAATTGGAATGGGCTATAACATGCAAGTAGGGAGAATGTACTTTGAAAACCACTGGTTCCAGATCCCCTTGTGAATAGTTCCTATCAGGAAATGAAGATGTGATTATATGTATGGATATCAGTTTCACCCATGTTTACCAAAGCAGGCATTTAACTCAGTAATAAACAGAGTAATTTTGCACTCTTGATTAGCCAAGAAACTCCACTCAGCGTACATGACCCTTTTGTACGTGACCCTTTTATTTTGTTTCCTTTTTGATTAAACTGGAATTTAATTGTATTTTCTGCTCAAGATTCAAGATAAAAAAAATATTTTATCCTCTCTGTGGCTTTGTTTTCAATATTGGAGTTTCAAATATCACTCCATACAGCAGTTTTTCCATCTGTATCATCATCCATTGTCATAAAAGCCTGTAAAAATGCCTTAACTGAAAGCACAATATGAGTTAAGAAAAACGTGATCAAAACATTTGTGCCTTTGGCTTGGGTCATGCAGATTTTAGCATCCTCGATTTGGTAATTAATTCATGAAGTAGTCTGATTCTTTTTTGCATATAAAATGTAGAAGCTGCTTCCAACTTTTTTTGATTTATGATGTGATAATAGTGAAATAGCACAAGTCAGTTCTTATTCTCATGTCCTTTGTTCCAAAATAAACTCATTTTAAAACCAAATTCGATAGTATTGTAAGTCTTTAAAGATAATTTGAGTCAACTCCAGCCTGATATTCTATGCTGACATGTGCCTTATGTAACCCTAACAAGTCAATGAGATGGCACTGATGTAAGTAGATATCATGTAAGGTATAAAAACAGAGATCAGTGAGCAGGTCTCTCTGCATGGAAACATGCAGTTATTTCACAAAAGGATGGTATTTCTCTGTCCTACACATTATACATCTTCCAGTGGAACATCTTGTTCATTCAGCCAAACTATCTGAAATGGACTCCAGGAATTTGGCTTTTATATAAAGTCTTCTCACTCAAGTCCTTCCTTTTTAGGGGCTGTTCTTCCTTTGACACATTTGGTATGGCCACATGATCTCTGTATGGTTCTGACCCAAGCAAAATATGATCTTTTTCCAAGTCCACAAAAGCTCATAAAGGTTAGAGCTGGTTAAAAGGAAGGAAAGGGGATGGATGACAGGTATTACATCATGGATTTTTCTCTGTTTTCAAAGTCTGAAATTCTGACAAGTTTTTGACCATCAGCTTTCCTGCTGACTTGGGAGTTGTACATTTTAGAACAAATGCAGGCATAAGCAATACACGAATCTTAGATCTACAGCCATTACTGATAACTATGCCATTTGTTTGTTTAGGCCAAGATTTCCCAAAACAGGCACTTGGAGTTAGGTTTCTAACATCACTAAAATAATAAATAAACATTCAAAGTCCTAAGAAAGTGATCTGGGTTTCTTTTTTTTTATGTTTTGAACACTTTTCAGTAGTGGAACCATTCTCATTCACCTAAATGAGGCCATTTAGGAGACTCAATTTCTATAGATTTAGAATTATTGTTACTTTAGTCTGTGATGTTGGAAGTCAGACTAAGAGGATTAAAATGGGATGGAGGGAGGGTGTTAAAATCATTTACTTTGAACATTCTTTTTCCTTTTTTCTTTTCTTTTCCCTTAGCTTTGAAATGTTGTATAACAAAATAATCATCATCATCATCATCAAAGGTTGCAATTCCAGATTTTAAAGAAAAATATAATAGTTCATTCCAAATGGAAATGAGTCAAATGGAGATGGCTTTTACATCAAAGATATGAAATGAGTGACATATTTTGCATGAAATTACTTTCACTACAAACAAAACAATCCCCTGTAGGTCTTGCTTTCTATTGCCTAGAATGCGGTGTAGTAATTTATAGCCATAAAAATTGAAGATCAGCACCCAGTTGGCTTGGTGTAAGTGATCACAAAGGCTGGACAGCAAAAGAGCACAGATTAGCAGTTACCTCCCTTGGTATCTTTCTGTTTCACCCTGCCATTCACACTCCAGTTATGATGAACAGAATATGGACACTTCTAGGTTATCCTGTCAGCTGTGTCACAGAGCCAAATACTAGTTCCCCCTGCTGTGCGTGCTGCATTGTGATGATGAGTCACAATTCAGAAATTTGACAAAATGAAGTTTCAACTATTATGTTTCCCCAGCACAATAAGCAAAACATGCTTGTTTACACTGGAACATTTTCCCCCTGTAGAGGAGAGAAAGCAATGAGAAGATTAAGAGACAGCAAGGCCCAAATTCACAAATATATTCAGATGCCTAACTCTCACCCCTCTAATGGATCAGTTATTCAGACACCAGAATAAATTTGTGAGTCTGGGCCTAAGTCACCATGAGATAGGAAGCATAGTATGTCATTCATACTAGGTTACATCAGGCATCTAAGTACTGGCCTCCAAGGAATGGTGTGGATCTGTCTTATTCCATGGAGAGCCTAGACTGGGGATAAGCTTCAGGACTTATTTCTATAATCCCTCCCTACGCAACTTGCTTCTCTCCTTCTCTGTTTCTGTTCAGAATCCACTGATAGAGCAGTCTCCTCTAGTCTGGTGCAGCCAACATAGAGTCAGAAGGGCAGTGGAGTCACAATCATCCACTGAAGCCTTGTTTCTCTGGAGAATATGTACCTATTGGCATAGGAAAGCACCCTCTATATCTTGCACACCTGCTGTCATGATCCTCCCAAAATGTAAGGACCATCCATCTCTGTAGCATCCTGCATTTGAACAGAAACACAAGATGGCAGCAGGAATTCGAATTCCCTTAAGGGTGTATTTTGCACAAACATATGTTGCATACATATGCCACAATGTAGTGTTCGGTTTTTTTAGCAGAATGCAGGGTGGATTTGCACCACTTAGGCTAACTAAATCAGAGATGCATAAGCTTTCATAATCAACAGTTTACTTCTTAGCACCTGCTGAAATAAGTTCTTGCTTATGAAAGCTTATGCATCTCTGATTTAGTTAGTCTATAAAGTACAAATCCACCATGCCCTCTGTTGTCTTCAGACTAATATGGCTAACTAACTCTCTCTCTGGTTCTTTTAACCATATTGGAACATGACTGGCCAGGATTTTCATTTTCCTAGGTTTCCCAGCCCTATTAGAAGTTATTGTTCATTGGTCAAACTTACCAATTTGATAATGTATCCATTTAAGAAAAATCCCTATGATGGCAGGCCAGAAAGAGAAAAAAGATCTATCTTTCTCTATTCATAGAGCTAAGCCAACAAGTTTCCATCTTTTATGGAATATTTTAAAGGACAGCTGCTTTTTTTTATACTCGATCACCAGATCTTACATAGTGTATGACTTCCAGACTAAGGCGTGGGAAAGCACATTATAATAAACCAAGCCTTTCTAGCTGGCAGCTTGTTTTCATTGTGTTGAATTCCCAATAAAAAAATAATACTTCTGAGTGGACAACAATGGCATATATACTAGCATATATAGTATGTCAAGCAATCAGCAAAGGAGCATAGACCATGAGTGTGGAAGTTAAAAAAAGAAATTTTTTATGACAAAGAAAGGTATTGTTTGCATCTGTGAGTAATAGAGGAACATTTGCATGTGGGTTCCACATTGGGCTAATTTGACCTGTAGTTGAGCTCTGAAGGCTAGGCCTTCTGTCCACTGAATGTAACAAGGAAAGTCCATTAACTTCAATAGTCTTTGGATCATGTCCTAAATGTGGTATGGCTTGAATTCAAAGTAGTAGCACAAGTTTCTGTAATTAATATTTAGACCTGAAGGGAGGTAGAAAAGCCCTCAGTATATATATAGTCCACTTCCAGGAATGTGAACGAAGAGGGACAGGCATATACAAAAGAATTAATGGTTGAAAATCTGCATTTTCTAAGTAGATATTTCTAGAGGGAAAGAAATGAGTTAATGGGGTAAAATGTCAAGTAATACATTAAAAATAAACACCTGGCAAACCATAGACACATCTGGAGCATGTCACAGTATTTAAATTACAGTTGGCTTGTCCCTATGCGTTTCACAGCTGTTATGGTGCAGGGAAAGATAATTAAAAGCAGCAGGTTGCCATGGTATTTAATTGACTGCTGCTGAACAATTTGTGCATTTGGGATCTGAGTTAAACGGCCCAGCAAGTTGGGGCTTTCAAGGTGGAAGGCAATGCTTTAGTCAATAAGTTTGTCAAAACAATTTGCATTATAACATGAATGGGGAGCAAAGCTTTTTGGGGGAAAAACACAGATGCCTTATCATGTAATTGCCCTGAACTGAAGCTTGTACATTTCCTGTATGGAGATAGTTAAAGTAGGGAACCAGCTGAAAAGAAAATGAGATTCTCAGCCCATCTTCTTTTTAAAGCTTGTATTCAGTGTGAAAATTAGAGCTATAAAGTGCTCACAACAGAATCCAAAATCATTCACCTGTAAAAACAGGTCAGGTGAGTTAAAAGGTTTATTAATACTGTGAACTTCATGAGTAAGTTCAAATAAAACTCAGGTTATTTTAAATCTTGCATTGGAAGCACTTGGACACCTGGCTGTAAGGCAAATTCAAGGATCGCTCTGCAGACTTTGCTGAAATTTATTTGGAGTTTGGTGCTCAGTCAAATGCAAGCTCAATATACAGGGAATGTGGGGTCCATGTGGATCAAACCACAGGAAATGTTCACACATTTTGGTATGACCAGCCAGTCAAGTCAGCTGAGGTGCTGAAGAGAGGAAAAGTAAAGTACATGAGTAAATGGCTGACCAAGTTAATTCCCCTCTTGGGTTATACAGCTTTTGCTTCTTATGCCAGACTACAGGCAACCCCTGCTTATCATTGTTTTACTTAGCACTATTTAGCTATAACACTCATTTGAAATTGATACCTGATTTCACTTAGTGCTCAGCGAGTTTCATTATAACGCTCTTGGTCACCATCTTGGGTCATTAAAAACAATTGCGGTTGCCATCTTGGGTCGTCAAATATTTTCGGTTTCACTTAATGCTTGTTTCACTTAGCACTTGGTTTTTCGGGAACCATTTCAGAGCACTAAGCAGGGATTGCCTGTAATAGGATAGTGAAAACTGAGTCCTTTATTTGTTCTTTTCTAGTATCTGTAAATTCAATATTATTCAAGCACATCAGCTTAATTTACAGTTGGTTCTGGTGTACAATAAGGCAGAGCTGAGTAATTTCTAAGAATGAATGTGCTGACGTTTACTTTTGGATGCTCTCAAAACGTATTTCTGATTCTTAAACAATGTGTGGTGTGGGCATGGGCAAATGAGACAAAAAAAACCCAGGCAGACAATATAGACTCCTAACCTGGGTTCAGCTAATCCAGTGGGTGAACTACCCCTGAAAAAATTAGGGATGAAACTTTACCAATATGAGTTACATGAGTTTAGTTTTTATTTGTCCATTTCTGTTCTGTAGTAAAGCATTAGTCTCACTGTCTAGGGGAAACATTCAGTCCTAGTCACATAAGGCCAGATTCCATTCTATTTCTTAGACATCTAAATTTACTTAGGCACTTATATTCCACTGTGTTTGAGTCCTGAGACATCTATAAATGCATCTACTTTTGTAACACTTTCTCATCTGATCCTCTAGGTATAGTCACAAAAAATAGTGAGGAGGAAGACCCACTCACCTCTTCCTTTCCATGGACTGAGACCTTGTAGTGGTGGGGCAGCTTGTATATTCCAAAGACCCCCTGAGCTATGTAGCCCAGAGTTTTACACTCCTGGCAGGGTCACCCATGGTGAAGAGGTCTGAAGGGAAGTTCCAGACAAACCATGGTCCAATGCCAAGTCTTCAACAGCAGATCAGATGGAAGAAGATGTCAGGATCTAAACAGCTGTAAAGATGGAGGAAGGCTGTAGTAAGATGGAGGTTTCCTATCACCTAGGACAGCTGTTCTCAATGGAAGGTCTATGGCCCCCTGTGAGCAGGTTTAAGGGGGTCCATGGCTGAGGGATGAGGAGATAGGAGAGTAGGGGTGGGGCACAGGCAATTCTTGGGAAGGTGGGGGGTATAGGTGATGTGTTGGGAAGTGGGGGGCACGTGGCCCTCCCCAGATTTGTGCATCCATGGTGGGCATGGGGCTGCAGTGGGCAGGACCTGGTAGAGAGGGTGGTAAGACTTGTTGCTGTTACCAGGACCCCCACATTAGCCATGTCACCAGCAACACAAGGAGTAATGGACTGGGAGGGGAGCTGCTGCCCTCATCCCCTTTCATTGCCAGCCATTTCTGCACCAGGCTGCAGCTCTACCCCAGAGGAGAGGTGGCATGGGAGGGCAGCAATGGCAGCCTGAGGGGAGTAGCAGTGGTGGAGGCCAGGCTATGGTGGTGGGGTAAAGCTGCAGCTCAGCACAGGAGTGGCTGGCTGCAGGAAGAGGTGAGGGAAGCATAGCCCCTGTCCCCCTGGTCCATTGCTCCTCATGCTGCTGGTGGCATGGCTGGTGTGGGGGTCGCAGTTGCAGTGGTAGTGTCAATGAGTCTCACTACCCCACCACACATACACTCCTGCCCTGCATCTCCCACCTCCCACTGCCCTGCTTTACACACTGGAGGGTTGTGGGGCAGCAAAGGGAGAGTAAGGGGCACCAGCATGGCTGGTTGCAGGTTGGGAGTCAGGGGCACCAGCAAGGCTGGGGGTTGTGGTTTGGGAGTCAGGGACACCAGCAGAGCAGGGGGGCTGCAAGTCAAGAGGAGTGAAAAGCATCAGCAAAGCCAGAGGTCAAGAGTAAGGGGCATTAGCAGGTCTGGGTGGTGAGGGGATGGGGTTTCGGAGTAAGGGGCACTGGCAGGGTCAGGGGGATGTGATTGGGAGTGAGGGGTACTGGCAGGTGGGCCATAGAGTCTTTATAGAATGCTAGGGGGGCCTCAGGAAGAAGAAGGTTAAGAATCCCTAATCTAGGCTTTTCCCTTTTGCCACTGGTCCCATATCTCCACCTTGTTAAGGTCATATGGTTGCTGTTTCTGTGCACCAGCTCCCTCATGTTAAACTAATCCATGCTCAGACTTCTACCACAGGAAACAACACACTTTCCTTTACCAACCCCCAAAAGCCCTGAGGCAGTGGACTAGTGGTGGCAAAGACAAGACTAGTGAATTCACGAGTCTCTAGCCATAAAGTTACATGCAGGTGGTAGTAGCCTGATGGTTGCTTTGCACCTAGGCTGAGGCAGGGATGCAGTTCAGTAGTTGCTATCATGACTGAACAGTCCTATTCAGGATCCTTTCTGCATATCTTTCATGGGGACGAAGATAGAAAAAGTGCCCTAAACTTAGGCTCTCTTATCTGCATCTGGCTGGATAACAGCCAGTGGAATCACTCTGTCTGTGGTTGAAAATATCATAACACAATTATTTTCACAACATGGAACACTTGCATCTCAATGGATAACAAAGACAATGAATAACCAGAAAGAACTACCATTATCTTCAGGGAACTAGTGAGATACAACATTGACCTTGCAGTTCTGAGTGAGCTAAGATAACTAGAAGGGTCAGCTGAGGGAAGATGTGGAGGCCATACATTCTAGAAAGACAAATTGGGCTAGGACCTACATATTTACAGTGTCAGCTTTGTCATCAGGAATCAGCTCATCAGTCAACTTATAGAGCTCCCTGTGGGCATTACTGAATATCTTATGATCCTTTTTGTTAAGCTCAGCAACAACCAGTATGCCTCCATCATCAGCCAGTATGCTCCAATGCTTGATGCTGATTATAATGTCAAAGAACAGTTCTACTTCAACCTTGATCATATTCTGACTAATACAAAGAGGAAAAAATCATTCTCCTCAGTGACTTTGGACATGATCTAAAATGCTGCTGGGCAGCACTTCTGGGAAGGGAGGAGGAGGGAAAGCCAACTCCATTGGCATCCTTCTCCTGAGCAAATGCACAGAGAAGGGCCTTGTCATCATGAACACCATTTTCAGACAGAAAAAAATATGAAGACACATGGAGACAACCTTACTCTAAGCACTGGTACCTCCTCAACTATATTATTGTTAGAGCCAATGATCAAATAGATGTCTGTATCATGCAGACCATATCAGGAACTGATGATGGCTGGACAGATCACCATCTTGTCAGATCCATTATGAACATCTGGTTTGCTCCAAAGCCCCCAAAACAGCCAAAAGTAATGTGAACGATTCTTATATTGATATATCGAGCATCCTTCAGTATACCAGCGACTGCACCCTCCTTGCACACACACAGAATCTATGAAAACCTCCAAACCATGCTGGACTTTTTCAGAGAAACCTACCAAACTTTGGGCCTCTCTTTCAATGTTAAGAAGACTAAAGTGCTCTATCAGTCTGCCCCAGGTTATAAATGTGATCCCCTCCTCAAATCACCATTGAAGGAAAGACCCTGGAGGTAGTCAAGCACTTCCCCTACCTTGGTATCCACCGCTCTCAAAGAGGGAACACTGATGTGGGGATCCAGCACAGGATCCAATATGCAAGTGCTTCCTTTAAGAGATTGCTTTGGCATGTCTTTTTGCACCACAATCTCAGGAAAGACACTGTGGGAGGGCACCCTTTGTGGTGCCTGCCAGTTTAAGGGCTTTAAGGGCTGAGCAGGCCAGGTGCCTGATGAGGGCAGCCATTTTCAAACATAGGTCAGTCAGGCAGTTAGCTGTTTGCAGCTGAGGGAGCAGCAGCATCCAGTTCCCTCATGGCTTGGAACATTTTGGAGGTAAGAGCAGGAGCTAGGGGGATGGCTTGGAGGCTCCTGGTCCTGGGTAGGACTTAAAACTGCACCCCTCCAGGGACTGGTGGCTTGGTGGGGCTCGTGGAGGCGTGGGAACCCCCAGGAAATTCCAGACCAGTTACCCCAGTGAAAGGTGAGTATGGGGTGCCTTTTATTCCCAGCCCCATATCCCTGGTGGAACTAAGATTGGACAGGGGGAACCCAGACTCTGGGTGAGCTCTGAGGCAGGGCCCAAGTCAGGAGGAGGAGTGATCCTGGGCAGCACCCAGGCTCACTGTAGTGTCCTGTGGCTACTGAGTGGGAGCCAGAGAGAAGCTCCCAAGAGTAGTGGCCCTGAGAAGGGGTATAGCAAAGAGGCCCTGAGTGTGCATGTAGTGGCCCTGAGGGGGGGCATAGTGAAGAGGCCCTGAGAGTGGGCATAGAGGCCCTGAGAGGGGGTGAGAGTAATGACCTTGGTGAGGGGGCTGAGAGGGAGAAGTGAGAGAACTCAGTGTGAGGGTGCTGGGACCCCTAGCTCCAGTGTGGGGTGAGAGTCCTATGTGAGGCTCTGGAGCTCGGGTCCCCATGCCAACCACTGAAGAAACATCTGCGAGGCATGAGACACATGAAGGGAAGGTTGGAGCATGTACTAAAGCCCTGATGATCAGGAGGGTGAGAAAATGGGTAGCCTCCTGCCTTAGTAACAACTTTCATATTTTTTCTATGAAGGCATGGCAGGAAAGGGAGGTGAGAGGTTACCTCAGAGACAGGTGGGCAGCCAACGAAGACCTGGGGAAGAGGTCACCCTGTAACAGACACCAAAGTCCAGACCTACAATGCAGTTACCATCCCTGATCTTCTCTGTGGATAGGAAATGTGGGTGACCTACCATCATCATTTCAAGAGCCTGGAGATGTATCACCAATGATGCCTCTGGAAAATCCTCCACGTCAAATGGAAAGATCACCACAAAAACACCAGCATCTTTGCTGAAGCCAGTGTTACCGGCATTCAGTTGGTGATCCTCAAGCACCAACGTCACCGGACTGGACATTGTGTACAAATGCGCAATTGTACTATGAAAAGAAGTAATATACTCCTATCTTACCCATGGGCTGTGATCTTATGGTGGCCAGAGGAAATAGGATATGGTTCAAGGACACACTGAAAGCCTACCTCAAGAATATGGATGCTGACAGCAAGAGCTGAAAGGAGCTGGATGTCAACGAACTCCAGTGGTGCCACAACCTCAATCAGGTGGCAGCTCATTTTGAGATAAAGCATCTTGCCCACAGAGAAAAGAGAACAGAGGAAGGGAAAGGAGAGAGATCCTAGCCTACAGCCTACTCTCCCCTGCAGAAAGATCTGCAACTTCTGTGGATAGGTTTGTGGTCAAGGATTGGATTCGTACGTCACCT
Organism: Crocodylus porosus; assembly: GCF_001723895.1. Taxonomy (NCBI): domain Eukaryota; kingdom Metazoa; phylum Chordata; order Crocodylia; family Crocodylidae; genus Crocodylus; species Crocodylus porosus. The sequence continues at coordinate 28,097,931 of NW_017728950.1, forward strand.
TAAGACCCAGCGGTGAGCCATGGGTAGGGATCACCCTCGAATTGAAAGATTATTACTGCCTCTTTTCACCTCTTACATTAGCTTTTTTCAGGGACTTGACCTGGGTAAAATGGAGTCACGCTTGGGTACCCAAATTCATTCATGCACCTTGGTTCATGCACCATAAAATACCTAACGATGACTGCATGTATGTCTAATCCTAGTCCTAGTATAATTTACATTACTGTAGAAAATTATTGTGTGTTCTTCTGTCCATGCCCTGTGTCTTAGTGGGCAGTAATCAGTTGGCATGCTTTTAAAAATAATCATATATATGAAATATATTTCTCCTTCAATTATTATGAAAACACTCCAGCTTTTTATTTTACCTTGCATATACTTTGCTTTTTAAGGGAATCATGATGTCACTGGATGTGTATTGTAGCTGTGTAAAGCAATTACATACACCACAACTGAGCTATGTCTCAATATCTGTTTCAAAGAAACAATATTTTGCAAAGGTCAGCACAATAGAAAGGAGGCGTGAGTGGCGAAGGGGTATTTTAATGTTATCTGAGGAGAAAGCCCTGGTTATGTTATGAATAACTAAAATGTCTGTGTGTTCTAAAGGCAGAAACAATCCTTTTTTTCTGCATAAAACTGAAAAAAAAAGGTGATTGTCTACATGTGCATTTCTTTTTGAATGGCATTGGAGACTCACTGACCTGGAGGTTACTTTGTTGTTTCCTCACAAGTGCAGAAGGCATTTAAGTTGTTTCACCAAGTTGTTTACATGCCACCAAGATTTGTTCAAAGCAGGTGCTAAGAACTGTGGGCCAACTCCTGAGATTCCTGCTTAGAACTTGGTTTGTTAGGTAATATTTATATGAGGAATCCTTAGTCACATTCATTTATTCATTGGTTTCAATTGATTATTTCATAAGTACTGATTGAATATTTCTCAGTGAAATTCCTAATGGCAAAGACAGAATGAGTAGAAAACTATGTAGACACCATTATGTTTGGCCCTATAACACAGTATGCTGAAATCAGTTTAAGAGGAAGCTAAGAAAAATATCAGATCTTGATTTTATATTATACAGGTTTCCCTCACTTTATGCAGGTTCTATATGTGCAAATTCACTCGTATGTGATGACCCTTTTTATACCAAAAATCTGTTACATGCGAGGTAAATTCACTCTTATGCAGTTGGTGTGGTGGATGCCCACAGTCAGCTGCTTTGTGCGGTGCACTGTGGGAGTGATGAGCACCAAAATATAATTTCCTGTATTCATGGACGACTGGTGCCACCTGAGTTGGGGGGGCATATGCGCTGCCAGCGACCAGTCTGTGACTGGGTGGGAAGTCCCCCAACAGCCGATCTTGCCATCTGGGGTGGAGGAACTGTGCCCAATCTCGCCAACCAGGGGGAGGTGTGATCATGCCGACAGTGCACCCAGAAGAGCCAGCAGCACTTCACTTGGTGTCCACAATCCACGGCTGGTGCTTGCAGTGGGCCACTGGCGCTTCCACCTGCCCTCCTGCCTGTCCCCTTTAGTGGGGAGAGTAGCCTGTCAGGGGGTGCACCAGTGCTCTTAGGGGTGCACGTACATGCCCATGCACCCCCTACATGTTGCCACTGCCTGTATGGATCTGTGTTCCTCACTTGTCTGCGACACGTGTTTCTGTAGTTGCCACCACCATTATGATAGTGTCATGTGCTTGTGTGTGCTGTCTGCTGTTGGTGAGTAACAAAATTGTCTTGTAAAAGTGGTAGAAATGGGTCTGAGGTCAGTACAGTTGAGGTCTTGGAACGCATCCCTGTTTGTTACATTGTAAAGTGGGTTCCCTTTACGTGAATTTGAGTTATGTGCCATTTTCTAGAAATGCATGTACAGCATAAAGGGAGGGAAACCTGTACCCTAAAACTGACTCAGATCTTTGCCAGCTTACTTTCAAAAGACATATAAATCATAATGTATATTGCTTTAAAGCCCAAATTGCCTGAACTATTTCAGAGATAGTAATAATAATATAGTGGATGTGTCTACATGTCACCCTACAGCAACGTTCTAATGGCGCCATGCTTTAGTACTTACTTTTGAAAGTACTAAAGCACAGTGCTATAACCACCTGTACTGCTCTGTGCATGCAACACAGTTAATTTTCACTGCTACTTTGCCATAGCGGTGGGCTAAAATGGGGGAGTGTGCTACTACGATGAAGTAGCTGCCGATCATGTGTAGAATCATGTGATTGCTAAGTTGCCATAGCATGTCATACAGCAATGTAGCACATTGCTACGGTAACATAGGGTGCCCAATAGTACTTAAATCTTACATGGCAATTTTAATCAGTAGATCTTCAGGTATTTTACTCATGGAGTTAAATATTCCCACTTGACAGATGGAAAGTTGAGGCACAGGAGCTGAGGATGATGTGACTTGTCTCTAGGAAATAACTATAAAGTAAAATGAAAAGAATATTAGTCATCTTTCACTGAAGAGAAGCAGGTATATCTCTACTTCTTTAGGTTTCTGATTGTTTATTCAAAGTTTTAAAAAAATGTTATTAGCCATTTACATGTACATTTACAGTACAGGTAAGGACAAAAACTTGAATTTATACGTGTTTTCAAAGAATAACAGAGAATGATTGATTCTGAAGTATAAAGACATTCACACACACATGCTCGGGGAGTGCGGGGGTGCGTGCTTTAAATAGAGTAGCCCTGGGAGCCTCTGTAATTTAAAGTGCCTGGTACGTCACGTGTATCAGCATCCCCATGCTGAAAAATGGTGGTGGAGCACTTTAACTAAAGCTTGTCATATGAGCTTTAGTTAAAGCAGCCCACTGCCATTTTTCAGTATGGGGACATTGATACCTGTGACATTGGAGCCTGCTGGAGTGCTGTAATTATCATGCTCCAGCAGACTTGGTTAATTGAGTGTGCTCTGCTGTGCTGTAATTACAACATGTTGAAGCAGCCTCTCTGCACATGTATAGACACCTTAAGTGTGTATAAAGGAGTGAGGAGGAATAAAATTATGTTTACTTCAGTTAGAAATAAAGTTTTCAGTGATTCTTGACCTTTTCTAACACTGCCCTCCCCTCCTCCCCCAAGGGGATATAATTCCCCAGATTCTAGTTTGATGGAGAAGGCCACAGTTTGATCAAGCAACTAGGAACTGGGACTTGAAACACCTGAGGTGTGGGTATACAAAAGCTTAGAGCCCTTTTAAAAGGGGAAGATTCCCGAGAGTATCAATGGGTATTTTCAAATTGTTGTGTGTGAATGAGCTGAGAGTGATTCAAATGTACCAAAACCCATTCAGCTTTATCCCTGGATGAGGGAGTGTTGAAGCTGGAGTGGTTTTGCTACATATGAATTATAGCTTGTTCACATATAGTAATTAGAATATAGCAGCTCCTGTCCTTTTGAAACTTTCCCCTTTTGAAAAGGCTCCATGTGTTCATTTGTCTTTACCCTCAGATCCTAGTCCCAATTTGGCCAGTAACTTATTGCATGACCATATGAATGTCACTTTCTCTCTGTTTTCCCCTCAGTTTACTGAGTTTGATTTTGATAGTAACCTCCTAAGGGAATAGACTTAGTTGTGTGTGTAACTCTTTTATTAGATCCGAGCAACAGAATTGAATTTTTTTTAGCACAGATTATTTTAAAGCAACACTTTATTTAAAATACTTGTTCTTAAAATAGCAATCAATAAAACAAGACATAATTGTGCAATAGGAATCTGTTTCTAGGTGTAAAGGGACGACATTAAGAAAGGAAATATTTAAACTTTTTTTTCTTTTTTATGTATATTTGTCTGGCTTCATACAAAAAGCTATATCAAGAACTGTCTCACAGTCAGTACTGAAAAGCTGTTAGCATTAGGCACTCATCCTAAATAATATATAGGTTGATTCCATTACTTCCTGCAGCAAACATTGAACGCCCACATTCTATGTCACTTCCTGATCATGGAATAAAGATGTGAAAATTGAAACTGGAATGATTCTCTACTTAGCGTCTATACACCCTTAATAGGCAACAAATGCATCCAGATGCAGTACTGTATTACAATCCTCAACTATGATATAACAAATTTGGAGGGATTTCTCAGCAAAAGTCCCAAATACCAACTCCCACAATCAGTGTATATTTTTCATTGTTGTAGAGTTGTTGTTTTTTTTCTAATGGACAATTTCTGTTCCCAGTTCTGCAAGTTCTATTTGGAAAAGACGTTTGCTATTTACTACTACTTTATGCCTCCTAACAATAGGCCATAAGCCATTTTAAAAAAGAGAGAAGTTACCCCTGAAAACAATCAGACAGGTTTTTTAATAATACATATCTCTTTTCCTCCATAAATCTTGTGTTTTGAAAAGAAGGATGGTATCATCACTCCCATATTAGCAATAGGAAAGCTGAGGCTCAGAGGGCATATCTACATGTGCACTTACTCTGACTTAAATTTACTGCTCAGTAAATTACTGAGCAGTAAGTGGGAATAGGCCGGCATCTACATGTGCAGGCATTAAAGTGCATTAACACTGTATGTGGGCCAACTTGGCACTAAAGTCAGTCCGAAGTCAGTCTACATACATAGTGTTACTGAGCAGTAAGGTTTCTATCTATGCATTATTGCACAGTAACTAATCGGGTATAAATTTGATACCTGCATGATGCAGGTATCAAATTTGTGCTCAAGTTAGCATAGGTCTCCATATTTACTATGAGGTACAGGCATGCATGTATAGAGGCACACCCGTACTGCACAATAATTTTGGTTACTATTCAATGAATGTGCATGTGTAGATGTGCCCTGTGATGACCATCTTACCATTGTTCAGTAACTTATAGTGTGAAAAAAGTTCATGATCTTCACTGAGCCCCTGCTTGATCTAAAAACCACAGTGATAATTATTTGTTAGCCATTGATTGAATGAACAGAGGCTGGACTGTGATTTTTACCCCCAACGAAGTAATTTGAACTAAGTTGTATGAGGAAGTTTGCATGCATCATAGCTGTTATACCAAGAAATAGAGAACTTTGCTTTCCACTGAAATCTGGCATAATTTATATTAAAAATAGTCAAAGGTAAACATATGTTCACAAGATCTGTTCCAATTGAATGAGCAAATGAAAATCTTATTTAAAAATAACATACATCTGCTGAGAGTAGCTGATAAACCTAAAGCAAAAATTATTAGAAGCCAATATTTTTAATATTAAACAGTGTCATGAATTATATAGAAGAATGCACTCATCTGGGCACAGAATCACTTCTTTTCTCCAGCCAGAACTAGAACAGGTATTGCTTCCATAATTCATCTGAAAACCAGTAGCTCAACTCATTGTTATTCCTGTCTGTGGAGATAACAACACTCAGCTCTTGCCTCCAGGATGACCCATATCAGTCGTTTCTTTTATACACTTAAGGGGAGAATTTAAAAAAAAATCAGGGCAGGATTTTCAAAAAGTATTTTCATAGGGTTAGAAATTCTAGTCCCATTGAAAATCAGCAGGATGTTTGTTTCTGACTCTACTTTGAAAACTTCCTCCAGAGTGTATGAAAAAAAAGTAAAAATGACCCATCCTTGTTCCAGGAACTGCATGAAAGTCAATAGGCTTTGCCTTCCTAAAGGCAAGAGGAACTTTTAAAAATCTCCCACTTCCAGGCCAATCCGGTTTCCATGTGATTAATAGAAGGCCCTTAATAATGAATAAGAATACAAGACTACTGCATTATTACTTGTGGTTCAGGCAATGGGGAGCCCATGTGGTGAGGTCTCCATTTGTCTCAACCCCCAAACCCAGGTACCAACATTTCAACTTAGACCTTTGCTGGCCAACATCCAAAACCGGAGAGCTGTGGAGAGCGCATACTTCACCTATGCTTGACTGCCTGCACTATATTGACTGTGTGATGGTAGCAGGGTGGAATTCAGATATACTCTACAATGCCATGAGTTTCTGCTGGGAGGCAAACTGACACTTGAAAAGAGTACATAAGAGAATTGCTGGAGCAGTCTCCTGTGCAAATGGCTCTCCTCCAAGAGGCTCATCTTGTATAAAGAGAAGTTTATGAGATGTATTTCAGGCCTAAAGTACAATTTTGGCCTCCTACAGTGATCTACCAATATATGGGGATCAGAATAGGCAGTGTGAAAATTCCCATGCAAGTGTCCCTACTCTGTCACTCCTCACAGTCCTTTACACTGGAGGCATATCAGAAATAATATCATTCTGATCCCTGTAGCAGTCTTGAATGCATATAGCATAAGAGTGGTATGTACATGCCTTTGCTTTTCCACCTGTGTCCTTTGGGGAGCTGTAGACCAGAATTAAGTCCCTCATTTTCGAGCAAGATCTCAGAATTACTTGTTTTGGCATTGGAATTCTTGATCCTTTGACTATGGTGGTTATGCTTTTGCACACCAAGACTCTAATGTAACAGTGTGTGTGGGTGTGTGTGAGCATGTGAGCCTGCATGGATTTGAGAGAAAAAGATGGGGGGAGGCGGGGAGAAGAAGAAATGCAGGAGGTGAAGGCAATTTGGATTCTGCTCAAGATCTCAGACTGAAAGGGAAACTTTCCCTCTCATGCTCGTTAAAAGTTCAAGGGCCAGCATCGCTATCTTTTGCCAGTCCTTCCTTTCCTCCCTGGGAATTAGCTTAGCTCTGTGTATGTATGTGTGGAGGGGGCAGAAACGTGTGTGTGTGTGTGTGTGTGTGTGTGTGTGTGTGTGTCGGGGGGGGAGGAAATGACAAAAATGCTGCCTCCTTTAGCAGAGTTACATGCTTGTCCTTTAATATGGTAATAGCAGCCTCTGGTGGTTTAAAGCAACATTAACAGCTCTTGGTGTACTGTAGCTTCTTTCCATGACTGAGGTATAAAGATCAGCACTGAAAGATTAAATTCACAGTAGACAGGAACCTTCCAGGGACTTTTCATCCTTAATATAAACCTGAATATAACCTCAGTCCCGTTATGAGGTGTTGAAAGTCTTCCACTCTCCCTCTTATGCCCAACTTCCCAATAAGGAACTTGCTTCTTTCCCAAAGAATCATGAGTGTTTCCTTTTCATGCTGGTATGTAATTCATATAATTTATGCTTCACGTTACAATAGCACCTAGAGGCCTCAAATGAATTTGAGGCTCTGTATGTCCCTGCTTTAAAGAATTTGCCAACTCAGTCGTCAAGGCAAACAAAGGAAGTATTTTATCCCCATTTTATGGATGGAGAACTGAGGTGTAAAGAGATTAATTCCTCAATCGGTACCATACAGATAGTAGAAGGAAAATGATATGACAGGGTTGTGGAGAAAGCTGAAGGTAACAGATGTACTTTGTTTTTCCTATTTAAACTCTCACACTTCAGGAACAATTTGATACAAATGGTTATGATAAAGAGATTTTGGCTTTCAACATTCAAATTATTTCATTCTACATCCTGCCCCCCCAGAAAATAGCATCAGATCTTTTTAGGTCATAACCCAATGATTGGTGTAACAAAACAATAGGACAAAGAGCATTTCAGCACATTTGGCTGTTATTAAAATACAGTGCATTAGCTCTCCCTAGTGGGTTAGCTAAATTACTGCATCTGAAGAGTTGTGTCTGGTTACGTTATAGACACCTCATTGCTTTGCTATATTAGAAATGTTTTCTGGAACAATATTTTTGTGTTTCTTTTATGTTTGTACTAATGAATTATAGTAGTGCACATTGGTCTCTTTTGTGAGATACATTCTTGTCATTCTGTCTTTTGGAAAGTTGAAGACACAATCCATGGTTCTTAAGATTTGCTAAGATATAAAATATATAAATTCTCCATTGCACTCAGCTTGAGCTGGTTCCAGTGATAGAAATCCCAATTGGAGTACCGGGTCCAGTTCTGGGCACCGCACTTTGAGAAGGATGTGACCTGCCTTGAGAGGGTTCAGAGGAGGGCCACCCGCATGGCTGGAAGGCAACAGGGCAGGCTGTATGAGAAGAGGCTGAGAGGCCTGAACCTGTTCAGCCTCAGCAAGTGGAGGTTGAGGGGGGATTTGGTGGCTGCCTACAAACTTGTTAGGGGAGATCAACAGCAAATAGGAAGGGCTCTATTCCCCCCAGCAGCACCTGGGGTGATGAGGAACAATGGCCAGAAGCTGCTAGAGAATAGGTTCAGGTTAGAGATTAGGAGGCACTATTTCACTGTTAGGGTGGCTAGGAACTGGAACCCACTTCCTAGGAAAGTGGTCCTCACTCCTACCTTGAGTAAATTTAGAAAGAGGATGGACGGACACCTGTCTAGGGTCGTGTGATCCCAGCATGTGCTCCTGCCAGTGGCGGGGGAGTCAGACTAGATGATCTGTTCAGGTCCCTTCTGACCCCAAACTACTATAATTAGATCCAGGCTTAGCACAAAAGGATTTTAGACTCTGTTCTACCACAGTGGGCATGTCTACATGTGCAAATGTTGTGAGGTGGGTTTACTCTGGAGTGAATTACTCTAAAGTAAACTCACTTAAGTCAGGCGTCTATGCATGTGGGGATGTAGGAGCCAATTTGCTGGTCCTGACAGTAGTCTGCTCCCATCCCCTTCAGCTTCACACTGGCCCCCTGCAGCATCCAGGAGGAGGTCTAGGCTCCCTCTGGGTGCTAGCCCAGGAGCTGGCGGGGAACATGGGGCCAGAAGACAGGTGTCTCCTGGCAGAGGCTGGGCAGAGAATCCTGGGCAGGGACAATGTCCCCCTGCTCTGGCAGCAGGGAGCTCCTGACCCTGTGCCCTGACTGGGGCAAGAGACTTGCAAGAGACTTGGTAAGACACACAGGGGAGGGACAGGTCCCAGCTCCTACGCCGATCTGCTAGTGGGGCAGCTAGCAGCAAGCCCCTGGCTGAGTGGGGATTCCCTGCCCAGTTGAGGGCTAACTGCTACCTCCCCCACTGGAGGATCAGAGAAGGGGGCTAGAACCTTCCCTTTTTCCAAGCCCTGCACCTTGATCATGTGATCGGGGCATGGGGCTGAGACCAGCCCCAACTAGGACAGTTCCTGGCTAGCTCAAGGCTGAATGGGGAAGTCTGCACATGCAGCCCAGAGCTGGCTGGGGACTGCCCGAAATGGGACAGTACCCAGCCACCTTCAGGCTGCATGTGCAAACTTCCCTGCACAGCCTCGGGCTGGCCAGGAACTGCCTCAGTCCAGGGGCAGGTCCCAGCTAGCTCCAGACTGGGCAGGAAATTCTGCCAATGAAGGAAGCTCCCAGCCCCAGCTCCATGACTATGATTGTGGAGCCGGGGCTGGGAACAAACTGCCAGCCCGTTCCCAGCCCCCATTCCATGATCGTGCAGCTCCCAGCCTGTTCTCAGCCCCAGCTCCATGATCACAATCACAAAGCTGGGGCTGGGAACAAGCTCTTAGTCCTGCTCCACAGTCCTGGCTAAGGAACAGGGGCTGGGAGCTCCCTACTACTGGGGCAGAGAGACATCATTCCCACCCAGTCTGCAGTGGTGGAACCTGCCCTGGCTGCAGGCAGCTTTCAGGGACAGGGAGCAATAAGTTGATCAGCAATAAGTTTGCTCCTGGCTGGCCATCTACATGTGTATACATGTGTATACATAAGCAGTAAGGCAGCTGGTGACACACAGCTCTCAAGATGTGTGTACATAGCTTCTTTCCTTTATGTGAGGTAGTAAAGAGGTAGTACTACTGCTCAGTAACTAATTGTGAGTAAATTTGCTACTTGTATTTACCGGTAGAAAATTAACTCATGATTAGAGCAAATTGCTGCACAGTAATCATCTGCATGTGTAGATGATGATGCTTACTATGCAGTAATTTGCTCTAATATCAAGTAATGCATCTTATGTAGATGTGTTCAAAATAAAGGCTAATAATACTAGTCAAAAGGCCATGGAATATTGCCAATATAGTAGATCGTTTGTCTCCAAGGCCACTCTTATGTCTCTAAAGTCACACTATATAGTCTTGCTGCAGAACTCAGGTTCAACTTTGCACCAAAGCTGGTCAGTGGTTACAGAATCCCTTCTTTCTATGAGCAGATTAACCCTACCTTCTTGGTAAAACAAGCTGCCAGCAGATGCATTTAAATACTACTGTGCCTTCTGCTTGCTGCTAGTATCTTTTCAACAGCTGGTGTGTTCCTGAGGTGCATTTTATCCCTACCAGCATACCTGTTGTTGCAGACCTATGTAGAGCCACATGTATCATCCATTGAACCAAATGCCCAAAGAAAGTGGTGGATTCTCTTGATGTTTTCAAAGTAAAATGGAATGCCTTTCTGGAAGGTATACTTTTATACAAACATGGCGTTTCGTTCAATCCAAGGTTAACTGTAGGAAATTTTATAACCTTTGTTATAAAGAGTGAGAGACTAGGTGATAAAATGGGCCCCTCTGGCATTAAAATCTATGAATATATGAATAGTTAAAATTATAAAGAATCATTTGAAGAATATCATAACTTTTTTTTATTTATGGCACAGATGCACTGATGTTTTCCCTAATTGTTCTTCCAAAAAGAAATAAAAATTACGTGCATGACAGTTATGTTAAGTCTTGCCTTTTGCAACTAAAGTCCAAGTCTCTTTGGACCAGATTTGTAAAGATATTTGGTTTCCTAACACCCACTTATTAACATGTTTAAATATTATCCAGAAGAATTCACTGATCCTCATTAATTCAAGGCTTAAAGTAATCAATGGGAGTTAAAGAACCTAAATTCTTTTTTTTTAATCTTTCTCTATTCCTGTGGGTGATGTTTCGTAGAATTCATTAAACACATGAAAACAAACTATAGTCAAAATATTACATGAAAACAAACTATAGTCAAAATATTATATGGATTTAGAATAACAAAAAAGCTAAAATAATGGGAAAGAGGAAGTTGCATATATTTTTCCCCTTATATTTTTTTTTATCAACTTGGGAAGAATACTCGTCTCTGTGGCAATATTAAATCCAGGGGAAAATAGGAATTACATCTTTCAAAAATGTCTGGTAATGTTTAGGTGTATAATACTTCTGGATAATAATACTATATGTATATAAACTTACATTTTATCTGTCTTTTTCCCAATAGTTTTTAAAACATCAAGATATTGAAATCTGAAAAATGTCTTCTACCTCTACATAGCAAACATTACTGAAATCTCTTCCAGGATATCGCTCAATGTCCATTGAAATCAATGGAAATATTTCCACTGACTTCAGTCCATTTTGGAAAAGGCACCCCAGAGTACTAAAATGAAATTAATATATTACATTTTATAGAGTTGACTTATTTCATTCATTACACTAGAGAAAAGCCACCCCAGGGATATTCACTACCTGAACATATCCAAACGGAAAAGAGCTATAATAATCCTACTAGCAAGGCTAGCTATGAAATTGGCATCGCCACCTCGGCTATATAGTTTATTTGACATAACAGTATTTTCTGGGATATTTGATACAACAGTATTTTCCTCTTGAAAAAGTTCAGGGGAGGTTAAGCACAATACATCATGGAGATATTCAGTTAATTGCTAATGATGTACATTTTTTAAAATCAATACATCATTTTTATGTCTCTGGATTTTATTGCCATTGTCTCATGACAGTAATCAACGTTCATTGTTTACAAAAATCATTTTCTGAGTATATACATCACAATCTCACCTTGTGTGCATCTCTGAGACTCCTAGCACAAAACTTGCCACCCAGAAGTGGCATACAGGGGAGCCTGTGATGGGCTTTAAGTCATCTTCTATCCTCCCGGTCCATGACCAGAAATAGAATTCAGGTGGCCTTGTGGCCACTTGAATACCAAACTCTGCCCATCTGCCTATAGCCACATCACTGCCTGAAATCTGCACTCCAGGCTGTAGTTTAATACTTGTATGTCCCACTCATCTTAGCCTCAACATACTGCTTACATCGGTGCTTATAAAGTGTTTGCAGTAAGTCATTCTTACGTAGGCTAGCTGGGGCTTGTAGAACGACCTTACCCTGTTGCCCTAGGGCAGGGATTCCCAAACTGTGGTACATATATCCCTGGGGGTATGTAAGACATATATGTGAGGTACATGGGAGAAAGAGTGTAATGGAAAATTTAATTGTTCAATATAATAATATTTGGCTTCTAAGGGGTTAAAATGTAAACTGTATGGCGATGGGGTACATGGGCATCTGGTAAATCTGGAAGGGGGTAGTGTCACAGGATCAAGGAGATGTCCTGTGACTAATGGAGGGTTAAGGAGCTGCCAATCACCAGAGGCAGCTCAGGTGCTGGTTGCTACAGCAACCAGATAGGTCAGGTGACCAGAAGGGGGCAGGGCCAGGCCTTTATAAACTGCCCAGGCTCTGAGCCAGAGAAGCAGTTCCCTTCTGGCGGCCGCAGGAGCAGGAGCAGGAGCAGGAGCAGGAGCAGGAGCAGGAGCAGGAGCAGGAGCAGGAGCAG
>NW_017728950.1:28110467-28129473 GCF_001723895.1 Crocodylus porosus
AAGCCCTAGAGGGGCTGGGAGTTTACTTTATGAGCAAGGAGGCTCTGTGTTGTTTATGTTGTAGCCAGGTGGCTCGGGTTTCAGTTATAGTTACCCCGGAGGACCGGGTGAGGCTGTAGGGGTGAGAGGAGGCCTCACGGGGATTCCCCAGCAGCTTGGGGGTTCCCAGTGCCCAGTAGGGGTACAGTGCCACAGCAGGCACAGCATAAGGAGTGTCGGAAAGGCGCTCGCCGAGTCGGGGTTGTAGCCCCAGCCGCGAGAGGCGCGGCGCAGGCCCCGGAGTGGGGCAGGTTCTGATTGTTAGGGACCCAGTAACAGGGGAACGTTGCCCAGTAGGGTCAGGGAGGCCAGGTAAGGCTCCGGCTGCCTGAGCCCAACCCGGTATCCGCTAGTAGTTGGACAAGAACCCAGTAGGGTCGGAGAGGCCAGGTAAGGCTCTGGCCGCCTGAGCCCAGCCTGGTATCCACCAGTATTTGGACATTACCCAGTGGGGTTGGAGAGGCCAGGTAAGGCTCTGGCCACCTGAGCCCAACCCGGTATTCACCAGTATTCGGACATTAGAGTGACTAGCAAAGGTTTTGGAAGACGCCCCGGGCAGCACAATAGCCTTGGGGTTTGGAGACTGGTGTCAGGGCGTGGTGAGCCCCAGGGGCTTCAGGGAGTGGACAAACCCGGGGTTGCCGGAAAGGGGCACCAGGGTGGGATGAACCCAAGGGGTGCCAGTGAGGGCCGGTCGGAAGACCAGGACAGGATAAACATCCAGGAACAACTGCGAGGCTTGGGGCGTGCTAAAGGGGAGCTTTGGAGGCACGCAAAGCCCTTAAGACAAGGGGTGCACAGAGGTACCCCATACGGAGTAGGGGCAGGGACATTCACACTGTTCACTGGGGGGATAAAGGCAGCCTCCCATACAAACCTATATATCATCAAAGTAGTGGCGGGCAAGGATCCGAGGGTGCTGAGTTCACCTTATGTGACGGTAGGGGGCGCTAGGAAGTACACGGCCGCTCCTAGGCCCCACTCCCTCACAAGTAGACAATAAGAAAAAAGTTTGGGAACCTCTGTCTTAGAGTAAAGGAGCCAGAGCTGGTATTTGGTTTTCATCACTTCTAGAGCTGCTACCAGGATTTGGTCCATGCCCCACTGAAGTTTATGAAAATCATACATTTCATTATGGAATGGATTGGACTTTAGTAGTATATAGGCTCACTGCCCTTCAATGCAAATGTGACAGGTGGGTGGGAATTCCACTTTAGCCCCACTTTAGCCTCACCACTTTAGCCCCACCCCCTTTCCCCTTGTATGGTGTGTGTCACCAGCCCCACCCCCTGATCCCAGTCACATGGTGTGTGCCATAAGCAACTCTGCCCCCACCCCCAGTCACGTAGGGTGTGTGACACCACCACCACATGGTGCATGACATCAGAAAGATAGCACCTAGCAGGTCCCAGACTGCTCCAGCCCCTGCCACAACACAGGTGCCTGACCCTGTTTGGGAAGACCCAATAAACAGATAAATGGAGGAGGCCCAGGCCCCTGAAGCAGACATTGAGAATTTGCAAGGTCACTGATTAGGTCATCCCCTGTAGCCAGTACCAGGTTGAGCAGCGCTTTGCCTCTCATTGGCCCATAGACTTCTTAAGTCAGGTAGACGTCATCCACACATGAGAGGAAGCTTTGTGACCTCTCAGATTTTGCTGAGTGATCCTCCCAGGAGATGTCCGGGTAATTGGAGTCACCCATGACAACCATGGTCCTGGAGCAAGCGGCCTCAGCCAGCTCCTGGGCGAACTCCTGGTCAAGCTCAGGACTTTGGGTGGGAGGTCTGTAGTAGATTGCCACCGTTGTATCCCCTGTGCCGTGTTCTCCATGAATTTGAACGCAGAGGGTCTCTAGCTGTTCACCCTGGTCACCAACATCAGCTTGCAGGGACATGTAGCATTCCTTAACATAGAGAGCTACACCCCCACCCCTTTTATCTACACGATCCCTCCTGTACAGGGTTAAGCCATTTATATCCATGGTCCACTCATGGGTGGAGTCCAACCAGGTCTCCATTATCCCAATGACATCATTATTATTTGCACTAAGCAGGAGGATGAGCTCCTCCTGCTTGTTCCCCAAGCTCCTGGCATTAGTGTACAGGCAGGCAAGTGTCCCCTTGCGGGGCTCTTGCCTTGCCCACAGATTGTACCAGGGCTGGGGCAAAGGTAGGCTCCCTTAAGTGCCTTGGTCTGCTGGCTTTGCAAGGGTTGCTCAGCAGGCCAGCAGTGGCAGTAGTCCCCCCATCCCCCAGTGGGCTTAGTTTAAAGCCCGGTGGAGCAGGTCAGCCAGTCTGGCTGAGAAGAGCCTCCTCCCCAGTGGGGAGAGAGGTGGAGGCCATCTCTTCCCAGCAGCTCGCTGCCTCTCTCACCAAAGAGCAGGCTGTGGTCATGGAAACCAAAGCCTTCCCGATGACACAAGTGCCTCAGTCTTTGGTTCACTATGTGGATCCTCCTCCTTTTACAGTCTTGCAGCAAAGGTACATCAGTGTCTTGTTCAAATCCATGTAATCTTCATCATTCCCAACTATGAAAAAGTCAAGGGGGCTGGACTTGGTAATAGCTGAGAGTGGGGGGATCTCAACGTACAGGCATTTCTCAGTGCAGGTCTGTGTAGGGGCTATTTGAAACACATCCAGTGAATTTGGTGCATTCTTCAGACCCACAGTGAACAAAGGCCATGGCAGTTAAAATATATATTTCTGTTTCCTCCAGGAGAGCGCCCCTTCTTTCTCCCAGGCTGCTGCTTGGTTTTTTGTGTCTGGCTGTCCCATTGACTTACCCTCTTCTTTTTAAGGGGTTGAAGAGGGTCTGCACATCCAGAATCTGGTGTGTCTCTTTTTTTTTTGTTTTCCTGATTCAATTTGAATTTGGAGACTTGGCCATCGAATTAGGCCGAATCTCCTCCAAATTGAATCAGCTCCCAAAGCTTTGCACAGCCCTAACATACAGATACACTTTTTCTTCAAGTTTATTGACATTCTTTCCAGGGGGTTAGGTGCATGAGGTAGGTCATAGCTCCCGTTCCCAATCTTTGTTTAGAAATAAATGAATGGCAAACTCATACTTTTCCATGCAATATAAAACCATATTTTTCAGGATTTCCTGTATTGCATCATATTTGGGAAGATAAAAGTGGCATTTTCTGAAGTGCTCAGATTTTTCTGGAGTTTTACCATTGGTTTCAAGATTTGAATGAGAACAATATTGGGCTTTTCTAAAAATCTCATCCTGAGTGTGGCTATTCTTGCAAGATCTGAGACATGAATAGGTGCCTCTTGACACTTAGTCACATTTAGTCCTTGTTATACCTCTCTGGCAATGTAAATAGGTCTTACACTGTGTATAGATAATAAATTAAAATCCAGCTAGGTGCAAGATGATTTACACGCAGTGGAAGATCAGAATAACATATTAAACATATCTTATGAAGTTCTAATAATATGAAGGAGAATGTAATGAAAAAGGGAAGTGAAACTTGCATCAGTGTTTTGCTTACTGGGTCATCCATACATAGCCCCTTTTATCCCTCAGGTGATAGGTCTGGTTTCCTGTTCCTTCCTCTGGATATAATCATCGCTTTTCCCAATCAGATTAATTCAGCAGGTTCAACAAAATTATCAGTCTTTTCTTTCTTTGGGGCCTATGACAAGCAGTCAGTTCAGCCCAGGAAAGGAACCAAAAAGCAGGGTCTCCAAGCAATCATGGAGCCCAAAAACAGGGAAGAGGAAACAAGGCAGTTTGGTGGGAGCAAGAGCAAGAAGGGAGCCAGACAACAAGGCCAGACCTAGCTCTGGGAAATGGAGTTAGCCAGGTGAGCTGCTGTATGTGTTTTTGACCATGTGTCTGTGGTTATGTGGCAATTGGGCAGGGCCTGTGTTCTAAGAGGCCTCATGGTTGGATGAATTTCTGGCTGATTACCAGTGATTTGTGCTGGATGGGGACTTCAGGTCCTAAGGACCTGATCTATCTAGTTGCAGTCAGTTCAGCCCAGGAGAGGAGCCTAAAAGCAGGCTCTCCAAGTGAACAGAGAGTGAGTGAAGAGGGAACAGGGAAAAGCAAGCAGGGAAGTTGCTAGAAAAGGGTTTAAACTAGACGTGTCAGGGGATGGGTGTGCAGATGGAAATGCAACCTGGCGGACAGCCAAGCAGGAAGGACAAAGACAGGATGGTCAGGGAGGCTGGTCTAGAGGCTGGAACAACATTGGAGTGGTGGGGAACTGGGGGTTATCAATGAGGGACTTGAGTGTCTATACAGAAATGTTAGGAGTATGGGGAATAAGCAGGAGGAAATAGGGAATATTTGCTAGCAATGGGGAGACCTGGTAGAATGCCATGCATGACTGGGCTGTATTCATAGAGGGCTACAGACTGCACAGAATGGATTGGGAAGGGAAAAAGGGAGGAGGTGTAGCTCTCTATGTAAAGGAGCAGTGTGCCTCCTTGGAGAAAGAACTTAGATCAAGAGAAGGGTGACTTGAGACCCTGTGGGTCAAGATACAAGGAGGAAGAGGAGAAGGAACTTGATGATAGGCATCCTCTATAGACTGCTACACCAGGAGGAAGCACTGGATCTGGAATTTTCCAGAGAGCTGATGGAGGCTGCACATCAAGGGACATGGTTGTCATGGATGACCTCAATTATCCTGACATCTGCTGGGAGGAGCACTCAGCCAGATCTGACAGTCACGTAGGTTTTTTAACTGCACAGAAGAACTTTATGTAGTGCCGGAGGTGAATGGGCTGACCAGGGGGAAGGCTTTGTTGGATTTGGTTCTAGCCAAAGGGGATGACCTGGTGGGAGATCTGAGGACTGAGGGTAATCTGGGAGATAGTGATCATGAGATAATAGAATTCAGTATCTTTCTTAGGGCTAGGAAGTCAGCCAGTAGGGCAGAGATGCTTGACTTCAGGAAGGCTGACTTCAATACCCTTAGGAAAATAGTGAGAGAAACCCTATGGTTAGAGGTACTGGAGGGGAAGAGAGTTCAGGAAGGATGGTTGTTCCTTGAAGGAATGATCCTCAGGGTGCAGAAAAGGTATGTAGGAAAGGTGGTAAAGGAGTCGAGAAGCCTTCTTGGCTTAGCAGAATCAAGGAGTGCTTAAAAAAGAAAAGTGAGGCTTAAAGACAGTGGGAACAAGGGGTATTCACCAAGGAGCCTGTGTTTGTAGAGAGAGGATAAGGAAGGCAAGGGTGGCAACCAAGATCAGGTTGGCGACTGCAATCAAGGACAATAAGTCCTTCTTAGGTATAAAGGGAGCAGAAGGAAGACCGAGGGAAATGTTGCAGAATGGGATAAAACAGCTGATAACAGACAGTTGGGAGAAAGTATCTGCTTTCTGCTTAATGATTACTTTACATTGGTGTTCCTGTATCCAAATGGTGGTCACCCATCTGGTCGAATACTGGACAGATGGGGGAGAGAGTGACTGCCAACCAGTGATTAGTGTTGAACTGGTGAGGGAGCACTTATAGCAGCTGAATGTCTTCAATTCAGCAGGACCAGATGGACTACATCCAAGAGTGCTGAGGGAATTGGCTGGAGTTATTGCAGTACCATTAGTGAATGTGTTGGAAGACTCGTGGTGCTCAGGAGACATTCCAGAAAACTGGAAAAGGGGCCACGTGGTAACAATCTTTAAGAAGGGGTGGAGGGAAGATCCACAAAACTATAGGATAGTCAGTTTGATCTCAATACCAGGTAAAATTTTGGAAAAAATTATCATGAAGTTCATATGTGAGAGACTGGCAGAAGGCATGAAGCTGAAGGATAGCCAATATGGTTTTGTTGCTGGCAGGTTGAGTCTGACCAACCTCATCTCCTTCTATGATCAAGTAATGAGCTGCTTAGAGTGGGAGATGCAGTTGATGTCATATACTTGGATTTTTAAAAGGCCTTCAATATGGCCTACCATGATGCTCTTATAAAAAAAAAAAAACTAGGGGATTATGGGCTGGCAGAGTCCATGGTCAGGTTGGCAGGGAACTTGCTAAGGGGTCAAATCCAGAGAGTGTTAGTGGATGGATCTGCATCATCTTGGTAGGAAGTGACCAGTGGTGTCCTGCAGGGTTCAGTTCTTGGGCCCACGCTATTCAACATTTTTATCAATTATTTAAGTGAGGATGTAGAGCACACTATGGTCAAGTTTGCAGGCAGTATTAAGTTATGAAGAAAAGCAGTCACACTAGGGGATAGGAAGTGGATCCAAGTGGACCTAAACAAGCTGGAAGGGTGGACGGAGTGGAACCAGATGCAGTTCAATAAGGATAAATGCAGAGTGTTTCAACAGCAGAAAAGCCACTAGTGACATGAATATAGGTTAGGAAGAGATGTCCTGGCTAGCACAATGACTGAAAGGGACCTCGGAGTTATGGTTGATCATAGGATGAACATAAGTCGCCAGCGCAATGCTATAGTCAACAGAGCTAAAAACATATTGGGTTGCATAAGTGGATGCGTTGTGAGCAGGGCTCAGGAAGTGATACTTCCTCTCTGCTCAGTGCTGGTGAAAACTCAACTGGAGTACTGTGTCCAGTTTTGGGTGCCACACTTCAAAAAAAGCCATGGAGAACCTTGAAAGGGTCCAGAGAAAGGCCAAAAGAATGATTAAGGGTCTGAAGGACAAACCTTCTGAGGAAAGACTAAGATTTGGGACTGTTCATCCTGGGGAAGAGAAGACTGTGGGTGGACTTAGTGGCCATTTATAAGTATGTAAGGGGTGAATATTGGGAGCTGGGAGAAGGAAAAAAAAAAGAAAAAAAAGTTCATTAGGGCACCCCAGGGGAGTACAAGGAGCAGTGGCCATAAACTGTTAGAGGATGGTTTCAGGTTGGATGTAAGGAACAACTTCTTCACCATAAGGGTGACCAGAATCCGGAATAGACTTCCTAAGGAGGTGCTGCAGTGTCCAGCCTTGAAAGTCTTGGAGAGGAGAGTGGACAGACACCTTGCTGGTGTAACCCAGGCGGTACTCCAAGAGGTAGCCCCTCTCAATTGAAGGGATCAGATCAGGTGCACAAGTGCTGTGGGAGGTGTAGGGACCCTCCTCCCCCTATAGAGCAGAGCTGGATCACGAATGGGGACTTAACCATATACCTTTTAATGAGAGAACAATACTGGGAACATAATCAGTATAAACCAGGGGGCACAGAGGACACTACAACGCCTCAAGGGGGCAGGATTCAATAAAGGTTAGAGACTTAAAATCATAGACATATTCACCCAGTTGACAAAAGACAAGGTTAACAAAATGTAAAACAAACAGCAGAACAAACAATACTGGTTGGCGAAATATAAAAGGCACACAATACAAAATGTCAAATAACAAGGAATATAGGACCTAGGTACCTGGAGGTGGGGGAAAGAGGGACAACACAATGACCCCTTTCCACTGTAACAAGAACTTTTTCCTGTCACTTCACTCGCCCTAAATTATACCAGCTGGGACTTTGAACTCATATCTTCCATATGGTAAGCAAAGGGCCTACCACACAGCCACCAGTGCTGGGATTGTTCCAGGCTGCCAGGGGTCTTGACCTTCCTGGAGCCCCGGCCTCATGTTGAGCTTCCTGGCCTATTATTGGAGGAGCTGGAAGCAGAGCTGGGAACCTCTCAGGTCATGGCTCAGATCCTTGCTAGAGCTGGGGATCCTCTCTTGCTGGCCACAGCCTGTCCCAGGGGATCCTGGAGCCCAGTGGGGAGCCTCTCCTGCTGGCGGCACACTGTGCTGCTGAGGGTCCAACTGCTGCCTGCAGGTCCCACTCCAGGTGCTTCTGGGGCAACTGCTCCTGCCCCACTGGCCCAGCTCTTTGAAACTCCTTCCTTGTGATCCCTCACTGGTATCCTCAGAGTCCTTCTTACTGCCCCTTTTATCCCCCTCCAGGTGACCCAAGGGGCCAATCAGGGGACAGGGTGAGTCTCTGGGGCCTGATTGGTGTGGAAAGGGAATCTCAAGCCCTCCAATCATCTTTTACCCTTTCAAAACCCCTGGGCTAAATCACTACCAGCCAGCCCATCACACTGGGATCATTGGATCTCAGCAATATTTCTGCCCAGAGCCAGGAGGTTGGACTTGATGATCTTTTGAGGTCCCCTCCAGCTCTTAATTTCTATGATTCTATGATGGCATAAGTTTTCAGGGACACAGAAATGATGCTATGAAAACAAAGCATTATTTTATTCTTTCACTGAAAGATACAAGGGACACAGAGCAAGAGGTTAAACAAGCCAAGTATTATATACATGTTTCTCCTTATCTAAACCTTAATCTTTCCTTTCAAGCATCTGTAACTTCCCCTCAATTTAGTGAATCCCCATCTCAAGCTGGGAGAATCTGACTATCCTGTTCCTAGAACCCCCTCTCTTTGTTTCCCTACCTGCCTCTCAGCTTGTAATGATACTCCCTGCTCCTCCTGAACCCCTTTTCTGAAGTCAGTGCTCTCAGCAGTGGTGGTGCATAGAGCAGCACTAACTTCTGGGATGCCGTGGTGACAGCTATCATATTTTCTCAGACACGGCATGCATTATATGCATCTTGTTTTTGAAAGGCAGAATGAATAGAAAAAGTTCTTTTCCACGTGGTAAGTAACTGAGTAGCAGCAGCTAAGGAGCAGACCCTGATCTTTGTTCTAATCCCTGTGCGTAATAAGCAGATTTTATTTTCACTTTTTCCCATAACAAGTATGTACATTAATATTTGCAGCAGTTACATTTGGGGGGAAAGTGTGTGTTGTGTGTAAGAAAATATAGATATTTTTTGCAACAATTTTCACCCCACCCCCTGTTCTTGGGATACTGCCCTAGTCACCTCTGCCCCCTTCCCCCATTCCCACTCTTTAGTTATGCTACTGGCTATAGACTAGGCCTATTGTAAGAAGAGGCAGAAGAAAAAAGACTAGAGTTCATTTGTATTGTACCATGGCAAGGCTTAATTTGGCTTCTTGCAGTTGGTACCTGTTATAGTCTGTCGGAAAAGTCAGCATGGAAACAGCTATTCATGCTCTTACGGTTTTGTGGAATAATAACCTAGTGGTGATCTGTCTTTGGAACTATCTGAGACAGTGTGAAATGCTGCAGAAATATGTCCCAAACTGCATGGAGTTTTCAAGGGAAGACTCTGTTCTCCCTGTCCTGTCTGGCCTGGCATTTGTGCTTGTCTTAAAATAGAACGACAAACACACCGGTCTAGACAAAGCAGCAATTTTAACTTGATTCAGAAACAGCACGACTATAATGTGAAGAGTTTGTTTTTGGTAATTCACTCTCAATTAGATAGAATGAGGTGCCTGGAAGGTAAGCGAAACACAGCTTGAAATGAGAATATGTCTCTCAGCTATGTAACAATGTAATGTAACTTAAGTACATACCCCATAGACTCGTGCTATACAATTATCCCTTGGGAGATTAAATGTCAATTTGCATCATTTGCTTATCAAATGTGCACCGTATGCCTTCCAGTACTGCGTGTGCTATTGCAAACATTTCAGATAGAAAAAAAAAATCTTGCAGCAATTAGCAATAATTCCTTTGGGCCCAATCCTCTCATCTGTTCAGTCCCTGCTTTGAGTTAAGTCCCATAGGCATTGACAGCAGTTAGTACTCTTAGATATTTAGCTTTACTAAAATACACAAATTGCAACATAAGTCATTGCTGATATATAGCAGCTAAATACAGTACCTGACACAAGAGAGCTGGGATCCTAGAATAATAAAAATACTGCCACTAGTGACAGCCATGTTCTTGTATGGCACTTATAGAGGTGTCTAGGAACTGATATTTTCTTCATAATCATAATACCTGAGCACCTGTTAACTTTATCTTCATAACACTTTTATAATTTATGGAGGAACTATCATTCCAAATTGGGATGAGGGGGAAATGTGAGCACAGGCAGCTTATGTAGCTTGCCCCAGGTTCCATAGGAAGCCTTGGCAGAACTGTAACTGAGAGCTACTGAACTCCAAAACTAAGCAACAGTTATGGTTGCTTAAGCTTTCTATAGTAATTCTTTGTTAGATCATCACAATGCTCCAAAACCATTCCTATCATGCTGACCTGCTCTTAAATAGTTGATTTTCAATCTCTAATATGTGAACAGTGCCAATAAGCTTTCACTGGACACGTCTACATGAGATGCCATACTGAGCCTTAGCTTCCCCTACGTTCCTCCAGGATGGCCTCCCCAGAGGTGCCTTTACCTACGCTGAACAGCTTTCTGATGTTTCAAAGGCTAGTGGACGTGGCCAGCTTCAGCATGGCGAGGGCCAGTCAGGTGTCTGCGGGGAGGGCTGGGTGCATGCTGGTGTGCTGCCACTCCAGGTGCAGCTGGAGCTGTTGGAGCAGGTCCTGGAAGGTGGCCCAGGTCATGGAGAAGCTGTCCAATCACTGTTTGTTGTTCAAGGTGTACTGCATGATATGCAATCACCGGTGCTGGCTGACCCAGTGGGCCCAGAGGCAGCAGGGCTGGAGGCCCAGGAGGGAAATACCTCTAGTCATAAATGTAATGATAATTAATTGTTCCAATAAATTGTTATTGATCCAGTTAACTATTACTCCTTTCTGAGAGAGAAAGAATCGCAGTGGACCACCACTTTGATTTTTGTTCTTTCTTTTTTTTGTAGCTACTCTGTTGCTGAGACCTCAGCTTCGATGCTTCAGTTACATCAGGTTTTGCACTTAAGTTTTCCATGGCTCTTTCTGACTTCCTTTCAATCTTTTGTTCCTGATGGAAACCATCCTTGTGACACTGAAACTCCTCTGCCAGGAAAATTTTCTATTCTTACATCAAAAGGATTGGAGGGGGCGGGAGCAGTGGGGAAGGGTTCAGAGTGAAATTTCCAACTCCATGCTGCCAAGATCAGCTCCTGGTGGGTGTCTTTGTTGTTGGGAGACACTGTGAGCCCCTGAACTCCATATGAGAGATTTTTAAAATATGTCCGTAGTGTATAGAAACTACTATTAAGACTGTAGTGTCAGAGCCAAGTCTGAGCAGTGCTAGAAGGGAGAGACAGGTTATAACTGGACCTGGACTGGTTAGAGGGGTGAGCAAATGTGAATAGAATAGGATTCAATACCAACAAGTATAGGGTACTGCACTTGGGTAGGAAGAACCAACAGCATACCTATAGGCTGGGGAACTCCCTTCTTGAAAGCACAGTGGCAGAAAGAGATCTTGGAGTCATTATCGATTCCAAAATGAGCATGGGCTTCCAATGTGAGGACGTAGTCAAGAAGGTTAACCACACCTTGTCATGTATCCACAGATGCATCACGAGCAGGTCCAAGGAGGTGATCCTCCCCCACTATGCAACACTGGTCAGGCCACAGTTGGAGTACTGTGTCTAGTTCTGGGCGATGCATTTCAGGAGGAATGAGGCCAGCACTGAGAAGGTCCAGAGGAGGGCCACTCACATGATCAGGAGGCAGCAAGGCAGACCCTATGGGGACAGGCTAAGAGAGCTGAACCTGTTCAGCCTTCCTAAGAGAAGGCTGAGAGGGGATCTAGTGACCGTATATAAACTTAGCAGGGGGGACCAGAGGGGATTGGGTGAGACCCTGTTCCCCTGAGCACCTCCTGGAGTAACAAGGAACAACGGCTATGAGTTGACTGAGAGTAGGTTCAGGCTAGACATCAGGAGGCGCTACTTCACTGTCAGGGTGGCTAGGATCTGGAACCAGCTTCCAAGGGAAGTGGTGCTGGCTCTTACCTTAGGGGTCTTTAAAAGGAGGTTTGATAACTACCTAGCTGGGGTCATTTGAGCTTAAACTTAGTAGGAGCCATAACAGCTCTGTATTCATTCCTGCCCAGGGCAGGAGGTCAGACTAAATGATATGCTCAGGTCCCCTCTGACCTTATTTCTGTGAAACTATGAAACTATGGAGGTCCAGCATCCCTGATACAAAATGGCCACCCTGCACCAGGCCTGGCAGGGTGGAGTTTTGGAACACGTGGATGTCATGGTCACTGCCTGCCCACCTGGCCCTCATGTGTCAAGTGTTACCAAATTTCCACATCATTTTGGGTTTCCTCATTTGTTAGGGGTATGTTTCTGGGGTCTCTCTAATTCTATCAATGTGCTGCTTGTTTTACTTGTGTTTCTATATGGATCTGTCTCTCTCCCTTCTGCAAGTCCTCACCCACAATGGAGCTATCTTGCAGTACTCAGTTTCAATGGGCCTGGGTTCCTCCAACCACTAAATCAGTCAAACACATATATGCACATAGACACGCAAATTAACAGGGCAAGCCTAAGCCAGGCTGCGTTATTCAGCATTAACAGGATAGCACCCTCATATGCCTTGAACTTAGTTCTTCAGACCAACAATAAAATGCAGTCGGACATAAACATACAGGTTAACAGAGCACATCTGAGTGAGACCTGGTTATTCAGCATTGACAGGCTGACACCTTCGTGTGCCTTGAACTCAGTTCATCCCTTATTTCAGCAGGACAATAATAAATGCAGTTAGACACACATACACTCATGCTAACAGAGTACATCTGAGCAGGCTGGGTCCGATCAGCACTTTCAACTGATACCCTTATGCGCCTCAAAACTCAGCACGTCCTGTTGTGCTCTTGTCACAATGGTCCTAGTAGTAATTCCCTTGATGAGCACATCCCACCATAGTTTTGGGCATTACAGGGATCATTGGCTTAGGTAAAAGAAGCATTGCTGTAGAGCAAAAGGGGAGGTCAAGGGTAAGGAAGAGTTAGTGAGGTTCAGAGAGAGAGAGTATAGCAACCAGCTTCACCATAAAAGTTATTTATTGCCAGGTATATGAACTTGTGATGATACCAGTAGTAATAGCCATACAAGAGAGACAAATAAGACAATATTACATAGTTTCTGTTAGGTATTTGGGGAAGTCTAGCTCAAGTTTGATCAGAAAAAGTCAGGTTTAGAAAGCTGTGCCTGGAATAAGATTTCATAGATTTCATAGACATTAGGGCTGGAAGGGACCTCAAAGATCATCAATTCCAGCTCCCTGCCCCAGGGGTAGGAAGTCAGCTAGGTTCAAAGGATCCCAGCAAGATAAGCATCCAAGTGTTTCTGGAATAAGTCCAGAGTAGGTGCCTGCACCACTTCTGGAGGCAGTCTATTCCAGGTCTTGGGGGCTTGAACCAAAAAGAAATTTTTTCTTATGTCCAGCCTAAAATGATCTTGTACGAGTTTATGTCTGTTGGTCCTTGTTTTTTCCTTGGGGTAGGCTAGTGAACAGATGTTTTCCCAGATCCTTATGAACTTATCAGCAGCCACCAGGTCCCCCCTGAGCCTGTGATTTTCCAGACTGAAAAGTCCCATGACTCAGCCTGTCTTCATAAGGCCTATTCTCTTGCTTTCTGACCATGTGTGTGGCTCTCCTCTGGACTCTCTCAAGCTTCTCGATATCCTTCTTTAATTGCAGAGCCCAGAATTGGATGCAGTACTCCAGCTGTGGCCTCACCAAGGCCAAGTACAGTGGGGGGATGACATCCTGAAATTTACTTGAGAAGCATCTATAGATGCAAGGCAGGGTTTTGTTTGCTTTACCAGATGCAACATTGCATTGGTGGCTTATTTCATCTTGTGATAAATCATGACTCCCAAGTCTCTTTCAGCAGTGGTGCTAGCAAGCGTAGCACTGCCAAGCCTATAAGTATGCTGTGGGGTTTTTTTCCCCAAGGTGGAATACTTTACACTTATTGGTATTGAACATTATGAGGTTTGTGTCCACCCACTTACTAAGTTTGTCCAAGTCAGCCTGGATCATTAGCCTATTCTCAGGTGTGAACGTTATGCCCCAAAGTTTAGTGTCAGCGGCAAACTTAGCCAGTGTGCTTCTGACACTAATGTCCACATTGTTGATAAAGATGTTAAAGAAAACCGGTCCAAGGACACAGCCTTGGGGGATGCCATGGGTCATGGAGCACCATAATGATTCACTGCCATTGACCACTACTTTCTGTGTCCAACCTCCTAGCCAACTTCCCAGCCATCGGACTGTGATATAGCTGAGGCCACAATTGGCCAGTTTTCCATGACGAAGTCATGGGATATCAGATCAAAGGCTTTTTTAAAGTCCAGATATATGATGTCAATCTCTTCTCCGTTGTCCAGGTGATATGTCACCTGGTCATAGAAGGAGATGAGATTGGTCAGGCAAGACCTACCCACGACAAAACTGTGCTGGCTATTCCTCAGGATGTTGCCCTCAGCCAACTTATCCAGAAGGGTCTCCTTGATAATTTTCTCAATAATCTTACCAGGGATTGAAGTCAAGCGGATTGGCTTATAATTCCCAGGATCTACTTTCCACCCTTTCTTGAAGATGGGTACCACATTGGCCTTCTTCCAGTCTTCAGGTACTTCACCTGAGCACCACAAAGTTTTGAAAATTTTGGCCAATGGTTGGGCTATGACACCTGCCAGCTCCTTGAGTACCCTAGGGTGTAATCTGTCGGGACCAGCTGTCTTGAAGGTCCCCACCCTCTCAAGGTGATCCTTTACTATATCAACACTGATGCTGGGTATAAATACGCCCTCACCCTGGCCGTCCCATGTCTTACTGGGCAGAGCAGTCCCATTGGACTGATGAAAGACCAACGTGAAGTATCCATTAAGCAGGCTGGCTTTTTCCTGGGTGTCAGTTTTCAGCTGTCCCATTTAGATTTAGCAGGGGTCCAATGATACTTTTGCTTTTTTTCTGACTCTCTACATATCTGAAAAAGGACTTTTTGTTATCCTTAATATGTAAAGCCAGATGAAGCTCAGTTACAGCCTTGGCTTTCCTGATCTGCTCCCTGCAGATATGGACTAGTGCTGAGTACTCCTCCTTGGTGGTAATTCTAGCCTTGCATCCTTTATAAGTCTCTCTTTTGAGGTGTAGGAGGTCCTTAAGTTCCCTGCTGAGCCAAGGGGGTTGCTGAGCCCTTTTACTACCCTTTCTCTGAGATGGGATGGCTATCCCTTGTGCTGTCAGGATTGCTCCCTTGAGGAGCAACCACTCCTCTTGGACTCCTCTTCCTGTTGAGTCATTGTCCTTTAGGGCCTCAACAATGGGCCTCCTGAGCTTGTCAAAGTCAGCTTTCCTGAAGTCAAGGACTTCAGTATTGCTGACAGACTTGCCAGCTTTGTGATGGATAGTAAAGGTGATCAGCTCATGGTTACTATCATCCAGATTGAAGAGAGAGCGAGAGGGATCAGCAAAAGTCCAGTTTAGAAAGTGTGCCTGGAGTAAAAGAACAAAAGTCTGGCTTAAAAAGCTGTGCCTGGAGTAAGAAAGAAAAAGTCAGGTTCCTGGAGTCAGAGAGAGAGAGAGAGAGAAAGAGTTGGGATCTCACCACTCAGTGAAGCTTGAATCAGTTGAGGTTCCCAGGTGTTTGTTGAAGCTTGCAGATAGGCAGAACCCTTGGAATGATGAGTGGAGGGATTCCAGGCAGGAAGAGTAGAACTGGTGCAGCTTTTGGATCCAATCACCAGGACAGAAACTTGAGCTTGGGTACAGGTTTTTGTAGAGAACTAAAATGGCTCAAGGGAGAACACTAGGTTTGTTTATGGATAAACAACAGCTCATATGCTGGATAATAGGAACTGATCACTCCTGGCTATGGGTGGCATTACTCTGAGGGAGCTCACAATACAGACAGGCAGAATCAGTGTTTTGGGTACCAATAAAAGGGTCATTACTAGAATTCATCTGAAAAATGCTGAGCTGGGTGTGTGCAGACATGGGTTGATTAGCATTTGGAGCAGGGATCCCCAATCATGCAGTACTCCCCTGCTTCTCTGGTCCCAGAGTTCAGTGTGCTCCTTGCCCTGGAATCTCTGTTCTCCATCCTGAATGCTAATGAAGGTGCTTCCCTGTCCCATCTCCCACATAAATGAGTTTTCATCCAGTTCTATCTCCAATGTAAATGAGACCGGGGAGTTGCTTCACTCCTATCAGTTTTGTCTGGAGGGATTTAGGTACATCTCCCACTGCATCTTCGTTGTCTCTTGTAAGTCCTTGGTGAGTCAGACAGGCTGTGTACTGTGCTAGGGTTCCCCAAGAACACAGAGCTGACATGTAACAGAAGGCACCATGGTGGTCCACCGTGGTCCATGATGGCCTGGAGCACCACAAAGTGAAAGCCCCTCTGGTTGTAGTAGGGCTGGTCACTGTGGGGCAGGCTGGTGACAGGGATGTGGGTCCTATCAAGGGCCCCAATGCACTGGGGGAACCCCAGAGCATGGAACCTCACCACCAGGGGGACCTGGAGCACTGTGTGTCCTAACACATCCTAGGGGGTGTTGCACATCTCCAAGATGTCATCTATGACAGTGGCCTTGCCCACCCCAAAGAGATGGTTCACAGAGCAGAGGCTGGTGGGTGTGGCTAACTTGACCAGGGTGAGAGCCAACTGAGTGTCTACAGGGTGGGGCAGCCACATTGCAGTGTTTTGCCCCTCCAAATGTAGCCAGAGCTGCTCCAGGAGGTCCTGGAAGGTGGCCCAGGTCATCTGGAATGCCTCCAGGCACTGCTTGTCATCCCAGGTCTGTGAGATGACATGCAGCCAACATTCCTGGCTGGCTCAGAGGGTACAGAGATGGTGAGGTTGGAGGCCCAGGAGGGTGAAAGCAGCCTCAGCAATGTGTCCAGCAGTATGTTGTCCAGTCAGCCAGATGGGGTCCAGGCAGCAGCTCCGTAGTGGCAGCATCCCTGGGATAGCACGGTGAGGCCAGGTAGACAGTTGTTGCATGTGAGGGAGCTAGGAGAGCTGACAGCCATGGGCCAGCTGTCAGTCTGCGTGGCAGGCCAGCAGGGCCAATGGTGTGGCGATCAGGAGCCTGGGGCACTAGTCATCACTGACTGGGTTAGGAGCTGGAGCAGCCATGGCATGGTGAGTCAGAGTTGGTGAGGAGAGAGCTGCCACATGCTACCCCTGCACTATGCATGCAGTTCCTGGGCAGGGAAGCAGAGAGTAGGGCTGGCTTTTGAAGAGGGCTGCTGGGTGATAGCAGCTGCAGCTGAAGCCTGGAACTCTCTCTGGTGGCAGCAGGGGCCCATTGCAGGGCTGCAAAAAGTGGCACCAGTTTGATGCTAAGAGCAACAAATCTACTGCCAAGTTCCGACATATGTAAACACCTGCCTGGGAGTGTTTACTCACAAGTAGTTTACTTGCAAATAAACTGATCTCAGATCAAATGCAAGGGTAGACATGCTCACTGAGTACCATATTCATGTTTTACTAATTTTTAAGCAGTGTCCAGTGGTAAATGGTTTATTTCTTAAATGCTGTGTTTAAATGCTTAGACTGCTCTTTAAACAGATATTAAAAACCCAACTAGTTTTGTATCCATTAAAAAACTTCACAATAAGTAATCGGGCATAAATTTGATACCTGCATGATGCAGGTATCAAATTTATGTTCTAGTCGGAGTAAGTTGCCATATTTACTGCACAGTACAGATGTGTATGTGTAGACGTGTGCCCATATTGCACAGTAATTTTGGTTACTGAGCAGTAAATATGCATATGTAGATGCACCTCTTGTGTAACACTAAAGTGAAGGGGCTAGGGCACTGCTTTTTCCTTAGCTTGAAATATCTTTAGTTAGAATTTTGGTTATCTATTGTAGAGATCAGCAGAATTTCAGTTTTGGGGAGCAGGGAAAGCAGATGCAAGGTTTAATTTCAGGCCCACATATATTTTTACAAATGTATGAGGCAAAAAAGTTCATATTTACCAAGTTGCTTTCACTTCATGGTATTCTACACTGCTATCTTTCTTGAATTAACCCAGTGCTTAGGAAAGTATTGGGGCCACAGAAGCCTGCTTCATGTCCTGACCCTGTGGATGTGTCTAGAGATAACAGTAGTTTATATCTACTCTGTAGCATTCCTTTGTATATAACTGTTAAGAGAGAATATAGTTTCATAGTTATTAGGAGCTGGAAGGGACCTTACAGATCATTGGGTCCAGCCCCCCCTGCATTGGGCACGAAAGACTGCTGGGATCGGATGACCCCTGCAAGATGGGCATCAAGACATCAGTGTCCCTGAGATGAAAAATGGTGGCAGGAGCGCTTTAAATAAACTTGTTTAATAAGTTTTAATTAAAGTGCCCCTGCTGCCATTTTTCAGTGCAGGGATGCTGATACATGTGACGCTTTTGGCGCTTTAATTAAAGCAGCTCTCAGAGGATTAATGGTTGTTTGTGAATGCAAGGGATTCAGTAGCCCAAGAGGTCCCCTTAAATCCTGTATGCTTAAACCAAACCTGCACCCAATGTGTAAACATCCTGAATAATGTGCTCCCAGGAAGTAAAGTTTGATCTCACTCAACCTAGCAGCCATATGTGGCCACCAAGCTCTTAAAAATAGAGGAAAGTTAGACTCCTGCTTAAAGAATATCATTGATTTAATACTTAGACAAGTTATCTTCTGACTAATTTGTCAAGTAATCTTACGATAATTATCTTATGACTAAGTTATCTTGTCTTGGAGAATGAAATTTAAAGGGGGCTGTAGAAAGGTGTTATTGGCCTCTTCCACAGAGTAGTCAGAAAACCTCTCATATCACTGAAGAGAGGAAATATCTGTGGCTTGTAAGCATCCTGGAAACCCTCAAACCCACAGTTAGGGTAAGAGATAAGGCCAAATGAAAGAATTTATGCAAG
The DNA here is from genome assembly GCF_001723895.1 of Crocodylus porosus. NCBI lineage: Eukaryota > Metazoa > Chordata > Crocodylia > Crocodylidae > Crocodylus > Crocodylus porosus. The sequence goes on from NW_017728950.1 coordinate 28,129,150, forward strand.
TGCCAAAATCTAGCTTCTCTGGTTTTGTAAGTCTTCTTATGAACTTCCCCCCTGCCCACCAGTGGTTAACAGCTTGCAACCAGTTTAGTTATTATACTGCTGTGCTCTTTTCTGTGCTTTATTGGGCTTACCAAAGAGTAAACCAAGGGTAGGCAACGTTTTTTTGGCTGGAGTGCTGAAAAACACCACGATGCCTACCGTGGAAGGTGCCAGAGTGCCAGCATGCCAGAAAAACAAAATGAGGGTAAGGGGTACATGGCAGGATGCCCTGCTTGTGCCCCTTGCCCCCTCCCAAATCCCCTGCCCCCCAGCCCTGCTGCCCTG
>NW_017728950.1:28129758-28151724 GCF_001723895.1 Crocodylus porosus
CTGAGGCAGCACAGCCCCAGTCTCTCCCCCACTCCTGGCACAGCAGTGAAGGCAGGGTTCTGGAGTCCGGCACAGCTGTTTGTAGCCAGCTTGGGCTCTGGGCAGAGGCAGCAAGCAGCGAGCAGGCTGCAAACAGCTGTGCCGGCCTCCACAGCTCCATCACCAGCTCTGCGACAGTGGTGACCGCATGTGCACCCCAGAACAGAGAGTGGGGCAGCACATCCCGCCCCGAGGTGCCCATGCAGTTGCTGCCAGCACAGAGCCGATGCCAAAGTCATGAAGCCCGGTGCAGCTGCCCACCACAAGCTCACTGCAGCTGCCCAGAGCCCAGGTTGGCTACAAACAGCTGTGCTGGGCTCCAGAACCCTGCTATCACCTCTGCGGTGGGAGCTGGGAGAGACTGAGGCTGTGCTGCCTCAGGCTTCTCCCCCACCGCCTGCTCCAACACGTGGGTGCATGTACTAAATCATGCTTTCTAAGAAAACATCAGGTCTAATATTTTTCAGATTAGAGATTTGAACAAAACCTAGTTAAGTCCGATATGACATCAGTGGGAACAGGACTTTAAATATGTCAATGACAAAATGGTCTATTAGCACCCATGAAAGTCATGACCCTGCTTAACTAATGTCGATGATCTCTGCTTTCAGAGAAAGGGCAAAATCTATATTACAGATAACTCTTTGCATGTTTGTTCTATCAGGATTAGAGGAACAAGCTTGCTAGAAGCAAACTCTTTGGATGGCTTTCAGAGTCTCACTAACTAATGCATAATAAAGTGTGTATAACCATACATGTTGGTTAAAAATATCACATTTTAAGGACCTCTTCTAAAGCAGAATGTAACATGAAACATTAAAAGGAATTCAACTGCTTGCACTTTGTTCAGATTATATATGAACTGGACACAATTGACTGATTAACCGATTCAGGGACTCCAGTACATTTACTGACTCAGATAATCATCTTGACTCAAATGTTGTTAGTCCCATTGAAGGATAAAACTATTTCCATTTACTATCTTGTAAAATTATTGGGCTAAAATACTGAAGATTTCTTGGGAGGGAATATCCCATGCTAAGACAACTGTGCATTCATTACAGCCACTATTTCTGGCCTGGTTGCTCCTTGCTCCAGATGAAGCCATTCAGATCAACCAGTCCTGGACAGGGGATGGTGCAGAGATCAGTTTTATTGCCCTTTCATAGTTTAAAGGCAGTTTTGAAGTGATAAGTCTTTTCTGTGAATGCCCAGCTTGCTGAAAATTGCTGTTTGGAGAAAACTGAAACTACTTGCTAAAATCGTTTGAAGTTGCTCACCAAAAAGGACAGTAGGGGACTGTGTCACAGGGGCACTCTGGTGCCCTGCTCCTATGAAGGGATACAGGTGCTGGTTGCTGGGGCAACTGCAGTTGGTCAGCTGACCAGGAGGGGGCAGGGCCTGGAGTATATAAACAGCCCAGGCTGAAGCCTAGCAGGCTGTTTCCTTCTGGCTGCTAGAGCAGAGCAGCCCAGCCCTGCCTGCCTGCCTGATGGTACGGGGTGGAGAGAACCCTGACAGGGAGGTATGAAGGAGAGCTAGGGGGTGCAGAATTTATGTTATAGCCAGGAGGCTTATGGCTTTGTATTTTCTGTTTGGTTGTTTGTGTAAGACTGGAAGACCGGGTGAGGCTGTAGGGGTTGGAGGAGGCCTCATGGGGGCTACCCAGTAGAGTGGGGGTTCCTGACACCAAAGAGGGTGCTCTGTTTGGGGGTTTGTACAGACCCTGGCCCCAGTGGGGCAGAGTTGTGCAATGTGAGACAGGCCCCAGTGTGGGTGTGAGTGTGAGTAGAGCCCTAGGGAGGGGTGTGCAAGCAAGAAGCCCGGTGAGGGCACAGTGTTCAGGGGGCACGGACCCCAGTCCCATGAAAAGGTAATGAGGGCCAGGTAAGGTGGAGGCTGCCTGAATCCAATTGTGAGGTGCCCAAGTCCGGTGTAATACCCCTGAGGAGGGTCAGGGGGACAGGCACGGCTACGGCCACCTGAGCCCTGGCCGTGGGAAGCGCGGGAGACAAAGCCCCAGTGCGGGCACCCCAGCCACGGGAAGCGCGGGAGACAAAGCCCCAGTGTGGGCAACGTGACCACAGGGAATACGAGACGGGCCCCTGTGGGGTGAGCGCGTGGGGAGCACAGGACGGCCCTGATAGGGGCGAGTGCTCGGAGGTGAGCGTACGATTAGGAGCCCGGTGAGGGCAAGCACAGAAATTAGGAGCCCAGTGAGGGCAAGCACAAGACTAGAGAGCCTGGTGAGGGCGAGTGTATGATTAGATGCCTGGTGAGGGTTAGTACAAGACTAGAGAGCCTGGTGAGGGCAAGTACAAGATTAGAGAGCAAGAGCGTAGATGAGACTGTCCGGAACAACTGAGAGGCTTGGGGCGTGGAAGGAGCCATGTAACGCCCATAGGGTTGGGGCACCAGAATCTATTTTGTATAGAGCAGGGACCAGAAGGGTAAGAGCACCAGGTCCAAGGGGTCAAGTAAAGGCAGCCTCCCAGTAATATTGTACAACCATCAAAGTTGTGGCGGGCGAGAACAATGGTGCTAAACGGGCAACTTGGCACGGTAGGGGTGCCAGGAGAAATCACGGCCGCTCCTAGGGTCCTGCGCTGTGACAGACTGCAGCAGGCTGCACGCCTGCAACCTGAAGCAATTGGGGTTGGAGCTGGCTTAGAGCCTAAGGCCTAAAGGGGATGCAGCTGGCTCAGCCAATTAGTAAATGAAGGGAAGTTGAGTGGCTGGCTCAGACATAAAAGGGGACAGGATGATAAAGTGTAGGAGAAGATTGGAGGTGGGATTGCTGGTGTGGCAGAGCTCCCCAAAGAAGAAAGGAGAGTAGAGGATAAGAACTATTCTGTGCTTATGGGTGTTCCTTGTAGACTGTTTGTAGCTTCTGTTGTGTTCTGTGGTGTGGATTAACCCAGAGTTTGAAGCTTTTCTTGGATTATTTATATTCTATTTAGTTCTGTGGTACAAAAGGACTCTGGGCATAACTGCCTGTGTTGTGAAGCCCAGAGAGAGATTATGGTTGGGACCAGGTCGCTGAAGGTTTCAAGGGCTGATTTGAGCTTGGTGGCACCAAGCTAGCTAGGTGACCTCCTACAGGGACTTCAGATAAGTTTTAACATCTTGTTTTGGTCCCCACTATTCAAAAATATTGCTACTACTTAACAATCCTCAAAACAAAATAAAATGCATGTTTTTAGAGTAAAAAATCAACTTTTCATGTGAATCCACTTCTAAGCCCTATTACTTTGAAAACCAGTATCAGTGAAATGGATACATTGACTTGAATATCAGCATCGCACCACACTTGTCTTTCCACAAACTTTTTCTTGTAAGGATTTGAAGTTCTTCCCCATAGCAGAGGAAGCCTCTGGACAGTCTCCTCCTGTTCACAGCATTCACTCTGTCATATTGTATGCCAATCTGATGCTCCTTGAATGTTGTCACTTCCTTCCCACAAACAGTCTCCAAGGTTCAGAATTCACTCTGGAGCTAAGCATGGAGCTCAAACACTCCATGCCAACTTGATGGGAGCCAAGAAGTCTTATTGTTTCTTCAAAAACTTTCCCCTCCATTGTTTTTCTTAATCCTCACTTTTCCTAAAGTCTTGGTCTGTGTTTGTTTTCCCCTTCTGAATTTAATTCCCATATTCATAGAGGGAATCATGAGAACCTGGTATTAAAAGGAAATGCACTAAAACCCCCAAACTATAGAATGTTTTTCTTAAACAATCTGTAAATAATAGCTTTTCTTAAATGGAGCCTATGTTGATTAACATCAAGACTCACTGGTCCTCCAGACTTAAATCATCTTTGGTCTGCTGAGCTAACAAGGGTCCAGATCATGAAGGCCTGACTTAACCCCTTGCAGAATCTTGCAGGCTGTATTAAGATACCACTAATTTAGAACATTCAGAAAACCCAGTGGAGGGTGTGGTGGGCTAGTCACACGTCTGAACACCAAGAACGTGAAAATTCTTCATGTCCCTGAAGACAAAAAAAAAAAAAAAAAAAGGAATCTGTCTTTAGGGTCATGTGGGAAGAAAAATGGTGAAGGGGTGGATGGAGGGAGGGGAACCGAATGGGATCTCTTCAGACTTGTGCAGCACAGGTACTCTCTGAAAATTGGGCAACTTCATGGAATCCTCTTGCAAACCAAATGTGAAATGACTGCTTCAGAATTACAATACATGCACCCAATAACAACAACTGACTTCTATTTTATGTGCTTGGTTGGAATGGTGTTGTAGCTGTGACAGTCCAGAAAACATGCAGGGCTTGGTAGCCTTCTGTTTGTGCAGGTTAGGGCTTGTGGCTTGGCTGTGGCTGAGTGCCAGAAGCTCCCAGAGCAGCCAGCTACCTGCACCCACCCACCTGCTCAGTTGGAAGCAGAACTGCTGTGAAGCAGCAGAGTTAGCAGTGGTAGGGAGTGCTGGAGAAGGGATGGGAAGCACAAGGCATCTGTTGCCAGTCTTGTAGATCTGATCTAATCTGTGGGTCATAAATTACCAATCCCTGCTATATGGGTCCACCTATATGGTTGGGAGAGATGTTAGATGAGACTTTTCAGCATAATGTGCTTTTCCTGTGTTTGTTCTATGCTCAGAAGTTTATGTAACATCTCGCTTGGAAGGGTTTTGTTGATGGCATCTTTCATTGGACCAGCTATATAGTGGTAGTTATGAATCTGAAATGTCTATACCTAGCAAACCTGTACATTGAAGGGATAATATTTTAGTTGTCTCTTAAGTACCTGTATCTTAACTGTAGTGATGGAAGGGAAAACTTTCTGGTCAAACACCTGTAACTTAACAATCTATTGTACTGAGACTTTTTATTCTGAATGTTCCTAGCTACATAATAACAGATACTAAACCAAAACTAAAAAACAAAACAAAAACCCCAGCCACACTGAGAATATTGCCATGTTTTGATTTTAATTCAAAACACCTGAAATAAATAATTGGTTAACTAATACACCACTCTAGCAAAAAGGCATCATCAGATCCAAATAATAGCTTTTCACATAATCAGGACAACTGGGCATTTTTATTATAGGTCTAGTCTTAAATTTAGGTGAAGCTGCAGGGTTTACTTTTTTCTGGTTCAAATTTTTATCCAGTGTTATCCACAAAAAGAAAAGGCTCAAAGGGTTTTGAATCAATGATGATTTAACATGCAGGTTCTGGAGGGTTACCTCATAAGATTATCTTTAATCTAGTTCCATATGCTGGATATGCATTTGAACAATGGGCCAAGGGGAATGCCAAGGGTTAATCAGTGTTTGTTTGTTTGTTTGTTTGTTTGTTTTGGGGGGATTAAAACCTGTTTATGACACAGTTTCCTTCAAGGCCCATTGTGCGTGACACAGCTTGGAAAACTGAAGACCTGTACCACACTGTTCTATAAGATGAGATGAGATGCCATTTAGGTCATGTGACCCTTGGGACTTCCAGCTTTGGTGAGTGGAGCAAATTATGAGGCCACCAGAAATAACAAAATTAAGGTGTGTGCATGTGATGGGTTTATGAAACAAATATGCTGACTACTGCAGGGAAACCAATCAACTATGCCCAGAGATGAGTCAAGAGGGGAAGAAAGAGAATACAAAAAGGATGCCAGAGCAGCAAGGAATCCATGAGAGGGGAACTTGTGGCCATCATGGACAGAGGGCAAACCACCTGCCTGTCTCACCTGCTGGTTGAGAGTGGACCTTGGCCTTTGACCTTCAGGCTGCTGACATCTGACTTTCAAAAAAATTTCAGGATGAAGCTCACATACTGGCCAGATGTACCTTGACACTGACAGCTCATGGGTAGGTATAGAATTACTGCATTATTCTTATTCTTATCTGCTATCACTGTGTAGCAATAAAATTTGCTTATTATCAAATGGAGAGGCTGTGGTCAGTCTGAGGGTTTGGGTCCATCCAGAACAAGGTACAGTATCTGGGTCATAAATATAGTGCTGACACATTATACCTACAACCCTAATAAATAGCTTGTTTATGTGATAAGGCTGCAGTTCAGCAAGCACTTTAACATATCAGTATGGAGTGTTTCAGTGAGTTAGTTTTAATGGTAGCAACATTTTAACATGGCGTATGCTTCTTTTGAAAGACTTGGAGCTTCATCCATGCAAAGTATCTGGAGAGTAACTTTGTAATCTTTAAACTGAATGTATAAGATCATATTTCTGTCATGCACTAAAATGATGTATAGATAAGATCTACATAACAGTATGTGCCCCTGACTTATGAATTGGTATATAGTACAAATGGTTTCCAATTTAAGCTTTTAAATTTGTGCACAGTTTATTTAAGTTAAAGATGAACACTAATGTTCTGCTCCATTTTTTTTTTTTTCTCTTCTAAGAGTTGGAGTTGTATTGGAGTACATAAGCACAGAATCTGACCCTATGTATGTTTATCTTAACTACTTCCACCAAACCTAGCACTGTATAAATCTGTCCTCCTTTTTAATTTAGTCTAGGAATCTTGCTAGAACACACATAGCATGCTTCATATGGAGACCTCTGGTATTTCCTGATTTTTATTTGTGAGGTTAAAATTTTATATTTATTATGCTTTTGAGCCAGGACCCAAAGTTACACAGACACCATGTAACTATCATTCTGTATAGAAAGTTTTATGTAGAGAGATTTTATTTTATTTTTATATATCCTGGCATATCCCAGAGTCTCAGAGTAGCTTACAATAAATGGACAAAACCTACAGAAGATTCCCCAAGCAATGCCCTAAAACTTGACCTCTAATTCTCCTCCTACTCTCAACTTCCACTTTCCTAGCTGAACCCCAATATAAACAAACCCTCTGGGTAATCCTAATCACTAGCCATATCTAGATACAAGACTTTTTTTTTCCTATTTCCCCTTCCCTGACTTCCCGCTTCCCTGCCACCTCTTGAAAGGAGGTCTCTCTACCATCCACAAATGTCCTTTCCAAGCCTGTACCCCTTGTCATAGAGGGGCTGTGGCTGTCACCCCCCACCCCAATTCTCCCCAACCCAGAAAAGGCCTCCACATTTAACTCCCCTCCCTTCTCCTCCCCTCCACCCAATAAAGGCAACATTACATTTAAAACTACCTTAACAAAAAACTAAAAGAAAGACCATTGGCCCTCATCTCGATCACCACCAAAGGGTGCCCTTAATGTCCCTTGGCATCTGCCTGTCGGGGAAAACCTAACAGAATGAATCAGGCCCCAAGGTCACGGTGGGCCGGGGTGGTGTAGAGTCAGGAGATACGGACCTGGAGTGAATTGAAAGGCAAGAGGATTTATTTGACTTGTGCTTCAGTTCGAAGACCTAGTCCCAGGGCTAGTCAACAGCTCACTAATGGGGGATTCACACAATAAAACAAAAACTGTAACACGTAAACGATGAACCGCGTGACGCCAGTCCAAGGTGATGGACAATCGAGTGGTCGAAGGAGAAAGCCGAGGTGGGAAGCCAGGAGGTGATGCAGCGGAGACATCAGGTCAGTGGAGTGAGCCGAGTTGTAATTAGTGACAGAAGCCAAGGTCGATGATCTGGAACCGGCTTACAACAGAGTCCAAAAGGGTGTTCCAAAATCGTAGCCATTAGTCAGTACCAAGGTGAATCAGAAACCAGGCGAGCGTAGTCAAAACCGTGATGCAACTAGTAGTGCGAAATACCAAGTGAAGGAGGCGATCTATAGGCCCTAAAGCCTGACTGAGAGACAGTCCCTGCAGCAGCAGCCTCTGTCCTCAGCTAACACGATCTCCCCCCGAGGGAGGGGTTCACTGAACTTTTATATGAATTTGGTAGCCAATCAGAACCCTCTCCTCAGAGAAATTTCTAGTCAGATTACCTCATGTCAGGTTCTGACTGAGCATGCTCTCAGTCAGAAGCTGACACAATCTGAGCATGCATCTGTGGGGAAAGTAGGTCAGCAATGATTGACAGCTCCACAGGTCACCCAGCGGGCAAGGACTGGGTGAGCCTTGGAACTTTCCACTCACAGAGTCAAACCGTGCATGTCAGTCCAGCTCGTCTGTGTTGGCAGCACATACTCAAAATTTTGCTCTGACACTGCCCAGGGAGGCCTGCCAGATTTGTAGTGTCCGCAGACTTCCAAGGTAGACAAAACAGTGCCTGGGCTGTGCCCTAGCCTATCCCAAATTAGGAAGAGGGCATGACTAGTCAAGACAAAAGAAGTATTGAATATGTCACAACTAAATGTAAATGATGCATGCATTTATCTGTGGTTTGTTTTGGGGGGGGGGGGAGCTGGTCACTTGCAGAGTTAACAACCCAAATTCTGCTCCTAATTTTACCAATGTAAATCCCAAACCAGCAGTATGTGGTCCTATGGATTGTATTGGTCATACATGGTGTAGTTACAAACTTCAAGGTACCATGTTGATATTTTACTTGGGTGCCAGCTCTTGACCTGGAACTAGTATGGTGCTATATATGCATCAGTAAGCTCTGTTGAGAGCTTTTTGATTTGCCATTGCCTTGCAGAATATGAACATTAGTCACAGATATAAATTGGTCCAATATTCACTGAAGTAAGTGGTGGTAGTTGGTCTGATTTAGCCATTTTGTTTACCTAGTGGATCTGAAAGCAATCCTGAAAAGGATAGAAGCTTGTGGTGGAGGTCCTGAATTTGGACATCTAACCAAAGCAAGAAGCATCTAATTAAAGTCCCTTCACTGACGTTGTGTGGCTTTTAGCTCTGGCCTCTCAGTAAGAGGAGAAAAAAGTTTTAACTTGTAAAATAGTGGAGCCTGGCATGGCTATCTTAACTGTAATTTAAACTGTGTAAAACTAAAAAGGGTCATAACATGGTTCAGCTACTTGTAACAAAATTGGGAATGGTACAGGAGGGCTGTTGCAACAAGGAGACAAACTGTATTCTGCCAGTAAACATTTTGTTTGAACGAATCTACAGTGTGCTATGGCTATGTCCTAAAGAAAGTGTGAGATTAAATCAGTGGATCAAAACTGGCCTACCTAGTGAACAAAAGAGAAGATGGGCTATTCTGCTCATTGTTCACGTGGTAGCCCATATAAAAAGACTTTAGAGGAGGAAAAAATCGCCCTTCCTAGTGATTTGAAAGGACTGGTTCACATCAGGCTTTTGTCCCATATTTCTTAAGCTTCAGAAGCCTCAACTGAAACATGATGTTAGTACATCCACTGAGGATGCCTGCCCATCAGCAGTGCACCAGAAGAGACATTGCCCAAAGAGAGAAGGACCAGGCTCTGTGTTCCACCCTGTAAACTTCCTCTAGTTCAGTCTGTCTTGGCTTCTAGACCTGTCAGACTATTTTCAGCTCATAACTAAACAACAGAACTCTTTTTGAAAGTACTGCTCAAGAGAACATGATTTTAACTGGTAGCCTGTGAAAGACCAAGCTTGTTCTGCATAGCCACTTCCTTTCAGCTTCAAATAGGGTATCTTGATTTGATTACATCTATTTTGTGCAACCTAGTAAAGTCCAAATTTTGGCCAAAAAATGCATGCTGCATTTACTGCAGTAAACACACAGGTTATAATTTAACTTAAATCTCTGAGTCTTGTTTACCTGTTGCATGCTGTACAGGGACAAAGTTGAATTAACATCTTATTCCATCAAAATAACTTGCCAAACAGTGGGTGCATCTACATGTGTCTATCATTTTACAGTTTATTACTCCAGGGAGAGTATTTGCATGTGTGCCCAAACCACAGCACATTGAGCCAGGTTACAGAAGCCCTGGCTGGCAAGAGGCCCAGCAGCCAGCCTATCAACCCAGGGGGAAGTTAGAGCCCAGGGAGGGGGGGACCCCTATACACACTGCCTCTTGGCCCACAAGTTCCTGTGCATCTCTGGTCTGGGCCCCCAGAGAGTGGCAGCAATGGTGGCTTTGAGCCCTGTGCTCCTGTGAAGGCAGCTGTTGCTGGCGGGCAAGCATGGGATTCCCACAGAGCCACCTCTCACAGCCCTCGGCCCACACCACACTGCATGCCTGACCCCAGCCTAGTCTGCTGGAGCCAAAGCCTCATCCAGTGCCACAACTACTGCTGAGCTGGGCATAGCCACTGTTCCTCTTCTTGTACTGCCTGGACCCCTGCCAGGAGCTTGTGGGTCTAGTAGCTCTTTTCAGGCTTGAAGGGAGCCCAGGAAGCATGGGGAGGAGAAAGGTGGCTCTTCCTAGTGCTGGGCACAGCTTGGGCTCTGGCAATGCTGTGATGGGGACAGGCATGCAGTATGGTGAAGGGCAGGGGCTGTGGGAAGTGGCCCTGCAGGAATCCCACCCCTGCCTGCCAACAGTGGCTACCTCTATGGAGACACAAGGCATTGGACCACAGTCATCACCACTCCCTGGGGGGCCTGGATTGGGGATTCGTGGGGACCTGTGGGTTTGGAGGCAGCTCCATGCCAGAGCTCCTAGATGGTACTGCCCCACTCCAAGCCAAAGCCATGGGGCCTGAGGGCGCCAGGCAGCCTCACCGTGGATCAGCACCACCCTCTTTGGACCCTGGCGCTGCCAGCCCAACTGTTTGGGGACCTGGATGGGTGGTTGTGGGTGCAACCTCCCCTCCCCTACCTTCCTGCTGCAGCCACCCAGAGCCCACACCCAGGCTGCCCTCTGGCTCATGTGGACTGCCAGCACTACCCTATGGAGGGGCAGGGGCTAGAGATGGTGATGATGGTAGTGGGGCAAAGCAGCCTGGGCACAAGCTTCAAAACCATGGGCATGATTAATGTATTAAAAAAACTAATGTGTCAGTGGGTTCTTGCATTAGTCACACACTAATGGCGATTTAACTGGCAGCCCTAGTTCATAGATGACATTTAACCTTTCTGACTCCTTTTATAAGCACTTTTTTTCTTTAACTTCTAAAGTTTGAATGAAAGCTGTAAGGTTGTAAACCAATATCTAAGTCATAATAAATTACCTAAGAGGCAGATGATTTAGCTAAAAAAAAAATTGAGTGAAGCAAATATATCAGTGTACATATCTCTTTGAGTGGGGGGAGGGGGGGTATAGCAACAACTCATTCTATAGTATTCAGTGGCAAAACAGGATGAAAACCAGACTTCACAGTTGTTTTGACTGTAAACATTGGGATGAATTCCCCAAAAAATTGGTTTTTGTGGGACTTTTTTTTTTTTTTCATGTAGAAAAACTTCTACCACTTGACCACTGAAATCGACAGCTCTTGCTTCTCACTTGTCTTCAATAAACTTTAAGCAAGAATAGGGTGTCACTTTTCTGTCTGTTCCACTAAGTGTTCCTCTTCTCTCATTGCTTTTTCCTCCCTTAGTCATAACTATTTCCATGGTGCTTTGAGGGTAGTAAACAGATGTGCTTGGTTGGATGCTATGCATAAACTTTGAAGACATGGCACTGAACCAGGGTATGAAGGAAAACAAATTGGGACACGCAAGAAAAATTTGTGTCCATACAATTCCTAACATAAGAGCTGCAATTCTTGCATGGCTTTTTCCAGGCAGTAAGTCAAATAATAGATGGAAATATAATTTCTCTGGTTTGAGGGTAAAAAGACTTTTAGAGGCTTCTGGGCCTCAGTTTAGGCAAATGAAATTGAACCAAAACAATGGGCTAATTTTGGGGGGGGAGGGGTTGTTTTGAGTCTGGCTTCAGTCATGGAACACAGATGCTACTGGTCAGTCTGCTCATTGTTGCATAGATGAATGTGAGGAATATTTATCTTTCCTCACTTCATAAGATTTAGTCATGACAAGGTTTTCAAAAACTAGTTGACATAACATTGCACTGTTCTATAGTATGATGACATTAAAGCAAACTGGAGAAAGAGACTGTGATGGAAAGGACCAAAGGTAGAGAACTACTTGTTCTGTCTGTGAGTTAAGGTGTGATTAATTTTTTTTTTGTTTTTTGTTTTTTTCTTTTAAACTTGCTGTATTGAATCTTGGGGATGGAATGATGTCAAATTTACAACAAAGTATATTGGTTGAAGGCAGTACCTTGAAGGCATGTTGTTATGGAAGTTAATATCATAAGAAACGATAATAGTCACAATAGTCCATTAGAGGACTGTGCAGTCAGCTCGCTAGCTTTATAAATCGGGGAATAAAAAAAAATCCCTTCATATTTCACAAAGTGTGAACTACTTTTTACCCTTAACTAAACAGAATTAGTCTTACAGGCTTTGAAAGCCTTGGATCTCAGGCCACTTCCTATACATACTACAGCTAATAATTCATTTCTACCATCCAAAATTCTTATGGATTGTCTTTTTGTGTTTTATAGCACATCTTTTTCTTTCCCACTAATTAGATTTGAAGGTAGCAGTTCAAATGTTTTTTTTTTTCCAATGGGCATAGGGCCAGATTCTCAAAATGGTTTAAATCTTAAAACTTCAGTGACTGTCACCAGTGGAAGCTTTGGCCCAAAGAGAATAAATGGATTCTGGCATCCTTCCTGAACTCAGGACCTCCATATGACTTAAATTCAACCACATCTCCAAACCAGGCAGTTGTTACATAAGTGTTAGTGATGGTGGTGAGAAGTAAGTAACTTCATGCTAAACTGCAAGTGCTGTGTAGTGGAAGTCACTGTGGAAGAAAGCTTCAAAGATCTTTTCTAAAACTTGGAGGGTGGGCAAGAAAAAAGGGCTGCAATTATTTAATCCATAGTGTCTATCCATGAGACTGCACATCTTTAAAAAGGTACATTTTTCCACTGGTGGGTTGTGTCTACCTGACATATAGAAAATAGCACCTGGTAGTTTTATTACAAAGCTGTGATGGACTGGAACTAGAGAGCTCAGCTCTAGGGGAAACCCCAGGAGTCATGCAATAGCCCCTGCTGCCATTAATACTTCTCTTCCTCTGTCAATACAGAGCAAACAGAGAGGATCAGTTCACTATGTGGGGATTATCAAATAAGACCCATCTGGACTGTTTTGTCTATAATGCCATCCACCTAGAGTCTATCAAATAACTTCAGTCAGCTGTGGAATCTCTATGACCTCTTTTTCTTTGTGACTGTGTTTCAGTTCAATTCCACAGAAGCTTTTTCATTTTAAAGAATACATTATAAAATGCCAGCATTCAGGGATGGGCATTGAAACTGGAAGTTGTATTTTCTCACCTCAAAGGGTAATAATAAAGTACCTTTGAAACAGAGAGCATCACACACTTTTCCTAAAGAGCAAAATTGATGAGCACTTAACAAAAGGTACTTTGCATACCTGTATGTAAGAAAAATAAGGCATTATTAAAGGGAACAAAGACATTGTAGAGCTGTCATAATCAGGATAAGCAGTCTGCAGGCAGTTAATAAGTCAGTTCCCCCCACCCCGCCCTCCTCCATCCCTTGAGGGGAGAGCCTTTCAGCTTGGTGTAAGGAAGCAGGAAAATGGAACCCTTTGGGGCCAGGAAGCAGTAAACAGGCCAGCTTCCAGGTGAGTTTGCTATGGAAGGTGTGCTTGGAAGAAGGGCAGTAAGAGAAAAAGCAGATCAAGAGACCCAAGGAAATAGCTGGAGGATGTTGCAATGCCAGAGCCACTGCCACTGCTCTGCTTGCACCTGTGAGGCTTCTGCCCAGGCATGACTGCACCATTGAGGCTTCTGCTTAGATCCAGGTTTGGTGCTGTAGAGACTGCAGCTTTCTGGTTCTTTCCCATGATGGCCAGGTTGTGGGGGAGAAGGGGTGCCTGCAGATTGAGTGGTGCCTCCTGGTGGTGTCTCTCAAGGGAAAAAGCAAGAGAGCTACAGGAGGAGTTGACAAGGCTCTGAAGCATCCTCTGCCATGAGGAGTTCATTGAATCAATGCTAGAGGAGACCTTTGGGACTGTGGAGGAAGAACTGCCAGAGATGGTGATAAAGAAGAGAGAGGACATGGACTCCCAGGAGGGTGGAAGTTGGAAGCTTGTGACCTGGCAGTTGGCAGAAGTTTTCACCTTCTACCTGCAGCAGTTCATCTGGAGAACAGATATGCAGCCCTATCACCAGGGAGAGAGGAGCATGTTTAATTGGCAGAGGAGGACAGACAAGAGCACACCAATGTGGGAAGGATTAAGACAACCGCTACCATGAAGCGATGGTGCTCAATAGAGGGAGCCATCTGCTGACCTGACTTGTTGTCCTGGGAAGCCTGCAGCCTGCCTGGATCCAAGATGCCATGGAGGGATTACCAAGTCCCACCTGACCCTCTGACTACCACCCCACACTGTTTATTCATGTGGGCACCAATGATCCTTCCAGGGTAGACCCTGAGTGGATCAAAAGTGACTACAGGACTCTGGGGTAAAGGGTGAAGGGGTCTGGGGCTCAGGTTGTGTTCTTTGACCCTTCCTGCCAAGGGAAAGAGTGGTGTCATCAGCAGGGCTTTGGCTTCTTCAACTCTAGGGTGTTCTCCCAAGAAGGATTGCTGGGAAGAGATGGGATCCACCTGATGAAAAGAGGGAAGTGCACCTTCTCAGACAAACTTGCTAACCTAGTGAAGATGGCTTTAAATGAGGTTTGCCAGGGGGTGGAGACCAAAGCCCTGGGGGAAATGGGAGACCTGGAGGAAGAGCAAGCAGGAAGGGGCAACAGGGGAGGTGCTCTCACTTCCTGAGAAATTGGAGCAATCAACTAATTACCTTAGGTGCCTGTGCATGAATGCATGGAGTCTACAAAATGAGCAAGAAGAATCAGAACTCCTTGCAGTCTTATCCAGTATGAAACTGGTGATAAGCCTGTTGAAAGCCTCTGGGTTAAGGTTAGAGGGGAGAGCAGCAAGTTTGTTGCAGTGGGTATCTGCTGTGGATCACCAGACCAGTAGGAAGGGGTGGATGAGGCTTTCTTCAGACAGCTAGTGGAAGCTTCCCACTCACAGGCCATGGTTCTCACGGGGGGATTTGAATCACCATGACATCTGCTGGGAGGGGAATACAGCAGTATGTAGGCAATCCAGGAAGTTTTTTGTACCGTGATGGAGACCACTTTCTGGGGCAAGTGCTGGAGTGGCCAACTAGGGGCCATGTTCTTCTTGACCTGCTGCTCACAAACAGGGATGAATTGGTGGGGAATGTAGTAGTGGACAGCAATTTGGGCAGTGACCATGAGATGGCTGAGTTCAGGATCTTGAGGAAAGAAAAGGAGAGCAGCAGAATAAGGACCCTGAACTTCAAAAAAAAAAAAAAAAAGAAGGCAGACTTTGCCTTACTCAGGGAACTTATGGTCAGGAGGCTAATCCTGAGAAAGAAAGGAGTCTAGGAGAGCTGGCAGTACTTGAAAGAAACCTTACTGATGGAGCAGGAACAAACCAACCCAGTGTGTGGGAAGACTAGAAAGTCTGGCAGAAGACCAGCTTGGCTTAACAAAAACTCTTCAGTGATCTAAAACACAAAAAAGGAAGCTTACAAGAAGTGGAAACTTTGACAAACATCTAGGGAAATGTATAAGAATATTGCTCAGGCATTCGGGGATGAAATCGGGAAGGCCAAAGTACAATTGGTGTTGTGGCTAGCAAGGGACATGAGGGGTGATAAGGCTTTCTACAAGTATTTCAGCAACAAGAGGAAGATGGAGGGGGGGAAGTGTGGGTCCCTTACTGAATGAAGAAGGCAACCTAGGGACATGATGCAGAAAAGACTGAAGTACTGTTATGCCTTTCTCATCTCAGTTTTTGTAAGTAACGTTGGCTTTTGGACTACAGCACCTGGCAATACAGTTTGGAGGGAAGATGAGTAGCCAACAGTGGCACAAGAACAGGTTGGGGAATATTTATAAAAGCTGAACATGTACAAATCCATGGGGCAGGATGGAATGCACCTGAGGGTGCTGAGGAAGTTGGCCAATGTGATTGCAGAGCCACTGGCCATCATGTTTGAAAACTCATGGCAATCAGAAGAGATCCCAAAAGATTGGGAAATGGCAGATATAGAGCTCATCTTTAAGAAAGGGAAGGAGGAGGATCCAGGGAACTACAGACTTGTCAGCCTCGCCTTCAGTCCCTTGAAAAATCATGGTGTAGGCCCTTTTAAGCACTTGGAGAAAGTGATTAGGAACAGTTGTCCTTGGTGAAGCCATGCTGAGTCATGCCTGACCAACCTGATTGCCTTCTGTGATGAGGTGACTGGCTCAGTGGATATGGGAAGAGCAATGGACGTGATGTATCTTAATTTTAGCAAGGTTTTTTGTACTGTCTCCCACAACTTTCTTGCAAGCAAACTAAGGAAGTTGGTAGTGGTGATTGGAAATCCTGCAAGGTCCTGGATGATCTCTCCCATGGGCCAAGTAAAGAATTATAAATGGATCCATTGATAGCTAAGATGGCCAACTCTAGAGCCCACAGACTCTTTTAGATGCCATTGGTAGTGGTTAAAGGGAGGGTTGGACCATGGATTTCTCAGTCTTGTTACCTTTCCTTCTATTACTGTCACTTTTCTGCCTTCAAGGTGAGACAATCTTCCTGAAAGTAAGATGTACCTTCTCTCACAAAGCATTGCCATGCAGCCCTGCCTTGGGCTAGTTTTTCTGAATTTGTGGAAGCATTTCCTCTTCCCCCTACATGTCCTTTGTCCTTGGCTGAGTTGGCAGTATAGCAGTTATTTTTGAAAACATACATCAGGCATGCATTATAGTGCCCTGTCCACCACAGCTGATGTTGAGTAATTAATACTTCCATACTGGTGGTGTTGGCCTCAGTGAGGACACTGGCATTTGTGTGGTGATCCTCCCATTATGCCAAAGATCTTCCAGAGGTAACACTGATGTTCTAGGCTTTTCATGTGGTCTCAATAGGTCACCCAAGCTTCACGGCCATACAGAAGAGTTGGGAGTACCACAGCCTTATAAGTAAGAGCTTGTTTGATTCTTGAAGTTCGGATCATTGAACACATAATGATACAGTCTTCTGAAGGCAGAGATGGCCCAACCAATCCTATACTGAATTTCCTCATTGATGTTGGCCTTCTTTGAGAGGTGGCTGCTGAGGTATGCAAAGTGTTCAACATTCTCCAGCTCCTGACCATTAGTGAGGATCTTTTACTGGGTTGAAGCAGAATGCTAAAAAGTACCTTTGTTTTTTCCACTGTTAAGGGTCCATCCCAAGCACTGATGTGCTTGAGAGAAGCAGTTAAAAGCTGTTTGTAAGTCTTCCTCCATAAGTCCAATGACAGCACAATCATCAGCATACTGAAGTTCCAGAGTAACTGGTTTTAACAAGGAGGCTGAAGAAATTTAAAAAGGTCCCCATGTATGCTGTGCTTGATGACGATGCCTTGTGGCAGTCAGTCATGGATAAGCATCTTGATTGCAAGAAAAAGGAAAAACGGAACTAGTGCAGTCATGTACCCCTGCTTGACGCCAGTTTTAAATGGCAGAGGACTCCATAAGGGAGCCACTGCATAAGACGGAGGAAGTCATCTTATCATGAAGATGACTTAGTGGCGATAAATTTCCCTGGGCAGCCAAACCGCAATAGTATCTTCCATACAGCCTTGAAGTTAACAGTGTTGAAGGCTTTGGTTAAATCCATAAAGGCCATATACAGTTCCTGGTGTCATTTCAGCAGTCTTCCTAGAATTTCCAGCCTGCAAAAATCCATGTCCAGAGTGTCTCTTGATGGTCTGAAGCTGCATTGAGACTTGGGAAGGATTTCTTCAGCAAGAAGAAACAGTCATGTCAGCAGAATTTGAGCAAGGCTCTTTCTAGCAATGAAGAGGTTAATACCTTGAAAGTCTTACTGTGGAAACTAATCTCCCTTTTTATAAATGGTGAAAATATTGGCATTCCTAAGGTCAGCAGGAACTTCCCCAGTGTAGCAAATTTTGAGAAGCTGTCAGTGGTGATGCACATGCACCCCTTGACAGCCAGCTTTCCTAGGCAGTGGGGGGGGGGCAGACAAAAAGCACTGGTGCTGCCCCCCCCACAAGCAAGAGCATCAGGAGAAGCTGTCCCCCTGTAGCTAATCGTGCTCACCCGGAAGTGCCAGTGGTGCACTGCTGCCACTTGCAGGTCAGCAAGATCAGCGATAGGGAGACTCTCCTGGTTGTTGACTGTCTGCTGGGGGGGCAAGTTCCCTCCCTGACTCAGGAGACATCAGTTGCCCATGAACAGTGTGTAGAACTTGTTGGTCATAGTTTCCCCACCAGCTTTGAAGACCTCAGCTGGTATGCTATCAGAGCCAGAAGCTTTGTTGTTCATCATCTGTCTTATCACCTGGTAGACTTCTTCAGCGGTTGGTGGACTAGCAAGTGCTTCCTTTACTGGATTTCATGGTTTTGTCAGCCACCATCAATTTCTGAGTTCAGGAGCTTTTTGTGGTGCTCCTTCCAGTGGTTTGTGTTGGACTCATTGTATCTGAGGACTGTTCTGCCATCTTCAGCTCTAAGCAGAGTGAATCCACAAGAGCTTGGTCTATACATAGTCTTGATTGCATTTGAAGAGGCTCCACATGTCACGATTGTCAGCAAGTTGCTGGATTTCTTTCACCTTCTCTTCCCACCATTTGTTTTTGATTTTTCTCAACACTTCCTCTGGACCTCAGCCTTAAACTATTGAAAAGTTCCCTGCTTCTGACTGAACATAGGTTGCCAGTCACAAAGGTTTTCTCATCTGATTTGAGAAGGGCTTTGATCTCAGTGTTGCTTTCATGAAATAAGTCCTGATGGTGTTGGGTAATATAAAGCCAATTGGTGCCATGCAAACAACATGGATGGCTTCCTTTAAACTCTAAAGCAAGTCACCCATGATGCTTGCATGGCACCAGGTTCAACATAAGTGTTTATTATGTTGAAGTTCAATATAAGTGTTATTTTCAATATTAATATGAGCAGCTTTCTTGTTAAGATATATTGGAGGGACTTGGTATCTAGGGGTCTGAAGGCATTTGATGTACTGTCTTCGGACTGATTCAGGTTTCTTTCAATGCTTCAACAGAAAACTAATGGACATGACTTATCTTACCAAGTGCTGATATGTCCGGAAATCATCAGCTCCTCTCATAACATGCATGATGTGAATATTGTAAAAGGATGTCATGTAAAAAGATAAGTGTTTGAGGAGGTGCCATTGTTTTGAGTGGGGGTGTTATCATGTTGTCTTGTACCTGTCACATTGTCTCAAGATGGTGTTAGTAATGACTAGGGTTCTAGATTTTCCCATTTCCCATGGAAAAACAGAGAAAATGATGGATTTCCCATCTTCACTGGAGAATGTGGATTTTCTGAAACCCACAGATTTTCCACTTTTTTTTGCGCACACACAAAAAAAGAGCACTGCAGGCTGGGAGAATTCCAGCCTGCAAGAGCTGATTGCAAAAAGGGTAGGAAACCTCCAGCCCTGCCTGGAGGGAGCTTTTCTTGGAACTAAGAACATCAAGGCCTTCCCTTCTCCCTCTAAGGTGCGCATGTGTGCGGCCATGCATGATTTAAAATCTTGCCACACACTAACTTAAGGCTGCGCACCCACTCAGAAAGGACCTGGATGCAGAGCACAGTGGATGCACCAGGGCCAGCGCAGGATACTTACCAGAGGTAAGCTTAGGCAGCAACTCTGCCCCAGCTCCAGCCCCTGCCTTGCTTTGGGGAGGAGTGCCTCCTCACTTCCCAAGGTGAGGCAGGGATGGAGACTGGGGCTGGCACTGGGGAACTGCTCCACTCCCCAGCTCCAGCCCATTCCTCCCAGGACAATGTGATATGCTGCCACACTTACCAGGGGGCAGGGCAGCTGTTACTGCTGCAGGCTGCAGCTGGAGCCTACATTAGCCCCCAGCCCCTGCCTCACCTCTGGGAGTAAGGAGGCACACGGCATCAGACTAGGCCCCGTGTGGGGCATAAGAGCTCCTTGGTCTCCAGGCCCCTGGCCCTGTTCCATATGTTGTCCAGGTCCCCTGGGGTCTCTGGCCCAGACAAGGCTCCTCTCCGTCCACCCGTCCCAGTCCCCGGGGTCCCTGATCCCAGACAAGGCTGATCACACCCCACTACAGTCCCAGGGTCCCTGACTCTTATACAGATTTATGCAGGCTTTATGCACCTGTGGGGACTGCAGCAGGGTGTGCCGAAAGGAGGAGGTGGGACCACAGCAGGAAATTTGGTCCCAAGGCTTGCCTCAGGCTCAATTTCTTTTAATGGAGCCTGTAAGGTTGGGTACAGAGGGCTGGGAAGTTGTGGGGCAGGGCTGGGGAGGAAGATGGGTGGGGGCTGAGCTGGGGGGGTGCAGATGGGAAGCTGGCTGGGAACAGAGGGAGTGGGGAGGTATTGGTGAAAGACATGGAGTGCTCAGCCAGTTGCACATGGATCATGAGTGGCACCATCCGCCCAACCAGGCTCAGCATCTCCATGTGCATCCCTTAAGGGCTGATTAGCACAGCACTCTAGTTCTACGTGCTGCTGGCTGAGTGGGCACTCCTTCAGGGTGCTGGATTGGGGAGCCAGGAGGCATTGAGGGAAGACATGAAGTTCCTGTCTGGCTAGTGGCATGTGGAACTGGAACAGCACACTGTCTGCTCTTAAGGGAAGCTCCACATGGAGGTGTCGTGCCCATAGAGCTACTCTGGTTCCACATGCCACTGGCCGGGCAGTTGCTCCATGTGGGGCTTTCCACAACATCTCTCCTCCCCTCAGTCCAGGTGGATAGGCAGAAGGGGATGGAGTACAACCCAGGGTGCAGCAGTGGCGTCTCCCTTGGCGCATTCCCATAGTTTCCTTCTTTTCTAAGGGAGGGGTGTGTGGGATGTTGCTTGTCTCATGCAGCACACTGTGGTGCCTCCCCATCCCCCATCTTGGCTTGCTCTGTCTTCTCCCAGTAGTGGGGTTGAGGGGGGTGAGGGCAGTGGTGTCCCTTTGTGGACCACACACATGGCCTGGGGGCGGAACGGCTTGCACATGGCAGCTGGGACACTGTAAACCCTGCTGGGAGCAGCCTGGGTTCCAGCAGCTACCCAGAGCTGGGGTAGTTGCTGACAGCCACAGAGCCTGGGCTGGGGGGCATGGGGCACAAGCAGGGCATCCTGCCATATACCCCCTTCCCTCATTTTGTTTTTTCTATCACCTTCCAAGGTAGGCACTGTGGTGTTTTTCAGCACTCCGGCCAAAAAACATTGCCTACCCCTGGCCTATGAGCCTGCCTAGCCCCCTCCCTCTCCACCTCCTACATGCTACAACTGCATGAAGTGTTAAGCAAGCTTTGGAAATGGGCATTTGGAACTAGTTTACTTTAAGCAGTTGTAAGAATAATATCACTGCTTTCTTAGTGGACTCTTTACTTAGAGCTGCTTACATGCATTTAAGTCCATTCTCTGTTAAGCGTATAGACTAAAGGAGTGAAAGAGAAGTGTGATAGAAACTGCAAAATCAGAAAGACACAGGATTTGTGAGAGAGCAGTGGGACAAGTCTCTGTGGTAGCAGTGAGTAGATAATTTTATCTTTGTTTTCATGTGAGCCACATGGCAGGACTTTACGAGCACTTGTGGTGCTTGGGCTAGGTACCAGATGATTGGAAGATGGCCAATGTGGTCCCCATCTTTAAAAAAGGGAGGAGGGAGGACCTGGGTAACTATAGGCCCATCAGTCTTACCTCAATTCTAGGGAAACTCTTTGAGAAGATCATCAAGGAGCACATCTGCAATGGGCCGGCTTCAGGGATGATGCTCAAGGGCAACCATCACGGTTTCATTACGGGCAGGTCATGTCAGACCAACCTGATTGCCTTTTATGATTAGGTCACAAAAGCATCGGATGCAAGTGTTACCATGGACGTAGTCTTTCTGGACTTCAGCAAGGCCTTTGACACCATCTCCCACCCCATCCTCATTAAAAAACTAGGCGACTGGCATTGATGTCTACACAGTCAGATGGATTGCAGATTGGCTGAAGGGTCATACTCAGAGGGTGGTGGTGGATGGGTCATATTCGACCTGGGGAGAAGTGGGCAACAGAGTCCCCCAGGGCTTAGTCCTTGGGCCCGC
>NW_017728950.1:28152304-28159762 GCF_001723895.1 Crocodylus porosus
TCTGGAACCAACTTCCAAGGGAAGTGGTGCTGGCTCCTACCCTGGGGGTCTTTAAGAGGAGGCTTGATGCCTACCTAGCTGGGATCATTTGAGCCCAGTTTTTCTCCTGCCCAGGCAGGGGGTCGGACTTGAAGATCTACAAGGTCCCTTTTGACCCTACTTCTATGATTCTATGATAGTTTAAATAAATTATTGGCAGTTTTAATGAAGACTGAACTGGTCACTTCAGTTTAATTGGTAGGATAACTAGTGACCTCCATTTAACCAGTAACTCTGGTTTAACCAGTGACACAAGTCTAACTGGTGACCCCAGTGATTTTTGTGGCTTGATTCCCATTGTGTTTCAGTAGGACAGGGCAAATAATGGTTCAGGGCCAAATCAAAACACTAGCTCTTTTAAGTTTTTTGGTTCAGTTCCAGCTTGACTCCCAGTGGGAGCAGGGGGCAGTGGAACAGACACCCAGGGATGCAGCAAACTTTCCTGCAGTGGAGGTGTTCAAGAGGAGACTGGTCTGCCACCATTCAGGGATGTGCCAATGCTCCTGCTGAGGCTTGGCCCTGGATGGTCCTAGATACAGGGTGTGCCCATCTGGCTCAGGGTCAGACTGCTGCATTGGGCTCAGGAATGAGTTTTCCCTTGGTCAGATTGGTATAGACTGGGGGGGCAGGGGGGTTGCTTTCCTCTGCAGCAGGGCCAGGGCTTCTGCTTGGACTCTCTCAGTAGCTGCTGAGTGGTTGCACTGGGCCAAGCCCCACAGGCAGTGCCAGCTGGCACCCGGCAATTCTGTGTTGCCCTCAGATGCCTGCCTCCATGCTTCAAGGCTCCAGTAGGGCTTGCCACAACTTGCTTTAGGGTGGGGAAAGGCTTCCCACCTTTCTGCTTGGAATGAGGAAGTTCTTCTCCTCCCAGCCCCAACAAAAATGCAGGGCTTGCTTGCTTTCTTTTTTTCCCCATGGAAAACACTTGATTTCACACTTTTTCCATGAAAAAAGTGCAACTGTGAATTCAGTTAATCCCTATGTACAAGGGCCCATGTGTTGATTCCTATCAAATTGTTACTTCAGTCTCCAGACATTGCATTTAAGTCCAGAAAAGATGATATAGACTGTGAAACTTGTACTTAAAGACCATGTTGCTCACTTTGGCAAGGATAAATTTCATACTGATGGTACTGTGATGCTCTGTACAACATGCAACAAGGCTGTAGATCATGATAGAAAGCAGACTATAATAGACCACATGGAAAGTACTAAGCACAAACGGAATGAAAAGAAATGACGAGAGGATACAGAAAAAGCAGCGTCATCAAAGAAACAATTCAGTGACTGCAGCATTCTAGTGTTCTACATCTGCCAAAGCTCACTGTGTCACCATCACCTTGGACTTTATTCAAATACGTTTAAAAGCAAACATTCCTCTGCCTAAAATGGAGTTAACCTGTTGTCAGGGATTTTTTGAGCAAGTACATTAATAGAAGTGGTGCCATGCTCCTGTAGGTCCAGTTATATTCCCACTGGCCAGTTTTTGAAGAGGAGAAACAGCGCCGCCATAATGAGTTTAAGGGCAGCTTCATTGCTGTGGCTGCCAACGAAACAACTGACTTCCAAAAAAAACTCCCCCAAGTCTTTAACATTTTATCTCAGGTGTTCAACGCACAGCCTCCTAAGCATGCTAACGTTCCAACACCAAAGCTGGTAAAGACAGTGCCTGAGGAAAGTTAATCATGCTTCCATTGCACAAGCCTTGATTTCTTGCTTGATGGAATTCACCATCCCACTTGAGCAAATATTGGCATTTGTAAAGATAATGTGAGCTACATGATGAAGGCTTGGAACAATTTGCTTTGTCGTCTGTAATCAAACTGTACATATTTATTGCTATGCACATAGAGTTGCTTTGGCAGGAAATGCTTGAAAGTCTCTCACATGTAAGTGGATCACTTCTTTGCTTTAATGAATCACTTTTAGTGAAAGCTCCAGCTCATCATGCACAGTTCTTGAGACCTGGAGAAACAGAATGGTGATTCTGCAGCACTTCCAGCAGAACTAGGTGGAACACATGGTTCAATTGTGTCCAGTACTATGCACAGTACTCCTGGCTCTGTCATGGGTTTGTGAAATATGAACGAACAGGAACTAGCCAGCCTGTTAGCAGTAGCAGACCTGCACAATGATGTGAAGTACATTGCAGAGAACTGTGGACACCTCATGACAGCACTGGACCTCTTACAGTCCCAAAATGCCAAGTACACAAAGTGTACAACACTGTCTTGGATTTAATTTGGTGGTTGGAGTGTCTTGTCTTAGCAGGTGCTAAATGTGAAAGGATTCACAGCTGTTCGGAGCACTGCTGGTAAACTAACACAGTACAGCATGAAAAGTAAGCAGCTGGTCATTGACTTCTTGTCCATGCTGTTCAAGCACTGGATCCTAAACAAATTGGTTCTGTTTGTGAAACTGAAATCAGAACTCAAAGCCGTCCAATGAGTGCAGCATGGAATGGCTAGTGTATTTAGGAATTGTCAAAGATGGGTTTGCAGCTGCAGAGGATCCTATTCAGTTCTGGATGGCTGTTTTGAAGACCACTGCATATTTTGCCAGGTTGCATGGTTCTTCAGCAACTGACTATAAATTCAGCTGATATGGAAAGAAGTTTCACCAAACTTGGGGTTCTTTTCAGTGCTCAGCATCAACATCTGAAAGCTGCACTGTGGAGGCCCTTATCTAATCACATTAAAACACGATGTACTAGCTAAGGTGCAACAGAGTTCCTCCCCTCCTCACCAAACCCCCTATATTTTTCATTTGCTATGTGCTTTAATGTGCAGTAGCCTATTTTAGTGGGCATTAAAGCATCATGTAAAAAGCCATGCAATTGCATGAATGAGCAGTAAAATAGGTTACTGTGCACTAAGCATCACTTTAAAAATGCACACTTTCAGTACTGCACGTTTTAGGGGAGGCTAATGCGCATTTATTTAGTACCTCACATTGGAGGGTACCTATACATGAGTGCAGAGGCTGCTCTGACATGATGGAATACCAGGACATCAGAGGAGACTCAAGTAGCTGAGTCTGCTGGAGTGTCTCCTGTATCAGTGTCCTCCCACTTAAAAATGGTAATGCAGGTACCTGAACTAAAGCTTGTTGAATGAGCTTTAGTTCAAACACCCCTACTACCATTTTAAGTGCAGGGACACTGATACAGGAGATGCAGCAGCACTTTTATTAACGCTACTCTCTGAGCCACTATTTAAAGCACTGCCACCCCTCTACTCCTGGAGCATGAATAAAAGTGCTCATAGGTACTAAATGTAATGAGCATTAAGAAAAGCAATCAACGCATGTGAAACAGGCCATTTATTAAACTTCACCATAAGGTTTACTCATTCTTCTGCGGGGGGGGGGGGAGGGAAATCATTTTTGCAGGTATTTTAGATTAGACAAAAATTGTGAGTGAGACTTTTCTGACTTGGGAATTCTGATCAAGGAAGAGAGGGGCTACAGCAGGGGTGTCCAACCTTTTTGAATGTGGGGCCAGATCACAAACTTTTTATGACCCAGTGGGCTGGCAAGCCATATTCAAAGACCTCACAGGAAGTGGTATCACATCAGGAAGTGATGTCATGTGACCTTTGACACCAATGAAGCTGCAGGAAGTGACAATGAAATGGGTCTGGAAATGTGGTTTAAAATCCAAAATAAAAACAATATAAAAGCAACAATGAAATAGTACTAAACACTTGACTAAAAGAAACACTGGCAAATAATGAAAGAAGCATAATACAAGTCAACAGATCAAAGGTGGAAAAATTACCAGCCAGAGTGGAAACTAATCAAAGGTGGAGAGATGTGTCCTGGCAGGAGACACCTGTGTGGCACTTGCAGCCTCCACCGCTCACTGTCTTGCAAGGGGCTGGAGGGAGCAGGGGCTCCTCAGTGCATCTGAGAGGCTGCGAGAGAGACTTTCGGCTCAGCTGGGCACAGCCACAGCTGCAGCTGGGCACGAAATGGAGTGGGGCAGCGAGAGCTGCTGCCACACACAGGAGCCCCAGCTTGGGTTCCTCTTTGTCCCCCCCAGCCACAGCCTCCCTGGGATGGACGGCAAAGGTGCCCTCCGCTCTGCTGCTGCCCACCTCACTGCCCCGGTGGCTGCATGTGCCCACGCTGCCTCCCATCCCCAGCAGCACATGAGAAGCAGCCCCCTCAGGACTCGAGGCCTTGTGCACGGGTGGCTGGGCTTCAAGCGGGCAGGTAAGGAGGCAGGCGCAGGCTGGCAATGCCAGCAGCCGCTGCTTGGCTTCCCACACGGGTCCGCTCCAGCAGCGCAGGGCATGGGCATGGGCTTGTGTAGGGGCAGAGAGACAAGGGCAGGAGCATGGGTGCTCCCAGATGTGCATCCTCCCTGCCAGTGATCAGCGTGTCCCAGGCCCACAAATGGAGCTGCTCCTCTACCACCCGGTGGCAAAGTTCTCACATGAAGGCTCCACCCTGTGCCTACCCTGAGCCTGCAGCAGTTGTTGCGGCCACTCGGGCAGGCACCGACTCCTCGGGGCGGTGGGCAGGGCCACTCAGCAGCCACAGCCAATGCCGCCTCCAGTCGGGGAAGGGTCCAGCCCTGTGAGGGACCCGGCTGGGCTGAGCCACACTGATGCGGTGCATGTAGGAACCTTGTCCCTTCAGCAGCCATTAGGAAGCTCCTGAGGGGCTGAGGGAGGGATAAGGGGTTTCCCGTCGCAGTATTGCAGGCCACAGAAAATGCTGTGGTGGGCCGGATGGCAGCCTGTGGGCCATATGTTGGACAAGTCTGGGCTACATCCATTCCTTCTACAATGAGGTCCTGTAAGTTTCCAAGAAATGTAGCTAAACTAGATCACTCAAGGCTTCAAGCTTTGTTGGGGGGGAGCAGGGAACTGGAGCATAGGAGTACCAAGGGCCCTAGTTTGAGCTGAAGTTTGTTGGCAGTGTTTTCAACCTTTTTAGACTAAAGCACCCCTCAGAAAATGCCATTCTTAGGGCAACTATATATGAGCAGCGAGGCTGCTTCAAGGTGCTGTAATTGCAGCTTGTTGGAGCAGATTCAGTTAATCAAGTCTGTTGGAGTGTAGTGATTACCACACTCCCGCAGGCTCCAGCATCTCATGCATTGGCGTCCTCATGCTTTAAAATGGTGGTGGGACACTTTAACTAAAGCTCATTGAACAAGCTTTAGGTGAAGTGCTCCCACCGCCATTTTAAAGCTTGGGGATGCTCATGCATGAGATGCTCTGGGTGATTTTTAATTAAAGTGGCTGTCAAAGCCACTCTAATTAAAGCGCCCCCCTTCCCCACACTGCTCCCAGATCGTGTGTATAAATGCCCTTAGCCTTCACTTCTTTCTTGACTACAGAAAGAAAATAAAGTAATTCTTTTGTTGCAAAGAACTTGGGAATCTAATGTTAAACATTCTGACCTCTTATGGTCTTTCTATTTGAAATCTCTGTGTTGATCTTGGAAATCATGTGTAGGTGTTCCCTACATGCCCTAGATGAGAATCGCTGTTTTGGGGCCTTCCCGATTCCTCCCTAGCTGGGCTCTGAAATATGCCTAGAACTGGGGATTTCAGTTTTTCAGCTTTGGAGCATAGATCTGTATGAATGGGCCTAATTCAGAGTTCCAGACTTTGGAAGTCCAAACTATAGCAGACCAACATGTGAGCCAACAGGAAAAGAAGCCTGTGGTTTATTGCTAGTTTGAAATCAATACGTTTCTGCTTTGTGTGTTTGTTCCCACAAATATTTGTTTTTCTATGAGAACCTGTTTTGTGAAAAGATAAAACAAAGGCTTGCCTACACATGGAATTTGGCGTGCAGCAGGCTAGATTAAAAATTTACAGAAGACTGTCTATTCCATGCAACTCTCTTCAGGACATTTTTAGTGTGCACTCGAATTGACTTTGTACAAAGTGCCTTCCTGTAATTGGAAAATGGAGTAAGGTACCTCACACTAAGAGGGTCCCTAGGGAGGCAGGTCAGTATGAAGTTGCTAAGGTGGCCTGGCTTTTGAATAAAATTTTGCTAGAACTTTGCTGTTTAGGTGTGTGCGGACTAGCATCAAACTCATTTGAGAAAGAGACTTGCCTACAAAATAACTCTTGGTCACTGCTGAAGTGTCTTTGTAATCATATTGGTAATAATGTATAGGTGGAGGGTAACTGGGTGCCATGGTTCTTGCTGGACTCCACCTCCATGAAGTAGACAGGTTAAGTATTGACTCAGTGTGCAACTGAACCACTTTGTAAAAACAAGCAGTGCTTTAACCTACAACTGTCAAACTGTACGATGAACAGCTTACCAAAACATTAGTTTTTACCAGACTCGGGAGAATAGATTGCACCAATGCACATTGTTCAAGCATTCTTCATAAACAAAAGAGATTTTTATTACTGAAATCTGTATTTCTACTTTTCTACCTGCTTTGCCGAACTGTAAATTCTTTCACTTGCTTGGAGGATTTTGCAATCCCCCCAAGAGAAACACAAAGCAATGACAAATGTGGAATAATACTGTTCAGCAAATTGTGTCAAAACCTTTCTCCTCAAATGGAAATATTCTGTAAGCATGAACATTTCTGCCATTAAATGTTTGCTAAGCAGAAAAAGGAGGAACCCCAGAAGATGTCACCATTACACTGCAGCTTCTTTTTGTGGGCTCTTTTGTTATCTAATGATTGGCCAAACTGGGGAAGAGTAGCAAGCTATTGTGTTGTCCACTCAGTTTCCTGTATCTCATTCCAAAGAATGCCATATAATTTGAAGATGGCAAAACATGGTAACTAATTCTATTGCACCAGGGATAATCTACTCTACTTGGGAGGCGGTATCATATGGCATGCCCCAGGGGTTGAACCTGGGGCTGGTTTTATTCAATGTTTTCATCAACAACCTGGAACATGGCATAGAGTGCACCATCAGAAAATTTGCAAATGCCACCAAGCCGGAGGTAGGGCTAGAATTCAGAGTTACCTAGACAAATTAGAGGATTGAGCCAAAAGAAATCTTGAGGGTTCAACAAGGACAAGTGCAAAATCCTTCACTTAGGATGAAACAATCCAATGCATTGCTACAGGCTGGGGGCTGACTGGCTGGGCAGCAGCTCTGCAGAAAAGGATCTGGGGTTACAGTGTACAATAAGCTGAATATAAGCCTACAATGTGCCCTTGTTGCCAAGAAGGCTAACCACATACTGGGCTACATTGGTAGGCATGTTGCCAGTAAGTCTAGGGAAGTAATTGTTTCCCTCTATTCAAGCCTGGTAGGCCATATCTAGAGTACTGTGTTCATTCCCGCCCCCCACCCACCCCCACAGAAAGGATGTGGACAAATTGGAGAGAGTCCAGCAGAGCGCAACAAAAATGGTTCAGAGGCAGGGGCACAGGACTTCTGAGGAGAGGCTGAAGGAACTAGGCTTATTTAGTCTA
>NW_017728950.1:28159862-28177870 GCF_001723895.1 Crocodylus porosus
GGAACTAGGCTTATTTAGTCTACAGAAGAGAAGACTGAGAGGGGATTTAATAGCAGCCTTCAACTACCTGAAGGGGGGTTCGAAAGGAGCAATGGTCTTAGTTGCAGTGAGGGAAGTTTAGGTTAGATATTAGTAAGAAGTTTCTTACTAGGAGGGTCATAAAACACTGAAATAGGTTACCAGTGAGGTTGTGGAATCTCTATCCTGGAAGGTTTTTAAAACTCAACTAGACAAAGCTTTGGCTTGGATGAATTAGCTGGAGCTGGTCCTGCTTTGAGCAGGGTGTTGGACTAGATGACCTCCTGAGGTGCCTTCCAACCCTAATTTTCTATTATTCTATTACCCTACTGGTTCAGGTACTAGTTCTTCCTGTACCATAGATTTCTTGTGGGTCTTTGCCCAAGTGACTTAGTCTTATATTTTTAAAAGTGGTCAGCATGGCAAGGGCCAAATGATTTAGATAGCTAAAGATATGTGATATTTAAGATCTGTGCCTAAGTCACCTTTGAAAATTGGTTGCTAGTATCTAAATCACTTTACTACATTTTAGGTGGGGTTGGGC
Organism: Crocodylus porosus; assembly: GCF_001723895.1. Lineage (NCBI taxonomy): Eukaryota > Metazoa > Chordata > Crocodylia > Crocodylidae > Crocodylus > Crocodylus porosus. The sequence continues at coordinate 28,160,425 of NW_017728950.1, forward strand.
ACTCAAGTATCTCTGTGGATCTGGGCCCTAGTGTTTGAGTGGCACAACAACTTAGGATCTCTGGGTGCATCCACACATGCAGGCACATGCCTTTGCAGGAACTCAAATAGAAGCAGTGCAAATTTGAGCCGGGGCTTTTTGCCTCAGTGCACATGCCCAGACATGCACTTTGGTATGGTGCAAGTTGTGCCACTTTAGGCAAAATAACCCTGCCTGTCTCCTCCTGGATCTGCAGCCAGGGGGAGCTACAGCCTGGGGCCAGCACCTCTGCTGGCCCCACCAGTATAAAAAGCTGCCTTGGCAAGTAGCTCAGAGCTACTCACTCTCAGGAGCTTCTGGGGTGGCTGGGGCATCCCAGTGGCTGAGTCTGTACTCTGGTCTCATCCCATGAGCCACTGGGGACCTCAGCTGGTGGCTCCTCCATGAAGCAGTTGCCATGGGCATGTATGTGGCGAGCTTTACAGACACCCAGGTCTCCTGTCCCTTCTGCGGGCAGAGGGAGACCCTGGTGCACATGACCCTCAAGTCCGCCAGGCTGCAGCCTCTCCACCTCCACCTCCAGAACCTTCTCCTGATGTTCTGGGTAAATTTCACCTCCCAACTTTTTTTTTTTGGTCACCTCATCCATGGCCCCACCAAGTCCTGGGACCTCCTGGTCAACCTCCTCCTGGCCCTGCCCCTGCCCCTGGTCCTGGCCAAGTGGACCCTGTACTTGGCCAGGAGGGAGGCTTTGGCTGGGAAAGTGCCTGGAGACTGTGGGGCTGCTTTCCTCTCACTTGTCCATGTACAATTTCGGGCAAAGCACCAGTGGATGGTATCCACTGGCTCCTTGGGTGCCTTTGAGGTGCAGCCTGGGAGACTCTGCTTGGTGTCCCCCTCAGGCGCACTTATTTTCATGTTTTGACCCTTGTACCCACATGACACTCTTATCATGTTTTTTTTTTTTTCATTAGTTGTCCCAAGAATTTAGGTGTACCACTCACTCACTAGCCCCACATGGGGTTACTAGTTATACCGTGGGCCCTAAAGCCCACCTGGCTGCATGTTACAAATAGACAGGAGCTTCTGAAGCCTGGCTAATTGGTACCTGGGGACACTACCCTTGTGCCAGCTGGACTGCTGAAGCAGCCCTGAGAGTTCCCTGCACCCTCTACCCACTGCAGCAGTCTGGCAGTGGAAACTGCTGCCTGGCTATGACCTGCTGCCACCTGCGACAGCATATGGCCCCAAGGATGCACACCTGCCAGATACAGATGGGGACTGCACAGCCAGTAGAGGCATCTTCCCCTCTAGACCAGCTGCCACTCGGCTGTGGCTGCAGCGTTGACCTTTGTGTGGCACTGCTCCCATATATGCACCTGGCCATCTGGGCAGCTACCCCCCCAGATGCTCCTGGTGTGGTGGCCTGCTTTGAACTGTCAAAGCATGTCCTCCTGGCCCCAACTGGTCAAGAGGTCAGCCACCTCTGGCTGCATCTCAGGTGCTAGGTCTGAGCAGGTTTCTCTGCCTGGGTCCTACCACTTGCCTCCCTACCAGGAATTCTGGTATTTCCTATTTGAAAATTGAAAAGTCCCAGATAAAAAAATCCCAAAGTCATTGTAAAATACACCCAAATCTATGTTTCTCCACAATTAAAAAAAAAGACCACTATATGTATGTATGTATGTGGGAGACAGAGAGAGCGAGCAATCAGTTGAGCAATGTTTTACTGATATATCTACAGTGTTAAAGCAATTTGGAAGCCTACCAGTGTCTCCATAATCATAACAAAATTAATTCTAAATATCTATGTTCTGCTGTTTGCCTTTGGGTTTTTTTTCATCATAGAGCAGTTAAAGCTTCTCCTGACCCCTTCACCAACCAGGATGTGGGGACAGCTGCCCCTGCAGCCACAGCTCCTGCCCAGCAGGTCTCATCCCATCTGGCAGCTGGGCATGATGGGTGTGTGTTGGGGGGAATGTGAAGTTTGCAGAGGGGGGGGCAGTGTGGCTGGCTGTGAAGGGATGTGGGGTGTGCGGGTGGATCATGGGGGATTGTGGGGGGGGGGCTACACAGGAGGAGTGGGTTCCCTGCCTCCCACAAGGTACAGCCCCCCAGAGCTCGCACACTCATCTGGAGGCCCCCTCTGTGCTTCAATTCCCCATCTGTAAAATGGAGATAATTGTATTTCCCAACCTCACAGGGGCATTTTGAGGTCAAAATTATTGCAGATAAAGTGATACAACATGAGCTGAATGAGGACATAAAAGTGCCATGAGATGCCTACAGTTAACTGGGGCCTTATCTGCTATGTCATACTCCTCCTTCCCATTGAAATCACCAGCTTCTGGCATTCAAATCTATTTGATTAAATGAAAAATGGCCTGATTGATGGAAAGATCTAAATTACTATGCTTTGTGTAAGGTTTCATCTAAGGTGCTCATGTGCACAGCTGCACACAAATAAAAGTCTGGCCATGTACCAACTTTTCAAGGCCGTGCACCAGGAGATTTTCATAGTTTGTAGGGTCAGAAGGGACCTGAGCAGATCATCAAGTCTGACCCCCTGCCTTGGCAGGAAAAAGTACTGGGGTCAAATGACCCCAGCAAGGTGGTCATCTAGCCTTGTCTTAAAGATCCAGGGTAGGAGCCAGCACCACTTCACCTGGAAGTTGGTTCCAGATCCTAGCTGCCCTGACAGTGAAGTAGCACCTACTGATGAGAGGAGCTGGGCTGTGGCATGGAACACTTACTGAAGGTAAAATCCTCCCTGAGGCAGGGGCGGGGGCAGCTCTGGGGAACTGCTCCGCTCTCCCGCATTGCCTCGGGGAGCGAGAAGGCACGTGGCATCAGGGCTGGGGAGTGGAGCACTTCCCCAGACACCTTCCCCAGCACCTCCCCAGAGTAGTTCCCTGGAGCCAGCAGAGCCAGTGCCAGCCCCCAGCCTTGGCTTGCCTCACTTCAGGGAGGAGCCTCTGCCTGCCCCGAGATGAGGCTCTGCTGGCTCTAGGGAACTGCTCTGTGGGCTCTGCCAGCTCCAGGGAAGTGCTCCACTCCCCAGCCTTGATGCCACGTGCTTCCTCACTTCCTGAGGTGATGCAGGGGAGCGGAGCAGTTCCCTGGAGCCAGTGGAGCCCGCCCCAGGCCTCAGCCCCCACTGTCTGCCCTGGGTGTGAAGTAAGGAGCTTACCTTTGGTAAGTGTCCCATGCCACACCAAAAGTGGGAGGCAAGACTGAAGCAGCACACTCATGGACTGAAGTGGTGTGCTCACAGACCACTACATGTTAGAGAGAACATTGGCTTTGTTAGCTGGTATAAATCTACTACAGTGTGGCAAAGTGGGGCTCCCCACGTAGCCACAGTCCTGGGTTCCCCACTTACCTTTGGGCACACTACCCACCTGACTCTCCTGCCATGACTTGTTCTTAATTAATTAAGATGTTAATTAAGGCAGGAGGCTGCCCATTCATGCCCTGATGCCAGGCGGTGCTATCTGCAGCTCCATACTTCCCCATCACCGCAACCCATGCCTCGCAGACGGCATCCAGATGTTACAGTGTTCCCGGCCTACAGCTGGACCAAGCTTAGGCAACACCATCAAGCCTCAGTCACACATGGCCCCAGTTCCAAAAACCAACTAAGTGGAACCAGGGACCTATTCTGTTATTCCTAGCTGGAGTATTCTGGTGACCAGCCTGCTTTGAACACTCTAATTTCTTCAAAGTAAAACATTCATACCGCCCAACTCTCACTCAGGCCTCACACACTCCATCCTCTCTCACAGGGTCTCATTCATGCATCACCAACTTATACTTCCTTGTTCCCACTTGGATCAGGCCCCTTAGGCCACAGACTTAGCTAGTCCATTCCTTGGGTGGCAGACGAACTCTGGGGTGGTGGCCAGCCAATTACCCAACCGGGTCTAAGCTTACTCTGGCCCCTTCCAGGGGCAACTCTATACATGTAAACATACTGGGCACTCAGCCCTCTGGTTCTTCTCCCTCCACTGGGGTCTTTCCTCTCTGCCCCCTTTCTAGGGCCACCCCTCACCAGGGCATTTTTCCCCACACCACAACTGGTGTTCCAGGGTCTCATGGAGAGTCTTACTCCCCCCCTGGATCAGCAGGTCATTGTGCTCAACTCTAGATATTACTTTTGACCCACACTCAGCCTCCCAGCAGTGGAGGACTTCCTGGGGTCAGGACTTACCCCTTTCCCTTGGACTGAGCCCCCTTACTCAGCCTCTGGCCCAAACTACTGCCTTAGGTGTCTGGAGACATGCCTGGGCCTACTTCCCTTCACTTGGGCTCTACACCACCCCATCACTGGGGCTACTCATCTCTGCCCCCTTCACTTGAGTAACCCCAAATGGGATGGTGTGGAGCCCCATCTCTGCCCCCCTCACTCAGGGCTCCATACCACTCCCTTACTTGGGGCCTTGGTGCTTCCTTCACTAGTAGGCATAGCCATGCCTGGCCCCAACTAACTTTCCTCAGGGTCTTGTTCCCCACAGGGCTCAGGTAGGCTGCAAGACACACTCTCCCTCCTTGGGGTCTTGCACCCCACAGGGCTCAGGTGGCTGCAGCCATGCCTGGCCCCACTATCTCCAGTGTCACCAGACCCACCCGAAGGTGAGGGCTAGGTTTAAGGCACTCTTACCTGCCTTTCACCAGGGTGATAACTGGCCTGGCATTTCCTGGGGGCTCCCGCACCAGTAAGAGCCCCACCAGACCACCCACTCCCAGCAGGGTGCAGTTTTAGGTCATGCCCAGGACCAGGAGCCTCCTAGCCATCCCCTACAGCTCCTCCCTTACCTCCAGGATAATACCAGCAGCCTTGTACCCAAGCTATGTTGCTACCTCCTCTGCCAGCAGGGAACTGATCTGGTTATAAAGGCAGCCAGGGATCTAAAATGGCTGCCACAGTCAGGCACCTAGTGACAGCTTGGCTCAGGCCCTTGAAGTGGCAGGCACCTACAGTGCCCTGCCACACCCTTCCCCCCTTTAAATGGTACCTGGGGAAGGTCTCCCCTGCTGCTCCTCCAAAGCAGGCTCCCCTCAAAGCCTGTGAGAGCCCTCAAGTGGCAAGCACCCCCAAATGTGTCCCACTATATAATATAAAAATATTCAATGAATGATTTCAAAATAAAGAATTTCATATGCCTGCAAGACACTTGCCAACCTTCAGTCAATCTAGTGAATGCCAAAACTAACGTTTTTATGTAGCAGCTGTGATGCCTAAGAACTTTGCAAGAAAGGTGGCAAAACGTTTGCAGAGGGTGCAATACCTTTTCCAAACAGAGGGTATACTGTGCATAATGAATGCTTTTTACTGGAGGATTTGAACTGTAACCAGAGCTCCCAGTGCAAACCCTGGGCTCTGATTGGTTACTATGGAGCCATAAAAGCTGAGGGAGGGAAAAGCAGTTGGAGAGAGAAATTGCAGAAGAATTATACCAGCCTGGATAGAAGGGCAGAGACTCAGCCCCTCCTTTCTCCCAGGCAGAGGGAATGGAGCTGAGGCTTGCTGGGGAGTGGATTTCAGGACACAGGAGAGCACGAGTCATCCCAGGAGAAGCTGATTCCCCACCCAGGGTTGGAGCTGTGTGATCAGTGGTACAGAAGGAAACTAAAGACGCCTATTATCTGCAGTGGTTGATTGGAAACTTTTTTTTTTCCGAGTTGCCAAGAAAGAGCAAAGAGTCCACCTTCCTGGGAGCAGCAGAAGCCTTGCCTCTGCCACCTAGTGGTGGATCATAGTTGAAGCTGTATTGTCATTTCTTGTTAGGGGAAGGGGAGTGTGACCAGAGGGAAATCAACCTGAGTTTTGGGGAACCAATGGTTTTAAAGTGTTATAACCAGGTGAATGTAGGGATTGAGGTTGTTTGTTGCAAGTGGGACCACTCAGTGTGGTGGAATTATTCACCTACTGTTGCACTTGTAAATTCTATTCAAATTGTTGACTTTATTATTAACTATTGATATTTCTCTTCTTGATTTAATCATTTATTTTCTGTATATAGTTGTGTATGATAAAGAAACCCATTTGTTTATTGGTTTTAAAGTAAATACTTGTGCAGTGAGGTTGAGGAACACAGCTCTCCAAGGGACACCTTAGTCAGCAGAGCTGCCTGAGGAGGTTCCCAGGGCTACTAGCACCCTGAGGATCCAGAATCTGGCATCTGGAATGATCCTGAAACTGAAGTTTGATTCTAATGAAAAAAAAGGACTCAGAGTCTTCACTTCTATCCTGTTATTACTGCTTATGCTCGGATTTGGGTTTTTTTCTTTGTTTGCTTGTTTTAATTAACACCACTTTGTATACTAGTTTCACTACACAGTGAAGTAGCACAGCTTCATGAAAACTTGCCAATGATCATGAAATTGTCACATCATTGTTCTTAATGGCTACTCACTAATTTTTGTTTATAAAACACCAGTTCCAACTTTTACATGCATACACACATTATACTGTGCGCCATTTCAAAAAGAAGAGCAAAGAGTTTGGAGTATGGTCCTGAAATCTTTAAGCAGGTACACTCAAGTCTGTGTACACTTCAAGTGAGGAAGAACAAAATTACACTTCCAAATGCACATAGAGTCAAAACAGCTGTTATTCTGTGCACTGTTCCTCTATCAACAGATCATTTTACTTCATTCACCAGTGCCTACAGGCAGATTCATAACAGTTTCTACTGGATGTTTAGAATAGGTAAACTGTGGGGAAAAAAATATTAACGCTGGTGTTTTTGTAAATGTTTTATTGTTCTACTACATATGTTCTTTCTTCACCTTTTAGGGTTAGAATCCATCATTCCTTTATAAATACCTTATTTTACAAGTATCTTTCGCTTGACATAGTGTGTCTGGCCTCTTATGGATTTGCACTATGGTTAGCATCTCAGTTTCCGATCCCAGTTTTGCTAAGCACTGCACAAAGATGACCTTGAGATGAACTTCTTATCGACTGAGGAATGCTTTCCTAATTTTAGTATGCTTAAAATTAAGAACCAATTTAATTGCCTTTCTGAATTGGGGCCTAAGCACTAGAAATGTTCTCACTGACTTTAGTAGGAACTGAGTTAAGCAAGTGATGAGGGACTTCTAAAAATCTCACCAGTGGTAACTTTGAAACTGAAAGGTCCCTTCTACACATTCAGATAAGGTGAGATTGGATCTAATGCATGAATCATACAATCATGCCTCCTGCCATATGTAAGGGGAAGCCCAATCCTGAGCTTCCCTTGCATCAGCAAGAAGCAGGTACCTACAACTGAGAGCCCCTTTTGCTGAGAGGGCTGCCAGCCATGCAGGCCACATGCAGCTGAGACCTAGAGCCCTGTCACCTGTGGGACTCTCATTCCCAGCTGTACATGAAGAATAACGGACCCAGAGCCTTGTGTGGACCTGGGGGGTTTCACATACCCCTGAGCCTTGGGGAAATCACAGCAGCTGTGATCCCTAGGTTTTCGGGGTTGCACCCTGTGGCTGGGAGCCCTGTTAGTTGATGGGCCTCCAAGCTGCAGAGAAGACCCTGCTACATGTGCAAATTAAAGCTCAATAGCAACCAGCTATGAAGTTAGTACACATTTTCAAGATCAAACTGTATAGCTGGTTGGAGCTTTTTATTGTGTGGTAGCTACTTGGCATGAGTAGCCAAGTGCTTTTTCTTTAAAATTGGAAGTCCCTCCTGGACTTCATACGGTCTTTGGTATCTGTCCCTTTTCAGGTTCATTAATTGCCCCCACACCTTACCTACTTCCCTTAATTTTATTTGTAGCTGATATGTATTTAAGGATGCAAGCTGGCATCAGTTCTGTGAATTCCATTCTAGACAGGCCTTTCTGAAGATTTTTGCACCATTCCTATATTTGGTCAGGTTTTGTTATTTTTGTCGGAATGAGCTAGATAAACCCTACTTTCACTTAGTGACTTATGGGAATAAGTTTATTCTTTGATACAGGACAAGATACAGGAAAGGGGAAGAATCATTATAGATACAAAATTGGATTACAACTGGACAACTAATATTCATGCAACATATTTGTGTCATGCTATCAGTATCACTGGGATTGCTCATGTGTTTGAAACAGGTAGATGCTGCAATATCTTGTGGTAATAGCATCTAAATTATTTGCTAGATAATCTCGATAATCGAATGATTCCTGAGGATTGATTGCTAATGTTAGAAAAGTGTTAACATGACACAAGGAGAAGCATAGAGAATGACAGAAAATAAAAATCTGTTGTCACTACAGAACAGTTTGAAAATGGGAAAGGAGAAATCACATAAAAAAGAAGCAAAAGCGACCTTGCTACCTCTTTAGTATGAAGATCAAGACTTCACCACTTGATGTCAGTATAACATCTAATGTTTGTTTTAATTAGTTGTCCATTCTCTGGTTAGTGTTCCTTTTAGTGTAGTTATTATCACTGTTATTTTTTAACATGTAGGAATGAAAGGTAGCAATTAAACTGAAAGCTGGTAATACCTCTTAGATCTAGCTGAATTTTGTCAAGTATTAAATAAATAACATAACATAAAAGCTTGACAAGTGCCAAACTGATTGCAACAACCTAATCTTAAAATAAACAGACTTTGTGTGTGACACCATTTTGCAAATCTGTCAAACTATATTTGTGGTTGTTTTCAAAACTAGTTTAAATGTGTAGTGTTATTGCTGTTTACAATAATTAATTCTTTCCAGAGAAAAGGATTTCTTGTGGTTCACATAAGGAATGGAAACCCAAGAAACCTGGGTGTTCTCTCCCTATCACAGGCTTCTTGTGTAGATCCTATAGTCTCTTTTTGCTTTAGTTCCCCAGTTTTGAAGTGGGAATAGCAAAGTTTTCATATACCACTTTTTTATCTCTCTTTATGCATTGCTCCAGGTCCTGGGCCATGTGGAAAGGGGAGTTCTTCCCTCGCAAGGCTCTGTGAGACAAACAAAGCCTAAACTCCAATGACCTTGCTTTTATCATCCTAATTCCACATTGTGGAATTTGTTCTATTCATCAGATGGATCCTTTCCATCTATTAGCTCTTCTGAAATCAATTAATCCTATAGTACAAGAACTAACAGATAATTTGAACATTAGCAAATGCCTGCCTACGTATGCATTTGCATTTGTTTTCAGATGGATGGTGGCATGGCTAAGAGCCCCAGGATGCCATATTTGTATTTTCTATGTGGCATATAGTATACCTGAAAAAATGGCTAGCCTTCTAATTTTGGACTGCAAACAATTGTCATCTTCTCCAAGTTAAAATTTCCTTCTCCTTTGTCCACACCTCATGGGTGGTGGGGGGGGTTCTTTGCCCAGCATCCCCTCCATATGCTTATGATGTGACAGTGTTGAGCCAAAATCATTTAAAATGTTAATTATATGTAGAAATAAATACATAACAATTACCTTGGAAGAAAGTGAAGTGGGGATCTGTCTAGCCAACTGAGGATATCTTTTCTAGCATAAACATTAGGGGTGTGTGAAACGGGCCATATTCAATTCAGATTCAGCCCAAATCAGGGACAGTGATTCGATTTGTTGACTTGGATCACTGTCCCTGATTTGATTTGGCCGAATCTGAAGATTCAATGCTGATTTGGAGAATCAGCCATTTGGGTGTAGACACAGCTTTGTATGTAGAAAAAACATTTCTCAAAGTACTAGCCATGACTCATGAATGCTGCAATGCTGGGGCAGATAGAGCGTCCCACAAGAGTGCAGGGGGTCCCCTGGATGCTTGGCAGTGAACCTGGAAGTAGATCGGAAATACTTCTGTTCCACTTCTGGGCCCATTGCTCAGCATTCTGGGGGCCCACCATCATGCCCCTCCCCCCAGCTTGCAATTGGCTGCAGGCAGACCCTGGGTGCCCCACCAAGACTCAGGGGGCACCAGTTACCGAGCTAGGGGAATGTGTGTGGGGGGGGGGGGGGGGGCTGCCCCATGCACTCCCCCGCAAATCCAGAAGTAGACCAGAAGCATTTCTGGTCCACTTCTGGGTTTGCTGCTGAGCATGCTGGGGAGCCTCCCATGCTTCTGTGGGACACTCCATGCACTCCACCATCACAGCATTCATGAGCCGCCTGCTACCTTGAGATATGTAGAAAAAACATTCAAAGCTGTGTCTATGTCCGAATCACCAAATCTTTCCAAATTGATCTGGAGGGTTCCAATTTGATCTGGAAACATTAAAGGGTCTTCTGATTAGATTCAGATTCAGAGATTTGGCCACTGAATTGGGCCAAGTCACCACCAAATCAAATCAGGTACCGACGCTTTGCGTAGTCCTAATAAATATTCTCTTAAAATATACCCCCACCTCACACACACACCTCTACACACCTCTTTTTAATCGGGTAGGGGTTCAGGGAATCCTGATAAATCATTTTCTCATTCATACTAAGCTGTTTTTACACAGTTGCAAATGTAATTTCTATCCACTCTTTATGTGATTATTTTCTTCCTAGGGCTATACTCAAGGATGTCATTAAGAAACATAGCCTTTCTCACCTGTGCCAAGCCAAGAAGGAGTCAATAAAGCCACAATGGAGGTTTCCCATAACACTGGCCTGAAAGCAGCAGCAAATAGTACCTCAGGGTGGCTTTGCCACCTTGTTGCTGTAAGTGGACAATACTGTGTTTCACAATGGCTGTTCAATAGCACTGCAGATGCAGTACAGATCTACCCAGAAGGTACACACTTCTGCTTGGGTAGATTTTCAAATATCAGCATAGCCCAAATAATTAGCATGGGATTATTCATAGCCAGATGCATTTGCTTTTTGATTGAATCACTCTTGAATTGCTAGAAAGGTATTTAATTGTATGGTAGCATCTAGAGGCTTTGGCTGGAATCAGAATACTGTTGTGTTTGGCATTGTTCCTCCTTTCTGTATATACAATCTCTGCCTTAATGAAAAGGGAGAGGGGGGAGGGAGAGAGAGATAAAAAAGTGGTATATGAAAACTTCGCTATTCACACTTCACAACTGGGGAACTAAAACAAAAAGAAACTACAGGAGACTATAGGATGGTCTGAAATGGTCTTCCCCTTCTAATGGAATCAAAACTCAATCTATGTTTCATATCCCACCTCAGTTAAATTACCAAATAAGGTTAATTTGCTGAACCATGACACCACCTGGCCCCAACCTATGGATTTAAGGTCAAATGTGGGCAGAATTAGTAGTTCTGTCTGGGATCAAGAGAATACCTAAAAATATCTACAATATATTTGTTCTGACTCTGCCTTTTCTTAAACTGAAAACTCAAAGGCAAATGTGAGAGAACAAAATGAGAAACAGAAGGATGCGAACTGAATAATATCTGCATTTGTCTTGTGAAGTGAATTTTGCACTGATCTTCTCGAGCAATGTCACAGTAGTGGCTTTTACTCTGAAAGGAAGCCATTTATCTAAATAAGCAGATAGAAAATCAACTAACAAAAATGCCAGTTTTTAACAGCAGATGGACTATCTTACAAACTACATTGCAAAAATATTGGCATTTCAAATAAAAGGTATTCAGAACAACAACAACAAAAAATACAAGGTCAGGGCCTCAGGGAATATATATCAGAAGAAGTCAATGGGTAGACCAGGAATAAAATTTAAAATGCTCCTAAGTGATTGGGGATCCTACATTGCCTTTTCAAAAGTGACTTTAGAAAATATAATTTAAGTTCTCTTGGAAAATTTCAACAAATCCAATGATCCATATAGAGTATAATGCTAATTTGAATCCATTAATACTGCTGTATCTGTTAAGTCTCTTGTTCTTTATAGTACAGGTAGCTTGTGATAAGAGATTTGTAATACTGCTGGCTGTCAACATTGTATAATGTTGTCCAGGTCACTGTAATCTGAATGCTAATGAAGCTTATCTTACTAGGCATGACCATTAAAATGACCTTATTTCAAAAAGCAGAGCTAAGTCCATATTCATTAGAAAGATTTAGCACTGTATATCCAGGCTGTCATCTCTGCTCACAGAAATATACCTGCACTCCTCTGGGACCAAGAAGTCAGGATATTAAGCAGGGCTATGAAGACTTCATTGCCCATACATGTATTTCTCTCCTCAGCTGTGTTCAATTGACTAAAACATCTAAATTTGGTAAATTCCTCTGTGAAATTTCAACAAAAGCTGCAACGCTCTAATACTGAGGAATGTGTCAGCTACAGAGTGATGGTATCTGCAGCAAATAAAATAAGCCATAGAATGATACATCTTTCACTTACTCACAAGCATGTCTTTTTGGATGAAAATTGAATTATAACTTGTCTGGGCTTGCTGAAAAATTAAGATCATGCAAACGAACAGTTTTGTCAAGATTAAAGATTCTAGTATCATTTTCTTCCTATCAAATTAGGGAAGCAAATTGAGACACATAATTTGAGAGACAATGTGAATATTTTACTCAATATGACCTTGAATCAGTCTAAATTCTTCAAATCCATCAACCGACCATGAAATGGAGAGAGAGAGAAACAGGTGAAGCCATTCTTTAATTCTGCTGCAGAGATAAATGACTGATTCATGAACCCACAAGCATTTTAAATTAGAAGCAGTAAAAATGGAATGGTCAAAAGCTTTGCAACATGCATAAAGACATAAGGGATACTACATATATATATATATCAATTGTCTATGCATGAATATGTACATATACTCTCTAACTAGCCATTCAAGCTAGCAACTTGTTCAGTACCAGCGAAGGTTTACTACTGTTTCAAAACTGTCTGGGCATGTGACTTCATAAGTTTTATTTTTCTCTGCTTTCCTACTACAGTGATGCAATTGCTAGACCCACATTAACAAAAATTCACAGATCTTAAAATGGATAAGTATTAGTTTAAATCAACAACAAACAGCAGTATGTGCAAAGCATTGCTAGCCATGCTCTGAATAGCATCAAATTAAAAGTTACAAGCTAAAATAAATAAAAACAATTAAACCCAGTTAACAGCAACCATTGACCCTTTCTGCTCAAAGAGGGTGTATAAAGGACAGCTCAGTATCGCTGGGGATTGTCACTTGCAATTAGCTGTTTCTTTAATGAATCAGAATATTATGGAGCAGTATAAAGCACAGTAACCACTGCAATCTATAATTGTTGATGCTACTGTAGATTATGAGGATATAAAACACAACATACTGATAATTGGATTAAAGGCCAAGGCTGCAGCATTTATTGAAATGCTACAATTTCAACTGCAGTGGTACTTAACAGCAAATACATCTCAGAACTTATGCAGGTGGTTCTGCATACCAAGAGGATGTCTCTTTAAAGCACAACTTGCAAATATATTATTATTAAGTCAGAATCTGTTCATTTCAGTGGATGCTTGCACATGGAAGTAAAATCCATAGCTAGTATCACAGTTGTTCTTGGACCCATGCAAATGCATGGAAAAGGAGGCCATAAAAATTGTCCTGCTGGAAGGAATATTTAGTTACATAGGTTTGATAGTATTAGTAATGTCCTATTATATAGCCCACATGCACTGTGAAAAGACTTGCTCTGACCTGGGCAACTGCAGACATACCAATGTTAACCAGGACAGCTAAAAGACCACGAGCAAGCAGTACATTATATGTGCCTTCTCCTGTATACTTAGGAGCAGATGCTACAATTCTGTATCCAAAACCATATGCTCATTGTGGAGTGAGTCAGGAAAGTACTATAGATATCCCCAAACATCATTATTTTGGTCAACAAGATTTATTGAGATTTCTAAAATCTTGACAATTTTTGGCCAATATGGTTTAAACTGGGAATCTGCTTATCAAACTGTTCTTCAGGAGTTCCAAAGGGGGAGAACTATAGTTCTTTTTCAAATGGGAGAAAAATTATATATTTAATAGTCTGTAGTTTGCAGTTTAGGAGACTTGCACAAAAGAAATATGTTTTCCAAACTAAATTTAAAAGTATATATTGCAGGCTGCTCTTTATATTTTAGGAGCTCAAGGGGCAGACAGAATTTGCACATCAAAGAAGAGAAGGGAACATATTTTAAAGCCTATTGTTTAGGAAAAAAGACACATGGGAATGAAAAACACCTGTTTTTGCATAGCACAGAATAAACTCAGAATTCAGAACAGTTTATAGAAGAAAAGGGAAATCCTGTTATGAAGAGAAGCAAAACATGTAGAATGTATCTAAATGTATAATGTATGTGTTTAAACGTATGGGAATTTGCAATGGGGGCAGTTTGGTCCTGGGCCAGGGCAGAGCCACAATCTGTATCCTGCACGCTCCAGGCAGGGGCACTCAGGCGGCAGATGGCAGCTCTGCCCTGGCTCCTTGCAACAGTGACAGCCTAGTCCTGAGGTGGGGCAGAGCTGTGATCCACTGCCTGCATTCCCCTTCCCACAGCATGCAGGCTGCAGATCGCAGCTCTGCCCTGGCCCTGAACCCACCTTCCCCCACCACAAGATCCTAGTGGCTCCAGGGCAGCCCCCTGCCCTGACCTGCCTTGTCCTGCACCCTGCAAGTGTGGCTGGGGCCAGTCTCCATGGCAACCCAGCCTTGCACTTTCACAGTGCAGCTACACCTGGATTCTCCATGGAGATCAGCCCCAGCCATGTGGGCAGGGGCTGCTGAGAAATGGAGTCTGTGGAATGGACTTGGCTATGAGGGGCAATGTGGAGGCTGTATAGCAGAGAACCAAAATGGGGGGCTGCTGTAATTGACCCTCAGCAGGTTGTTAGTGCTTGTTTCAATTCCTGGGACCTGCCTGGACACCCGAGGCTAAAAGCCTACAGACTTGGCCCAGAGCTTGATGCGTTAGCCTGTAGAGTTGAGGGCTCTAAATTTGAGACCTAGAATGAACACAGTCAGGACTTTTGGCCGGGGCAGGGAGGGATCTTGCAGGTGGAGGCTCTAGAAGGGGGCCTGCCATTGATAGCAATGATTTGGATAAAGATGAGGCAGTGAAGCCTCCTCTTCCCACTCTGCCCCCCTCCTGCCTCTCTGGGGTGAGGCAATATTTTCACGTTATTTATCACCAAGGCATGGTAGGAAATTGACAGAGAGAGGGGTGTATGAAACCAGCTTGGGACAGAAATTCTGGGGTCAGCCATCAGTGGCACCCTGTAACAGCAGAAGGGCTTTGGATTGAGGGGGGAAAATGTGCTGAACTAAGGAACTTGGGACTGTCATTGGAAATTGGATCCATTTTCCCCTTAAACTTGAAATTGTGTGGGCTTATCACTAATTCCTGAGAAATGGCTCTCTCTAACCAGAAGGCAAGAACTTTGTATTTATCCAAGGATCCCAGATAGGTTTCTTTCCACAAGGCAGAAAGAAGAATCATAACAGTTAATAGAGCTTTGTGTAACAAGCTAAAATATTAACATCTGAGAATAACAAAAGTGAAAGCACCCAGGGTTGATCAGGATCTGTATTTTGAATAGAGCTGTATCAGAACTTCTTATTTCATGTGAAATTCTATTTTTTTTCCCCATTCAGATTCAAATTAAACATTTAAACATTTTTTAGTTGCTCAGTTTATTTCATAATTTTAATAATTTGACATGAAAATTTTTAAAAAACAACCCCCCCAGGCAGAAACACCTGCATAATTTCATAGAATATATCACGGTCGGAACTTTATAAACCAGTTCTAATAATTAGTTCAGGAGACGGATGATCTGAAGAAAGTGAGGCCTATTCCATAAAAAAATATTGAGAAAAGTTCAGAGGTCTTTTGGAAAGTGACCTGGTGTGTGGATGGAAGTAACTTTAAAAAAATTTCCAAGTGTAACAGGTTTGGGAATATTAAGAAAAAAATTAAAGTTTTGCCACAGGACATGTGTACAGCCCACCAGCTGGAATGCTTCAAACTTGCCATAGCTGCTGATCTCTAGCCAGTGAGTACTACAGGGAGTGCAGCAACTTGCAGGTCCTCTTCCCCCTTGTCCTGCATCTGGTGGCAGTAGAGGCCCCGAGTACTGCAGCATCCAACACCATGGAGAAGGGACCTGGTAGATACAATCAGGCAGACTGTTTCCCTATGCTATGGAGTGGGGGGAGCACTGGAATTCCACCAGACCTATGGGTCCCCTGTCCCTGTGCACACATAACGAGATGTGATATGCTTCAAGATAATCTGGTGCATTCCAGCTGCTTCTGGGATGTTTCAGAAGGAATGTACATTTTTACTACTGGCCTTTTGATGCATTTTAAAGGTGCCTGAAACCTTTCAATAGTTACTTCTGTCCAAACTGCTAGATGCTGATGGATGGCAGTTTGGGCAGCAGAGACCATGAGATGACTGAGTTCAGGATCCTGAGGAAAAGAAGGATGGAGAGGAGCAGAGTAAGGACCCTGGACTTCAGAAAAGCAGACTTTGACTCACTTGGGGCAACTCATGGGCAGGATCCACTGGGAAGCCAGTCTGAGGAGGAGAGGAGTCCAGGACTGCTGGCAGTACTTGAAAGAAGCCTTATTAAGAGTACAGAAAAAAAACAGCCCAATGTGCAGGAAAATTCACAAGTATGGCAAAAGAACAGCTTGGCTTAGCAGGGAACTCTTCAGTAAACTAAAATCACAAAAAGGAAGCTTATAAGAAGTAGAAACTTGGACAAATAATTAGGGAAAAATATAACCGCATTGCTTGGGCATGCAAGGATGAAGTCAGGAAAGCCAAAGAGCAATTGGATGATAGCTAGCAAGGGATGTGAAAGGTAACAAGAAGGGTTTCTACAAGCATGTCGGTAGTGGGGGAGGAGTATCAGGGA
Organism: Crocodylus porosus; assembly: GCF_001723895.1. Classification (NCBI taxonomy): domain Eukaryota; kingdom Metazoa; phylum Chordata; order Crocodylia; family Crocodylidae; genus Crocodylus; species Crocodylus porosus. Next base: position 28,177,153 of record NW_017728950.1, read on the forward strand.
ACGTTTACTGAATAGGAGAGGCAACTTTGTGACAGAGGGTACAGACAAGGCTGAAGTGCTCAATGCCTCTTTCACCTCAGTCTTCATAGGGAAGGTCAGCTCCCAGACTACTGCACTGGGCAGCGTGGTTTGGGGAGGTGAGCAGCTCTCAGTGGTGAAAGAACAGTTCAGGGACTACTTGGAAAGCTGGATGCATGTAAGTCCATGGGGCCAGATGGGATGCACACAAGGGTGCTGAGGGAGTTGGCTGATGTGATTGCAGAGCCATCATCTTTAAAAACTCATGGTTATCAGGAGAGGTCCTGGATGATTGGAAAAGGGCAAACACAGTGCCCATTTTTAAGAAGGGGGAAAAGGAGGATCCAGGGAACTACAGATAAGTCAGACCCACCTCAGTCCCTGGAAAAATCATGGAGCAGATCCTCAAGATATCCATTTCTAACTTGGGGGAGAAAAAGGTGATTAGGAACAGTTAGCATGGATTCACCATGGGGCAACTCATGCCTGACCAGCCTGATGGGGCTGTGCGGAGAAGGTAATATTCGGTTCGACAGCCATGTTGAATATTAAACTGGGTCCTGCTTTGATTTGCTGTCCGCTTTGAGTCGAGGTTGAAGCTCAGTCGAATATCACCTGGACCAGGGAGAAGAGATTGATGTCATATATCTTGACTTCAAAAAAGCATTTGATCTGGTATCCCATGATCACCTCTTGGCCA
>NW_017728950.1:28182299-28213555 GCF_001723895.1 Crocodylus porosus
CAAGAGCAAATTGGATGCTTATCTTGCTGGGATCCTATGACCCCAGCTGACTTCCTGCCGTTTGGGCAGGGGGCTGGACTCGATGATCTTCCAAGGTCCCTTCCAGCCCAAATGTCTATGAAATCTATGACTAGTATAGAATTAGGATCTAGAAGTTTTCAGAACAATGATTAATGCCAAGTTAAAACTCTCATCTTGCTGGAGAAAAAAGGTGGTCAAACCAAGGATGAGGCATTGAGGACCTTACCTTGAGCCATTACAGATTTTTCAGGCTTATCGTCTATTATACATAGAACTTGCATTATGATAGATGCCATGTGGCCATAAGCCAGATGGTACATGCATTTCCTGGGGGTCAGCTTGTCACCAATGTAAGTACAGAGTAAACAGAATCTCTCTCCTATATTTCTATGTGGAATAGAAGATAAAGATTCTGAACAAATTCCAAAGACAGCGAACCTGACAAAAGAATTAGGTGGTGTGCCTACTGGGGAGTCTACTTGACTTCTCCAAGTGATGCTTGAAAGCACTTGCATCTGTGCAATCATGTTACACCTATTTAAAAGATGAGCACAGGAATCTGCCACCTGATAGACCACACCACAAAGGCCAGATGAGCTGATCCCTCAAAATAGTCTATCATGATTAAACTTGATTTTCTGTTCACTTCTAATGATCTCTGGGGGTGTTTGTGTAGCCAAATACTATTTTAACTTTTCAGTTGCAGTACCTTATATCACCCATCCACATAGACACTTTTTTGTTTCCTTGTCCTGCCAGCTATATATAACCATACTGCATCTTTCACTGAAAATGAAATCAATGCTTCTTCTCGGAAACAAAGAAGAGAAGTAACAGATAAGTGCAGACTGGGAAATTATACCTATGGCATCTTAAATGGGTGGACAAGATATAAGGATTTTTCTAGACAAAATGGTGACTACTGTTTTAGGGCATGCAAGACTTCTGGGTTATTTTTACATGTGCTGCAGGGATGGGGGTGCTTTAATTAGAGTGGCTCCAAGACCACTCTAATTATCAGTGTCTCCACATTTCAAATTGTCATCACTGGGGCCTCAATCTTCACATCTTAGATCAGGTTCCTGCCATGGATTCCTGCAAGTGCGACCCAATCTATGATCACACAGCGTAAACTAAGTCAGGATCATAGAGTGGGGAGAGAGGTAGTGGGTCTGCAGTGGGTTGGCAGGATCAGAGGGGTTGGTGGGTCTGTAGGGCAGGTGGGTGGGTGGTGTGTCTGCTGAGGGGTTCTCTGTCTGGGGGTACAGGGATCAGGGACTAAAAATAGGTGGATTGGAGCATAAAAAGAGCACAGCCCTGGTGCTGCATTCTGAACATAAAGAGACATTTGTTAGATTGGGTTAACCCATTCCTGATTTTTAGCTTAGTTCATCTGATGAAGTGAACTAAGTAAGATTGGATCAGCCATTTTTTGGTCCCATCTACCCTCCCCAAACATCTGTACAGACTTAAATCTATGGACTTGATGATCTCCCGAGGTCCCTTCCAGCCCTGATGTCTATGAAATCTATGAAAGTCTATGAAATCTATTCACAAGGTGCTTAAATTGGCCTAACTAGGGTTAGATTGATTTAGGTGTGAAGTCTTTGCGTACCCTTAGCTTTATACCTCCAGTCAATTAACTGTAACAGATTATCCACAAAGTTAATTTTGTATCTGAACTGAAAAATGCTTTAAAAGCAATAATAATGCTGAAAGGAACGTGAGATGCACAGTACTTACTATCATAAAAATAGACCTTAGATTATTTTAACCCACTTTACAAACAGCATTTGTGATTCTTAATTATTTTTATATATATTTTAATAAGATAGTAAAATAATTACTAGCTCTAATATTCCTTTATACCTTTTTGTTGAATCTTGATCAGTCAGGATGGAATTCTAGCCCTATCACTGTGATAAAAGGATGCTCATAATTCTTCCACCAAGGGGGGGAAGCAGACAATTTTGGCCCTGTAAAACTCCTGCTGACCCATATTTATGAGAGATGCTTTGTGACTCGATACATTCCCTGTCTCATTGTTAATGAAGGGAATGTGTACTTCAAATGGTGGAAGAGAGAATACCAATTCACAGATTTATTCTTAGGAAAAACTGTGTACTATTTGTAGTACATAGAGGCTCTGTACATCCAGGCTCTGTAATCAGAGGAATTGAAGTTGTCCATAATCTGCCCTGCAGTGCTTTCCATTTAAATACTGGTATGGAAAATAAATGGCAGGCTGAAAGTCAAAGGCTCGTAGAAAAAGCGGCTTCCTAAGGTCACTGTGCAGATCTGTGGTGGAGCTGGCACCAGGTAATTTAATTCTTATTGTATTTCTTTATTTGCTACACCAGGCTGCATCTCAAAGAATGAAGGAGGCATACTTGTAGCAAAGTGAAAGTTCAATTCACTCTTCCTCCTCCTTTTGCATATTTCTTGTCCTCTTAAAACAATGTTTTAATGTGGAATAAATAGCTAGAATAAAAGCAAATTTATTCTAATTACACCAAAAATCATACACATGTAAACCCATTACAATATCCCTTATGGTATGAGACCACTGAAGCAGTCACATACAAGTAAAACCTGTGTTCTTAAAATTCCCTTAGTCATTTACATCATACTTGGATAAGTATATAGTGCTCAGCATGGATGCGACTTATTAACCACTTGCTTCTCCAGATGGAGCAAATCTGAAAGATATTTTCCATTTTGACTCTCTGGTCTTTTGATTGCCTAAACTCTCCCTCCCACCCCTACCCAAAGCTGCCTCAGATATAATAAAATGTCTTACACTGCAGACCTTGTTTTGGAGTAGGGAAGAACAGTTTGTTTTGTTAGCTTGAGGTTAGTTAGTGGCTGGAACAGCTACTTTTGTTTTGAGAAATGTGAGTGATTTGTGAAGGGTATTTTCAGAATAAAGAAAAATCAAGTCTGTTTCACTTTCATATGGTTTCTTTTTAACCAAGAGAGAAAAACCTGACCTTTTGTTCCCTCTTTCAGGGGCTGTTTGTGCTAAAGGCAGTAGCAAATCTTAAAAATTAGATAAAGCAATTGTCAAGGAAAACTGCTTTGAAAAGATACCCTGCCTTTGGGGAAGAATCTCCTTCTTCTGCATTCCCTTTTGATACCATGCTAAGATTTCAAGGGGCTGCTTGCTGTATGTTAATTGCCACCAAAGGCACTTTGCACACATGCTTTATTTACAGTAGGACTCCAGCTAACTTCTCAGGATGAATGGCTTCTTGCTAACAGGAGACAGGCACCCCCCCCTATAGCTCTGGATCAGAACTCCCCCAGGCCACCCAAAGAAAAACTAGCTTGCACCTTAAAAATAACCATAGAGATCTAGGAATAGGCTCTGCTAGTTGTGATTTTATTTATTCATGACCACAGAAGTAAGAGGAATAAAGGCAGCTATAAGTCACCATTGAAATGTCCCGATTCTGGGTACTGCAGCTCCACCTTGCCTTCTATAGTGTTGAACCTGCCATAAAATGGTCCGTGCATTTTGAAAAGCTGTTACAAGCTTTTCCTAGGGACAGTTTTTCCCAGGATTCTGAGGCTTCCAATGTCCTTTTATATTCCTTGCACTTTATCAGTCTGGTGAGATAGTAATATCTGGATCTGAAAGGAATACCAGCACTTTGGCCAAATACAGTACTTTTGTTTCCAGAAGGTTGGCAATGCCTGATATACCTAAGCACTTAAAGAAGCAGGAAAAGGCCATCCCACAAATTGCTTTGACATTTTCAGGTTTTTCTTGGAACTTTATTTTTGTTCTATTTTCCAAAAGAAATACCCACTTATATGGAAAAAAGTAAAAATTGTTTCTCTTCCTCTGACCCTCCCCCACCCCATCCACCCCAACTTTCACATGATAGTTTTTTTTTGTTGGGAAGGAACCCTAAAACAAAATCCTAATATTTAGAAAATATGTAATTTCCAAATATTTAGTTTCCAGGCCTTAATCAGCAAGTAAAGATGAAAATAAAAGTTTTGAGGTATTGAATTTAAACTTTATTTTAATTTGAAAATTTCCTTCCATCCTTTTCTCTTGTGGCACAGGTATGTCTTACCTCAGTGCTATGGAAATGGACACTAAAGGAAGAATGTCAGGGACTGGGGAAAGCATCTAATTGTCTTCTGTCCCCTCACTGGCCTTTTCCTTTCACTCATTTCCACAGTGTGAGAAGCCATATTTAACATACTCTGTTATTAAGAGAACTAGGAATGTAGAGCACTTCAAGGCCTGAAGTAGCTGGATGCCCCCAGTAGCATAACTAAGAGGGCTGAGAGGCATATCAGGCTCAAACACTGACTTAGAGGAGGCACTAGAGCGATACCCCCACTGCCCAGAACCTTTGCGGCATCTGGAGCAGCCCTGCCCCATCTGGGCATAGGACTCCAGCTGGAAAAGCCCAGTGCCACTTAGCTGTAGGAGCTGGGTATTGGCACACAGCAGAAACAGCACTCCACTGCCAACTTGTAGGAGTTGGGTGCTGGGACACAACAGGAGCAGCCCCACACTGTCCAGCCATAGGAGCCAGATGCAGAGACAAAGACAGGTCTCAAGGACCAGTAAGTCCCTCTTGAACCACTTCCTCTACAAATGTACCAGATTAACATGACTCGCTTTGCAATTTTGAATGTAATTATAACAACAAGGTCCCAGCTATGCAACTATTATGAGCTGGTATGTGGTTGTGACATCACCAAAAAGATCCAATCAGAATGTTGTCTGAAGGAGCAGAGGAGACATAGGCTTTTGAAGCTATAAGAGACCAAGAGAAAGAGTTGAAGACATGAGGAAAGAAAGAGAGAGACACATTACAAAGGACAGAGGTGCCCATGCCAAAGTGGAATGAAGAAGAGATATAAGGGAATGCAACAGAAAAGCCAACAATCCAACCTTTAGGATCTACTTTGAGGTAAGCATTTACAAAGTGTTTACAATTACTTGTGTTTCTTATTCGTGGATATCAGTAGTGATTCCATAATCAAATGTGAGCTGTGCTTTGGATTTAGAACACGTGCAGACAGCATATATTTCCCCCAAAATTACTCTTCAAGTCCATAACAAACTTTCAGATATTAAAAAAAAAAAAAAAAATTCCTTGGCTTTGTCATTAGCCTTGATTGGTTAACATTATGAATATAAAATTCTGGCACTTCTCTTTAGTAATCATGGGAGATTTAATTCCTAGTCACTTGTAAGTAACTTTAAGGAAAACTAAAAATCTAGAGTTGTTTGTCTCTTGAAATCTGAAGTATTTATGCAGTAAAATATTGTTTTATCTAGCAGTTGTTATAATTAAACTTAAATTAGTGCTAATTCCCATTTCCCATACCATGAAATTAGTGATTTAAACAGCTTAGATGCTCCTATATGGAGCAGACCTATAAATGGAGAAAATTTTCGGGAAACTTGGTTGAAAAAAAAAAAAGCACCATAGTGGGGGAAGAGGGGCTAAGAAGTCTTTCAGTCAGCTCAACATGTGCGGAGACAGCCATGTATAGTTACATTTGTTAAAGTTGTGTTTCAGGTTATTTCAGAACCCAACCTGTGGGTGCCATTATCTTGTGCTTTGATCTCATTCATTTAGCAGAGCAATGCTTGGTCCACCTTTGAATGGGTGATCCCCACACGAAATACAGATTGTGCAAGAATAATTTTGCTCTTTTCTTAGGGATCATTCTTATACAGAACAAGGGCAAACAGAATTTTTGGAAGCCCCTGACCCTGATTCCAAGCTATTAACCTGGATAATAGCACATTGTTATCTCCAGTGTTATTATCAAATTACACTAGGGACAGAGGCAGAGCATTCTCATAAGCAGGGTACTATGGAGTTGGACATTTTATTTCCAGCTCCAACATTGAAAACTATTTGAACTTAAACAAGTCACTTCATCAGTGTCTCTTCCCATTCCCCCTCCCCCCCACACTTTTAAATCTATTTAAATTCTGGGACCTTTGAGGTAGGACAGTGTCTCATGTTTGTCCGGCATCCTCTCCACTGCAGGCCTGTTGATGCTCTTGTAATACAAACGTTCATTATGTCTATGGTTGTTTTTAAATCTATTCACAAAGAACCTGAGTCAGTTTATTTCCAGACCCTTTATCACTTGTCACAGATGTCTGAATTATTCATGTGTTGCTCCTTAATAAGGCTGAGCATCCCTTTGTCTGAAGTGCAACTCCTATTTGGAGGGCAGTGACATGAAAATGCAAAGCTTTCAGTAAGCAAGAAGTCTCCTATGTTTCTTTCTAGTTCTAAAGCAGTTGAGTCACCTTTGTCTTCCACCTGCTTTAACAAGAACCATGAATATAAGAAGAGTCCTGCAGCATTTCTGCAGGTTGAAGAAAAGTCTCATTTAAGTCCCTATAGGTGTTGGTAATGCAAGGGTCATGACATTGAGAGGGCTGCTTTCCATTCTAATAGGTGGGGGAGGTGGCAGATATAATGGAAATATATAATATCCAACACACAAAGCTCTCAGGGTACTTACAGGGGTTAAAAATCACTGAGATTGTGGGGGAGGAAGGTTAGGTACATTTTGGGTAGCCATATGAAATGAAGAGTGTAAGTCATCAGTTATTTAATGCATTCAGCAAGGATGAACATATTTTCTTTTTCTTTTCTAGTGGTGAAGTTGATTCAGAACCTGTTCTTGAAACATGTTTTCAATAAGCATCATGATTTAAAAGACAAATTATTTCAGCTTTTAGTTCTCCATGTTTTGCTCAGTTTTTAAGAGATGGGCTGTAAGAATGAGCCTCTGGTGCTTGCCAATGGATTTTTGGGTGCATCTTTCCACCCTCTTCCCCTCTCTCACTTTCCTCCCCCTTTCCTACTACCACTGAAGGGCTGATCTATATCAGTAGTTCCCAACCTTTTGGAACTCGAGGAACCACTCATTAGACTCAAGGTTCCTTTTTGAAAATGCTGCTCTTAGTTTTCCCTCTTTTTTGACTACTGAAGAATTATAAAGCAATTCTTCTGTTTCAAAGAACACAGAAAGACCATAACAGGTCAGAATATTTTTGACGCTATGGATTCCTATCCGAAAACTCTGGGTTTAGTTTGTGAACCATGTGAAGGTGTTTGCACTTCTAACACTGCTAATATTTCATCATGCCCCATGTTATCCTGAAAAAGATCTCATGGAACCCAAGGCTATTCCAGTAATCCTAGTTGTATTAATAACTGATCTAAAAATAGTATGGTGAGAGGAAGGGTCGTCATTCCTTTGGGAAAACTGATGAGAATTAAAGAGTAGGCAATTCTGTTTCCTTTGTTTTGTTTTTTCCTTTCTTTTAAGCAAAGAGGCCCAGGATAAATAAGATGGCAATGGTGGGCTGTTATGTGATAGTTTTAAAAAGTGGACAATTTAGTAGCCCCTGAAGTCTCTTGCTGTCTTAGGCAGGGAGAAGTTCCCCTTTGAAATCACTTGGCTTTGCTGGGACTTTAGCCAGTCTTTTCCGACAGAACTGTTGATTTTGGGCACATCAGTTTGAATATCTAACTTGGTTTGAATATCTAACTTTAGATCTATATTTTTTTAAGGAAGCCTGAATACCTCCTTCCTCCCTTCTCTTCAGGTGCAGTCCCTTAAGTTGAACACACAAATTAAAAACACCTGAAACCCTCAAGGCATTTCCAAAAAATCTTGGTCACAGAAAACTGAAATTAAATAATTTCCTATTGCACTGAGGTAATGTGAGAGAAAAGCCATCTGAGATGGGCTGAGTGATTTCAGTGGGCCAGACGCTCACATCCTTTCACTAAGCAGTGTCATACTTTGCAGATTGTCTTTCTTAGGAAAAGTATGCTGCCCTTACTCCCATGGACTGATACTTTCAAATGAGCAAACAGTATTAAGCATCCAGGTTCCTTAAGCTCCTCTGGAAAATCAGCAATCCCATTGAAATCAGGTCACCAGAATCTGATCCATTTCTTGCATGGAGTTAGGTAGCACTTATGGAAGAAGTGCAGCTGAGCAGTTCCAGGCAACTGTGTGATTCCCAGGGCAGTGGTCCCTGCTATAAAATGTACTGTCCCAGTCACCCTACTTAAGTTATGGCAGGGTCAGGCTTAGAGAAAGTTGGTTTGGCTTTAGGTTGTAGCTAGCACTTGGGACAAAAGTTGCATGGTAGTAACTACCCTCAAAGGAAACTTTCTTCCCTGCCATCTTCCAGTATTCTTCCTATAGTAGAAGATTTTTACCAAGACTAGTTGAGGGGATATATGCAATATTCCATCTAAGCTGTATGCATGCATGACTGTGCACAGTAAAAAAAAAAACAAAAAAACCAACAAAACAACAACAAAAAAATATCATACCATGCAATAACGTTTAATGCTGTGCACACAGTGGCGTAGTAATGGGGGGGGGGAGCAGGGGTCCATGACACCCAGTGCTGTGCCAATGCTCCCCCTGCCACCACTGCTGGCTTTGTGTCTGGTTGCTCACCCCTGCCCTAACCCAGCCACAGGCTGCTGCAGGATGAGGGAGGGGTGGGCACGCTGAGACAGCCATGTAATCCCAGCCAGGATTGCTCATGGATCACTAAACCTTACAGGGAACACTGGATATATGTGCTCTAGACAAAAAGAATATTTAGAAACCAGGTGGAGTGGTAAAACAAGCCATTTCCTCTGATTGTTCTAGCCAGACAAGCCTACCACTGAATCAACCTACTGATCCACTTCTTTTTTCTTTTTCATCAGATATGGCATCCTCATGTGAAGAATTTAAAACTGATGGCAGCTTTTCTTCCACAGCTGGGACAAGCAATGAAAATATTTCTATGCCAACAGATACATCTTCAGACTCAAGATGCCCTATTTGCTTGGAGAGAATCCAAAATGCATCCTACTTAAATCCATGTTTCCATGGGTTTTGTTTTGTTTGTATACAAGAGTGGTCAGAAAGGAAAGCAGAATGTCCTCTGTGCATGCAGCATTTTTATTCATTCTTCCATAGCATCAAAGCTGACAATGACTTTGAGGAATATGTCCTACCTGTGGAGAATAGGTCATCTGTCATTTTTGAGGTAAGGTCAGCTTCTACTCAAAGGCCTGAATCCCCACCAGATGATGGGATTCTGCATGATGGATTTTCAGGTCCACTAATTCGAGTGAGGGAGAGAGCAATTGATGAGCTGGTAAGACATTTTGCAATAAGGCGGACATCTCATCTAGGTGGAATCTCTCTTGGGAAAGTACGAGAGCAGTTAACAATTAAGTTCAGGAGAGCACTCTACAGATCTGGTGTGAGGGTGAGAAGTATCCAGTCTGGAGGATTCTACAGGAATATCTCTGCAGATTTTTTTCATCACAACCCAGGCAGCCTTCGAAGATTAGTTCCCTGGCTGAAGCGTGAACTGAGAGTACTGTGTGGTTCTCATGTGTCTTTAGTCAATGATATACAGCATATCATCTTACATAATATGACTTATTATGATCTTGAGAGTCAAGCATTTGCAGATATCTTACAGCCTCACTTGCTCTATTACACCAATCACTTCTTGCACGAATTCATCAACTTTGCCCGATCTCCTTTCAACATTAAGGCATATGACTGGCGAGCCAGTTATGATATTCCTTTTCCTCTGCATGAAGAGGTATACCAGTCTTATTCTTCTCTTACTACATCTTCAGATGAGGAAGAAGGTTCTGAAGAACTGGAGCAGCAGGAGGAGGAGGAGGAGAATCATTGTCATACTACTGCTGATGAATCAACAGCCAGTAATGATGAGGAGCCTTCAGATGATGAAGTCCCAGGATCAAGTTGGTCAAGTGTGGAGCAGGCTGTTGATGAGTCAGTTTTCACTCTTGGATCTTCTGAAGAACTTGCCAGAAGAGACAGTTTCCAGAGGTGGTTTCGGAGGGACACGCATTCAGATGAGGACAATAACTGCTCTTCCTTTAAGAATTCCATCATCAGTACAATAGCTGAAAGAATGGCATCATACTTTGTTGTATCACTCCCCAGTTTTCTGGACACGAAACATGAGGGAGAAGTAAAGAATCTTCAATCTGTAAGAGAGGCTTGCTTTAGCAGCAGTCATGTTTGTGAATGCTCAGCTGCTTCTAGTGGCAGTCTGTCAGGTAATGGAAGGCCTGATATACCATTCCAGTCCCCACAGGGTCATCTGGAATCAGAAGAAACCCCTAACCCACAGAACATCCAGTCACAAGCAGAAGAAATGGGTAACAGTAAACCGACTGAGCCCAAAGAAGAGGAGACTCTTCCATCTACAATGATGGAGTCTGAGGCAGTGGGAACAGATAACAACAATGAGCAGCTCCTGTCCCACCAAGAGGAAATCACCAACAGTCAGGAACTACCTCCTTCTACAGAATACTTACCAAGTACTTCTAGTAAAAAAAGGGACAATTGATGCTTCCCATGTATCAGAAGATCATAAATCACAGAGAGAGGGAAGTGAGGACATTCATCACATTCTCTTAGTGAGATGACACTCATTATAGACTAATAAATTCTTATATTTGAAAAAGTGTGTGTTTAAATATTCTAATGGAAAGTCTAAAGATAATTTGGGGAAAAAATTATGATGATTACTGATGACTGCACTTTTCATGACTGACCTTGGGCGTCATAGTTCTGGCATTCTGCTGGATTCCTTGGGCTAATTTTTTTTTTTTATGGGGAGAGAAGGGTAAGTACTGAAGTAACAGAAGTGCACCTTTTTCATGCCTACCTGCTTACAACTCATCATGTAACCATAATGATTCATTTTGTTCTTCTTTTTTGTTGTCTGTCTTCAGGGGTATGCGTACCTCTTGCCTCCTGCAGTATGTTTAGTAGCGTAGTACAGCTGGTCAGGATTGTTTTCTGTCAATTGTATTTCAATGTATACTCCAGTTTCTGCCAAATAAACATTTTTCAACAAGTGTAATCATGTTCCAATTAATTCTTAAGAGTAGATGCAAGTGGAAATCGGACTTTCGCTTCCATGAGATATCACAGTATTTAAGCTTTTCAGGCTCATTAAGGACTGAAACAAATGTGAAATGTTGAATTCCCCACAGGATAGAAGTTCCAATTTCCACTTACCTCTATTCAGAACATTTTTCCTGCTCCTCATTCTCTTCATTCCTATTTTACTATTTTAAGCTAGCCTCCTATTTGTGTTTGTCTCGTACACCTGTACCTGTGGCCCTAATATATCGAAAGGACTTTGGTCCCCAGGTACCGGGAAACTTTGCTGATGAAACTAACATGCCTGTGGACTTCAGATTCTTGCAAGATTAGATTGGTGGCAAAGCAGCTTCAGGGATCTCAATTTAGAATTTAGGTCCTGGCAGGGGACAGCTAGCAGGCTATTGGGTGCCTAAGTCTTTTTGTGGATCTGACTCAATAAAGATCATGTGTATATTCATTCCACCAAATTCCTGAGAGGGCTGCTGAGAACCATTCCCTCACTCTGAAAATGAGGCAGTGAAACCATCCTGAGACTGTGACATCTGTGTCTGGCATGCTCGGGAGAAGCATTATTCTCGGGGCAGTTTAAGTGCCTTATTCCTAGATTTGGCTCCTGTGGAGCAGGAGTTAGATATTCAAATCTATGCTTCTTAGTAGTACTCTGGTGAGTGCTAGGGCATTGTACAGATGTCTTCTAAGTGACTTAGTGAAGGACATCAAGGAAGGCTTCTGTCATGAGGCAGGGCGCAGGGGCGGCTGTGCTCCCTCTAGCGCCCCCCCTACTGTGCCAAGTAGGGCGACTCAGCACCCTCTGTCTCGCCCGCCACGTCTTTGATGATATCTGGTTCTCTATGGGAGGCTGCCTAATCATCCCCTTGGACACGGTGCCCAAGTATATCCCGTCCCCTATTCTGGGTGTACCGACCTGGTGCACCCCAGCCTTCTGGGCCGTGCATGCCTCCAACCTCCCCTTTAGCACGCCCCAAGCCTTGCAGGTGTACCGGACGTTCTTGTGTCGTATACTCACCCCTCCCGGGCTTCTGTTCACCCTCTCGCCCTTTCCCAGGCTTTTAGACGCGCGCTCGGTCCTTCCTGACCTCTAAACGCGTACCTGGCTCTGTCGAGCTCCCACCAGTCAGGCCCCTATCCACCCCTCTCCAGGCTTACTCTTGCGCGCCTGCCCCTCTCTGGGACTTAGTGCCAGTAGGGTGCCAGTCGCTCACCCTGGAGCCTCTTATTTTAACCTGCCCTCCGGGCTTGTTCTTGCACGCCAGTCCCTCTCCCAGGCTTCTTGTTTCCATATGCCCGCCCTCTCTTGGGGCCTGTGCCGCGCTACCCGCGCTCGGGCTTCCCAAGGGAACAACACCCCACACATCACACCTCTCCGGCGCTCGCCTGCTGTGCCGCCCCGGCACTACTCGCTGTGCCACTGGGCACCAGGAACCCCCGGATTATTGGGGAGCTCCCGTGAGGCCTCCTCGCACCCCTATAGCCTCACCCGGTCCTCCGGTATTCACACAAACAGCCCTACTGCAAAGCAAACTACTAGCCAACTGGCTCTAACTCAAAATAAGCCTACCGGCTATAACATAAGGGTCCAGGCCCAAACTGGCCCTCTTGCAAAGGCATCTCCATCAGGATTCTCTCTGCCCTCACCATGCTGCGGCCCCTTAGGTGCTCAGGCTGCACCACTCATCTCTACTCTGCTAGGCTCTTCTGCAGAGCTTCTACACCTCAAGCTGTCAGAAGGGAACTGCTGCTAGGCTTTGGCTTGGGCAGTTTATAAAGGCCTAGCCATGCCCCTTTCCAGTCATGTGACCAGCCTGGTTGCTCTGGCAACCAACACCTGTGCTGCCTTAGGGAGCTTCAGCAGCCCTTATTCCTAATGTCAATAGCAGGCACCCTAGTGCCCTGCTACAGCTTCATCAAACAGAACTTAAATCTGGATTTTCCACAGCCCCAAATAGCACCATCCTTCTAATATTATACAGTGTGCATCAAAAAATCATATTATAACTGATGCACGCAGCCAGCACCCAGGTACAAAGGCCCATTTTTTGTGATCCATTTTCTAGCATTAACGGGATTATGTAGTATGCACAGCCATTATTATCTGAGACCCTAGGAGGTGATGGTGGCCATCTTGAATACCCCAAATACATATGAGGGCATGCTAGTGTGTTATCTAGAAGCTGCTACATCACTATGAGCACTTGACCCCATTTTTCTTCATTTTGTCTATATACATGTTGCTGTACCTGAATGTTCTTTGGGGACTCCAGAACAGGTAGGACACAGGAGAAAGGCTGGAGGGAACCGTTATTCTGTCCATCCTTGAGACAAAGTTATCAGCTTCTCTCCACTACTGTCTGCTACTGCAGTCACTGGCAATAGGCACCCAAAAAGCATCTTCCCAGAATGCACAGAAGAATCACCTCAGAACACACCACACAACAAATCCACGGGACCAGATGCATCCAACAACCACCACAAACACAACCAAGAACCAAACCATACCCACACCTCTCAGCACCCCACTGAACAGCCCACTCCAACCACCCCTACAAACTCACTTAAACAACTCACACCGTGCCTTCGATGCAGTTTATATACACTCCAGTAGCATCCCATTCCATCAGCCAATCCTCTGAGGTAAATGCCTGTCACTCAGTGGCACTCGGATAACTGCCAATCATCTCACTCAGCTGTTTCTTCCACTGGATACTTTTGGCTGTCACTCAAACTCAGTTGATCACTTTTACCTCAGACGCTCTCCTTTCTTTCCTGCCACACATTCTGTATCCATCAAGCATGCCCAGACTGTAAAAGTAGGATTGCGGGTCAAAAGGTTATCTTCTTCTAGAGATGCCTGCAATAGTTACAGTTGTGCATGCTCAAGGGACTTCTATTAGGTCATAGTTGCATACTCGCTTGAACAAATTTCTCACACCACATGAAAATGTTACTTCTTTTGCTGGTTTGTTAGTGGAAGCAAAGAGGCAAGGACACTGAACTTTGCTTTGTATACAAAGAGATCACTCAGCATAGCGCTTTCTCATATTATTTCCAAGTATGCCATCTAATTTTGTTAAGGTTATTGTACAGCAGTGGTTTTCAACATTTTTGTACCATGACTCATTTATAAACATCAATGACCAGTTCCAACCCAGTGCCCCTCACTCCCGATCTGCTGCCCTTCCCCCACCCCCGCCCCCAGCCCCTTAGTGTGTGTAGGGGTGTATGGGAGACCCCCAGCAGTGCCTTGCAGACTGGAACTCTGCCAGCCTGCAAGGGAAAAGCCACCCTTTCCCATGTGGTTCTCCTTTAAAAAAGAATCCATTTTTAAAATTTGTTAATCCATGTTTAACGTTTGTTTGTGACCCTTTTATAGATTCTTGCAACCCACTTTTTGGTGGTGACCAGTGGACTGAGAAAAGCTGTTGTAGAGTACTGACCAAACCATTCATATTGCCCATGGACTGATATATGAACTAGGCTGAAAGAACGAGGTTTATTTAATCTGGAGAAGAGAAGATTGAGTGTGGGTTTGTCTTCAAATACTTGAAGGAGAATTACAGAATTTAAAAGTGGGCTTTTCTCTGTGCCTGTAAGGGATGGGACCAGAAGCAATGGGTGCTTGTACACATGTGGGATGCCAGCTCTGATGAGTTGTAATTAGAACACTCCAAGAGCCTCACCCTGACATGTATTCAGCATCCCCGCATTTCAAAATGGCTATGGGGGCACACACATTACAGTGAAACTGAAGTTCAAAAATTGAAATTTAGTACCTCAAAGGCCATCTTTCTTAAGAAATAAGGTGCATTTCATGGTTTGAGTAGAGTCAGAAATTGGCTGAGAATAGATTTGTTTGATGCTTTTCTGATGCTTCTGCTTTTGCTATGGGATGAAACATACAACAGAGCAATATTAAAAAATCCATTAAGAATTATCTAAGTGTCTTTTACAACTTCAAAAAGCTTTCCGTGAATGATGAGAGAAGATCCAGATCAGTTCCTGTTGTATTAGGACCAGTACACACACATCTAATTTTAAAAAAGGAGCACTTGTCAGTATCTCCCCTGCTTTTATTAGATGTACCTTCCTGTTTAGTTTTATTTTATGAGCAAATTTCAGTCAATTGCTTTGGAACTCTTCATCTGTCTCTGTAGCCAGGTTATTGCCAAATGATTTAATCCTGATGAATGTTGTTATGATGCGTATCAAATTAATTAATAATTCTAGTTTATTTCAGAGTGTTGCCATTCAATCTATAAAGTTTTAATATGTTAAAATGATGATCAAATTTTATTGCCTATATAATTCTGAGGTAAGAGTAGAGCAGCTAGGTTTGTTTTTTCTTCCCTGCTTGTTAAAGTACATATTTTATCTTCCATTAATTAACCTTTAGCAACTGCTTTATTAAATCTAAATTAAATGCCTATTCCTGACAGCTCATTTGAAGTGTAAATACCTTGTGATCCAGAATATCTTTCTGTTTCATGGAACATTTCAATTACACTATATTTGTTATATAAGCCTTTGGGTTAGAAATGTAAACAACAGTAATGCCTTGCATTTTAATAAAAGGATTATTGAAAGGTGTTTATTGCATCAATACCAAAATCTTGCTTGAAAACTTACTTCCTACCTGTTTAAATTTGAATTCCTCCACAGTGAATCAGGCATTCTTTTGAAGTTATTCTCTGTGTCTCTGTCCCATAAAGATCCCTCCAGTCTTTCCCAGCTATAGGGAATAACAGAGTAGCACTAAAAAATAAATTAAAAACACTCCCCTCCCCCCTCTCTCCCAGCCCCCAAAATCATGACTTTTCTTCAGCCACTATTTAGGGCTAGACCCAGGGAACACTAAGGGGAACACTAAGTTGTGGAAGCACTGAATACAGTAAAAGGTTGCTGCATTTAATTAGGGCTTTATTTAATTTAATCATCTAGAAAGTTTTCTGAACTTCCAGCAGTTCCAGTACTCCCACAGGGTATCGCATGGTGATATAGTCAGTTAATAATGACACAGATTAGAATCACTGTATCAGTAGAACAAATATGATTGGCTGGCCAAACACTAATTTGCATACATTTTTGAATGGCATCTTCTAAATTAACCCTCCAGTTGGTCTCATGTATCCCATGTGGATTCAAATTTTGTCCAGCTTCTCACAACAGCTCATTCTTTGCAGACACGTTTGGGGAGCCAAATCTTTATTCTGTTGTGAATTTCATTCTTGCTTAGGTGAAAAAGCACTGACAGTCCTGGTTATTTTAATTAACGTGACTCAAAATAAACCTTCTCCGTCTGTTCTATTCGCTGATTAGGCCAGCAAAAAAGGATATATATTACAAATACATCAGCTAATTAAGTAGAGTGATTGGGAATTTGGGGATTTATTCATACTATCTTCACAGCTGGTAACAGATTAAACAGTGGCTGTGAGAGTGGCTTGACTTTAGTTAAGTTTCTTCATGACTAATCAAAGACACCTGGATTATTTATGGGGCAAAACACAGAACTAAGCTAAAAAATGGATTTTTTTTCTATGATTCATTCAGGCTCTTTCAGATATCATAGAGTATTAAACAGCTCCTTAGTGACATACATGATGAGACTCTCAGCACAAGCAAGTAGGAGTCAGGCTGTTCTTGGATATGCAGCGTTGTGCTTCCATCAACATCACTAATACACAGCTGTTACAGAAAGTGGGGAAAAAAAAAGAAAAAACCCATGAGTCCAGCAATCCAAGGGAGGCCCTATAATAAAAGACTTCTTGTTCTGCAGAAACTGTGCACGTTCTTAATTGTAAGCTCATGAGTTACCCCAGAGTTGTTGGTTGTAGCCATGTTTGTCTAAGGACATAGGCAGGCAAGCTTCTTTGGGTAGATGTGATATTTTTTATTAGAGCAACTAAATAGTTGGAAAAATTGTTCTTTGCAAGTTTTCGGGCACAAACACCCTTCTTCAGGCATATAGTCTGCTGGTGAATTGTGTGCTTTCCAAGGTAGAATACAAGCCAAAACGCAAAATGCAGGTCTGTCAAAATGCAAAGGTGTGGCACTGAGGATCAGATGGGTGGAAGATAAGAGGTGTGAGACAGGTGTGTGCAGGTGGGGGGGAGCAGAGGGGAAATGTTGAAGTGGTGACAGATTAATGCAGCTGGTAACCTCAGTGACCTCAAGTTAAGCAAGTGTTTATAAACACTCTCAGGACTGACCCCTTCAGGAATAAATCTTATGGGACAGGTGGCTCTGTCTTGTTTTTTTTGTGTAAGTGGCCTGCCATGTTGCAGCCTTTATGCCACTCAGGGCTTCTAACCACTATTATAACACAAATGATAACAACAAAAAAGGATGAAGATCTTCAGATAGGAGGCTTGCCTGCATTCCCCTTGATTACAGCCATTCCAAACATACTTGTAGGTAACTTGCTACAAACCTCCCTATATTTGTAAAGGAAGCGTGAACTAGTTTGTACTGCTTCATCAAGTTTCATCTCAGCTTTTTATTTCTGGTATCAAGGGAAATTAGACACGCAAAGTCAAAAAGGAAAGAGAGCAGAAAGGGTAAGGATCATCAGGTCAAAGTTTCTCAGACAGTGCATTTATACATGTGATCTGGGAGTAGAGGGAAGGGGGGCACTTTAATCAGAGTGGCTCTTAGAAGGTGAACTAAGTTATAGCAGGCTGGCCATTTTTAGACTAATTTAATCCAAAGTATCCAGAGCATCATAGGCAGTGTTCCTTCTAAGCTGCATGGCCATGCAGGCATATGTGGCAGCATGCTGATCATG
Source organism: Crocodylus porosus (assembly GCF_001723895.1). NCBI lineage: Eukaryota > Metazoa > Chordata > Crocodylia > Crocodylidae > Crocodylus > Crocodylus porosus. The sequence goes on from NW_017728950.1 coordinate 28,200,085, forward strand.
GGTATCATCAGCATCCGTAGGCTAAAAAATGGGGGCAGGAGCACTTTAACTAAAGCACCCCCACTGCTACTTTTCAGTGCGGGGACACTGATATACATACTGATGAATTCTGCTGGAGCACAATAATTGCCACTTTCCAGCAGACTTGATTAATTGAGTCTGCTCTGGTGCCGTGTAATTACAGTGCATCCAAGCAGCTTCACTGCATGTATATAGGTACCCATTGAGATAAAAAGAAGGGAGGATATTAGTGGAACCTCAACTGGACCAGAAATGGGAGAAGCCTAAAGTCCTATGAAAGGACTGTCCTTTGGGTTCTGACCTGGTGTGATGGCAGGATGTGGAGATGAGAAGGAAAGAGTGACTGGGGAAATCATGTACAGTTTGTATGTGGCAGAGGAAGGAAGCTGTTTTTTAAAGCACCTTTGTGATTCTGGAGAGTGATAGAGGTCTGCCATAATTAGGCAGCTTGTCCCTGGCTGTATATAGATCATGCAACCTTCTCATATTGTTACAAACCATGCTCCTTTTTCTTCCTTATCTCCTGTGGCTGCTTTAGGAAGGCTTACAACGTCCTTGGCTTGAAGTTATTCTCCCCTGGCCAAATAAGGGACAGTGTGTGGGAGCTCTGCTATTGAAGAGATTCCCTTCTCAGGAATTGTTAGATGGTAACATTGAAATGAAATCTCTCCCCTGTATTCCTACTCTATCCCTTCTCAGACAGATTCCATTACTGCCAATTAACTGCATTTCCCATGTGAAGTCACACAGAGGTGATCGAGTATCCCTGCAAACGGCTTTTCTAAAAGTTTTTTTTTTAAACAAGGCATGCTATTAGCAAGCATTATGGATCATTAACCTTTAATGGTACATGAGATGAGACCAACATAGAAATGAACATGATGTGATTTATCTCATTTACCCTGGATTTATTGAAGAACTCTGAGACAATAACTGCAAAAGTATTTGGATGATGCACTTAATTGAGATGGGCAGCAATAGGTTTAAATGGCCCCTTGCTTTGCCAAACACTCTTGAACTTTGTTCGTATTAGGCTTCCTAGAGTAAATACTTTTGGACTGGGACAACATATGGATAAGGAACAGGCGCATGTTTTAAAAGGTAGTTAGGCCCCCAGAGATTCAAATGGATTCCTACTAAGATTTTCAGAAGTGTGTAGGAACCTAATTCCCAATTATTTCATTGGGACTTACATGCCTGGTCACAGACGAAAACCCCAGTAATATCCAAAAAGCCAGATGCATATAAAGCCAAAAGGTTCAACATTACAGTACCTAATTCTGAGGCACTCAGCATAGAGTTAAGTGCTTGTGTTCCCTGTGTACAAAGCAGGAGGAGGATTAGGCACCACACAGTGGTTTTAGGGTTACTGTACATCTAGGTTTTCCTGGATACATCCTAATTTTTGGCCTCCAGTCCTGTGTCCAGGCAAGTTTTTTAAATGCAAGCCAAATGTCTGGGATTTCCTCCCCGATCTGTTTTCAACATGGCTGCCTCTAGATAGCGCAATTGGAAGCTGAGTTCATGATTTTGCTTTGCTCCATTGGTGGGAGCAGGGGGAGGGTGATCAGAGGCAGCAGGGAGCACAGAGGGTCAGGAGTGAGTGGCACTGGAAGGGCTGGGGGGCAGGGGCTGCAGATCCAGAGTGAGGGGCACCAGCAGGGCTGAGAGGGGGGTAGGGGCTGCACATCAAGATTCAGGGGCATGAGAGGGGGGGAGTGACTGTGGGTTGGGTGTGCAGGGCATTGTCAGCACCAGAGGGCTGTCGGTCAGAAGGAGCACCGCCAGGAGCAGGGTACTGCTTTTTGGGAGTGAGGTGCAGTGGCAGGGCTGTGGTAATTGAGCTGGGAGTTAGGGGCAGCAGCAAGGCTGAGGGTGGGGGGCTGTGGCTTCTCAGTGAGGGGAACAGAATGGGCAGGGGGAGGGCACCAACATGTCACTCCTCCCCCCCATGACAGGTGTCTTGTTTTTTGGACCTGGCAATATGGTAACCATATTTTCACAGAAGCATGCTGAATGAGTAGCCCTAAGGTATGTTCAGGAGTGGAGCATATCTCATGCCCTACATCTCTGAGGGACCCAGGTGTTTTACTTCTATACGGATGGAAATACCCCTTTCTTCCTAGGGTTCATAGCCATGGACCTTCTCCTGAACTTGGCCACTTAAGGCACATTGATCCTTTCTTGCAAATAAATGAGGTAGTGGTCATATGCCCCACTTTAATTCAATGCTTAGAATATTTGTCTGGTTCATAGATTCATAGATGTTACGGTCAGAAGGGACCTCAACAGATCATCGAGTTTGATCCCCTACATAGGCAGAAAAGTGTGCTAGGTTCTGATGACCCCAGCCAGATGCCTATCTAACCTCCTCTTTGAAGATCCCCAGGGTAGGGGAGAGCACCACCTCCCTTGCAAACCCATTCCAGATTTTGGCTACTCTAACTGTGAAGTTCTTCCTAAATCTAAATCCAGTCTGAATCTGCTCTCTGCTAGCTTATGGCTATTATTTCTTGTAACCCCCAAGGGTGCCTTGGTGAGAAGCCTCACCAATTCTCTTCTGTGCCCCCATGATGAATTTATAGGCAGCTACAAGGTCGCCTCTCAACCTTCTCTTGCAGATGATGAAGACGTCCAGGTGCCCTAGTCTCTCCTCATAGGGCTTGGCCTGCAAGCCCTTAACCATACGAGTGGCCCTTCTCTGGACCCTCTCCAGGTTATCCACATCCCTCTTGAAGTGTGGTGCCCAAAACTGCATGCAGTATTCCAGCTGTGGTCTGAACAGTGACTGATAGAGGGGAAGTATCACCTCCTTGGTTGTGTTTGTGTAATTATCTTTGCTGATGACTTCATCACATTGATGACTCATGTTCATCTTGGAGTCCACTAGGACTCCAAGATCCCTTTCTGCTTCTGTGCTGCTGAGCAGGTCATTTCCTGGCACTAGGTGTGCTGGACATTTTTCCTCCCTAGGTACAGTACTTTGCATTTCTCCTTGTTAAATTGCATTCTATTGTTTTCTGCCCATTTGTCCAACCTGTCCAGGTCTGCCTGTAGTTGTTCCCTGCTCTCTGGTGTGTCCACTTCTCCCCCAGTTTTGTATTATCTGCAGACTTGGACAAAGTGCACTTCACTCCCTCATCCAAGTCACTGATGAAGACACTGAAGAGTATCGGTTCAAAGACTGAGCCCTGGGGGACCCCACTGCCCACGTCCTTCCACTGCCACTCTCTGGGTATGACCTTCTAGCCAATTTGCCACCCACTGGACTGTATAATCATCCAAGTCACAGCCTCTTAATTTGTTCAGTATGGGGTGGGATACTGTATCAATGGCCTTCCTGAAGTCTAAGTAAATGATATCTACCCCTACTCTTGCGTCCAGGTGTTTTGTAACCTGGTCATAAAAAGAGACTAGATTAGTCAGGCATGATCTACTTGGTTTCCCTTCAGCATAGTTTTTCCTGCTGGGCTGTCATATATATGAGCCTTAATAATCTTTTCAAAGACTTTACCAAGGATGGAGGTGAGACTGACTGGCTTGTAGTTGCTTGGATCCTCCTTCCTCCTCTTCTTGACAATAGGAACCACATTGGCCCCTTTCCAGTCTTCCGGGACCTGGCCCGTGCACCATGAGCGCTCAAATATTCTTGCCAGTGGCTGTGCAATGACATTAGCCAGTGCCTTCAGTACCCTTGGATGGAGCTCATCCAGGCCTGCCAACTTAAATGCATCCAGTCCTTCCAAGTGACTCTGCACCATCTCGGGGTTAATGCTTTGTGGTCTGGCACCCTGCTGTTGTCTCTCTATGATTCCATTGTGAGACTTGTCTTGCCCCTCGTTTAGGAACACTGAGGCAAAGAACTCATTGAGGAGTTCAGCCTTGTCCCCCCTGTCTGTCACCAATTGCTTTTGCCCATTCAGTAGTGGTCCTATTCCACCCTGTGCCTTCCTTTTACTCCCTATATATCTGAAAAACATTTTTTTTTATCCTTAACTTGGGATGCCATCCTCAGGTCCATGGTAGCTTTGGCCTTTCTAACTGCCTCCCTACAACTGCGAGCTGAGGAGGCATACTCCTCCTTAGTAATTTCTCCCTGCTTCCACTACTTATATGCCCCCCTTTTTGCCCTTGGGCTGCTCTGGATTTCTCTGGTTAGCCAAGGAAGCCTCTTGGCTCCTTTCCCCTCTTTCCTCCACGTGGGGTTCATCTCCTTCTATGCCTGAAGGATCGCTTTATTAAGACACAGCCACCCTTCCTAGTATATGACTGTGTTTCAGTTCTCTGGTCTGAATCGCAAAGTTTTAAACCTGACTCTCCTACCTCACAAGTAAATGCTATAAGCATTAGGATGTTGGGTACCAGGTGAGTGGGAGGGAGGGTTGAGGTGGCACAAAATCCTTCTGTGTATTTTCCTCTGGGAGAAGTTTTTAAGTTCAGAAAAGTATTTATGGCTACAATTCCTGAGTGGAGAAAATCACTTGGAATGAAGAACCTAAGGCTTTGGCATATCTAGTTTGACTCCATGCTATAGCTGAGACAGCTGCTGTTAAGCATAAGCCTCCCACTAGCTCCTATTCAACATGTCAAATCACAAAAATGAGGTAGTGTAATGACATAAAGTGGGTGCTAAGAGCACACTTCGTCTGGGAGTGTGTATTGGCTTGAGCTCAATTCCATCATATTTGCTTGATTTGGTACATATAGAGTGAGAGTGTGAGGACAAATAAATTGGCATGCCCCATAGCGGTGCTCCTGTGGGTAGCATAAGAGTGTTATAGACATGCCATGAGAAGGATGTGGCCTAAGTGTCCCTCCTCTCTGGGGCATTGCATATTTGCTGCACTGGGTTGCTTTCATACTCAGTCTGCAGGCATATGAGAATCACAATCTTAGGTACATCTCTCAGCCCCACATCCAAAGCCTAGGTGCTTACCTCAAGGCTGTGCATTCCACTGAGTAGTAATGCACCTAAGAGTTAGGCATGTCCAATGCTAAATTTAAATCTCCTTTGTGAGCCTTCCCCTCTGTGCCTACATACATTTAAAAATCTCCTTAATGTATTTTCAGAAATGGCGGCACTTCAGACAACAATCTACTTCCAAGTGAGCAAATACTGAATGGTAGCTATGGTGCCATAATGAGGCTCTGACTGTATGTGGCAATTAAAAATGCTGTAGTATGTGGCAGCCTTTCTTCAGGGCTATTTACAAAACAGACTTAACCAGGATTCATAATTAAATGACTGACAAGGACCTTAGGGCTGCAGGATAATGGCATTTCCATCAATCTTCATTTTTCAGAATCGCTCTTAATTTATCATAGTTGTTCCATGTATAGCTAATGAAGGTTGAAGATCAGATGCATCTCATTTAGAAATGTCTCTGACCTGTATTCTGCAGGGAGCTCTGTTTGCGTGGAACCTTTTGCTGAGGATGAGGTTTGCGGATGTAACGATGTTTGAGTGTTTTGTTGTTTTACACAGGTGTTCACTAGAGTTGAAAGAGAAGTCTTCCCCTGGTGGTTGGGGTTTTTTTGGAGGGGGGAGGACGGGGGAGTGCAGATAGAGTTGCAGTAAAGTGGCAATTTCTGTCTGAGATTTAGGGCCTGATTTGGGGCTGTTAACCTGTGTGTGACCTTTGGTAAGTCAGTCTAACCAGCCTGTGCCTTTTATTAATGGACCTACATTGTAAAACCAAACACTCAGAAACTACAGATTCGTAGAATGTCAGTTGCTTGAGCAACTGCAGCAGTAGGCAGCACTGCTAGCTCTACCTTTACCAGCAAAATCATTTAGGCTAAGGACAGACATTCAAAAAACATGAGCCTGAATTGATTCAATCTTTGTAGGTTAATCTAACCTGGCTAGGCTAAATCAGTTTTGTAATTAGACAGGCATCTCAGAAATGTAGGCACATGCCTGCAGTGGCTCAATGTAGAAGCGGGGGAGCCCTATAGCAGCCTTTCCTTCCCTTCCACAGAGCTGAACTGAGTGGGGGGCACGGCTAGGTCCCATAGGCCGCTGTGATTAGGGAGGAGTTCCCTCCCACTCCTGACCAGCCCACCAGGGAATGTTTATCACCCCTAACTTGGTATTTATCAGCCCATTAAGCAAACGACAGAGGGACATTACTAGCCATCTGTTGATTCTGCTTTTGTTATGCATGTCACAGCTCAGAGGTAGCCAGCATGTGGTTTGCTAGCTAATGCTGAGAAGTGTCTGTGAGTGATGGGGGAATGCCTGCTTAGTAGAGAGGGGAGGGGAGGCAGGGAGCAGAAGCCAGGCAAATGCCTGCAGAGATTGCCAAAGCTGCAGCCAGGGAGCAGAGGGGAGGGGCTGGCCCTGCCTATCCCAGAGAGCATGTTGGGATGCTAGGGGAGTCTGATTTAATTTAAACTAGCAAGGGGTCTGGGACAGACATTGCATAAACCGGTTTGACCCAAATCAGTTAAGTCTGATACTACATTGGACCAAGTTTATCTCAAACCAGTTTTAAACCAGTTTGAGAATGGCTATGTGCACTGAACATCTGTTCTGTTCTGTTCTAGGTTTAAACCAGTTTCTGATCCCTTAAACTAGTTTATATTTAATGCTAGGGGCAGTTATTACTTGTGAATTTTATTGTATACTTGCAAAATGGGTTTTGATACTTGGACATCTTCACGTGAGCTCAGCATAGGCAAACTCCTATGCCTATATGACATGTTATTTATTTGTATTGCAAGTCTCCCATCTGCAGGAGTCTGTCCAAGAAGGTAACAACTGGAAAGAGAAAAATAGATAACATCAGCAAGGTAAGCTTTACATTTCTGTTAGAAAGATGTAGCTTTTAGGTTATCTTCACCCATTATAATGGCAAAATAATATTGCTAGAAAGTCAGTGTGGTAGAGGCAATATATTTAATTAGACTAAATATTATTATCATGAGAAACGCAGCTAAATTCAATAGAGCTGTTGAACTGGTGCAAGATCTGTCCAAATAAAGCTCATTGTGGGATTGGGACCTTTTGGAAATATGCATAATTAGTGATAGGTGCTGTTAGACAGCTGGGGGGATATTCCTGTTCCATACCTTGCATAAATTCTTTAATAAACATAAGGAGAAAGGAAAGAAGCAATTACTGTAGCACTTTATGTAATAAAATACATGCTAGCAAAACACCAGAAAGCTTTTAGCTCTACCACACATCTTAGAATGGTCACAGGTTTTGATTAACATACTCAACTTGGAAAAATTATTGCCAGGAGAGAAAATGGGGTGATAAAGAGGATTAAAGGTATCTATATGGAACATCATCAAATCCATGCCACTGGAGCTGAGGCTTGAAAAGGAGCTGAACTAATTGCACTGAAATGTAGATTTCCAAAGATATAAATGCAGGTAATTTGCCTTTTCCCTCCATTTCGATTATGAAGACAAGTCAATAAAGAAGCCACAGCCACATTGTCCTCCACTTTCTATAGTGGTGTGGGGTTTATTCTGCATACAGTGATTACAGTACTTTTTCTATCATCAGGAATACACTTTGAAGTTTTAAAACACTATGGAGAGTCAAATGTAGTCTTGAAAATACGAAGATACAAATGAGGGGAAACCTTCCACTCTTGTCCCTTTTTTTCCTCGTATGTAAGTCCTAAATATTTTTCGGGGAATCCATTTCAAATAAAGGAGAACCATTGGTATTTCCTTGAGGTTATGGTGGGGAAGAAATTGTTTATATCAACACTAAATAATTGGAGATCTGGGGCCAGATTTCTAGCTAGTGAAATCAATGGAGATATGCTGATTTAAACTAGCTAAGGATTTGGCTTTCAGCTCATTCCCCTGATAGTAGCAATGTTGCCCTTTACTTATTCTCAGTTACATGGCAGTCAACAGGCAGTGAACATGGACAGATCTGCTTACCACTGGCACTGGCTTCTTAAAAACCAAAATTACATGTTTATTGAGTAATTGATTTAATGTGTCTAGCTTCCTTTTTATCAAGATGTTTCTTCTAGTTATATCACAATATTTGATTCCACTGTTATCTACACCTTGCACAGGTAAGAGATCATACTCTATCTTGAGCATGAATAAAAGCAACATTCTCCACCTTTGTAAAATCCTTTGGCTTAAAATTGAAAATTAATGTAAGCAGAGACTCCCTATGCCTGATGGAGGGTAAGTGAGCCTGAAAGCTTGCTAAGAACTTTTTTCCAACTACTCAGTTGGTCTAATAAAACATACCACATATACTTAACAAACCTTGCCTCCTATGTCCTTAGATCAACATGGCTACAACCAAAAAACATGTAAGCAACACTTCATTCCTAATAGAGCTGTGTGAAATTTCACCAAGTGTTTCATTTCAAAACTGTTTCAACGTGTTTTGAGCTCAAAACAGCCAAATCAAAATGAAGCAAAAAGCTTCAGTCAGCTTCTAAATGAAATGAGGGCACTCAAAATGCTTCAAAAGTTTTGAAACATTTCAAGTTGCAAAGCAGCCCAGTGGCAGGAGACAGGGGAGAGTGAGGGCTGCACTCTGAGAGGCTGTGCAGCCCCATGTAGCTCAGCTTGGCAGGGAGCACAGCCCTGGCTCTCCCCGCCTTCCACCACTGGGCTGCACTTCAAGCAGCTCTGCAGTCCCCTGGAGAGCAGCCTGGCAGTGGGAGGCAGAGTGCAGCCCCAGGTCTCCCCACCTCCCACCACCAGGCTGCGCTTCATGGGACTGCGGAGCTGCTCAAAGTTCAGCCCGGTAGTGGTGGGCAGGGAGAGCTGGGACTGCACTTCCTCTCCTGGTGCTGGGGGTGGGCTGCACCCACACCAGTCCCAGGCAGCACTGGCAGTCTCCTGTCATCTGGCACACAGATCCAGGGGTCTGCACCCCCAGGAGGAGTCTGGCACAGCACTCCCAGGGGTGCAGGCCTCTGGATCTGTGTGCCAGATCATTGGAGGCTGCCATTACTGGCAAATGTCATGAGTTTTGCTTTCAAGAATTTGAGGTTCAGTTTCCGAGAAACCTCACCTATCTCCTTGAAACTTGGTAGGCTTCATACACTCAGAAGGGGCTAGCATTCCTGCAATTTTCATCTGAATCAGGCAACAAATGACAATATTTTAGGCATTTTCATGATTTCCCATTAAAGCCTATGGGTGAAACATTGAAATGAGTCGAAAGAGCAAATAGTTTCGATGAAATGAAACGGGACAGTGCTTTGAAACGAAATGACAAAATGAAACACTGTCCCTTCAAAATGGTGAAATGGACATTGAAATGAAACAATGGTGTTTCACACAGCCCTAAATCCTAGTTTGCACCCCTCCTCCTTCGTTCCAAACAAACTGTATGCATTTGCACGTAGTCCTTTCTTTGGAATTTAGCCCAGCCTGCCTTTGCTTCTCCTTCCAACCTGAGGAAAAACACCTGATGCCTGGAAGCTTATCCAACAGCTTTCTTGACTAGAAGTTTGGACCAATAAAAGATAGCACAAAAAAGAGTTATCGCTCTTTAAAAAATGGCTCAGGGAAGTTGTGAGGAAGCGATACAAAAGGAAGCGAGTTCTTATGGTCAGGTTCTGAAGCAAGGAGCTTCAATGGCAAGGAGGAAAGCATATGGGAGATTTTTTTTTTCCCCCATGGTGGACAGCAGAACTACTTGGCTTTGATTTAGTCAGGGGTGGGCAAAGTCCGGCCCTCAGGCCAGATCTAGTTGACAATAGAGTCCATTTCCCAGCAGTCCCTGCCCATGTAGCTGGAGCCAGTTTCCATGGATACCCCAGCAGCAGCCTGCTGTGACAGTGTGGGGATGGGGTTTCCATGGAGACCAGCCCCAGCAGCAGTGTCACTAGCCTCTTCCTGCGGGTGGGACTGTGCTGCGGCTGGGAGCAGGTTGGGCTTAGCTGCTGCCACCTGTTCAGGGTGGGCTGTGCCACTGGGAGGGGTGGCTATGTGGGATTTTGGGGTGACTGTAGCCCCCCCAAGCCCCCTCCCTGGCACTGCCACTGCTGGCAGGGTGTGTGGCAGGGAGAGGAACTGTTCTGGGGCTGAGCTGGGATCTTGTGGCAATGACAGTGTAGTCCAGAGCCATGCCAGAGCCACAATCTACAGCCTTCTTGCTCCAGGCAGGGACGTACAGGCAGCAGATCATGGCTGTGTCCTGGCTCTGGACCCTGGTGTTACCACCACGAGCTTCCAGCCTGGTTGCAGAGCAGCTCTATGCCTGTCTGTGTGCCCTGCCAGCATTGCTGAAGCCAGTCTCCACAGAAACGCTAGACTCGGGCTATTGCAGTGTGACTGCTGCTGGGGTCTTCACGGAAACTGGTCCCAGCCATGTGTGCAGGGGCTGCTGGGAAATGGAGTCTGGCAGCTGGCTGGGTCTGTCATTTTGCCCATCCCTGGGTTTAGTGGTGTATTTAAAGTTATAAATCTGCCCTGAAACAGATCTGAGGGTGTCTCTAATGTCTTTCTTTGCTGGATAGACAAGATAGCATTTTACATATGCATTTTGTGCTATTTACCCCTACTTCATTTATTTTCTTTCTTTCTTTCTTGCACTGGCATCTCATTGTGAAACAGTTTTCTGCACCCTGTGATGTTACTTCTGGGGGAGAGAGGGGGGTGAAGATCTGAAATTCCACAAAATACTAATTCATTTTGAAATTCATATTCATAGTGGTAGAAATTATTTATATTCTGTCCCATGTTGGTATTAAATTTTTCAAAAAGGTTAAGGTCCTGAATCATGATAGGACTCTAATGAAATAGTTCATCATGTTGAACTTTTATTTTTAATTTGTCTCTTTTCTCAGCTGCCTGCTGATCTTGCACATGTATTAATGCTGAAATCCTTAGTTCTGAAGTTTTGCATAAACAAACAAAACACCATTAATGCATTAATGCAAAAGCCATTAATTAAAGCAAACTTGTATATAACTTGGGAGATTCCTTTATTGCTTATTGGTGCCTGTGTGTCAAATGTTTTGTGGGCACAAAGAACTAGTACCATGAAAGGAGACATCTTGAATTGCAGAAGACCAGAATTATGCCAAGGAATATATCTTCTGAGAACAGAGAAAAATTATGGGGAAGAGAGTTTAAATTAATATTGGGCACTGTACAAACATCAACAGCACTGACCTGTGTATGAAGATAATATGCTATCACCTGGGATAGTATATCTGCAAATTATTCTCCAATACTGTGTAAACTTAAACCTAGTTTTATGTTTCCTAACATTTCCACTGATTTCAAGGACAGAAAAATCAAATATCACTGCTTACATGACCTGGGCCTTAATTATGATTGTTAAATTTGGTCTATAACTAATGATACACAAGGATGTAAGATGCCTAGCATCCTATTGAGCTGTTTTACATTCACCAGCTCAAATGGCCACAAAGCTGCTTCCACCTGGGCACAAGCTTTTAGCTCAAATTGGGGCCAAAGCTTCAACTCTTATTTTCGTATCCCCTGCTGCCATAATGTGCTTTTAGATTAAGGGGGCCAACAAACCAAAAAAAACAGTTAGAGTTTATGCAAAGACCTGACTGCATGATAGGCTGCACCTCAAAATTCTTGGCAAATTATCTCAGAGTTCAAGGAAACAGGACGTAGAATAGTTACCTGTCAGTAGACAACACTAAAAAGAGACCATCAGATTCAAAAAAGGACTTCAGCAGCTAAAATGGGAACAAATTCTTTAAATTCTAGTCCAAAGCTGGGAAGTTGAAATTATTTTCCCAGCTCCTCCATTATCCTATAGTTATCCCAGCTACCTAGCATATATATATTTTTTTATTTGGAAATTCCCCAGACACCCAAAGTACTGTCTTTGTGTATGTCTAGAAGTGCTTTGCTCCTCAGAATGCTCAGTAACTTGGCAACCACCTGATGCTGTAGCAGGATCTGTAAAACATGTGTGCCTTGAAACAAAGGTGTTTTCTTGGTGTCCTTCTAGCTAATACATACAGATGATTCACCAGATCATCACAGAGGGCATTTTTACATGTGCTCTGGGATGTGGCGCTGGGTGTTTTAACTAGCGAGCTGTGCTAATTAAAAGTGCCCATGAGTCGCATGTATCAGTATCCCTGTGCTGAAAAGGTGGTGGCGGGGCACTTTGAACTAAAGCTCATCAAATGCAAAGCACCCTGCCACCTTTTTTTAGCATGTGGATACACAGGAATGCTGATATATGTGACATAGAAGGCTGCTGGAGCATGTCAATTTTCATGCTCCAGCAGACTTGTTTAATCACATCTTCTCTGCACTGGATTTCCAGTGCATCAGAGCAGGCTCCCCACACATCTGTAGGAGCCCAGAGATTTCAAATAAGAATCCAGAGTGTCCAAATCATCCCTGGCCAGTGGCTGTCCAATCTCTTTTTGAACATCTCCAGCGATGAAGAGTCCGCAACTTCCCTAGGCAGTCTATTCTAGTGCCTTGCTGTTTGAACAATGAAGAAGTTTTTCCTGCTATCCAATCAAAACCTACTATTCTGTGATTGTTGTCCACTAACACCTGCATCCTCCATTGAAAAGGGTCAAATCTACAGTAAAGACGGAACATGCCCTTTCTGGCTTTTAGGCAGGTGGTTGAGATGCTCTCCTTTGTTTAAATTTCCTCAAGCACACGCAAAAATTGAATGAAAATCTCCCGCATCCTAGCTTAATGGTCTAGCCATTACAAAAGCAGGAGTGCTAGCACCATATTCTCCTTTAACAGTGGTTCAAACAAAAAGTGCCACCTGCTCCACTTCTGAAAGAGGTTACAGTCATCTATACTTGGGGGCTGATACTGAGTGGATGAATGCACCTCCCTCGGCACATCTACACAGGACACTAGAAGCACAGCAGGCTAATTCTACTGTGTATTAGCACATCAGGGAAAAACCATGCTATTGCACTAATGCAAAGCAGAATTAGTCTACTGCACATTAGTGTCACAAAAAACGTGCTGGTGCTACTGCACAGTAGTGCTGATTATGGCACATTATGTTAGTACCTGTCATTGCAGGTACTAAACTCAATGCACCATAATTATGGCACATTAATGAACATGTAGACATACCCCCTGATACCACAAGTATGGGATTTGAATTCCACTTCGAGGCAGAATTAGGGACTACTCCCTGTTTTCAGTGTTTCCTTTTGGTTACCTAAAACAGATCACCACATTTCATGCTTACTATAGGCAACTTCCACCTAAGCTTTGTTAGGATCCATGCATCCTATTATAAGGCGGCTAAATCTTTCCATGCAAGCCAGATATCTACCATAGGATTCTGGAGTTCACACTCACACCAGTGACCTAAAATTTAGACATTGCACAAATCAGCATTGCAATATCCAATCCTTTTTGGGAGGTTTACTTCACATTGTTCTTCATAGGTCCAAAACGGTAGAGCAAGTTTCATAGTTTCACAGTTTCTAGGGTCGGAAAGGACCTGAGCAGATCATCGAGTCCG
>NW_017728950.1:28213566-28243497 GCF_001723895.1 Crocodylus porosus
GTTAAGTCTCTTTCCCCTCGACTGCCTTGTAGTATAACCCAAAGCACTTCAGAGTGCCCCTCCCCTGACTCCTTGCTAATTGATGAGGATGTGTATTCCTCCTTAATATAGAGTGCCACGCCCCCACCTCTCTTTCCTATCCTGTCCTTCTTGTACAGCCTATAGCCCTTGACATTCACCGCCCAATCATGCATTACGTCCCACCACATTTCCGTAAACCCCACTATGTCCAGGCTGGTGTCAGCCAGCAGGAGGGTGAGTTCCTCCTGCTTGTTACCCATACTACGGGCATTTGTGTAGAGGCATTTGAGGCCTCCTGTGGGTGTGACCCAATCAAAAATCAATGGGGTTTGAGGAGACGGAAAAAGAGTCAATTAATAGAGGATAGTAAAATGCAGCTACTAGAGTTGGTTTCTTTCACAAACAGTTTGCCTGGAGAGTTGGTAAAGGGGAACAATAGGGCTGTGTGAAACAACACCGTTCCATTTTGACTTGAGTTTTGAGGTTTCGACGGAACACTGTTTTGTTTCGAATTTCATTTAGATTCGAAACCGCTGTTCTGTTTCACTTCATCGAAACAGTGACACTGTTTCAATGCTGTTTTGACATTTCATCCATGCGCTATAATGGAGAAGCTCGAAATAGCCTCTCTCATCTGGCAGGCAAATGGGGGCCCCCAACTCCGGGAGGGCTGAGGGGGCAATGCCAGTTCTCGCAGGGCTGCAGGCCCCCAATCTTCCTGGCAGATGAGGGACGGAAGCTGGGTGCTGCTGCCTGAGATTGGGGAGCTGGGGAAGAGAACTTAGCCCCATCACTCATTTCTCCCCAGTGCTACAGTTGAGCTGGGGAAATGAACTCAGCACAGCTGGGCTGAGTTCCCCTCCCCAGTGCTAGATCAGGCTGTGTTTCTCTCTACAGCCTGATCTAGTACTGGGGATGGGAACACAGCCCAGCTGGGCTGAGTTCATTTCCCCAGCTCAATTGTAGCACTTGGGAGGGGAGTTGAATGATTGGGCGCCGATCCTTTCCCCTGCACTGTGATCAGCTTCCCACAGCCTGGCCATGGGACGTAGGGCTGCACTCCTGGCTGAGCCATATGGGGCTGTGGAGCCACTGGGAATGCAGCCCTGGTTCTCCCCACTCTCCCACCACTTGGCTGCTGGTTGCTTCGAAACATTTTGAAACCTTCAAAACATTTTGACTAGCTTCGTTTTGTTTTGAAGCCCTTCATTTTGATTTGATTCACTGTTTTGAGCTCAAAATGAGCCAAAACAATGTCAAATCAAAACATCCAGTAAAATTTCACATAGGTCTAGGGAACAATGAGTGATTAGCCTAAGATTAGGTTGGTGTTTTTCAAGTGAAGTCCTTTTAAACATGTTTGTGCTTTCTTAAGCACAATCCATCTTTGTGTTAATTTTCTTTTGATTTAGAAATATTCAAAATGTAAGTCTGAAGAAACTAACCTATGCCTTAAGTTGGTAAAAGAAAAAACCTGAAAATAGCATTGTTGTCTATTGAGAGTTGCTAAGGTGACTGTCATTTGCTGAAGGCTATGCCCTCTTTCTCTAACAGTTTCTTCCAAAGCCTAGCTTTCACTTTGGAGGAGATCTAATACTGGCTCTTTCTTTCTAGTAAAGGTATTATTTTACTTTGAAGACTCTGAGGACTGTTCATGGCTGCATACGTAGCTATGACTTTGAGAAGGTGGAAAGGAAGTATTGGTGAGCTATAGATGGGATGTTCAGGAGAAGGGCAGGTGGGAGCTGTCCCATCACCAAAGGGAACAGCTAAGAAAAGTATCTTATTAGACCCCTGGTCTGTAAGGCTAAGAACAGAGGTTCAAAAAGCCCTAGATGGAATTGATTCACTCCTTGCAGGTTTTTCTAAGCTGCATAGGCTGAACCCCTGAATTAAATAAACAACTGAACTAACATTTGGTGTTCAAGTGGCCAGTACAGGCAGAAGCATGCACTGGCCTAGGCCAGGAGCCCAGGGTTGCTCACACATACAACTCCTCATGGCTACCCTGCCTAAGGCTGCAGTAGTCTCCCATGACTGATTGAGAGGTGGGGAGGATAATGCACCCCCCCTCCAATCCCAGCACTGGCCACCACCAGGTTCTGAGTGGCGGGCAGTGCTGGGCCAAGGGGTTGCATTCCCTGCCCCCCTCCCTCCTGCCTCTCAGAAGCTGGTGGCTGTGAAGGGGGTGCTGCTGAGGCAATCCCAGATCAGTTTTTTTGTGCTGCAGAGGAGTAAAAAGTCCCTCTGGCAGGGCCTCTCTCCCATACCATGGGGGCCCAGTGCTGGACCGGGGGTGCATTCCTCTCCACCTGCTTCAAAAGCTGGCAGCTAGAGAGAAGCAGGGCTTTGTTGATTTCAGCATGGCTCATCAGGCTGCAGGGCCAGCAAACCCCCCCACACTGGGGGCTTTCTCTCCCCTCATACTGTGCAGACCCAGGCTAGTGGGGACTGGGGATCCATTCCCCTGGCCACCATGGCACCAAGCTGACAGGCAGGAGGCAGGCTAGGAAGCAGAAGCTTTACTGCTTCAACTCTGTGACAGCTGTGGACAGGGTTGGCCAGCTCTGCTGGAGAAAGAACAGCCCAGGGCTGCCAAGCATCCTGAGATGCTAGGGAACTGTGAGTTAATTTGAACCAGGAGGCGCTCTGGGACAGTGTCATGGCACAGGGTCCTGCAGGATGGCTGTGATCTCCCCAAGGCCCCCCTTACTGTGTCAAGTTGGCCCAATGGGCACCCTCGATTCTTGCCCACCACATCTTTGATGGTAAACATAAAATAGGGAAGCTCCCTTTACATCATCTTGGACATGATTTTGATGTACTCTCTGACCCTGTGGGCTCCTGGACCTCTTGTGGGTCCCGTTCTGCAATGGGTGTTTTGGGGCACCCTAGTCTTATGGGCTATGCGTGGCTCCAACCATCCCTTTACCATGCCCCAAGCCTCACAGATGGAACTGACGTTATTGGTCCGGGCCTTGTTATAATTTGGCCCCCTTGTCCTCCCTGTGCTGTCCACGGCTGTCTCGCTCTGCGCCTTCACTGGCACTTGGGCTCTCCAAAGCCCTGCAAAATTCTATACCCTCTCTGGCACCGGGGTCGGTACACCCCAAAACGCTACACCCTTTCTGGTGCCGGGGTTCCCCACGCTGCCATGGGTCTCCTATGAAGCCTCTTCCTTCCCCTAATAGCATCACCCAAATCACCAGTCTTAAACAGCAAACAAAACACAAGACCCTGTGCTATAACATAAATTTAAGCTGCCTGGCTATAGCATCATTCAAGCCGCACCGGGGTGCTCTGTCCCTCACCAGTATCAGAGGCTGTACCTGCAGTCAGGCCTCTCCCCTTTGCTTGCTCTGGGAGAGCTCCTTCCCCCTTAGCTGCTGGCAAGGAACTTCCATCCTGGCCTCAGGCCTAGGGTTTATGTGAGCCAGGCCCTGCCCTTTCTGGTCAGCTGACCACTGGCAGGTGTTGGCTACTCACTAACTCTGGTTGCCCTGGTAACCAACAGCTGGGGCTCCCCACTCACTGCTAGGGCTCTTTCCCTAGCAGTTTCCACCCTTCAAAGAAGCAGGGCATCTAAGTGCTCTGTGACATACCTTCCCCCTTAAGACCCTAACTCACCCGAGTGGGTCTTCACATTTTTCAGATATTGCATCTCTCTTGGGCTTCTCTCGGCCTTTCTTCAGTCACCCAGCAAATCAGGAACAGGAGGTGGAGGTTATCAGGCGTGTCCTACTCACCTCTTCCTGAAGGGCGCACCATGTGGGATTTGCTGGGAGTTACCCCACTACAGGTAGTCCCCCCACATTAGCCAGCCTTGGTGGGGTGCAACTTAGGCCTGTCTTTTATCATCTTCTACAGCCCTTCAACATGAAAAGAAAGCTTCCTCCCTCTTCCTGTTTCCAAATTTGCCCATCCCTTTGAGGTGTGCTCATTTATTAGGGATATGTTTCTAGGGTCCTTGTAATTCTATCAATGTGCTTCTTGTATTAGTTGTGTTTCTATACGAAGCTGTATCTCTTCCTTCTGCAAGTCCTCATCCCCGATGGAGCTATCTTGCAGGACTCAGTTTAAGTGGGGCTGCATTCCCCCAGTCACTAAATCAGTCATACACACAAACGCACACAGATTGACGTGACATGCCTAACCTGTCCAGGTTGATCATCATGGACAGACTGACACCCTCATATGCCAAGAATCAGTTCATCAGAGCAACAATAAACTGCAGTTGGACACAAGCACACAGGTAAACAGAATACTTCTGAATCCAGCTGGGTGTCCAGCTGACATCCTCAAGGGCCAGCATTCAGTTCATTAGGGCACGTCTGAGCCAAAGTGGGTCAATCAGCCTGTATAAGCTGATCCCCTTATGTGTTCCAAACTCAGCACGTCCCAATCTTTAGCCTCTTGATGAGCAGACAGCAGTATTTGGGGGCTTCACAGGGATCTTTAGCTTAGGTAAAAGAAGCGTTACTGCAGAGCAAGAGGGGAAGGAGAAACAGGGAAGGAAAAATATACCCAGTTACTACCAATTTCACTATAAAAGTTATTTATTGCTAAGTATATGAAATGTACTAGTAGTAATAGACATGCAAAGGAAAATAAACACAGACAATTACAGTACTACCTTAGTTTCACTATATATTTGGGGAAACTTAGCTCAAGCTTAACTAATACAGTTCAGGTTCAGAAATGTATGCCTAGAGAGAGAAAAGAGAAAAAAGAGAGAGAACAAGAGATGGGATTTCACCAGTCCAAGGTACTTAGGTTCCAATGCTGACATGTAAAGTTCTTAGCACAGTCCTTGAAGGAAGATGATCTGTTTCTTTCAGCTTCTTGGGAACAACAGTGGATGGTGTCAGAGAGATTTCTCCTCTTGAAGCACACTTTGCTGCTTTTTTAATAGATCTTTATACCCTCAGCTCAGCTTCTTCAAAGCATTCTTTTAATAGTGTAAATAATTGTCTTCTCTATTGAAAAGGGGTTATCTGGCTTGGAACATCTCAAGAAACTGATCAATAACCAGGAAAAACATAAGGTTAAGAAGTAACCAGACAGACACTTAGGAGCCAGCTTGAAATTCCTATGGATAGCAGATATACTGGATGGGATACCTCATTGTTTCTCCAGAAACAATAGATAGCTTGCAGCATCAGGGTTTTGTGTTTTTACCTGTTGTGAATAAGCCTCAGCTTAGCATGACTTTTCCAGATCTTAATGTAGTTTTTTAAGAGACTTAACGCAATTATTGGAGTGTTCATACACTTTTGTGGGGAGGACTTCCACCAGTCATCCCAGGAAAAGTATGACAGCATTTGTGGTCAGGGCTCCAATGGGCTGGATGCTGTGATGAGCCCTTAACCATTGTTCAAATGTTGCCCGTATCCCCTCTGACTCAGTCTCTTGCCTCAGCATTCCCTAACCCGGCAACTGAGTTTTAGTCAATCAAGTTTAACTAGGCCTCCCATGGTGGGACCAGGGAGTGTATGGCCCGAGATGCCTATTAAACTTTAGTTCTGCTTAGTTCTGGTTAGATGAGGGGGGTGTGTGTGGAGGGGAAAGGTCCTTTGTAAATCCAGAGTAGAACTGGTCTAATAAATACTGAGCTGGGTGTGTGCATTGATTACCATTTGGAGCACAGATTCCCCGTCATGTAAGGCTCCCCTGCTTCTCTGATCCCAGAATTCACTGTAGTCTTTGCTTCGGGCTTTCTGTTCTCCATCTCCCATGTAAATTAATTGTCATCTGATCCATCTCAGATGCAAATAAGACCTAGGGCAGTTGCTCCCTTATCTGGAGGGCTTTAGGTGCGTCTCCCACTGCATCTTTGTCATTTTTTGTGATCAGTTCTTGTTCAGGTAGAGGACGTGTATGTGTGTGGTGGGGATTCTTTGTCAGTCAGATAGACTGCATCCTGTGCCAGGATTCCCCAAGAACATGGAACTGCGAGGTAACACTACATCCCTCCAAGTTTAGCTTAAACTGGATTTGGCCATTAAGAAAGTGTATTTTGTTCACTGAACTTGCATTCTGTTATAGGTTGAAACCAGTTTCCAATCACTGAAAGTGGTTTATGTATAACTTCTTTCCCTAACCCAAATGCTTGGCTTAGAGCTCTTGCTGAAACCTTTTTAACAAGCTGTGCATCTTGATAAGCCTATCAATCAAAAGAAAAATCACCTAAATACTGAGAATGCCCTTCTTATAGCTTTTTCAGATTCCTAAAGATCTGTTTCTGTCATGAGAGATAGAAACAAGCCTTCCATTTACTTGAAAAGAATGGCCAGGGTTAGATCAACTCTATTTATTTCTAGTCAGAGGTACTTCTAAATAAGTCAGAGATCTAGTTAATCATGCAGCTTGAGTGCACAGTATATGCACTTGACCTGCCCCTTTTTTGCTGTTGGTGTTTGCTTGTGTATTTACATTAGATTGTGAATCATTCAAGGCAAGGGTTAGGTTTAACATTGTCTCTAACTATGCAACCAACATGTAAATAGATCTGGTTCAAAGGGTGATCATTTAGATGTGTCCTTTTTTGTTTTTGTCTTCATAGAACTGTCAAACTTTAATTTTTTTAGTGGCTCCAGTGTTGCATTATTTGCTTCTGGTTGCTAAAATAAGATTCTGTATGTTTCATTCACCATGCTCAGAGACTTTACTCTGAAAAGAAAGAAAGCAAATTCCTGAGTATCACTTCAGAAGGTCAAAATAAAAAAAACTAAACTGCTGCTTTGGAAGTGCAGTTAATTTAATTGCTTCCTGCTAGTTAGCTTTACCTGCATTCTTTGTACGTATCTCCGAAAGTGGCTGTATCAATTTACTTCACAAATTGATGTATGAGGTAGCAGATATATTGAGTTCCTATCTTGGCACATTCCATACCAATGACATGTTCCCCACCATGTTACACATTTTAAATATATTGTGATCTATTTGCTTGCCATGCTGTCTTTTTGATTCAACATTAATATGATCTCAGGGACACAGTCATCTAGATCAGTAAGTGGTAACCTTGATTCTTATACCTAAATCTCTAGACAACATATTTGATGGAGTGAGTAATAAGTAATGAATGTGTGATGTGTCTTGTCCCTCTGTTGATGTGCATTTTATAACCACAGAGAGCTTTTACCTAGCCCTAGTGTGCAGTCTGTGTTTAGGAATTCTGTGAAACGTGTGGTCTTAGCTACACAGTGTAGATGTAAAGGGCCTGGGGCTATGCTGTTCAAAGGGTTAATAATATTGAGCCAAAGTATTGAACAGAATGGGGATATATACAGTTATAGGAGATAAGTGAGATTTGCACAAGTCTGTCTCCTTTTTCAGTAAGAGTTTCTTGTTTTTTAATCAATGTGTATTGAAGAATTGTGTAACAGCTGTTTGGATCTACATTTAGAAAGTTTAATCTATGTTAATATAAGGAACCTGATCTAAGACAGGTAGGATGTCTCCACAGTCTGTTGGAAGGTAGCTGCAACCACAGTCTGGGAGGCCATGTGTTATACTCTTTTGGGTAAAAAGAAAAATTGACTCATGTGTCCTTCAGTATAAGGAATGTTGTATACACAGAGGTCATTCAAAAATTAGCTATAGGTTATGCTTTTAAGTGTTTGTTAATCTTGAGTGCCCAGTTTGGGACTAGCTTCCTGTTCTGTTGAGCATTTATATCCCTTCTATTGGACATTAAGTACTCTAACTTTACTAATTCAGTTAGAGGGCACTTTTGAAATATAAGTCTAATTAACATATAACATATAATTGTCCCAAACAGCTGTATTAGTGAATAAGTAAAACTTGCAAAGTTGAATTTATTTGGACAATATTTACCATTTCTGTCAGTCCACAAATCAATGTAATGTTTTCTGAATAGTCAAAAATCTTTGACTGACCAGAAGTACCAGGGCTTTTTTCTTATGAAACATCAGACTTTTCTGTGCATTAGAATTCAAAAAAGCATTTCAGAAAACGTGAGCTTTAAGAAGTTTATCCTAGTGCCATGAACATCCTCTTCACTCGTAAACAATAATATAGCTTTTACAAATGAAGCCTTTGTGATGTACTAAGTCTTTATTCGTTGTGGATCTTGATAGCAAGATAACCCAGGCTGCTTAAGATATTTGTAGTCCTGTTCTCTGACTTGGAGAAAAGGGAAACTTGAGAGAGGATGAGTGCTCTAACAGCAAGTGTTTCTAATTATTACCAGTTGGATAACTTTTATCTGTTACCAATAGAAGTGTTTTATTGCATTGTTTCATCTCCATTCCACCTCTGTGCTAGATACAGATATGCAAGAAGCCTGTGATGGAATTGATCTAAGCTACGCAGTTTTCTGTTAACAGCGTAGTTTAGATTGGAAGTGAACAGAACACACATTCGGCCTTTGGTGCTGGGAGCAAATCTTAGACCAGGTTCCACCATTATTAAACCAGTCTATATGTGCTGAACTTCTGTTCTGTTAGGGGTATAGGAAGGTTTCTGATCATTGATATGGGTAAAAGTGTACTGTCTGTACCTGGCCCTGATGCCTTAAGCACCTGGTGACAGAGAGAATACCTGATAAGATTCTATCCATTATCTTTAGCTTACTCTTCTGAAATTGTTCTGCTATTCAAGGTCTTAAGGAAACCAGGTTCTCAAATGTCATTTAAAAATAAATGTCTCCCAGCTCTGCTATGTTGTTGATTGAGGGAACAGTATGAAAAAATGACAGTCTTGTACCTTGTTTATTGCTCCTCTTAGTGATGGAACAAGACACTGTGTCAGCTTCTTAGATGCAGGTTGGGCAAGTGTCACTTTTATAGCAATATCTGGAACACCTCAAGCATAAATTGAGGGTTATTTGTATTTGTTCAATAGTGCAGATGGGTATCAAAGAAGTACGGAGCCTCCTTCTGCTGGGCTTGTATAAAAGGTGTAAGGAGGTGCTTCTTGTACTGAAGATATGAGAGTCTAAAGGTACAAGAGAGGAATCAAAGTGATTGGCAGAGAGCCTGGTTTTCTCTGTTAAAAAATAAAAAATCCTCTGATTTAAAAAATCCACATTTTTCTGAGATTATATTGAAATACTACTATATATACAGGTATCAGTTGAACATAAAGTTTTACTGATATATTTACAATTTTAAAGCAATTTGGAAGCCTTTAACTGGACATAGCATTAGCTGTTTACATCAGCAGTTGTGCCCATTCATGTCAGGGTTTCATTTGACTTATCTGTAGACCAGTTTTAAAGGCATACTAATTAAAAGAGCATATCTGTCAGTCCATCCTTCTTTCCAGAGGAAGCATGAAGTTTATGGCACATCAGGAGCCCAACAACATGCTCTGCCATAGCTTTGTTGATGCTATGTCTTTCTAACTTTGCTGATAGCTTTAATGCCATCTGTCCCAGTAGGACTTCTTTGCAGTTCTGCAGACAATCTGCCCTGCAGGTATTTCGGTCTCTGTGGAGTAAACTCAGTATGTTGTCTCTCTCATCAACTTTTTCCTTCTCAGATTCTCTAATGCAAGAAATTCACCTTATAGATTATTCACACCATCCTTTAAATATGAACAGTTTTTTTTCCCACCTATATACACAAATGATGTCTCTTCAGATTTACTGCAACTTTGTATGTGGCAATAGATTTCATAGACATTAGGGCTGGAAGGGACCTCAGAAGATCATCGAGTCCAGCCCCCCACCCAAAGGTCAGGAAGTCAGCTGTGGTCATAGGATCCCAGCAAGATAAGCATTCAATTTACTCTTGAAGGTGTTCAGTGGAGGTGCTTGAACTGACGTTGGGGGCTCGGACAGTAAAGAAATTCTTCCTCATGTCCAACCTGAATAGGATGCTTTTTAACTAAGGGGTTTCTAATATAATTTGGTTGCAATGCACCAATCATAAAGATACTTTTCTAATGCTCCCACTTTTATTCTGCAATGCTCACTTCTAAGCAAATGTGGAATCCAGAAGGTAGCAGGGTAGATTTCTACCTTTACGGACTAATCAAAGTAACTGAGCATGTCTACATGTGCATTAATGGACTGTAATTGCGGCACATTAAGTTTAGTGCCTGTAATAACAGTGTCGCAGGGCACTTGGGTGCCCCGCTTCTAGTGAGGTACAGACTTAAGGGGGAAGGGGTGTAGCAGAGCACTAGGGTGCTCACTACTAGCAAAGGTAACAAGGACCCAGCTGCCAATCTGCAGGGCAGAGCAGGTGGAAGTTGCTAGGGCAACTGATTGGGTCAGCTGACTGCCAGGGCAGGGCCTGGCCTTCATAAGCAGCCAGGCTGAGGCCAGAGGTCAGTTCTATCTAATTGCCTGAGGAGTAGGAGCTCTGCTACAGAGCCGAGCCGGAACTCCGCTGCAGAGCAGAGCAGAGCAGAGCAGAGCAGAGCGGCCTTACCACCTGAGCATCTGTATGAGGCAAAGGGGTAGAGAGAACCCTGACGGGGAAGCAAGAAGAATAGCCAGGGTGGCACGCAGTTTATGTTATAGCCGGGAGGCTTATTTTGAGTTATAGCCAGTTGGCTTATGGCTTTATGTTCCCTGGTTTGTTATTGTTATACTGGAGGACTGGGTGAGGCTGTAGGGGAAGGAGGAGGCCTCAGGGGAGTGCCCCAATAGTGTGGGGGTTCCTGGTGCCCTTGGAGGGCACAGCAATCTGGTGCCAAGGAGGGCACAGCAGGTGGTGCACTGTAGGGTGGCGCAGTGTTGTGGGGTGTCCCGACCCCAGCCCAGTGGGGCGACATCGGGCAGAGCTAGTGGGGTATCCCGACCCCAGCCCAGTGGGGCGACATCGGGGGTAGAGCCCAAGCAGGGCATATGACCCAGAAGATGGGTCAGGGGGCCAAGCATGGCTAGAGGCCACCTGAACCCCAACCTCAGGAAGCGCAGGCGACGAAACCCCAGTGAGGGGAACCTACCACGGGAAGCATGGGTGATGAAACCCCAGTGTGGGTGAGAGCGCGTGAGCGTGGTGAGACAGGCCCAGTGGGGGCGCTGCCTCTACATGAGAAGCCCCGGTGAGGGCGGATGCGTGGGTAAGAGCCGGGAGAGGGCGCGTACATATGCTCACCCCCTCCGGGGCCTCTCCATAAGAGCGAGACGACCTGGGAGGGGTCACTAAGACAAGTAGAGATATGAGAACATCTGATACATCTGCGAGGCTTGGGGCGTGCTACAGGGGAGGTTGGAGGCACGCAACGCCCATAGGGTGGGGGCACCAAACTCATCTGGTACAGAGCTGGGACCGGTAAAGTAAGAGCACCGGGTCCAAGGGGCCAAGTAAGGCAGCCTCCCATTAATCTTAGAGAAACAGCAAAGTCGTGGCGAGTGAGAAAAAGGGTGGTAGACCGGCAGCTTGGCATGGTGGGGGCGCCAGGGCAGATCACGGCTGCTCCTGGGTCCCCGCCCTGTGACAAACAGGTACTAACTTAATGCGCTGTAATCAGCACTACTGAGCAATAGCACTGGCACAAATTTACATGAAGCTAATCCGAGGCAACCTAATTCTACTGAGCATTAGTGTGTTAGCAAGGCTTTTGCCAGGGTGCTCTAATGTGCAATAGAATTAATCTATTGCATTTTTAGTGTCTCATGTCGATGCGCCCACTATCTCAAGCTTTTGTAGGCTGAAGGTCACTTCATCAGATGCTCTGAAAGGACATGCGCAAAGTAGTGTATAAGAGGAGAAGAATTGTAATACAAAAGGCAGAAGTGGGGGAGCAGTGCTGGGAGAAGCAAACAAGCAAGCAGTAAACCCATAGGAACAAAGGAGTCAGAAAAGCTAATCCAGGTAGTGTGATAATCAGCCAAAGCTGGGCTCTCCAGTGTTTTTAGAACCTGAGTCCTAACAGATCAGGGTGAGTGCTCTCAGACAGAAGATGATGGAAATTTTCTTGTCCCAGAACATGATTGCTACAGCTTCTCTTTCCACTTGAACATAGATCCTTATTTGCTGCAGGCACAAAGTGATTCAGCACTACCTGACACTCATGAGGTTTGATGGCACCACTGTCTATTACTGAGCTGTCATGTCCTAGCAATTCTAGGAAGGATAGAATCTACCAATAAATCTGCACCATTTCTAACATGAACGACTGCACTAATGCTAGTTTGGCAGAAGGCAGGGCAGGATGACATCATGTAAATTAACTAATTCACAGTTATAAGGTCTATAACTATAAAAGTATAACACCATAAGCAGTCTATAAGGGTGTGTCTACATGTCACCTTTTGGAAGTACTAAAGCATGGTGCAATGTAGTTACTGCGCTGTGCACATGGTGCATGATTGGATTTTGCTGCTATGTCACTGGAGTGGTTCACTAAACTGGGGAAGTGCGCTGCTATGATGATATAGCTGCTGATCTTGTGTAGACCCACATGCTTCCTCATCGCTGTAGCATGCCATATGACAACGTACTACATCACTGTAAGGTGATGTGTAGATGCTCCCTAGGAGGTTTAACTATATCTATGAGTTCTATAAACATATCTATAAAAGAGGTCTAGAAGTCTGTAAAGAAAGCCACACTTTCCTGCTTTTTGCTTAACTTTAAGCTAACACAGCTAACTACCCCTCTCAGCTTACTTTATTTTTAACCCATAATAAAGCATTAGACCTTCCTTGAGCAGGAAGCACTTCTATAATTACTAGAGGCATCTTAGGCTGGGTAAAAAGTGCTCCCAGAGCTAAAGTTGAGTTTCTGTTCTCCAATATAATCTATACACTATTTTGGATTTTTCTGGGAGACACACCTACAACAATCTCCTAGAAAAGCTTGCCAGCTGCTTTCAGCAGCCACATTTTGTTGCATTTTCTATTTGAAGCTTAGATGGTATTACTTGGACAATAACCAGTTGTCCAAATAGACCTTGAGTTGGAAGTAATTAGGAAGTGATAATAAACCTGTTTCAGCCCTGGTACATTGTTGAAGTTATCTAAAGTCACAGAATCATAGAAGTAGGGTCAGAAGGGACCTTGTAGATCTTCAAGCCCGACCCCCCGCCTGGGCGGGAGAAAAGAAATGAGTCCAGCCAGGTAGTCATCAAGCCTCTTCTTAAAGATCCCCAGGGTAGGAGCTGGCACCACTTCCTTTGGAAGTTGGTTCCAGATCCTAGCCGCCCTAACTGTGAAGTGGTTCTTGCGGATGTCTAAATCTACTCTCTAATAACTTGTGTCAATTGTTCCTTGTCATGCCAGGGGGAACTAGGGGAAACAGCGTCTCCCCTAAACTCTTCTGGTCCCCCCTAGTGAGTGCTGTTCCAGAAGCCATAACTGACCCGATACTTCATCATGGTGAAGTGTTGTTGGCATATTTGCCTTTGTAAAGGTGTTGTTTTGCAAAAACCCAATTGAGATTCCTTTGCAGGGACCCATGCTTACATGCTTAGCTGAGTTCCTAAGGACTGCTTTTTCTAAAAGGAACACCATTTATACATGTTAATCAATACGGTATAAATTGTTTAATTCAGACTGCCCTGGTCTACATTAACTCTAATCCTCATCCAATAAAGATTACTTAATTTGGACTAGAGCCAATTTTAATTCAAACTACAGTCATCCATATGTGTATATGGTGATGGCTGTGATCCAGATTAAACCTAGAAAAACGTCATGTCTGTAAACAGCCATTGTGTGCTTGCCAGCTGCCCTAGCAAGAAATGTTTATCACCCCTAACTCAGTGTTTATCAACTCATTAAGAAAACAAAGCCTCTCTCCATTAACTAATGGAGTTCTTCTTAAATAGCTCTTCCAAGGAAGGACATTAAGTTATCTGTTGATTAGCTCCAAAAAGTCTGTTTGCCTTTGTCCTCTCCCACAGCATGGTCCATAGCCAGCATGTGGTCTTCTAGCTAATGCTGATGTATATGTATAAGGCAGAGAGGAGGAGGGAATCATCCTTGCTTAGCCTCAATCCCCTCCACCCCTCTCTGGGACCTTGTTAGGCAGATGCTCTGTGCATGCAAGTCTGTGCTGAACTCCAACCAGGGAAGAGAGAGGAGGAGCCAGCTCTTCTGTGGAGCAGAAAGCCCCACCCAGCCCAGAGAGCATGCCGGGATGCTGGGGTGTCTGGTTTATCTTAAACCAGAAAGGGGTCTGGGACAGACATTGCATAAACTGGTTCGAGCCAAATCAATTCAGTCTGATACTACATTCAGTCAGGTTTCTCTCAAATTGGTTTCAGCCATTTTCAAACTGGTTTATGTGCACTGAACAACTGTTCTGTTACAGGTTTAAACCAGTTTCTGATCACTTAAACCAGTTTATGTGTAATGCCTCCCCCTAGCCCAAGGAGTTTAAAACAAAAACAAAACAATTCCTCAAAACCTGAAACTTTGTCTGAGCCTTTTTTACTGTTTTCCCTGACTCGTTAAGAATTATAAAATTTCTTTCTAAAAAAGGAAGCTGAGTTTCTCAAATAATCATGTAATGCCTGTACCTGAGAAACTATTACAATACTGAATGTTGCAAGACATGAAATGAGTTGTCCACAGTGTTTCAAATCTCTTCTTGGGCTTTCTACAAGACCTACCTCCCTCTTTCAAATTGTGTTTGACCAGTCTATCATCTTCCTGGCTTATGTATGGCCATACTTTGCTTTGAGTACAGTGAGCTTAGAATTTTTTGGTGATACCAGGGAAGGTTTTATTTTGAAAATGTCTTTAACCAAGAATGTTTGTAAATGTTTTGTAGATGGTACAAATATCCACTTCAATACCTCTAAATGAAAGAAGAAAAATCCATTTTCAGAAAAAAACACTTAATTTTTTAATATAAACTTCTATTAGAAAAAGCTAGAAATATAAACAAAACACTTAAAAATAACCAATTTCCTTTTTGATTGGTAGGATATAAAGGTAATTTTTAAAAATGAACTAATAGATAGTCAATTCTTAAAATCCTTTTTGTCTTTTAACACTAACTTGTCTCAGATCATTTGAAGCAATTCCATTGCCCTTATATTTTTCAGTTTGTCTTCCCTTGTTATTATTTGAAGGGATGCTTCTGTGTCAACATGGTAAGAGTTAATGTCTATTTTGTTATTTACCTGGAGGAAAGCAGATCAATTTTTTTAAACACACATACATTCTGATGAATTAAAGTTTGATGGATGGTGTCTGGTGTATTAAATAATACATATCAGGAATACTTCAGAGACATTTTCTAAGATCACCACATTAAAGACATGCCATTGTGACTGGCATTATTTCAAATAGATTATGCCAGAGTTAGATTAACTTATTTTCAAAGTGCCATCTTATCTGAATGTATGATGCCTACCCCTTACAACTGTAGACCACAGAAATAGATCAGAGTCCTCTATGGCTTCCAGACATACGACAGGTCTATGCGGTAAGCTTATTATGCCTCACAACAACACTGTTGAACACTTTGTTGATCTGTGCAACCTGCCTTTTAAACTCTAATCTGTGTAGCCTAATAGGCAAGCTAATTGGCACTGCTGAGACATGCAGTGCAAACATGGCTACAGAGCATCTAGTTCAGAAGACACCCCACATGGAGCAGTGCAGTGTGCTTCAGGCTGCCCCTGTCCACCATGATGAACATGTTTATATACTCAAGACCTCTATCTTCCTAATTCTCTTTTGGCTTGTGTAGTGTTTATTGTTGGCTCTGGATTTAGGACCCAGAAGCTTTGTTCTGGGGGAGGACCTACCCTCAGACCAACCACAACCTTTCCATTTGATAATAGGCAAATTTATTGATACACAGTGATACCAGAAAAAAGCAACACAAACAATTCTATAGATCTACCAAATTCTAGGGCAGCCATCAGAGTCAAAGTACATCTGCTCCAGGATGCAGTTTCCACTCTGAGGCTCTTTCTTAGGTGTCAGATGTCAGCATATCAGCAGTCTGGAGGTGGGATGCCAAGGCCCACACCCCACTCCTCCTGTGGAGTGGATGAGACAGGCCGGTGGTATGCCCTCTGTCCACGTGGAGTGGATGAGACAGGCTGGTGGTATGCCCTCTGGTCACCTTGGTGGCCCCTTCCTGGGGGACACGGGAAGGGACCCCTCTTGGGCAGGAGAAGGAGGGGGGATGGGAGGAATGATGAGGAGGGACAGGAAAGAATGATGGAGGATGGGACAAAGGGAGGCATGAGACAAAGGGAGGGATGGGGATAAGGGAGGAGGGAATGACACTTTATTACTCTCAAGTCTCTGATTTTCTTTCTCCTTCCCTCCTGATGAATCCTGATGACTCTTCATTCGTGGCTATCTCTGGTTGGTTTTCTCTGTGGTCACATGTCCACATAGCCTTCCAGGCATTCTAATTTGGTCTGTTTCCCCAAAACCAGGACTCAGGCCTCCCCTGCTCTGGGGCCTTGTTAGCTGGTGCCACTTTTATCTTGTGTTATTGGCCAATATGGTACATACTTCCTCAGTTCTCAGGCTATGTGTCCTTGTTAGCCTTGTTGTGTTAGACAGCCTGTCTGATTCCAGGGCTGTGAGAACCTTTGTGTGTGAAAAACCCAGGTTTCTTAGAAATCAGTTAAACCCCGCTGCCCATTTTAATGTGAATATATATATTTATGCATTACTTATATATATATATGCATTACAAGTGGCCAAAATGAGCAGTGGGGGTATCCCAGGGTGATAGAGAAGAGGGATGGGGAAGTCCCGCCTGCAGGGCACAGCGTGAAAAAGAATAGTGAAATAAGGAAGGGACCACAAAAAATTCACTTACCTGCAGGGGAAACAAAGCTGGAAGGATGAGGAGAAGAGCCAGCACGGTTCACAAGCTGCACTTTTGTGCAATTAAAGCCGGCCGGTGACGTCATGGGGACATGCCGGCCGGCTGGGATAAAAGCAGCCACCGTCAGCAAGGAGGGGAGAGCAAGTGAGGAGGCAGAAGCTCTCTGTGCCAGCAACAGGGAGAACCAGAACAAACAGGGAACACCTGGACAATGGGTGGCAGCTGGGGCAACAAGGCTCCCTCACACTGAGGGGACCAGGAGGGAAGGAGTCCTGGGGGTGACTTTCCCCTTATGTCTCCGAAGAAGTTTGGCGGTAGAGGTTCTAGACAACGAAACAACCAAAACAGTGACCCAGAAGAACAGGCTCAGATGTATCTCAGGGAAGCAGAAGGTTTTCCATCCGACCACTCCCAAGTACTGGGTCAGGGAGCTGGGCTGGGAGCCAAAAAGGGAGAAAGACCCCGCAGGACCAGCATCAAGGAAGTATTGCCAAGCACAGGCAGGAGTGCAGGAAGAACTAGCCAGTAGGACACTGGACAAGAAGACCCTTTTGGCGTTCTCTTTTTTTTCTTTTCTTCATTTCATTTCTTTACCCCTGCTTGACAGGGGGACTTGTGCTGACCCCAGGAATAGAGCCAACAGGCTCAAAGGGGCCTCAGGAATAGGGCCAGAAATAACCAAAGATCCTGCCCCAAGGAGGAAAGAAGAACACAATTAGGCACAAGGAACATCCACTGAAGGGAGGTGGCTGTGGTAAGACCTGTCACCCCGCCAGAGGTTGGTGTAAGGTAGAGGTGTAGGGGAGGTGGAATCCTACAAACATCCTGTGAGTGGAGTGGTCATCCCTGAGAGGACTTTTGAGGTTATCCTCCCCACTGAAGTAACATTCAAAGACATGGCAAGTGAGTTCGGGGGAGGCCAGAGGGACAACCGAAGCTCACCTCAGGGTACCCACAAAGCCAGAGAGCTTGCGCCCTCCACTGCATGGGCTAAGGCTGCACGCAAGTGAGCATTTGAAGCCAGGTGGCTGCAGGGGGTTAATTAATTTTTAATAAACCTGTGTTTTGGGAATTGGCTTATAGGTGTGTGGGTGTATGTGTATGTGTATTTATGTATACACAGACACGCACCTCTATTCGCCAATTCCCCAAAAGCAGACCTTTAAATACTATTTCTAACCCAAAATTTACCAGATTCAATATAGACATACATGAATGAGAAAAGCTAAACAACACATTGTAATTGTGGAACAGTGGCATCCTTTGCTGTCCCTTTGTTTCTTGCTCTTACTAATTACCCTGAGGGATCATCTCCCAAAGCGATGGTGAAGTAAATCCAAAGCATTTTCATTTCAGTATTTTAACTCACAATTTTTAAGTGAAAGGAGGATGTAGTGCTTTCTTTTCTTTTAAAGGGGAGATAATTTTTTTTTAATAAAAGGTCAGTTTGTCACCCCTTCTTATACAGAAGACAGCCTTGCTCCTAGTATAGTTCCATTTATTTTGCTGTTGTTGTTTTTGAGGAGTTAAAAGTCATTGGCCTCAGTGTTTCAGAAGCCAGCCTTAAATAAGTCACCCAAAAAGACCCTCTCACACAAGTTATGATGTCTGTATTTACCATATTCCATGATGTATAAGTAGAGTTTTGAAGCCCAATTTTCATCTCTTAAAATTCAGCCTTGACTTACACCATTCCCTGTGAGCAGCACTGTCTGTACCCCACCCAGGAGCTTCCTAGGAGCCTGGGCAGCACACGGACAGCTGGCAGCCTGCCCTGCCAGCCCTGTGGGTGGGGGAGGGGTGGATGTTGCCACCATAGAGGCAAGGACTTGGCCCCCCCTGCAGCTCAGGGGCTGCCTGGCACAGCAACAGCTCACCCCCTTGCCATAGGGCAGGCGGGGCACCTCCATCAAAAGCAGGATAAGGCCCTTTACTACTTCTGCCATTAGCAAGCATCAGCAGCTGGCAGGACACCTGGCACCTCCCAGGAAGGGCCTGGCTTGTCCCAGAGGCAGCATGGGGTGTTGGGCAGGAGCAGGGGTTTGGCTGGCCCTGCCTGACACCTCTAGCTTCCCTCTCCATCCGCCTCCCCTCCACCCTGCCTGACACCCTGCACTGCACCTGGGGCAAGCCAGCCCCTTCCTGGGTGGTGCCAGCTGACCTGCTCACCTTAGGCACCTGCTAAAGGCAGAAGTGGTGAGGGGTCTGGTCCTGCTTTTGGTGGAGCCTCCTCACTTGCTCCATGGCCAGGGGATGAAATGCTAGTGGGCTGAGTGGTCCCTGAGTTGCAGGGGGTTCTGGTTCTTCCCTTCATGATGGCAGCATCCTCTGGGGCTGACCAGGTGAGCTGCCAGTGAGTCATGTGCTGCCTGAGCTCCCAGGGGCCCAATCCAACTTCCCAGGAGCCTGCCAGCTCACCACCTCTCCCAAGAGCCTGCCTAGGCTTCCAGTGCCTCGCATGCTGAGGCAGGGATAAACTCATACAATGGACATATAAAAATCCTAACTTTTTTTACAGAAACTTTGGGTCAACTTATACAATGTGTCGACCTGTACACCATAAAATATGATAGTTTAATTTTATTCACAGAGCTAAGATGTTAAATAGGATTAAACCAAACTTGCTTATTTTTAATATGCGAGAAGCCAGGATTTTTGTGGTCGATCTCTTATTAAACCAAATGCATGGTTAGGACAGATTTAGGCAAGTTTTCAAATGCAGTGCGTTCTTTTTCAGGTCTGAACCTTATTTTTAATAGCCATTTAATTTTACTGTTTCTGTCCAGTCACAGTTTTGTCTTTCTGATGATGTTGCAATATGTATTTCCTGACTGGTAGCAGAATCTAAGTATTTGTAGGCTGTAATTTTAATTTCACTGGGTCTTTTTCTAGTTATTATTTGACGATAGAAACCTTCCTAGTAGTTAGGCTTCTAACTTTGGACATTTGAGGTGACACTTTGTTCTTCTATTTGGAAAATATTTATTAAAAACTTATTCTAAATAACAACAGCAACACTTTAGAGCCTGAGAGCAATATAGTCCCTGGTCATGCATGGGAGGGGGAAGAAAATTGTGAAAGAGTCATATAAATGAAAAAATTATTTGTAGATCCTTATGATCCTGAATGCTCTGTTGGTGAATATAGCAGTTTTTGCCATGTTGATATCCAAGGTCCCCTCTACATGTTTCATTTATTGCAAAATTACCTGGTTAATTGCACAATTAATTTAGACTGGCTACATGTGCAAATTAACTATAGCAAATTAACTTCAAGGCCAAGCAGCTATAAAATTATTGCTGGAAAATATGTAGTGGCTTTATAGCTGGTTTCTATCCAGCTTTAATTTGCATATGCAGCCTGATCCCCTGCAGCTGGAAGACTACTGATGAGGGATGGATGGGGCCCAGCCAGGGCTGGGAATCCCATTAGCTGTGGGATTTGCAGCTACAGGAGCTTGCTGTTGGCCAGTACAGATGGAGCCTGGCATGGCAATCCTGGGCTCCCCGCATACCAGCAATAAGGTGTGATAGGATTTTATGCTGGATCCCACAATCATGCCTCCTGGTGAGGCATGATTGTGTATATCATGCATTAGATCCCACCATACCTTTACCTTCATATGTAGAGGGCCATAAGTAAGATAAAATAGTTCCTAACACTTCACAAGAGTTCCCTTCCAATAATAACAGGTTTCTCTTTGCAAAGTAATAAAACAGAAACAGTAACACTGGAATGCCAGACCACTTTTGTCATAGGCAACAAACAGCTCAGACCTACCACTAGATGACTCTGTTACCCTCTTGGATCATTCCATTAGCCAGGATATAAGATTTTTGTCTGTGCTAACACATCTATAAATCAAGGGCCTTTCCAGACGAACATGAACACATGTATAAGCTACAGTGTTAACACTTCAGAAATTGTTAAAACTGCCCTGTTTCTGAATGCATCCATCAGTATCAACATGGCAACATTAAAAAAACTCACTGTCTTCAAATGGGGGACAATCTAATAACTATTCACAAGGATATGCAGTCAGAGATCAGGATACACCAAAAGTCTGACAAGCTGGTCATCTTGTTCTGGCTGGATAGCAAATAATAAGCTAGAATTTCAGTTTTACTACTCCTGATGCCACACATAAGAATGGCTTGAATTTTCCATTAAAAGTCTGACCCATATCCATCCGTTAATGCATAACAGCATGTATGGCAGGAGGAAGGATTAACTCATGGTGCTTAATTGTTTTACTCCCCATTTCATCCTTTGAGCCTTCTGTGGGTGTTATTTAAATGCCTAGATGATAGACACCTTAAAATGACTGCCACTAGTTAAGGCATTGCTGTAGGGCATGGAGGAAGATATGTTCAATACCTCATTTTTTGCCAAAGACTTCTTTCTTCTCTGTCACCTGCTACCTGCAAAATGGGTGTAGCACTTCACAATATGATGGGTATTAGGAAGGTAAGTCATGTGCTCTCGGGTTGGGATGCTACAGGGGATAGGGTGGAAACAGACTGGCAGCTGTAAAGAATGGGTTGGGGTGATGTGTCCATAAAGCAGATCCATAAGAAGGACTAGCACATGAGCTGAAGACTTGGTTTCCACACTGCTTCCAAGTCCCAGGAAAAAAATACATCCACGATGGTGTATTTATGGGTCAAGAACAGAGTGAGCACAGGGGCTGCATGCCCTAGAGTTGGTCCTGTCACTTCAGAACTGAAGCATATTTGGGAAGGGACTTGGAAACTGTGCTTTATTTGTTGTTCTGGAAATTAGAGGGTTTTTGTTCTCAAACCTGAGAGCCATTTCTGGTCATGAGCTTTAGAAAAAAAAGTAAAAATCATTAGAGGAGCCACTGTTTTGATCAAGAAATAAATGTCTGCATTTAGTTAATTGTTTCTCAAGTCACATACAACTAACAATACAAAAATCTGTGTAGTCACAGGTGCTTTTAAACTCTGGAAGTGTATGTGCATCATAGCCAAATGGCCTTCTTGCTCACTGTTTGTAAATGGAAGTACCAATTTCTGTCCACAGCTGCAAAACAGCAAGCACAAAGATGCCACACTGTTGTGTGCAATTTTTCTTTGCTGATCTGTTCCTTAAGACTTGGGTCCTTAACATTTATGAGTAGGGTTCTCAACACATCATGCCAATTTGGCTTGGATTTTGTTCATCTTCTGTCAATCTTCAATCTCTATTTAGTAGTTCCCTGTGCAATTCTCTGCCTTTCAGAGTTTCCCAGAGGTTCTAACAGGCTGTCATGTTAATTGGCCCCAGGGCTGAAATGCCAACAGTAAGCATCACCAGCAGTGACATGCCAGGGATATCCAAGTAACCAGTCTTTTCAAATAAAGGAAAAAAAATCTGTTTGTCTTCAGGCAGCCTCTGTCTTTAGGCACAGGCACAGCTGTCTGCCAGAAACACTAAATCAAGGAGTAGGATTTCTATAGCGAATTGCCCAGAAGTACTGAAGTATCTCAGTTTCACCCGCCTGCAGGATAATTTTTCCCATTTAGAGTTGGCTGAGGAGCATTTGGTCGACAGGGGGAAATGGCAAGGAGCTTTGAGGGCTGGATTTTTAGATAATAGTAATACAATTATGGATGTATTCCATAGCATGCAAGAATACATTTTTGGTAATTTATTTAATTAAGCATCATCAGAATTGAAATCCTAAGTTAAATGTGGTATGTGTGTGATATGTATAGTCCACCAGCTTCACTCAGTGGTTTTTAGATTATGCAAACCCCTTATTCACACTCCCTGCAGTCTGATCTGAATTGTGTGTACATGAAAAGACTCAAATCCAGGAACCTGTAAGGACATTTATTCATTCCCTGAGGAGAAACTCTCCAGGTAGTGATTTAACCCTGGTTGTTCCAAGTTACTATTCTCCTATAGAAATCATTTTTATTCTAAGAGAAAAAGCCTGACCATCTGTACAATCCTGGTTTTTCCTGGGAGAGCAGTGTCTATATGAGGCCCCAATTTCAAAAGTTATGAAAAAGAGTTCAGTTTTTCATGTTTTGAATGTAAAATTAGGGGGAAATCATGTAGTGAAGATGAAAGTAAGTGCAGATTCACTGGAATCTAGCAAAATCTGTTTTGGTTGAAAATGGGCTTCAGTAGTCACTTTATTATACTAATGTATTGTCCTTATTTGTCATCAACATGCTAAGAATTTGTTGGTCTGCACTGAGTTTGGTATAAGCCCTTAGTGAAATAGTTTTGGCACCAGAAGGTAATTAGAATGATCAGTTAAATTGCAGTCCTTCTATGCAAAGAGTGAGACAGAGAAGGGTTGACATGTTTAAGGTCCCAACAAGGTCACTGGCAGAGTTTAGAAGATAACAAAAATCTCCAGGCCTGTATTTGAACAACTTTCTTCATTTCTGGACTCCTTCACAGCTTTCCAAACTCTTGGTTGGTCTAACCAAAAAACTGGGTCCAAACAACTTTTATTTTATGGGCCTTCTCTTTTAAACTCTGTAGGCTGGACCTGTCTCTGACAGAATAACAGCGTTTAGGATGGAATCAGGTTTTTTTGTTTCATACAAACAGTAGTGGTGAAATCCCTTAAACTAGTAACCAAGATAAAGCAAATGACATTTAGTCCTCATTAAATGCCTGTGCAAAAAACAAAATGCTTCTGCTCTCACCCCACCCAACCCTACACATGCCTCCCAATGCAAATGATTGGTGGAACTAAGTTTAAGGAATGGGTTTTTTTTATTTCCTCCCCCACCCTCTTACCACACTTTAAGCTGAGACTTGCGAAACTCCCTAGAGATGGTGATGCATAACTGTGGGCGCATCTGCACAAGACGCTTAACTTTGCATTAGCATAGTTCACTGTGAAGTAAACGTGTGTCTACACATCCACATACTTACTACACAGTAAACCTCCCTAAGCATCTCCTAGCAGTGGCCCTGCAGTCCTGGAGCCAGTACTGGGAGCACCCTGCTGATGGGGGCTGTGGTACCTGTTCTCTGCCCGGCTCTGTGCTCATGTAACTGAGCAGGGAACAAGCTCCCCAGGCTCCACCCAGTATGTGGGATGCGGGTTGGGAACTGTCCTGGTCAGAGGCAGGTCCCAGCCCCATGCTCCAATCAGGTGATCCAGGTATGGGGCTTGGAAACTGCTGCAGGAGTGAGGTAGGTAAGGTCAGAGTGAGGCCCCCTGCCCGATCTGCTGGTGGGGCAGCTAGCAGCTAGCTCACTGCCCCACTGGTGGTTCAGGGCA
The DNA here is from genome assembly GCF_001723895.1 of Crocodylus porosus. Lineage (NCBI taxonomy): Eukaryota > Metazoa > Chordata > Crocodylia > Crocodylidae > Crocodylus > Crocodylus porosus. The sequence goes on from NW_017728950.1 coordinate 28,237,567, forward strand.
GGGGACTGGGACCTGACCGTCCCCTGCAGCTCTTTCCAAGTCCCCTGCTTCTAACTGAGGAGCCAGGGCCTGGAGCTCCCTATGGTGGTTGTAGGGGCCCAATGCAAGGCTGCAGGAAACTGCGTTCAAATCTGCTTCCTAATCCTCATATGTGTAGACACCTGCCAGGAATGGCTTATGACAGATTAAATTATACCAGTGTAAACTTAGGCCAGAGTAAGTGTGTGTGTAGACATGCCCTCTTGTTAATTTTAGTTACATTTGCCCAGCCAAATTTCAGTGCCTCCATGAAGTTCCAACTGACTTAATGCCAACTCCTATTTAATAAAAGTGAGATACTGGCTATGCAGTTCTTACAGCATAGTATATAGTATACCCCTGGATAAACTTTTATATATTTGTCATTATTTTCTCCTTCCTATGAAACATCATATCAGTCTTGAGTTTATACAAAATAAATCCTTTAAATAATATTTCTTGTCTTCTGTTCCATATTTGTGTTGAAGTTGTTATAAATATCCTTTATAGAGAACCTATATCTACTGCTATAATGTTTTTCTTTGGAGGTTTCTACCTTTCTTGACACAATTTAAATGTTCTTGGCATTGTTTTGGCAAAGGATATTACAGGGTTTTATTTGAAATCTTTTGTTTTGTAAAAATGTTGTACAATTTTGTCAGCTGTCATAGCCTGCCCCAAAAGCAGCTCTTTTAATTTTACACGGAATGTATAAAACAAGGTATAGATAAGCTATTACCCTGAATTATTTTTGTTTGCTTGTATCCCTAAGAAGAAACCTAATCTACCACTTGTACATTTCTGAATGTCAGCCAGTAGGAAGATGCAGGCAGGCAGCTTAGGAGGAAGAGAGATTCTTGTTTATCAGATGATTATGCTTGCCATCATTGTTTGTTAATTCCTCATTTCTCATTGAGTGCAAGAACATAATGTAATACAACAATACTTGCTGAGAAAATAAAATAGAAGGCCTGATTTTCATTTACACTAAAACCCTTCTACCCTGCTTTGAGAAGTAAATAGGCCTTCACACAGATGTACTTTACTTGCAATGTCTGAGTGGTATAGAGCATAAATGAGAATTTAGCCCAAAATCTCTCTCCCACCCAAGCATTCTTTTTTACAAGAGGTGGAATGAGGATTGCTACTGCTTTGAAATATTGTAGAATATAAATAATGATGCACCCAGGACTGCATCTAACAGTTAAGAATTAATGACTCAAAATGTTCCACCAAAACAGCTTCATTTCCTTCAGTCAGAAATGTTTTGAATAAAATCTCTGTGTTTCAGTAGCTTTTTCTCAAATGCAAAGCAGATTCAGAGAAAAAGGCCTGGATTTGGGGCAATATTTTCCCATTGCTGGGGAAACTGGAAGTTTCCTGTAGCTGGGCAATAAAATTAATATTTTTTTCCAGTGTTACTACAGGTTTCACTGTGCAGCTGCATAGTTATAGAGGCTTGCCAAAAAAGTTGGGGTTTGGTTCAATTAGACCTGAGGAGTGAACTTAAAAATTCCTACAAGGTGGAAAACTTGCTTTTTCAGCCAGCTCAATTTATAGTGATATATTATCTGCAATTTATGGAGATCCTTAACCATAGAATCTACCAGGAACTCTCCTTTTCATTTTTACAGGGTGCATCTGCACATGCAATTGCCACGAAGCAATAAACTAAGGAGCAGTTTGAGCCAGAGTAAACTACTCCCAGGCATGGTTTCTACATGTGCACCTGGGGCAACAACAATTTAAGCCAGGGCAGAGCAGGCCCAAACAGATAGAAGGCATGAGGTTCCAGGGAGCTATAGAGTAGCTGGCTGGGGCATAAGTAGACTAATTTGCTGCACGCAAAAGTGTTGCTGTCTAAATGTTTGGCAGTATTAGGTCATAGTGAACTAATTAACTCCACTGTAAGATAGTGCTGTCTCTGACAGTACTGAGAGTGTTGCTGGGATGTGCACTAAAAGCAGCTCTAAACTGACTACTCTTCCAGGATTTCCATGGTTTGGTGCAAGTGGGAGTGAGTTATCAGGTTATGTGTTTTGGCATCATGTAAAGATGGGATCTTAAACACCCTATCCATCTCCTTTATTCTCCTTTGCTGTGCGTGCATGTGTAAAGTATTTGTTATTGGTTTATCTGGGAATCGAACTATTGTAAGGTTCTTCTAGGTTGGCTTAGTGGTACTGGTCAATGTCTTGGAGGGTGCCAGAGTCATGAATTGGTCCTGCCCTACTTGCTACAAGAAAGAGTATTCTGGATAGCTGCTTAAGAAGCATAAAGGAGTACCTTTTTACTTCCAGACTACACATGCAATGGCCCTTGTGCCATAACTGAAATTCTGCTGTTCTGCTGTTCTGCAATGTTTTGTGTCTGGCTTGGTGGAGTCTCAGTCCATACCTTAGGTTCTAAGCACTACTACCATTCTAATACTAAATCCAAGGAACAAAATGCTAAGCCATTCCTTTTTTGTCCCTAAATTACGCAATCTAGCAAGTATATCATGCTTTCCTCTACTTCCTCCCTTTTCATTTTCCATGTCTAGGACTGTGGATGTAGTTTAAAAGTGAATATTAACTATCTCTAACTTTCACTCTCTTACATCATGATAAAGTTGCATTTAAGGAGGGTGGAGAGAAGAATACACCCCCCTCCCCACCACCACCACCACCCTAAAAAACACACCACTTTTCTAATAATTTTAATAAGGCAAACTTATAAATGACAGTGAGCACACACAGTCTCTTTATTCCACAATTTTTTATTGAGACAGATCCTGGTTCTTTGGAATGTTGTTTAGTGTGATAGGCAGATGGCAGGATGTACCATACAATTAACTGAATTGAAGTACAACATTATCTAGTGTCTGACTAAAAATTTCAACATGACATGTTGCTAAACTGAGCAAGATTTTCTGACATGCTGAGAACAAAATGAAATTCAAAAGAGAGGGTTGCTGGGATGTGTGACAGGAAAACAGCTCTGATAAATGCCTCTGCAGATGAATGCATACAGCATAATGAGAATTAGGGTTATGTAATACCAGTTGGTCTCATTGACTTCAAAAGTGGAGGACATCTTGCTAATTCAAAAAGGAGACTTTTAATTAATCTGAATGAAGATCTAACCAGGTGGCAAAGATATTGTTTTCTGTAGGTCTAACTGTCCTACGTAAAATAGTACAACTAAAAACAGATCTCTGGGGAGCTGAAATATCTGTATTTAGATCTAGCTCTGAATACGAAAAGTTTTTCTTTATTCGAATTTTCAAGATTTAAAAACACCCCCACCCCCATCTGAATCAGAGTGAAAAGTCCCCATTAAAATTTTAGGGAGATAAGAAAATGAGAAGCGAAATTGTGTGTTAATCACTTTTCCCCCCTTTGTATATGTATGGACTTTTCCATTTTTCCTCCATCTTAATAGCTTCAATAAATTAATTAAAAACAGAAACCAAAAGACTTCATTTTGGAAAAAATTATGTTTTGAGGAAGTGCAAACTTGAAAAACCACATGAGAGTCAAAGACCATTGTTGCTGGCCTCTGCTGTAAATTTTTACTTTCATCCAATCAGCATTTTCTAATTAAAAAAGGAAATACCTAAATGGAAAATTCTTGGCTAGTTTTGCTTAAACCTAAATCCTAGTAAGAGTATTGCTTTCTCAACAACAGAAATAAAATAGTTATTACCACTTATTTAATGCTATACAAATACTAGTGGTGTATTACATCTTCTGATACCCTAATTATTCTGGCCTTAGACGTGTTGCTTTCTGGTCAGTATCATCCACCAATGGCACTTAATAAATCTGGCTGATGGGGGCAGAGGGGAATAGAAGACTCCCCAAGAGACTTCAGACAGATGGAGGAAAATTGGAAAGAGAAATAACCAAAAGATATAACTCAAGATAAAGGTCTCCTTAAAAATGCCATGTGTCTGCTTGAAAGTGGCCTAAAAAGCTGAGGATGCACCATTCCTGCTAACTGCAGAGGGAGTTAGAAGGTACACAGTACTCATGAAAGTTGTCATAAACATAATACGAGTTTCAGTGGTTTAAATAATAAGGCATTTTGAAACATATATTTAGTTAAAATAGTGCAAAGGTTCATGTGGATAATGAATTTAAAGTGCTAATGAATTTAAATCTGATTTGAGTATACCCATATGGTGTGCACCAGTTGAACTAAAGTGATGTAAAGCAAATGTTTTTGATACATCCTCTAATGTACCTGTCACAGAGCACACAGGTGCCCTGCTTCTTAGAGCAGAAACAGCTAGGGAGAGAGCCCTAGCAGTGAGTGGAGAGCCCAGCTGCTAGTTACCAGGGCATCTGGAGTCACAGGTGCTGGTTGCTAGGGCAACCCCTGGGGAGTCAGCTGACAGGAAGGGGCAGGGCGTGGCACACATAAAACCCAGGAGTGAGGCCAGGAGGGCAGTTCTCTGCTAGCAGCCAAGGGAAAAGGAGCTCTGCTAGAGCAAGCAGAGCAGAGAAGCCTGACGGCATGAGCAGCTCCTGTTTGCGGTGGAGAATTCCCTGGTAGGGATTTGACTAATGGTTAGCCAGACGGCTTAGATTTTATGTTATAGCCCAGGGGCTTGAGTTTTTCTGTTTGTAGTTTTATAACACTGGAGGACTGGGTGAGGCTATTGGGGGTTGGAGGAGGCCTCATAAGGGATCCCCAGTGATGTGGGGACCCTAGCGCCAGGAAGGGCACGGCATTTTGGGGTGCACTGGCCCTAGCCCCAGGGTGAGGGGGGGGCAGCGAGAAGCCCCAGGGTGAGGGGGGGGCAGCAGAGCACCAGGAAGGCATGGAATGAGACGGGGCAGTGGAAAGCCTGGGGAAGACAAGGGAAGGGCCAAATTAACAAGGCACAGATTAAACCATGTCAGTATCATCTGCGAGGCTTGGGCTGAGGCGTAGGGAGGGAAAGGAGTCGCAGATAGCACCCCCTGGCACCGGTGCAAATAAAATGGGCAACCTCCCACTAATTACATCTATTAATTAATCAATTAAGATCAAAGCATGGCAGGAGAGTAGGCAGGCAGTTGTCCCATAACAGGAGGGGGGAGTCACCAATAGAAAGACTCTAGTAGAGGTACTCCTGCCACAGTACCCTAGACCTTAAACTATGTTGATCATTATCTGCATTGCAGTACCTAGAGGCCCCAAGCAGAACTGGAGTCCTATTTAATGAAACTCTCTTGCTCAGAATTTCTTACAATTTAAATAGACAAGGCAGGCTGTGAGTGGGAAGAGAGACTGCCAGAGAAGTCTTACCCAAGGGCAGGTAAGTTAGCACAGCCAGAAAACCTACACCAGTGCTTTGTTCACTGGAAAACACCTGTGGCATGCTAGCAAAGATCTCTCCTCAACTCTTATTTAAAAAAAAAAAACTGTTCACATAAATTTAACAAGATATGTTATAACTTGGTTCCCTCTTTCTGCTTAATAAGATTTTTATTTATGGTTCAATGAACTCTGAAGGAGACCACTTGGTCAAATAAATTGAAATAACTCTTCCTTATAGCCCTACCTGCTGGCTTTGATTCCTGTTTTAAATGGCATCTGTTAAGACAGAGGCATGTATTTCTGTCAAATTTATTTTTAAAAGATTAAAAAAATTAGGATTGGGATGCAAAACAGTAATCAATGGAACAGAAACACATGCATATCTTCCCTTCCACAGAAAAGCTCCATATACATTTGGATTCATGTTAAAATCTTTAACTTAATTTCATTTTTCTGAAAAAATGTAGTCTAAATACATTATGGAACTTCAGAGTTTTGTGTCCCTGACCTTTTTTTGCCTGTTTAACCTTACAATCCAGTAAAATGAATGAATAATGCTGCCTTGCTTTCCTTTCCCCATTTGACAATCTTTACAACACTTTTCCAACTTAACTATAGTCAAAG
>NW_017728950.1:28243597-28253981 GCF_001723895.1 Crocodylus porosus
CCCCCCCCCCCCAACACACTAGCAACCCTGGGGATCACAGCTGCTCTTTGCCAGCCCCAGCTGCACCTCCATGGCTTTGCCTGCAGCCAGGCAGGGACGGAGTTAATTCCTGTCTCCTCTCTCCCCTGAATCCCGGGGTTTGGCTGCAGTCTCCGCAGCTTGGGAGGGGTTTAATTCTACAGTGTACTGCGGAAGGAGAGCAGGAGAGAGGCAGTCTAGTCCCTTGTGTGCAGATCCAAGCCCTGCACCTGTGAGCTCTGAGCTAAAAACTGCAGGACCAGATTGAGAGGTTGCAGACCTGACAATCATCCCACATGGCACAGATGTAGTTGAGGCAAGTTGCAGGCAGCTTCACCAAAGAATGCAAAGAGCTACATACTTAAGCAAAGCCTTTTTGAATGCCTGGCTGTAAGGAGACGCTCTTTGCTCAGGATTAGTAAAACTAATTCTTGTCTTCCTGATTTACAGTTTAAGTTAGACTAAGTTGTGTATTCTGTGTTTTACTAGGCTGTATCTTAGCTTAGGCAAAGACTTTTGGTTGTTCCCTGTCACATGCTTTGCAAATTGTTGTGTTGAATGCATGCTTGCTTCACAGAAAGGACTTTTTCCCCATCCCCATGCCAGTGCTGGAGTTTAAAAAAACAAACAACAACAGGTGGTCATTCAGTAGTATTAGTGAGTTACTGATTTGCTTTCAGACAATAGGCAAAATGTTAGCTATAAAAATGCTGCATGTCAAACCTTTTTCCTCCTGTGCACCCAAATTGGCCCCAGTAGAACATGAATGTTAATATGCACCAAATTCTACCCTCTCTTGCATCAGTGAGGATAGGACCTGGCACTTAACTCATTAGCCCTTGCATCAAACTTTCAAGTGTACTGTTGAGCATTATAAGAGATTATGAAATCCAAGACACTGTTTGGATCCCTGGGACCACAGTGTTTGAGGGCTCTTTTTATCATTTTTAATTGGTTACAGCACATTAAGACATCGTCAAAGTAGTAATTGGCTAAAGCAAGTGTAGGCATGTAACTCAAGAGAACAGATAAATAGCTTCACAGCAAATGTCAGATTGGGAACTGAGTTCTTGCTATGCCCAAACTCTAATTAACAAAGTTAATTATAATTTCAGCTTCACAAGCACTATATGAAGAGCTATAAAATACTGCCTCCCGAGTGGGTCTGCCACAATACACTGAGCTGAAGCCAGTGCTGCAGAAATCAATTCCCTTCTGGGGCCATGTTGGTCTAAGAGCTATCAAAATGAGAAATGTTAGGAAGCGTGGAATGATATGAAGTGCTGACACTGCAGCAGCACTAAGAGAAGGCACTGTGTTCTTAGATGTGCCATACTTAGATGAGATCCTTTCTACTTCTTGTTGAGAGCAGTGCAGGCAATAGTGAACCAGTCTTTTACCCTTTCTATAAGAACGTCTCGAGGGGACAAAACTTGTTTACACACAAGTTCAACCCCTCTCTAGCTTAGCTGTCATTTTATTTCTTGTTAGAAGGATAGAACTCCTAATATCTTCAAAAAAGAAGGATTACTGGGAAGAGTTGGAGTCCAGGAAAGACAGGAAGGAGTCCAGGAAAGACAGGAAAGAGTTCTTTGTGTACAGCAGTGGTCCTCCATCTTTTCAGTCAGGACACCCCTCCACCACTTGAATGTGGCAGCATCCCTGGTTGAGAGCCATTGTTGGGGCTGCTTCCACTTACCTCAGTACTTCTCAACTGTGTGATGTTGCATCGAGGTAAAACTGGCCCATGTGCCCACAACACAGTCAGACCAAGAAGGGTTGTGGCACATACTTTTGCTTTCAGACTTTCTGATAACCTTGGAACAAGACAAAAGAGAGAGCCTGCGCTGTAGTCCTTCCCAGTCTGCCCTCCCCATGCTCTTCCAAGAAACAGAGGTGACCGAGCAGATGGAACTGTCCCATGTGCCTACATTTCCTAGAGAAGTGTGTGTGCGTGCGTGCGAATGTGGGTGGCTGGTCTGGGGAAAATTAATGCCTGAGCCAGCTCTTCTGTCCTACTTCAGAGAGCTCTAATGCAGCAGGAGTTCATGTGCCACAGCCCTGCACATAGGGCAGATTTATCTGACTGCTGGTGTCATGATACCATTTGCATTACAGCCCCACTTAGGGGGGAGATCTCATGGTATCCCAGGATGCTGTGAGGTTCTCTGTAAAATATTGCTAAACTAGTGAGGGGTATATTTAAATTAGGCTTACAAGAAGGTGCAGGGGGAAGGGGGGAGGTATGGAGACAAAAGCCCTGAGGTAACCCAAGAGCCAAGGGACCTGGATAAAATCTTGGTAAGAGGAAGCAACAGCAGAAGCCTTAGCAATGTTCTCAGGAAGAAAATGGGATAATTAGTTAGATACCTGAAATGTTTATATACTAATGCAAGGAGCATGGGGAAGAAACAGGCAGAATTGGTGGACTTAGTACAATCTAAAAATAATGAGATGTCAGGATTATTCATGTGACTGGAGCATGAGCATGGATGGTATAATGTGTTGAGGAAGGGCAGGCAGGGGAAAAAAGGAGGTGTTACCATACATGTGAAGAAGATGTACATGTGCTCTGAGGTGCAGTATGAAGTGGAAGGTAGGCCTGTCGAAAGCCCCTCAGTAAATGTCAGAAGGGAGAGCTGCAAGGGGGGGGGGTGTCATGGTAGGCATCTGCGATCGGCTATGAAACTGAGAGGAGGAGGAGGTAGACATGGCCTTCTTTCAGACACCTGCCAGAAACTTCCAGATGACAGGATCTTATTGTTCGTCTCTCCTTTGACTAGAAACCTCCTGATTTTTCACCCTAAACTTATGTTATAGTCAGTTTATGTCCATTTGTTTTTTGGAAGCAACTTAACTCTCTTTTGCCTGCCCCCAACTTAAAACACTGACAGGTTTGTCGGTTCATAAAAACCTGATGATTCGTTGGATTTTGGGAAAGGGAAGATAGGAGTTCATGAATTTGACCTCGCGTCCTAAAATCCAGGTAGATACCTCAAAATCATTGAGTTTAATAGTGGAACACTGAGCTATGAAATACTTGATCAAAAAGCCTTATGCTTATTTCAGAAAAGGAAAGCACTACATACATGCTGTTATTCATCAGATTTAAGCTGCTTTTATATAAAATATGTAGGTGCATTGTTCCAGTTCAGCTTTGCCTGAAAAATTATAAGGTTTTTTAGTACTGGTTCTTTCCTATATTATAAACAAGCCCTAAAAACAAAATACATTATTTTTTGATCAGTTTTTCCCATTCCCAGTAAACTATAATGTCCAAGGCTATCTCTGCTCTCATAAGAATTTGTAATAGCTATCACACTCATTTTGAAGAAGCACCATTTCTCTTTAAGGGCTCCAGGTTTTGAACACACAAATCCCCGTTTTAAGATGAAAGGTATTCTGAGAGCACTGCAAGGTTTGTCCTGCTCTTAAAATAGTACACCTAAGTGTCATAATGATTCTAATTAATTATTTAAAACTAGAGATGTAAGAAATAAACAGTCCTTGGGCCTTGTTACATAGTAACTTTGAGGTGCTCTTAACACTTGCATCTAGTTTTAAATGCTTGTTAGAGGTAGTTCAAAGTTATGCTATTCTAAGGCAGAATTATCTATGAACCTTGTTACCTAGCTTGTGTTATATTAAGGGGTAGCCACTCTTACACACCTTACTGTAAATGCCCTTGCTGGCCCCTAACAGACATACTGCCCGCCCCCCCCCCAGCACCCTAGTTCCTCATTCACTGCCCCAGCCCACGCCCTTACTTGTGTAACAGACTGCCAATGTGGACTCACCAGTTTGGCTTGAGATGTTTACCCTGGGCTAGAAATGGTGCCAGTGAACCCTAGCAGGGGAGCCCTTTCCTCTGGAAAAGGAGAAGCCAGTTGAAAGAAGGGGTTTTCAATCCCCTCATTCGCATAGAAGGGGGTTGGCTGGGGTTGGGGGCCTGCCACCCTGAGCCCTGGTTGGCTGGTTTGCAAGCCAGGGAGGGACTGCTGGAAGGGATAAAAGCAGCAGCCAAACTGGCGTGGGGTGGGGGAGATGCTGACAGTGACTCCAGGGAATGACACAGGAGGCCTAAGAAGAGCTGGGGTGAGCTGACCCAACAGAGAGACCCCTCTGAAGAGTCTCAAAGGCCCTGGGAAAAGAAGGCAGTGGCAGTGGGCTGTGCCTCCAGCCCTGCAGCAGAGAGGGAGCTATGGCCAGGGCTTGGGGCAGAGATCTGGTGCCCCAAGGCCCCACTGCAGTGTGCTGGATGTGCCGGATGTCCTGGAGGCTAGGGGTGGCAGTCCACTGTGGAGAAGAGGCAGCAGACAGGAGTGTAGGCGGCATCCTTATCCACAGCAAGGAGCTGGGCCGGTGAGTTGAGGACACCCCTTATCTTCCCTGGGGAAGTGGGACAGCAGCAGGCAAGGCATTTGGGATCCTGAGGAGCAGCAGAGCACCAGGACAAGGGTCCCTGGCAGCTCGAGGCACAGGCCGGCGCTCGGAGCAGGATTGGCAAGCTATGAAGCATGTGGGGTGCCCAGCTGGTCATCTGGAGCAGGGGTTTGGAGCAACAACCCCTGGGAGCCGCACGTGCTGCTGACTCTCTGCCACTGACTGCCCCAGAGGGGACTCAGTCCTGTCCCTTATTCTGCAGTTGATTGTCATTGGATGAAGTCCTTGAGCTTTGTGCTTGGGTCATGCTGATTGTTGCAGGAGCTTATGTTGTTGCTTGCCTTTTTTGTTGCCACAGAGGGTCACCTTTCAGCCTCTTTGGAGGCTTGGGGTTTGATACAATTTGATTGCTGGAGGCCAGAAGAGCTTAACCTGTTTTAGTCTGTTGCTTATTGGGAAGCGTGTTGGAGCTGTAGGGAGTAACCACCTTGCTTCCTTGTGGTAGCACCTCAGCAGTGGCTGAAAGCTGCCAGTTACCCTACCTGTGGCTCTTGAGTCAAGGGTTGACTAATGCATTCTGGTTGGTTTTGTGATTCTGGTTATGCCATTTAAGTTCACTTGTAAATAACCTTTCCTATTCTTGTTTTGTAAATAAAGTGTTAACAGTTAAATCAGTTAAGTGTTAGACCTTCTTGGGACCATGGGCTGCTCTGTGGGGAGCAAGAGCCAGCTGGAAAGCAAATTGGTGCTGGCTGGAAGCCCTGCCCCACTCTCATCACACCATCCCTGATTATTGGGCAGGGGTGACAACTAGTGGGCCGCCACCCAAGTTACACTTGTAACTGTTTGTCCTGGGGGAGATGGCAGAGAAGAGTTAACCTGCCTGCCCAGCTGCTGCTGCTCTCTGGGCTGGGCTTACCCCAGAGAAGAACAGCAAACTTTAAGTGGCGGCAGCAGCAGTGACTGGGTTGGCAGATTAGCCCTTCCCTGCCTGCTCCCCAGGGACAAACAGTTACAAGTGTAACTCGGGTGGTGGCCCACTAGTTGTCAACCCTGCCCAATAATCAGGGATGGTGTGATGAGAGTGGGGCAGGGCTTCCAGCCAGCACCAATTTGCTTTCCAGCTCTCCGCATCCCTCTTGTTTTGCAGCACCCAAAGCTGGATACAGTATTCCAACTGTAGTCTGACCAGTGCCGCAGAGGGCAAACATCACCCCCCTGGACCTGTTCATCATGAATCCACTATTGTATGATAAGGTATGGTTAACCTTGTTGATCATTTTTTCATATTGATGACTCATGTTCATCTTGGAGTCAACTATGACTCCAAGATCCCTTTCCACTGCTGTGCTACTTAGGTCATCCCCCAGCCTGTAAATGTGTTGGTGGTTCTTTTTGCTCAGGTGCAGCACTTTGCATTTGTCTTTGTTAAACTGCATCTTATTTTGTTCTGCCCGCTTTTCCAACCTGTCCAGATCCACCTGGATCCATTCCCTACCCTCTGGTGTGTTAACTTTGCCCCATAATTTGGTAGCATCTGCAGACTTGGACAGGGTGCTCTCCACGCCCTCGTCCAAGTCACAGATGAAGACAATGAACAGCACCAGTCCAAGGACCGAGCCTTGCGGGACTCTGCTGCCCACATCTTTCCACGTTGATATTGACCCATCTACCACCACTCTCTGGGTGTTATCCCTTAGCCAATTTGCTACCCAGCTGACCATGTAATCATCTACATCACAGCCTGTCAGTTTATTTACAAGAATAGTATGAGATACCATATCAAAGGCCTTCTTAAAGTCTAGGTAGATGACCTCTACCCAGACTCCTGCATATAAGCATTTTGTGACCTGGTCATGAAAAGAAACAAGGTTAGTCAGGCAGGATCTACCTGCAATGAACCTGTTCTGACTTCCTTTCAGCATTATTTCCCATGCTGGGCTCCTGCAAATGTGATCCTTAATGATTTTTTTCCAGAGTTTTCCCAAGGATAGAGGTGAGACTAACTGGCTTATAGTTTCCTGGTTCATCCCCTTCTTGAAAATAGGGACCACATTGGTCCATTTCCAGTCCTCCGGGACCTGACCAGATCACCATGAGTGCTCAAACAGCTGTGCCAGTGACTCTGGGCAATTTCTTCAGCACCCTTGGAGGAAGTTCATCTAATCCCACTGATTTGAGCACATCCAGCCCCACCAAGTGCTCCTTCACTAAGTCTGCGCTAACAGTTGGTGGGCTGATGTCCCTCCTGTATCTACACATGATCTGTCAGTACAACACCACTAAAATAACAGAGAATTAGTTGGTTAATATATGCTTCAAACATCCTAGCAAAAGGATCATAACTACACCATTATTTCCCCCCAGTCCTTGCCCATCTGTCTTAGGGCAGGAACAAGTCTTTGACCTCTAGCCAAGAGCTTGTAAATAAGTACTGGGAGGAACATCAGTGTCCTTTAGTTGGGGGAGGGGAGGGGAGGAGGAAGCCCAGCCTTAACTCTGGTTGCTGCAAAGAAAAGTTAAAAAACAAACTAAGGAATCAGTAGTATTTATAACATGAAAAAATAATATTCCCATGGAATATGGGATTACTAGACATCTTCCATCCCACAAGCTGCCTGTATACCCCAGCTAAAGGACCATAAATACATGACTCCACAAGTCATACATGCTGATTGAGTCAGAACTTCCTGCCCTATCAAATATTTGTGCATATGATTCCTGTGGTTTGAAATGGGAAATGTCACTATTCACTGTCTATCATTCTACTTACTCAGGAACTTAACCATCACTTATTTATTTAACTGTTAGGCTTAGCCTCCGTTAGGAACAGCAGACGCATGCTCTCTCGTACTTTGGCTGCAAACCCAGCAGATCTGGCTAGTGCGAGGCAAGACTGATGACAGAGACTGTCCACAAAGACTCCTGTGAAACATATGCTCGCTGTAAAGGTTGTGATTAGGTAGAGGAGGGTGAGCAGCCTTCCATCTTGTTTCATGGGCATAACAGTACTACTTGATATCCTATAATGATTTTCTTTTTCTTCTGCTCTTCATTTGGAAAAAAATATAAATGAAATGATTCAAAGTCAAATGTATCTATGTACAAGAATTTTGATGAGAGGCTTCTTTAATCTGGTAAGCAAAGGTGTAAGAAGACCCAATGGCTGGAAGCTGCAATGAGATAAAAATTGGACCAGAAACGTGACCTGTGCTTTGCAAAAGTTGAGATGGTCAGAAACTGTAATCTACAGTTTGTGGGAAATTTCAGAGGATGGGTGATGGAGAGAAGGATTTGTATGTTGGAGGAAAAAAATAGAAAATTTAATTTTTTATGAGAGAGTTAATTTCAGTTTATTTTGTGGAGAAAATTCAAGAATGAAGTGAAGTATTGAAGCCTGATCTCTGAGGATGTCAGGGCCTGTGGGTGCCTGGGTCAGTAAAAATCCTAGAGAACTCATGAGGATCTGAGAACTGTGGTTAGCCAGTGGCTTTGGAGCCTGAGGACCAGGCCTTTGACTGTGGTACAGATCCTGGAGTTCCTGGTCCCCAGGGCAATATACATGGCGGATAAGACCCCAAGCCATCTCAAACTATTTTGAGCAATCTGCCAGACGACCTAGCCAGAAATCAGATATGCTCATTATTAGAATCTCGTTGAAGTGGTATCATCCCATGAAGCACCTCACTTTTAACAAACAGGTATTTTCCTAAGCAAAACTGCCCTCAGCTTTTGTTTTAGATAACTTCTGCCCAGCTCTACATAGGAGCTCTGGGGCAGGCAAAATATAGCCCATGAGCCACATCCAGCCCACCAGGAAATTTTATCTGGCCCATGGGTGGGCGCCCACCAATTAATTGTATCCAGCCTGGCCCACAGCTGCCCCTGCTGTGCTACACACAGGTCAAGTCTCACCTATTCCCACCTGGGCAGCACCCTGTGCTCTCATCAGGGAGTCAAACCATTAATTTTTTTGGTTCAGTTCTTGTTCAGGTTCTGCTGCAACTGAAGTTGTTCTGATTTGGTTCCAGTTCAGGCCAATAAAGGTTCAGTAACCGATCTGGCACACATAACCAACTGGTTCAGTTCCAGTTCACATAAGAAAATTTAAATAAGTCATATTATTTATAATGATGATAATATGCATGGTGGGGGAGGGGGGAGAAGCTGATGGGTCTAAATCTGTCGCAACTAAGTGTCAGCAATAAGTACTATGAAGCATGCATAAAACAAAAAAGTAAATTCTAAGTACTTAACAAATAAATGCTTATTTTATCTGTACTGATTAATTTTAATTGTACAGTTAGAGACGTATAATAGGTGAAGAAGCAACCAAATCAATTTAATGAGGAAGGAAAGAGAAAGGACTTAGTAAGTAATCACAGAACTGTCACGGTGATTAGTTAACTTCTCAAGATTATATATTTTTCAACTGATTAATAAAACTACGGAAACAAAGAATTATCAGCCTTAAACAGATGGATCTTAGGCCTATTATATTTCCAACATGCTTGACTAGCATTGTTTTGGACTCAGTATTACAGCTTTCTGTAATTTTTATTCAGTCTCACTAACAGAACATCCTCCAAGATTACAAAGATCCGAAGTGAAGGAGGCAGTGACAATATAAATTTTAAATTCGAAAATGTCCTTTCAGTGCTTACTTGAGTTGACGCACTGACAAGGCAACCTGAGCTAAATGATATAGCTCACATCTATATATGTTCTGAGTCTCACAATATTTCAGAATGTTTACATCTTTATTCAATTATGGCTTATCCAGAAATGAGTCCAGAAATGGACCAATCCTGTTTGACTGGATGCCAGAAGACTGTGACTCTTGCTGCTTCAAGTTCTCTTGACTGAAGGAATGATTCAAAGTCATCATCATCCTTTTCTGTGTGTAGTATGCAGATAAGAGTCAACTGATGAGTCTGCATTCATGCCATTTCCAGGAATGACGGTTCCCATTCTCTGCCATGTTGACATGAGATAACACTTGGCTTTAGTTCTGTCTGTGTCAGACAACAGCAATTGATACCTAGGTATATATCAAGTATAACTTCATTTTAAAAACAATATTTTCCACATTTTTTCATACTGCCTACTAACTTGCTAGAAAACTCGCCCTCACTGCCAGAAGGGGCCTTGGTCCAGGCAGCCAGCCAGCTCACACAGCTTCCAGGTGGTGCTGCCGCTGCCGCTGCTATAGCCGCAAAGGTAACTGCTTGGCTCCCCTGACTTACAGTGGCTCCTCTTCCTGTGACTGCTGCAGAGCTCTGAGCATCAGGTAGGGAAGTGGCAGCAGGCAGGGGGAAGCTGAAGTTAGGTGGAAACATGGAGTGTGGGCCCAGGAGTTTGGGGTTGGGGCCAGCAGAAGAGTGGAGCCCAGGTTGGCAGGAGCCTGGGGCTCAGGCCAGCCCAGTTCCATCACATGGGGCTCCCTACAGCTCACATGCAGGTCCCAGGTCTTTTGTGCCTCCACAGGAAGCCCCATAGGATAGAGTTTTGGTGGTCTTCACCACTTTGTTGGCAGTGGCAGGGAACCCTATATGATGGAGACAGTATGGTTTGGCCTTGCTCCCTGCCTCCATGACCAAGTCCTGGGAGCTGCATCTGGCGGCAAGGAATGGGGCCAAGTCATTGGGTCCATCATGTGGGGCTCCCCCTAGTAGTGCATGGCTCTGGCCAAGTCTTGGAAGCTTCACGTGAGCTTCAGGAAGCCCTGTATGATGAAGCCGGGCCACTCTCTGCCATGAGGTGCAGCTCCTGGGACTCAGATGGAGCAGTGTACTACCAGAAGGCTCTGTATGCCATGGGGTATGAGTGCCCGCCATCTGCTGCTGCTGCCGCTGCCACTGGTTGTGGAAGCTGTGTACCATGGAGGAGGGGTCTGGAGGGGCCCTACATGGACATCCCACTGTACCCACTCACACACCCGCATCTTCCTGCATACCCAACACACACCTGACACACCCCCCCC
>NW_017728950.1:28254351-28255597 GCF_001723895.1 Crocodylus porosus
GTATTGCGGCACCTGTCAAGGGGCAGAGCTACCCTTGCAGCCCTCAGCAGCTCACCAAAACTCATTAAGTGTCCCTCCATCCAAAAGAATTGCCCATCCCTGAACTATATGATCATAATGGTCTCTGCTGGCCTGTAAAATGTAAGAAGATATTGTAATATAAAACAGCATATAAAGCACAAATGCATAATAAAGATCATTATTGTGATAACATTTCCAGGTGACAGATAAAAACATTTGGGTAAACAAAGTTAATTAATTTGATAGATTATACAGTAGAGCTTTTGCCCAGTAATAAGGGAACAGTTCTGTGTAGTGCTTTCATAGAAAACAATCTTTATCTAAGTGAAATCCATATGGAATGATGTTGTTGTTGTTGTTGGTTTTCATCTTTCAAATTCAAAGATGATCGTGAAATCACTGGTCGGTTTGGTTTCTGTGAGTACATGAGTGGCTGATCATGCCAATTTGTTCTTTGAGCTGTTTGTGGCACACCGAGCAAGAGATGCTGCTTTGGATTGCTTGAGCAACAGCAGACATGTTGCTGTTGTGAGATTTATTCTGTTTGTGCTTCTGCTCTGCTTCATCAGTTCTCCTGTCATAGACTGTAGCTCCAATATGGATGAGGCTTCACCAGGTAGAGCAATCGTGAGTGAGAACTTCCCAAGACTTCAGATCAATATTGAAACAATTCAAGGATGACTTAAGGGAGTCCTTGAAACATTTCTTCTGGCCTCCCTGAGAGCACTTTCCCTCCTTTAGCCTGCTGTAGAAGATCGTCTTTGGTAGTCATTCATCTGACATCATGGGGCACTTACACACATGCAGGGAGCCTGCTCCAACACACTGCAAATCCAGCACATCGGAGCATAATTAATCGAGTCTGCTGCAGCGTGGAAATTAATGCCCTCCAGCAGGCTCCAGCTTCATGTGTATCAGTGTCCCTGCACTGAAAAATGGCAGTGGGGTACTTCAAACTAAAGCTCATCGAACGAGCTTTAGTTCAAAATGCCCCACAGCCGTTTTTTCAGTGAAGAGACACTGTGATGCTTGGGCGCTTTAATTAGCATGGCTCACTAATTATTGAAATGCCTCCCCATATACCCTGCCTGCCCGCATGAGAACCTCAGTGTCTGGGACTTTATCTTGCTATCTTATCTTCATCAGTTTCCTCAGATAGCCCATGTGAAAGTGGTTCAGCTTCATAAGTGGCAGAAGGGGAGTCTAATGGGTCTTAGCCCCCCCC
>NW_017728950.1:28256254-28263649 GCF_001723895.1 Crocodylus porosus
TTTTTTCCTCCCTCCACCTATGTTCAGCTTCATAGCATGGTGTTTGTACACTATCTAGGTTTTGCATGCATATACCAGTATTGGCAACGCAACTGTTTTGTAGACCTTCAGTTTTATTTGTTGACTGTTGCCTCTGTGCTCATAAACATCTGCACATCATCTGCTGAACAACACACTTGCTTTGGCAATTCTGGCATTGGTTTCATTGATAAGAACTGCACATGACAGTGTATTGCCGAAACAAGTGAACTTATCCACTGTCTGGAGGATCTGGCCATTCACTGTGATGGTAGGTTCTACATAAGGCTTTCCTGGTGGGGCTAGTGCATCACTTCTGTCTCCTTAGTGTTGATTGTGAGACAAAAATTTTCACAAGATGAAGAGAAATGGTCCATACTCTGCTGCATGTCAGACTCAGATTTGGGATTCAGGGAACAGTCATCAGCAAACAGATCATGAACAGTCACTTTCTGTACCTTCATCTTCACCTGTATTCTTAAATTGAAGAGCTTGCCATCAGTCTGGTATCTGATGTCAATACCAGTGTCACAGTCATGAAATGCATCTGTAAGCATGGCAGAGAATATCATACTGAACAGGGTTGGAGCCAACACATAGCACTGCTTGACTCTCTTGGTTAATGGGAACAATTCAGATGATTCACCTTTATCCACAACACGAATGAGCATGCCATCATGAAATTGCCAAACCATTGTGATGAATTTCTCTGGGCAACCAAATTTCACCATGATCTTCTAAAGACCCTCACAACTGGTGGTATAAAATGCATACACCAGTCAGTGAAAGTAATGTACAGGTTGGGGTTCTGTTCCTGTCATTTCTTCTAAAGTTGATAAGCTGCAAGCACTGGCAGGAACAGAAGGCTAGGGGTGGAGTGTGAGGGGCACCAGCAGGGCTGGGAAGGCTGTGGGTAGGGAATGAGGGGAACCTAAAGATACTATCACAGCTCATGTGTGTATGCTCGTGTTAGTTTGGATAATGGCTGTAGCAAAATGGAGTTGTGAACCAGCTGGATGCTGAGTATTTCTAAAGAGTTCCAGGTGGCTTTTACAGATTGTGCTGAACTGTATCATGGTGTTTTTTACTGTGTCACTGGGACCCAAACTAGTGAGTAATACTTTAAGTAGTTTTATAAGCTGCATTAATATTTCTGGTCTGTAATGTCTTTTTTTCCTTTCTCTTTTTGAGCAACTAGTATGCAATCTGACCCAAAGATAATGAATTGGTCACCCCTCACCATAGAGCTGCTTTTCTGGAAAAGCTTAACAGATTGCTTCTGTAATTAGTCTGATAAAAAGCCTTGAGAGAAATGAGAGCTATTTTGTTTGCATCTATAACTATGAGCTGAGAATAAGACCAGATGTAATGAATTCCCTGATCAGCTCTTACAATAACAATCAGGATTATGAAGCCCTCTGTTTTGATGGAATGATTTAGGATTCATTTCTAAGAGGCTGAGAAATGAGTATCAGTGAAAAAGTAACACGCTCTGGTATAGTTTCTGTTGGTAGGTAAATTACCCAAATACTTACAGACTATGGGCTGAGAATACCGTGAACTCCAGGGAATACTCCCTGCTATTAAAACCCTTACAGTGTTTGTTGTGGGGGCAAGGGTGGGAAGATTGCCAAGCATTGACCTCCCCACTTGAGAAGAAGAACCATAGGATAACAGAAAAGTAGAACTGAGAGGAACCTCAGAAGGTAATATGGTCCTGATTCCTGCTCTAGGCAGGAACATCCCTGACTAAGCCATCAGAGTCAAGGGTCTGTCCAATTTGCTCTTGAAAATTTCTAAGGATGGTGATTGCACAACTTCTAGGTAGCCTGTTTCAATGCTTGACCAGCCTTGTAGTCAGACATTTCCATGTGATTTCCAATGTAAATTTCCCATGCTGCAGCTTGAGGCCATTGCTTCTAGTCCTGTTCTCTATGACCACAGAGGAAAGCCTATCTCCCTCCTCTCTGTAATTTACCTTTCAGGTATTTGAAGAATGTTATCAAATCTCCAATCAGTCATCTCTTCTCCCGACTAAATACCCCTAGTTCTTTTAGCCTAGCTTTATAAATCATGCTTCCCAAGCCTCTAAAAACTGTGATGCCCTCTTCTAGACTCTTTCCAATCTCTTTACATACTTAAAGTTTGGGACCCAAACTGGATACACGTTTCCTTTGATTTGTGTGGTACATGTGTCCCGGAAAATGGCGCATAAATTGAATATGCATAAAGTGAACCCACTTTATAATGTAACAAATAGGGATATCATGAGGGAGAGAGGGAGGTTGGGACTAGGAAAGGGGTGGCGGGGTGGGGGGAGCCGCTTTTGGGGCTGCAACAGGCAGCAAAGCAGCGGGAACTGTGGGTAGGTGTGGGGCACAGGATGGAGGGGTGCGGCTTTTGCTGCTATGTAGCCTTTAGAAGGGCTGCGGGTTGGGAGCTGTGCTGGGTTCTTCCCAGGGGGGCACAGGAGCCCAGATCAGATCTGTGTGCAGGATGACAGCCGGGGCAGGCAGCACCACCAGGCTCTTCCCAGAACTTGGCAGGCAGGTTGGGGAGGCTATGGTAAATTTTGGTGTGGCAGCAACTCCCCTCCCAATGCCCCCATCCCAGACTATCTATAGTAGACTGTAACCCCAAAGTCTTTCTCTGCAGTACTGCAGCCTCATCAGATGTTCCCCAGGCTGTATTTGTGCACATAATGATTTTGTCCCAAGCACCGGACTTTTCACTTGTCCTTGTTGAATTTCATCCTCTTAATTTTCAGGCCATAGTCTATTCAGGTCATTATAGATCCCTAGTCCTATCATCCAGAGTGTTTGCAAATCTACCCAGGATGGTGTCATTAGTAACTTTTCTAAATCATCTGAATTATTAATGAATATATTAAACAATACTGGACTCAGGACAGACCCCTTCAATAAATGTCTTGAGTTTAGGATGGGCTTAAGAAAAATATGAAGTAGCACAATATGGGAAAATGGGGCATGTATCCCAGGGATGCCCTAAGGGATGGAGAGCCAAAAGGATGGGAGAAAGAGGGGGTGCGTCTCACCATGGGGGAACATCTTTCCTCAACCTCTGCTGTCTACCAGATGCCTACTTTATTCCCTGTGCTGGCAGTGTGTCACAGAGGTAAGCAATATGTGTCATGGAGTGCAGGGCATTCTGGAAATTATAGTTTTATAATGCAACAATAGTGTTTGTTGCTGTAGGGGAGAACTTACTCCTATTTTTTGCCACTCAAGTTAGCTTTTTTTTTTTTTTTTAACCCTCTGGATATGGGCTTCAGTGGCAAAAAATGAGAGAAAAATTTCTGTCCCTCCTGGCAGCAGCAAGCTCTACTACCAGTCAAAACAAGTATGATTCCCAGAGTGCCTTGCACTTTATGCAACTGCCCAGCTCTTTGCTCTGTCTTTGAGCATGTAATCAAGATGGTGAGAGAGGAGGAGGGTGTTAGAGACCTGCCCAGAATAGATTTTTTCCATGCTATGCCTCTGGGGAAAAAATGGCATTTAGTTACTCATTCACCTTAGACTGATCATGGACAGAGGATATGCACAACCATGACCCACACTCCAAACCCCCAGCCCCCACTCTCAGGGGGAGAATATAGTTTCTTCTAGTGACAAAAGTATGAAGTAGGAGCCCACTGCTCCTACCCAAGCATTTCAACTAGTGCTTCTCCATTTCATGCCTGATTTAGATGGCATGCTTATGAGCAGGTAGGAGAAGGAGATTTGCATCTAAAGAAGTATAATGTGATAGGATCATAGAAACATAGAAAATAAGGGTTGGAAGGGACCTTAGGAGGTCATCTAGTCCAACACTTCTCAAAGCAGGACCATCCCCAACTAGATCATCCCAGCCAAAGCTTTGTCTAGCCAGGTCTTAAAAATCTCCATGGATGGAGATTCCACAACCTCTCTGGGTAACCTGATCAAGTGTTTTACTATCCTATTGGTGCAAACCTTTTTCCTAATATCCAACCTAAACTTGTCTTGCTGCAAATTGAGACTATTGCTCCTTGTTCTGTCATCTGCCATCACTGAGAACAGTCTAGCACTTCTTTCAAAGTTCCCTTCAAGTAGATGAAGGCTGCTATTAAATCCCCTCTGTCTTCTCTTTTCCAAACTAAATGAGCCCAGTTCCCTCAGCCCCTACTCATAAGTCATATTCCCCAGCCCCTGAACCATTTTGTTGCCCTCTGCTGGACTCTCTCCAATCTGTCCAGATCCTTTCTGTAGTGGTAGTCCCAAAACTGAACCTAGTACTCCAGATGTAGCCTCACTAGTGCTGAATAGAAGGGAATAGTCACTTCCTTGGTCTGTTGGCAACACACCTAAATGTTAATCAAGATCATCAAAAGTGACAAATATTTCTGGGTGGCAAAACTGAGACATACTGGGTGCATCTACACATGCGCCAAATTGTGCAATTGTTACTGCACAGTTATTTAGTACTTGCTTAAGCAAGTACTAAATGACTGCAAAGTAACCACCATTACTGAACAGTAGCATTGACATTGTGGATCATATCTGCTGATGTTACATGACTGTAGCGATGAGGTACATCACTGTAGCTTATCACTACGGTGACATAGCATCTTGTGTAGACACTAGGCCTGTGTGAAATGGCTAGTATTTGCTTTGGATTCGGATTCAGCTGATTCGGGGCACAGTGATTCAATTCAGTGATTCAAATCACTGTCCCAAATAGATTTGACAGCATCTGATCCAAATCAGCCAGGCATATTCCCCGCTCCTCCCCCAGCCCAGCAATGGCTGTCCTGTCTATCCCAGCTCCCAGCACTTGTTTAAAAAAAAACCCTAACTCAGCGGGTGCTACCAGGTGTGAGGGGGCATCTCCTCTGCCCCCCATGGCACCAAGCTGCATGGGGGGCTCTGCATGAGCCCCCATGGCCCCCCTCCCCTGCCCCGGGCCCCCCATGGCTGCCCCACCTGCTGTGGCTCTGGCCCTTTAAGAAGAAAAAATGAGAAACTCTGGGCTCACTGCTCTTGCTGGAGGGGGTCAGTCCCCCTTGCCTTCCCATGCCACATGGTGGGCTCTACATGAGCCCTGCAAAGGTCGGCCACTGCAGGAGCGGTGAGTCCTAGGGCTTTTCTCCATTTTTTTTTTTTTTTTTTTCCCTGCCTGGGTGAGCTCCAGCCCTTAAGGACACCTGTGTGGGGGCTGGGGTTTGTGCAGAGGCCCCAGTGCAGAATGGGGCAGTGGGGGGTAGCAGGGATTGCCCCCCATCCCAGCAGCACCCAGTGATTACTAGGACTTTTTTTAAAACACAGTGAGCTGGGGCAAGCAGGGCACCCATGAGGGGGCTGGTGTAACGGGTGGTGGGTCGGGGAGGGCTATGGGAGCAGGCAGGGGATGGGTCCCCCCATGGTCCCCTCCTCCAGTCCCCCTCCCCTGCCCTCTACTTACCAGCTTGGAATCCAGCTGCAGCTCCCTGCTGCAGCCACCAGGGACTGCCCAAATCATCAATGCTCTCCAATTTTTTTTTCCAAAGATTTGGAGCACTTTGAATTAATTCCGACCTTTTAATCGGTCCCCTGATTCAATTCAGATTCGGAGATTCGGTCACCTTAGCAGGCTGAATCTCCTCTGACTTAAATCACCACCCAAAGATTCTCACAGCCTTATTAGTCAATGTTGGTGTCACTGGGCATAACCCTGGGTAACTCAAAAAGATAGAAGACCACGAGTATCGAGGAAGTCCTTCTGCTCCAGGCTCAAAAGAGCCAAAACCCCCCCTTGCCCAACCTTTATAACCCTTTCTTTGGCGCCTGCAATCTCCTGTCCTTCTGGAAAGCAGGCGAGCTAAAACTGTTATCTGTGGAATGCAAGGACACCGCTCGGAAAGAGAAAGGAGGAGGGAAAGGGGAAAAAGAGGGGAGCCAGCTAGTGAAAAATCACTGACAGTGAAACTGACCGGGGTATAAAAATCCCGCTGTTGCAGGGTTAGAGCAGAAGATTTGAGACTATACAGACTCCCTGTGCCTTTTACTTGAGCTCAAATAAACTCTGTCTGCTTCTCCCCCAGTGTGTTTATTTGGCGCGACGCACACCGGGCAATGAACCCAATTGTTGCCTCCCTCGGGCACCTTGTGCCGACAACAAGTCCACTGATTGTCTTGGAAGGTGTGTGGGGTTTTTTTGTTTTTTTATACCAGTTTTAGATAACAAGGCCTTCTGCAAGTTGGCCAGACTAGGATTGAGGTACCAGTACCACAGGTTACTTGTCACACACAAAAATCTTGCCTTACCCAAGAGCTAAAAGTTGTGCCTCCACTATAAATATTAATCCTTAATTGTCTTCACCCCTATCATATGCTGTAATAAATGTAGCAGGAGTAGCTTACAAGCTCCAAAGTGAGACATGCATGATTGACTTAGGTAAATATTGGACATGAACAGAGACATGCTGGGTGCAACTAATTACTGCAATTTCTCTTTAAATGCTAGCAAAGTTGCTGTCAGTCCACGGGATGATGGCTTTATTGAAGACAAGATCTGGACTCTTATTTATCACAAATGCATGTTTTTTAAGAGGTTAAATATGTGTAATTTAGAAATGATTGATTTTTCTCTTGTCCCAGTCTACAGCTTTAAGTCTCTTAATTCTGGAGGGAGTAAAACATTTAAAATCAGGGTTTTTTCATAATAGAATAGAAGGGAGGGAAAATCCAACTATTTCATGTATTGATATGGTATATCCTCCAGTGTGAGGAGGCCCAGTTCTTGTGCTGTTTAGACCTCAGCCCATTGCAACACTTAAACACAGATGCATTTTAAGCAAGCCCATCCATGAGACCTTCTTATGTGTACGTTGACACTTGTGTATAGGCAGAAAGCAGGATAGATGTGCACTATATAGACAAACTAAATCAGAGATATATATGTGTGTTCCATTGAGTCCCATGCTTAAGGATTGTACCTTGAATCAAGACTTCATAACAATTTAACAAAGTTGACCTTGAATGGTGTCACTCCTGCTTCCTACCAGCGTAAGTGAAAAAAGAATGAGAACAATTTGTGCACCACTTTAGCAGCTGGGAACCTTATGTATTTGTTTTGGTTTATGTGAAGAACTGTGGCATAAAATCATGTTATCCTTTGGGCTGTGAGCCATAAAATTCAGATACCAGCATCCTCCATTAGTACCTGACCTTCATCCGGACCTTTTTATGCTCTTATCAAACTACTTCCTCAGTGGTAGGGCAGAATTTAAACCTACCTTTTGACATGTGCTCTGCCTTTACTGTTAGCAGTGGAACTTACTATTCTGCCTTTCCACCAGTGAAAAAGATTGTTTAGACCTCCTTCAACTCATAAAGTTGAGATTGGTTTAAAAAAAAAAAA
>NW_017728950.1:28264304-28294897 GCF_001723895.1 Crocodylus porosus
AAACCCCAGCCTTGCCCTATCACAGCCAGCTGCTGCTGGGGTCTCCATGGAAACCAGCCTCAGCCATGCAGGCAGGGACTGCTGGAAAATGGAAGTCCGGCCACTAGCCAGATACGACATTTTGCCTACCCCTGCTGTAGCAGGGCACTGGCATGTGTCTAATCCTTTAAGGGAGCTAGCAGCCTGTGAGACTGCTCCCCCCCAAGTATGGCAGGGAGCTAATGAGAGGCTCACATGGCTGTAAGAAGTCTGAGGTTGGAGATATATTAGCCCAGAGCCTGACCCAGTCAGGGAATCTCATCCTGCCGGCCACAGGGCTAGAAGCTCCTGCCTGGAACAGCTACCCAAGGACGCATGAATGACTGCTTTGCTGCCTGCAGGAAAAGGGAGGCTCAGGGAGCTCATAGAAGCCCAGGCTGGGAGATATGCAGCAGAAGGGGTGAGGGAAGGTTTTCATTAAAGGGACGGAGGGCTTGTTCCCCTTTTGGTGTTTATGTTGTAGCGCGGGGGCTTATAGTTTGAGTTACAGTTTTATGCCAGCAATTTGGGTTGGGGCTGTAGGGGCGGTGTATGGAGGTCCCATTAGTGTCTAAGTGGCACATAATTGCCTTGAGCCCTGCCAGGGGTTGGCTCAAGGTGCAAGCAACTGTTGAGCCCAGAGTGGGCAGAGTGTAACGCCACTGAGCCAGAAAGGGGCTAGCTGCCCAGTGCCTGAAAGCACCAAATATCATTACAGTAACAGTCATATAGGGGAGGTGCCAGGTGCCATGTGAGGAGCCCCTAAGGCAACTGGTGCCCAGTGGGAGCAGAGGAAGGCTGAGAGGGCCTACTGGTCTGGGGGCACAGGGCTGTTACTGAGGGGACTCAGGGGGAGCCCAGTGGGGTTCAAAACTGGCTCAGGCTCACATACAGCCCATGGGCAGCCTCTCTTTTATATACTTTAATAAGATCAAGGCTTGGTGGATGAGATCCAAAGGGGAGAGCTGCAGCCAAATCTGAGCCAGGCAAGGGCTGCACAGCCACCATGGAGCATTACGGCCACCCCAATGGCCACAGATTTGCTACACAGACACCGTGCTACTTTGCAGTAACCATGAGCTGCTGCATAGCTTGAAAAAGCCATTCCTTAGTAACTCCAGTTACTGCACAGTCATTTCGTACTTGTTTGTACTAGTATTTAGTAGCATAAACTACTAGTATAAATAAGTACTAAATGACCATGCAGTAAAGACTGTGCAGTCAGAATTTCAAATCTCATGTAGCTGTGGCCACTGTGACTGCTTGTTCTAACTATCCAAAGTGAAAAAGTGGTCTGCCTGTTCAATGTGAATAGTGGTCTCTATTCAAAGTGAAAAAGATAAAATAAACAGTGTTGGGAACTTGGAGCAGGCACAACTGCTGATAGCTACACAAATAGTACAGACAGGAAGGTGGGCCTACTTTGGTTATGTCCTGAGAATCCTGGATAACAGGTTCTTCAGAGTCCACAGCCGTATAAGGTCCATAGTAGTAACCTTGCAGGTTAGCATCCTGAGTAAATTTAAAGGAAGCCTTATGGCAGGAGTGGATTGAGTTTTATTTTTGAAATTTGAAGGATTGGTTGAGGGTGGAGGGGTCACGTTTGTAGGCTATTATCTGTAGCCATAAGGGTTGGGAATGCATGTTTAATATGAAGTGTGAGACTCTCACTTCATGATTTGACTCTAGGATTGAGGGTTTTAGGGGAAAAGGCAAAATGTCACAACATTTCCAATACAAATATGTAATTGTAACACTGCAACAGCAGTCAGGATGCCTCTTCTTTTCCTCATACTCTCTTTATGGATCAGGCACACTGCTGCCAGCAGAAGTGGTGTTTTCTTCCAACTGATAGATAATCACAGCACATGAAAGACAAACTCTGGATGGAGGTGGCTATGGTGGGAGTTGTACTGCTTTTACCTGTGGCTACTCTAAATCAGAGCATCTTTCCTGGCCAGTCTCTGGGAGACTGATTCCCCTTCCACATTTTATAGGGAATGATTCCCATTGAAGTTGACAGGAGCAACCCAAATCCTAGGGGGGCAGAACAGATAGATGGAAATGCCCTGCATCACATCCCCTTTTGCACAGAATCCTTTGCAAGTTTCCAGTGACTGATTGTTCTCTCCTCCTTATGTGCTCCTTCCTGGTAAAGCAGTGAATTTCACTGGCATCAGATTCTCATGATGAAGCAAAGCAGCCAGTGTAATTGTGCTAGCACCCATAATGCCTTCCCCCACTTATGACCAAAAGGCCGTGTCCTGATGAGCTTATATTTTTTGTTGGAAGCTTGAAGTGTTCTGTATTTATTTCTGCTTTACAACCAGCATAGTTGTATCCCAAAGTCATATGATATCACTGAACCATAATAATTCTTTAAAAATGCTCAATATAGCTATCCTATATTGAAAGATAACTGTAGCATTACATTAATAACAATGAGATAGTACGAAATATCATACCATGACTTTTCTTAGTGAAGTTATGTCCAAAAGTATAAGTCAAAGTAATATTTTTTGTAGGAAGAGTCTAAATAATGTTTTCCTACAGGCAATAATTTATTGATCTTACAGCAGTAGAAAACATAGCAGGAAGTGGCAGCCTGCAGAGGAAGAGGGAAGAGTGATAATGGTGTTTTATACTTTGTAGGCTGTTATGATGAACATTTCAGTAATATGTCTGCTGAAGAAAAGAACTTCAAAAAGAAGAGAAACAGCAAATCGTTTGTGTCAAAAACTGTAGACAGTGGAGAGGTCTGACACAAAGGAGTCCTGAAAGTCTAAAATAGTTCTCTGCATTTGGCTTGATTGGAGAGAAACAGCTGAAGTTACAAGGCTTTTAGGTTTACTGACTCCAAGCAGTAGAACTGGGACCTGTTCAGTAAGATTATGAGGATATTGTGATTCTCAAGACGGTTAGGAATAGACTGCATTGGATTTATGAGCTCTTCTGAGCCTAGAGTATTTTTAGTGTGGGCACATGAATTTACTGAAAAGATTGTACTTCCTCATGCAGGAAACATTCCTTGACTCTTAACAATGAATGTTACGCTCCTTTAACTTGTCCAATTTTCCCTGATTAGGTGGAATAAATTAAACAGGGAAAGTATATGTTTGGAGAACTTGGCTGTTTTCTCTAGTATTAATTGAAAATGAAAACCATTCACATAAAGCCAAAGATGTCCCTAAAGCACAACCTTTTAATCTAGACAGCTATTATAGCTGAAGCCATCTTGGGGAGGGAAGAGAAGTTACTCTGAATTTTTTTCCCCTTCAGCTGCAAATTTGAGGCAGTTTCTATCAAGTTTTTAATGGGGATCATTTCCCATAGAACATGGAAGAGGCATCATCAGTCTCCCAGTGGCTGGCTGTGAGAGATGCCCTGATTTAAAGTACCCACCAGCAAAACAATACAATTCACACCATAGCAACCTTTAACCAAATCCTGTCTTTCATGTGCTGTGATGAATACTACTCTTTGATCTCTTTATCAATAGATATGTTAGCTGGTTATAAAGGTTCTTCAAGCATGAATACATTGGCATGCATGTACTCTTATCCCTGTCTAAGGTAAAGAATCATTTTCCAAGCCTGCATATTTTATGATGTGTGTCTGTCCTGTTTGTGACCATTTGAAAATCTGAGCTTGATGTCATTGTAATCCTGGGACATCTTACATTTTATACTGCCACACGTCACTTCAGAATCAGAGCATTATAATATGAAGTAACTGTAATTATGTAAAGATTGCGGGGCATGGTATCTATTTCTAGTAGCAGGGGGCTGGGACTCCCTGCCCTTATTGCCCTCCCCCTGGGTCCTCTGCAGTCCAGCGGATGGGACTTGACATGGCAGAGTAGGTGCTTGCACAACTTCTGAGGGGAGTCTGTTCCCAGCTCTGGGTACATGGACAGTAAAGAAGTTTTTTCTTATGTCCAACCTAAAACAGTCTTCCCAGAGTTTGTGACCATTAGATATTGTCTTCCCTTGGGGTGCACTAGTGAACAGACATTCTCCCGGTTCCTGATGCACATCTCTTATATACTTATAGGCAGCCACCAAATCGCCCCTGAGCTTTTGCTTCTCCAGGCTGAAGAGTCCCATGCCTCTCAGCCTCTCTTTATAAGGCCTGCTCTCTTGTCCTCTAATATGTGCATGGCTCTCCTCTGGACTCTTTCCCCCCCGCACCCCGAGGTGGAGCACCTTGCATTTCTCCATGTTAAACATTAACACGTGTTAAACAATAAAACATTGTGCTCAGTTGATACCTATATACATATAACGGTATCTCATTTCAGTTATGGATTTGGGTTTTTTGAATCTGAGAATCTGCTGTTTTTAATCAGAAAATTTGAGATTGTTAAACAGAGAAAACCAGGATCCCCAGTTATGATCAGGGACCCAGGTTTTCCACTCACCCCCTAGCAGGGCTGGGAGAGGGTGGGGGGATGTAGACTGAGGGGCACCAGCACGGGTGGGGAGGCTGTGGGTGGTGAGTGAGTGGCACTGGCAGAGCTGGGGGGCTTTGAGTGAAGAGTGAAGGGCACAAGCAGGGGGTGGGTGGGGAGTTTCTGTTTCTGAATTTGATTTTATTATTGGATTGCAAAGTCTATACCCCTGACTATTTTTGGCTATTTTCTTTGAAACTGAATTCTTGTATATTAAAATAAGTCATAAGATAGTTATCAAAAAGACATTTGATTAAAATGGAAAAGAGAGGCCTAAATTGTATCCAGTTGTTAAGAGGACCTGTTCTCTCAGTTTGGACAGCAGAAGAGAGTCTTGCACTTTATGCTGCAGACAAAGGCTGCTTTAAGAATCCTAAGTGGTATAAAAAGTAGACACTGCACTCATACCAATTAAAGTTCTCAAAGCAACGTTTTGTAATGCAAAACTCAAGATAATGATGAATAAAGTCCAAGATTGATTTGAAATTGTAGTTAGAGATGTGCTATCTTTTGATCTAAATGAATAGTATAAATGTTTTTCACTATGGAAAATTGAAGTGTGAAAGCTTCAAATCAGCAAAACCTGTGTAGTTCTATTTTAATACAATAAGCCATTATTCCTAACATATGCAATGCTGAATTAGGAAGAAATGTCAACATAATTGCATCTGCATTTTAGGAAACATATGCTGAAAAATAGGGTTCTCGGTTGGCTACTTTTGTTATTCACATAATTGACAATTATAACCGATTCTTAAAAAGGATCTCTTTGCCAGAGGACCAACAAGTTGCCAACATAATGTTCTGTAATGGGGAGCCCTAACCCTTTTACTAGAAAGAGAGGGTCAGGGAATAAAAATCAGCAAGGCCCCTTTAAAACCAGAACTTTTGTAGCCTGAAGAGGGGAAGGATTACTTGCAGCTGAAAAGTCTTGTCGAAGCATCCAATTCACCACCCTTCTAGTCAGAGAGTTTTTCCTAATATTCAACCTAAACTTCCCTTGCTGCAACTTGAGGTCATTGCTCCTTGTTCTGTCATCTGCCCCCACTAAGAATAGTCTAGCTCCATCCTCTCTGGAGCCCTCCTTCAGGTACTTAAAGGCCACTGTCAAACCCCTCCTCAGTCTTCTCGTGTCCAGACCGAATAAGCCTAGTTCCCTCAGCCTGTCCTCATAAGTCATGTGCCCCAGGTCCCTAAAAATGTCATTGCCCCTGCTGGATTCTCTTCAACTTGTCCATGTTCTTTCTGTAGTGGGGGGCTGAAATCTTGACACAGTACTTCAGGTGTGGCCTTACCACTGCAGAATAGAGGTCCCCTCATTCTGCTGGCAGCACTTCTAGTAATGCAGCCCAATGTGCTGTAAGCTTTCTCGGCAACAAGGGCATACTGTTGATTCATCCATCTTATTGTCCACTGTAACCCCCAGGTCCTATTGTGCAGAGCTACTGCTTAGCCTGTTAGTCCCAAGCCTGTAGCAGTGCATAGAATTCTCTTGTCTAAGTGAAGGATTTTGCACTTACCTTTGTTGAACCTCATTTTGGCCTAGTCCTTCCATTTGCCTAGGTCACTCTGAATCCTAGTCCTACCCTGCAGTGTATCTACTACACCCCTCATCTTGGTATCATCTATGAAATTGCTTAGGGTGCAATACATCCCATCTTCCAGATCATCATGGAGATATTCAACAAAACCATCCCCAAGACTGACTCCTACCTGATATTGTACTGAACTTTGGTGGTCAACAGCTTATCTATATAATCTCTGCATGTTAAAATGTTTCCTGTTGACTTCTCAGGCCTGTTCTAATTGGGGTCATCTCACACCTTCTTTTGTTTTCTTCCCTCTAACAGTAGCCACAAAATATACAATTTGGTTTGGAGCAAGCAGTTGTCCAAGGTAGGGTGTTGCAGGCTCACATCCCACTCACTGCCATTCTGACAGTGAGTGGCCAGTGGCCAGTCCACAGCTAGATCAGATGGCACCATGCAGTCAGAAGAGGGCCTGCAGATCGGTCTTGCACCAAAAATTTCCATGGATAAAAGGAGTTTTCTGGCCAAGCTACAGGGGACAGAGAAAAAGGCTGCCCTTCTGGAGGCTCTCTCCACAGCCAGAACAGAACTGGCATGACCCCATGGAGGTCAGTTACTGGGCAAGGCAAGCAGGAGCTTGGGCCACAGCAGGAATGCCTCTGTGGTTCCTGAGTACTTGCTTACCTGAAGCATTGAAGCCAGAGACACTTCCCAGGACAGAAATCCCCAGTGGACTGGAAAATGCTGAGGACCGCCAGATGCCTGAGAAAGAGAAACCAGATATCAGTGTATTAGCAGCAACAGATGGGTCGAAGGGAACTGACCTGACCTTGATCTCACCTATGCAGGACTTTGTTAACAGGGTGTGAGGAAATGGGCCGTGGGATACTACAATATGTGGACAAGTGTGTGCGAGCGTAGAACATCAGCCCTCCAGAGGTATATACCCACAATAGGGGACTGTATGGGAGCCTTATGAATCATGCCACACAAAGCTCAGCGTACCAAAGAAAAGTACCAGACACAGTGAGCATTGTTGCCCTGCTCACTTGTATCAGTCAAGCAATTTCCATTCTAGTATTTTTAAGTTGCCAGTTTATCAGTTGGAGAAGCCATAACTACATTCCTGCCAAGAACCCCAAGGGAAGAATTTTTGTGGGAACAGACAGTGCCTGCAGCACACCCAGATACCATTGGGACTGAATTGGACCATCTGGGTGGAAAGGGATAGAGTGTAGGGGAGGAGAAGCCCCACAAAATAAGTACCAGCCGAGCCGCCTTGGGTCAGAGAGAAACACTGGACAACACCTAAAGGTGGAACCTCACATAACATCAAGTTATGGCAGGATAGTAGACCCTGGTGCAGTGTGCCCAGGTGAGCAGGGCATGCGAGGATCAGCACTGTGAGCATGGGCCTGCCACAGGGGATCACTGCAGACAGCTTTTGCTGCATATTTTGATGAGTATGTTTTCACCATTATGCACTTTCAAAAATCATTATGAATTCCCAATTCATAGCTATCCCAGTTGTCTGGGATGGTTTTCAAAGAGCACATCCTGCATTTGTGCAGAGAGCTGAACTAGATGCGACTTGAGGTCATTTCCCATTCTATGGCCACCCATAGTTTACTTTTCTCCCAATCCCTATAAGTCTTAACCGTTTTTTCTCTTCAGTTCTCTTTGCTTGATCTCTCTTTTGCTTTAACTCTCTTTTTCCATAGTAGGAGCCTACCTTTCATCTTCCCCCTCAATCCCACACCTCTCTCTCACCTCTGCCTAAAAACAGCCCTGTCTTGTTTTCTTCCAGGGTCATTGCTCCCCAGTCTTCTTGCTGTAGGTCACTTCCAGAATTAAGTTATCTTCTATAATCCCTTGCAGCATTACAGTACCTTGGACTGTTTGGGATCACTACCTCCCTCATTTTGTTGAATTAGCATCTGTACCACCACCGTTAATGCAATCAAATGAAGCAGGTAATGATAGTCTCCTCCTCTTATACAGGTTCCCAGCTTCCTGAAATGTTACTTACCCACTGCTACTCAAATCACAAGCTGGCAGTTTAGTGGCAGATAATGTACCCTTTTACCTTCTACATTCATTACTTGTAGTATATTTTCTAAGGTGTCAATTCCTCTCTACTCTGTTGTACGCACAAAAGGGAAGAATATGGCCCACAGTCTCCACTTTGCTGCCAAAGGTAGAAGTCCCACTCTTCATCTCTGTCACCCAGCTTCAAGCTACGTACAAATCACTTCACACCAAGTTGTGTGAAGATGTCAGAATTTTCCATCTTTCAGTTTCAAGTATATACAAGGACAAATCCAGAGTGGTGCTGAGATGCTCAGAATTCCTATTGCTGCAGCTCCTGTTCTGCGGGACTTGGCAACTATTCAGAATCTTACAGGATCCAAGCATCTGTGAGGTCTTTTCTGTCTCACCTTATACTTCATTTAATTTTGTTCACTTCCTTTTGTTCCAGTGTTTTCATGCTCCATGGCATTTGGAATGAATTCTCCTAAAACAAAGAGCATGTACTTTCCCCTTTTGATGAGGTCATACACAGTATAGCATGAGTTTCTGATGTGTCTAAGCGTTAGAAGTATACAGAAATGTATACTTCTGTATAGTTTGCTGTGTAGCTGACATTCTACATTTGATTAGATTTCCCAGTAGCCTTTTAAAACAGTGACAACACATCATGTATCCAGTGATGTTATCAGGGAAAGTGAAAAACCTCTGAGCCCACTCAGACTATACTATTTTCTTGCAACACTTATAGTTTTAGTGATGTTTGGGGTCACATGGAAGCACTGTCCTTTTCGTCTGGGCTGGCATTCACCAGTAACAGTCATCTGATCACTAGTCAAAAAATCAACTACATCTGAAGGTAAGACTTGAGCCCAAGCATTAACATTGGTGGTACACATGCTTACTGCATCCTTATTAAAGTATGGCGCCCAGAACTGGACACAATACTTCAACTGTGGTCTCACCAGAGCTGAGTACAGCAGGAGTATCACTTCCTTAGTTTTACATGAGATACATCAGTTGATGAATGCCAGTGTGGTGTTTGCCTTGCTGACCACTGCCTTATGCTGATGGCTCATATTCATGCAATGGTCAGTCATTACCCATAGGTCCCTTTTGGCTGTGGTGCAAGTCAAGCTGTCACCACTAAGCCTGTATGTATGCTAAGGGTTGTTTGCCCCCAGATGGAGCACCTTACACTTGGACGTGTTAAACATCGTCTGGTTCCAGTTTGCCCAACTCTCAAGCTTGTCCAGGTCCACTTGTGTCTGCAACCTATCTTCTGACGTGACCACACTGCCCCATAACTTGGTGTTGTCCGTGAACTTGGCCAGCAAGCTTTTCACTCCCCCATCCAAATCATTCATAAAGATGTTGAAAAACACTGGTCCAAGCACAGACCACTGAGGGACACCACTGGCCACTTCATACTAGGATGACACAGATCTGTTCATGAGAACTCTTTGGGTCCTACCCTGTAGCCAGTTTCCTGCCCACTGAACCGTTAAGCAGCTGACCCACAATCTTCCAGTTTTCTCACAAAGATATCATGGGATACTAGATCAAAAGACTTTTGGAAGTCTAGGTATATAACGTCCACCTCATTTCCCATGTCCAGGTGGTGAGAGACCTGGTCATAGAAAGAGATGAGATTAGTGAAACAAGACGTACTCTTGACAAAGCCATGCTGGCTGTCTTTCAGAATCACACCTTCTGCAAGCATATTGCACATAGATTCTTTAATGAGCTTTTTCAAGATTTTCCCAGGGATGGAGGTTAGGCTGATTGGCCTATAGTTGCTGGGATCCTCCTCCTTTCCCTTGAAGATGGGTGCAATGTTGGCCCTCTTCCAATCCTCAGGGATTTCTCCTGTGCACCACAAATTCTGAAAGAGCTTTGCCAGGGGTTCCATGATATCATCAACCAGCTCCTTCAGCACTCTTGGATGAAGTCCATACAGTCCTGCTGATTTATAAATGTCTAGCTTTTTTAGTTGGTATTGCACCCACTCAGCATCCACAGTGGGGAGGCTGTCAGTTCTGGAATGTCCCCTATGAGGCTTATCTCACTTGACTTTGCCCTTGTTCCGGTCAAATACTGAAGCAAAGTGGGCATTCAGGAGTTCAGTTTTTTTCCGAATGTCAATTACCAGCTGTGCTGAGGTTTTAAGCAGGGGTCCTACACTTCCATTTGTTTTCTTTCTACTGCTTACATACCTAAAGAAGGCCTTCTTATTGTCCTTGACTCCCATAGCTAACCTAAATGCAGTCGTCACCTTGGCTTTCCTGATCATTTCCCTACAAGTGCTAGCTACTCTTGTATAGTCCTTCTTGAAGACCAATTCCTAACTTCCACTGCGTGTACACCTCTTTTTTTTTTTCTTTTTAAAGAGGACCACAATGTCCTTATTAAGCCAGGAGGGCTTGGTAGCCCTTCTGCTGCCTTTCCTCTTTGCAGGAAGTTTTCTTTTGTGCTTTGAGGATCATATCCTTGAGCAATGACCACTCTTCATGGTTGCTGTGCTCTTCCTTGTTGCTGTAACCCAGGTTACCTTCAATATTCAAGCCATACACCAGATCATCTCCCTAGGCCAAGACCAAGTCAAGGAGAGTATTGCTTCTTGTTGGCCCTTGCACTTCATGGATCAGGAAGAGCTCCTTGATCACAATCAGAAGAACACTGCATGAACAATCTGATCTAGCCAAATGTTCCTCCCAATCTATGTCTGGGTAATTGAAGTCACCCATGACAACCAAGTCCTTTGCGTGCATGGCCTCTGTCAGTTCTCTAAAGAACTCCAGATCCAGCCCCTCCCCTTGGTTCGGGGGCCTGTAGTAAATGCCTACAGTTAGGTTTCTCTCACCCCACCCCTGTACCTTGAACCAGAGGGTTTCAAGCTGCTTATCTTTGGAGCCAGTGTCAGCCTCACATAGAAAGCTACCCCTCTGCCCTTTCTCCCTACTCTGTCCCTTCTGTGCAGGGTGTAGCCCTCTATGGCTACCCTCCAATCATGCAAGGAATCCCACCAGGTATCCGTGATCCCTACCACCATAATCCCTACCAGGTCATATTGCCCACTAGAGAGCAGGAGGGCTAGCTCCACCTGCTTGTTCCCCATGCTCCTGGAATTGGTGTACAGGCAACTGAGGTCCCCAACTGACACAGCTTGATTTTCTGAGATGCTGTGGGAGAACTGTTTGGTTAGCCTTTTCAAAAACAGTTGTGCTAGTATCCTCCACAAGGGAGCTTTTCTGTGTGTGAGTCCCTGGGGATGCTTCACTTGGAGTTTCCCCATACCCCAGCAAAGTCAGTTTAAAGCCCTGTCCAGCAGATTACCCATCCTGGCTGAGAACAGGGGGTTACCTCTCCACATGAGATGAATTCCATCTCATCCTAGGAGTCCTCTCTCTCTGAAGTGTGCACTGTGGTTGAGGTAACTGAACCCCTCATGGTAGCACCACTATGTGCAGTGTCTCTTAACCTTTTCCATGCAGCCTTCCCTCCTGGGTCCATGGCCTGCAACAAGGAGTACATAAAAGAAAACTACTTGAGCCCCTAGTCCCTTGAGACTAGCCCCCAGAGCCCTGTAGTTACTCCTGGCCATGTTGTTTGTGCACATATGGATGAGGAGTAGGGAGTAGTAGTAGAAGGGGTGGATGAGCTTGGGGATACTCTCTGCAACATCTTGGATGCGGGCCCCAGGGAGACAGCAGACCTCTCGGGATAAGGGGTCTAGAAGGCAGACAGGTCCCTCCATACCCTTCAGAAGAGAGTCCCCCCCCCACCATCTGGCATCTCCTCCTAAGGATGGGAATACTTACCTCCTGAGTACTTACCTCCTCCTCCGATGTCTCTGATAGAGTCTCTTCATGGGTAGTGAGGGGAGCATACCTGTTATACAGTGCCAGGGGAGGAGTGTCCCTAGCTCTACGTGCTCTGGACCTGGAGACGACTGTTTTCCAGGCAGCTCTGGGGGCGGGGAGAGAGGGGGGTGTAGTGTCTTTGTGGCCAGTCTTCTTTGTGGCCACCTCTTCCCCCTTCTCTTCCATTCTTCCTCTCTCCTCCATTTCCCTGAAGTAGGGCCTGGCAGTAGTTGTCAATATAATCTTCATGGGCCTTGATGATGGAGCTGGTGTGCCGCCTCCTCAAGCTACTGCACTCAGTCCTCCAGTGACTCCACTAAGAAGCACATCCTTGCCATGGCTCTGAGGTACTCCTTGTAGTTACCTCAGCAGAAGCTGCTCTTTAGGCTTCTGATCTCAAATTGATCCAAGTTGTGCAGTTTTCTGTAAGTGGCCTAAGTTAGATTGCTAGTGAACATAGAATCATAGAAGTAGGGTCTGAAGGGACCTTGTAGATCTTCAAGTCCAACCCCCTGCCTAGGCAGGAGAAAAAAACTGGGCTCAAATGATCCCAACTAGGTAATCATCAAGCCTCCTCGTAAAGACCCCCAGGGTAGGAGCCAGCACCACTTCCCTCAGAAGTTGGTTCCAGATCCTAGCCACCCTAACTGTGAAGTAGTTCTTACAGATGTCTAATCTAAACCTACTCTCCAACAACTTGTGGCCATTATTCCTTGTTATGCTAGGGGGCGCTAGGGGAAACGATGTCCCTTCAAACCCTTCTGGTCCCCCCTAGTGAGTTTATAGATGGTCACCGGGTCCCCCCTCAGCCTTCTCTTGTGAAGGCTGAACAGGTTCAGGTCCCGCAGTCTCTTATTGTAGGATCTGCCCTGTTGTCCCCAGATCATGTGGGTGGCCCTTCTCTGGACCCTCTCAATGTTGTCCACATCCCTCCTGAAGTGGGGTGCACAGAACTGGGCACAGTACTCCAGCTGTGGCCTGACCAGTGTTGTATAGAGGGGGAGGATCACCTCCTTGGCCCTACTTGAGGTGCACCTGTGGATGCATGACAAGGTCCGGTTAGCCCTGCCAACCATGACCTCGTATTGTCGGACCATGTTCATCTAGGAGTCAATAGTGATTCCAAGATCCCTTTCTGCCTGTGTGCTCTCAAGAAGGGAGTTTCCCATCTTATAATTGTGCTGCTGGTTACTACTGCCCAAGTGCAACACCCTGCACTTGTCAGTATTGAAGCACATCCTGTTTATGCTAGCCCACCCCTATACCCTATCCAGGTCTTGCTGCAGTCTTTCCCTCCCTACTAGTGTGCTCACCTCACCCCAAATTTGGGTATCCTCAGCGAATTTAAACAGGTGCATTTCACCCTGTCGTCCAAATCGCTGATAAAGAAATTGAACAGTGCGGGCCCAAGGACTGAGCCCTGGGGGACTCCACTGCCCACTTCTCCCCAGGTTGGATATAACCCATCCACCACCACCCTCTGAGTGTGAACCTTCAGCCAATCTGCAATCCATCTGACTGTGTAGGCATCAATGCCATAGTCACCCAATTTTTTAATAAGGATGGGGTGGGAGACAGTGTCAAAAGCCTTGCTGAAGTCCAGAAAGATTACCTTCATGGCAACACCTGCATCCAATGCTTTTGTGACGTGATCACAATCAGGTTGGTCTGATATGACCTGCCCATAATGAAACCGTGCTGGTTGCCCTTGAGCATCATCTCTGAGGCTGGCCCATCACAGATGTGCACCATGATGATCTTCTCAAAGAGTTTCTCTAGGATTGAGGTAAGACTGATGGGCCTGTAGTTGCCCAGGTCCTTCCTCCTCCCTTTTTTAAAGATGGGAACCACATTGGCTATCTTCCAATCATCTGGCACCTGGCGCGGGCACCATGAGCACTTATAAAGCCATGCCAAGGACCCTGCAATAACCCCTTCTAGTTCCCTCAACACCCTGGGGTGGAGAGCATCTGGACCCGCTGATTTGAACACGTCCAGCCCCTCCAAAAGCTCTCTAACCCGGTCCTCCCCAACCTGAGGTCTGGAGGTGTTCCCCTTGAGTCCATCTTGCAAACAGTATAGACATTCACTCTATGGTGGCAATGGCTTAGGCCTGCAGATTGGGGTGCTCCTGCATACCTCCCAGAGTGCCCCATAGCTCCCTGGGCTGCCAGAGACTACTAAGCACAGCTGGGCCCCCAGGCCACCCCTGATTGGCTGCTGGGTATGGGCAATCATGCCCTCCACACCCCTCACATGCACCTTAGTACTCGGGGACCCTGTAGCTGCAGGCCAAAAAAAAACTTGTAGCATCCCAGGTGCCCATGGCCCACATACATGCTGGAAGTGGTCAAGCCACAGAGGTCATAGAGTTGCCTCTGTGCAGGTCCAGTCTTGATGTTAATCCCCTTGCCACCCAAGCCTATTGAAGGTGAGCCACTCACACCAGCTCCTGTTTGTGGGGTGGTCTATGCTGGGGTCTGAATGGCAGGGGTCTGTCTCTGGCCTCTGAGATATGGTATGCAGAAGCTAGAATCAGGATCCATGGAGCTGTGATGAAGCATGGGGTCATGGGGGTTCCTTAGTCAGGTGTGTGGGAGCCGGGGTCAGGCTCTGTAGGGCTGAGCCTGAGCATGGCGTAATATGGTTCCCTGGATCGGTGTGCAGGAGCCAGGGTTGGGTTCTGTGGAGGCTATGCCCAAGCTTGGGAGTTTTCCTGGGCTCAGTGTCAGATGTATGTGTACATTGTGGGGTGCTTCATGATGGGGTGCAGGGGCACAATCTAAGGACATGGATGCCCAGGTCCTAGGGCTTGTGCAGAACACACATATAAATCCCTTCCCCCTGATGCCTGACTGCAGCTGATAGATGGCCAGAGACAGGAGGCGGGGCTGAGGAGAGAGTCAGTGCTGGTTCAGCTCTGGGAGAGCTCGTGGAAAAAGCCCACTGGGTGCTTGGCTGGAGCAGTCAAATGTGTGTTAAGTGTTAGCACACCTCTGTGCAAGGGTGGGGAGGGGCAGTGGGAGGCCACAAATGAGGGCTAGGTATGGACATTCAAAAAGCCTGAGTTATAATAAATCTAAATTATGCAGTTTTCTGTAAGTGGTGTAGTTTAGATCAGTAGCCTTTAGCCACAGTTCCATCTGTAGAAGTTACAGGTCTTTCTGCAGGGATTCGTAGGATGTAGGCTGGTACTCCTCTCCTTTTCCTTCCTCTTCTCTCTCTCCTCTGCCTTGAGGGCAAGATGGTTTACCTCAGAATGGACTGCCACTTGGTTGAGGTTGTGGCACCATTGGAGTTGGTTAGCAGCCAGCTCCTCCCACCTTTTTATGTCAGCATCCATTTTCTTGAGGTCTGCCTGTTATGAGATCTCATGCCACAACTAAATTTGGAGTAGGTCAGTTGTTTTGAGAGTTGGGCATTTACATGTAATATCTGGTTGAGCAAAGTTGGTGCATGAGGTCCACCAATTTAATGCTGGTAACACTTACTTCAGCAAGGATGCTGGTGTTTGTGTAGGAATCTTCCCATTTAAAGTGGAGGATTTTATGGAGGCATTATTAATGATACCTCTCCAGGCTCTTGAGATGATGACAGTAGGTCACCTACATTTCACATCCATAGAGGAGAGTGGGAATGGCGACTACATTGTAGACCTGGTTTTTGGTGCTTTTCTGGAGATCACATTCAATAAAAATACACTGAAGCAATATTCAGAAGATGCACTTGTATATTGGACCACGCGCTGGATCTCTTCATCAGTGCCCTGTCTTTGAGAGAGGCAGCTACCAAGATAAGGAAAGTGCTCAACTAACCTCAGGGTCTTTCCCTCGATGGTAATTTGATGACAGGGGTCATATTCATGGACCAGAGCAGGCTGATAGATCACTTCAGTCTTCTTAATGTTGAGAGAGGCCCAAAGATTGGTAGCCTTCTACAAAAAGATCCACCATAGTCTGGAGGTTTCCCTCAGCTTGCACAAGGATGGTACATTAGTCAGTTTATTGAAGGTCAAGGATGGTTGTTTTGAATACTTTGGTCTTTAAGTGAAAATGCCCAAGATCAAAAGTCCTCCACCCATTTGGTATTCAGTGTCAGTTCCAGAAGGGAGGCGGTCCTTAATGAGAACCAGGAAGATGGTAAAAAAAGATGGAAAACAGAGCTGGGGTGATGACTCAGCTTTGCTTGACCCCACTTTAGATGATAAAAGGACAAAGAACAATCATAAACATCTGGTTGTGGAGAAACCTCAGGACCTTGATGTACTTTTGAGGGCATCCATATCTAGCCAGTACTTTCCACAAAGCTTTGCAATTGACAGAGCCAAAGGCCATAGTAATGTCAATGAAGGCCATATATAGGTCCTGCTGTTGTTACCAGTACTTTTTCTTGGACTTAATGGGCAACAACGATCATGTCAATTCCCCCATGGGTTAGTCTGAAACCACCCTGAAATTGTGGCAAAACTTCCTCAGCAAGAGGTAGAAAGCAGCAGATTGCAGGTGATTTCCGTGTTGAGGAAAGGAAGATGATACCTCAGTAGTTCCCACATACAGACTTGTCTCTTTTCTTGATGATAGTCATTACACTAGCATTTTCCAGGTCCCCAGAGATTTCTTAGTTGCTCCATATTCAAATAATATATTTCTGGAATAATTTGACATGTATAGTTTTTTCCAGGCAGCAAAAGCCATCTACAGTCCAGCTTCCCGTGGTCTTAACTTTCCTGTGTTCATAGGGTGGTTTGATGCTCATCAAAGACAATGAATCTGTACAAGCTATATGGAAAGAGCACTTCAAGGCACTCCTTAATTGTGAGTTTACTGTGATGGCTACAACCAAGTCCATCCCTCAACAACCTGAAAGGAGATCCCCCGTGAACTCATCTATCCTGGAAGTCTGGTGTGTGATCAAGGAAGCCAAGAACAATACACCTCCTAGACTGGATGGCACACCTGCTGAAATCTACAAGGCCGGAAGTAAGGAACTGTTACTGAGACTTAACAGATGTACTCTAATGTGTAGACAGAGTTATAAGGGCAAAATGAACCTCAGAGGTTTTTAAGACCCAACTAGACAAAGCCTTGGTGGAGATGATATAGTTGGGGGATGGTCCTGCTTTGAGCAGGGGATTGGATTAGATGATCTCTTGAGGTCCCTTCCAACCTTAATTTTCTATGATTCTATGACCTATTGCCAGACTTACTAATTCCTTCTTAAGATTTGCTTCTTTTTCTGGTATAAAAGTACATCTACCCTGCAGTTGGAGATGGGATTTACAGTACATGCAGACATTTTCAAGATAGTTTAAATTTAGCTGACAGTGGTGAAGCTGAATGAGTATGAAATTCAGGAAAGCTTCATGAGCCCACCAGAATGCTGGTATCCATTTTTGCAGCCAGCCCATGCTGAAATTAATGCTGCTGCAACTTCACTGCTGGTAACTTGGATAACTAGATTAATGCTGGCTTGCATATGTCTATCTGCCTACCACTCTAATCATATTGTAGACAGGGCCTAAATCACCATGCCACTAGATATAGCAATTTTCCTACAAATGGTAGGGGCAACTACCATTTTTCTTGTAATACAGATAAATGAGCACAGGTGGGGGTGTACATTATTCATAACAAGTATACTAAATCTCCTGAGGCTGACTTACCAGTTTCTTTATGTCTTACTCGGCTATTTTTCATTTTTCCAGCAGTATACGCTCTTCTCTACTCTAGGTAATGATTTTCATAAATAATTATCATCCCCTGAAATAAGGACTGAAGAGGATACGATGGGTAGCGGTAAATTCCCTTGCTCTTAACTGATAAGAGGTTGATAAAGATGTCAAACCTGAATAGTACCTCTCTGCACAGTTTAGCAGAGTTTTATTAAAAGGTCTAGTTTTCTGTTATGTTATACTATATTTTATGAAACTGTATTGCAAATGTAAGCTGTTGCCCAAACACGATGTACTGTTACTGTCAGATTATTCTTCAATGAAATGCGCATGGTTATCATAACTTGACTTTCTTGTTGAACAGAAGCCATCAAAGGGATTTTTAGAGGTTCT
Source organism: Crocodylus porosus (assembly GCF_001723895.1). Lineage (NCBI taxonomy): Eukaryota > Metazoa > Chordata > Crocodylia > Crocodylidae > Crocodylus > Crocodylus porosus. The sequence goes on from NW_017728950.1 coordinate 28,282,257, forward strand.
CTCTATCTCCCCTTACCTTATAATAGTCCCATGCTGTAGTCTAACCTCATGTTTTTGTTCTTTGTAATAAATAATAATCGGATTTTGTCAATTTTGGATTCATACCTAAACAAATTCTCTTTTTCTCACCTCTTCGAATATGACCCTGATCAGCAGCAAAAAAAAATCATAAATAGCATATGATTGATTATAAAGGTATTTTCTGACTTTCATGACTTGATGTGCTTCCTTCCACCTCCTATTGAACAAGTGTCAAATTTGGCAGCTCGTGACTTTTTTGTTGTTTGTTTGTTTGTTTGGGGGGGGGGGGGTTAATTCAAAGCCTGAATGGACATTGAGCAGGAACTACAATGTAGGTATCAACACACTTCACAATATCTCTAAAGTTCATAGATACCCAGTTAGAACCAAAATATTATTTCATTCAAAGAAGCTGGATATAGACACCCTTCATCAGTTCACAAGTGCTTGCTGGGCTACATATATTGAAGGATGGAGTTGAGTTTTTCCAATTTTTTTCTTTCAGTGGGGCCTCGGTTTAGACCAAAGGCTAATTCCAGTATCTATAATTTGGCCATTTTTCATCCCCTCCCTGCTAGGACTTCTTAAAAAAATGTAATGAGAAATGCCATATAACTCATCTCCTTTGACCTGGACTCATTATGTACATGCTATTCACATTGAGAAGCAATGTCATTCTAACTCTGAGTCTAATTCTATTTTAGCACCTCGAGTGTTCACAAACATTGGTGTAATTTGTATGATTAAAAACAAAAGCAAACAAAAAACTTTGATATCAGTGCAATTGCATTTTGATATTCACATTTTACTTTTTCCTGCATAGATCTAAACAAATACATCATGCGCAGATCAGTGATTAACCAAGCTCCCCATGACTGCCACAAGAGCTTTTCATTCAAGCACAAAACAGGTTGTATGTATGCATGTGAACGCAGAGGCATGCAACTTGTTTTGAAACATGGGGAATTTGAAGGAGTTGAGATTAAATAGAGGAAACCCTGGAAAAATAGTATTTACATATCATTAGACCACAACACTTGTATAACAAGTACCTTAAGAAAAATGCACAGTTTTTTACCTCTTCTAACCAATGAAAGCTGTTTCTTTATAGCTGGAGGGGTGCTCCTCTTTATTTTTTAATTGCAGGATATTAGTGAAGGTGAAATCCATTTCTGACAAAAAGGTAAAATTATGAGAAAACTAAGATAAAGTTAATGCCAACTAAATCCCTCTCCAAAAGATAAATTTCATTGACACTGTCACTTTTCATTACAGTCTCACTAATTAGGACAAAAGCCATAATTTTAATGACTTGTCTATTCTGTGACTTTTTAGTAGTATGTTATCATGTCAGTTTTTCTGTGTGTTTTCTGCAAATGTTAATTATATGTCTCTTTCCTTTGTTTTAGGGGTTTTCCTTAATCTGTGAGTAAGAATCTATGACCACAAACTGGGAATCTGTACAAGCCAAGCATACACGTTGAAAAGTAGAATGTTTCTTGAAGATAATTGATTTTTTTAAAAGGATTTTGGTTTCTATTTTACAAACTTTAACTTGCATAAAAAACATTTCAGCCAAAGATTTGACTTAAACACAAATCACAAGCCCATTTATGTTTGATTCATTTCTATTTCCTCAAAGATAAAGGAAAAAGCTAATGACAATGCAGGCATTGTAGGAGGATGTGATGGAGAGCTGCATTACTGATAGAGGTTGTGGGCAGCTCAGTTGATTTCTCCTATTTGAAGCAATGGTATCTGTAAAAGGGGACTTTGTTTTGTAAGAAAAAGGAGAAGATTGTTAGGTGATTTAGAGCCATTTATGTTCAGGAACCAGGATTGGCAAAGATTACTCCCGGACAAGCTGGGGGATACCTTCTACTGATTTGCTAAGTAGCATATGTATTCTTGAATATGAAAATACACAAGTAATTTGCAAGGTAAATAAATACTTTTGTTCCCCTAAAGGCCCTTTCCTCAGGAAGTGGGGGGAGTAAAAACTGCAGGACTGCTTCTTGCTGGCTTAGCCAGAAAAACTTGCTGTCAGAAATATTCACCCAAACAGCTGAGGTAAAAAATGGAAGGTAAAAAGTTAAGCTGTAAGAATTAGAGAGTTTACAGGAGTACCTTGCAGGGGCATGTCTATGCCAATTCAAAACAATACTAGGGAGCACTGTAGTTAAGTATGGCACAGCTGTGGAGCACAAGTCCCAGCTTGAAAAAAAATATAGGGCTTATACTTAGAAGGGCAGGGGGACACCTCTGGGGGGAAAAAAAGCCCTGAGGATTTGGGGTGCCACTCAACTGTTTGCTGGGTGGTTGGATTGTATAACAACATAGACTCATGCCCTTTAAGGAAAGCTCTGATTTGTTGGAGGCTGGTGGGTTGTTTCTCCATGGAAGTTCACCACTGAGGTAACAATCATATGGGTGAAAAAAAGTGGCAGAAGACTGGTTTGCATCCACCTGATTCCTCTTGGAGAGGATGGAGGTCATTCCACAAGAGAGACCAGATGGAGCAGGTCTACCTGGTGTTTTCTGAGCTAAAGCTGGCCTCTCCCCACCGACTGCCAGGAATCACTGGGACTGCTTCCCATTTGGCTGCTGTTCTCTGCTGGATACTAATCCTGCTTCTAAAATCTGACCCGGATCCCCTAATGATGTTTTAAATATAAATAATATTCTGTTCATAATGTCCATCCTTTTTTCTTCTTGGGTTTTGCTAGTGGTTTTTTGTTTGTTTGTTTGTTTGTTTTAGGATCACAAGAATTGATGTGACACACTGACAATATTTAAATTAGTTGTATGATTGCTTAGAGCTCCAGTATGAAACTGGAGATAGGCCTGTTGAAAGTTTCTGGGTGAAGGTTAGGGGGCAGAGCAACAAGGGTGATGTCCCGGTGAGTATCTGCTATAGACCACCAGGTCAGGAGGATGAGGCTTTCTTCAGACAACTAGTGGAAGCTTCCAGATCACAGGCCCTGTTTCTCACAGGGGACTTCAATCACCCTGGCATCTGCTGGGAGGGCACTACGGCACTGCACAGGCAATCCAGGCAGTTTTTGGAGATCACTGGGCACAACTTCCCATTGCAAGTGCTGGAGAGACCAATTATGGCCCATGCGCTTCTTCACCTGCTGCTCACAAACAGAGAAGAATTGATGGGGGATGTAGAAGTGAATAGCAAGTTGGGCAGCAGTGACAAGATGATCAAGTTTAAGATAATGACAAAAGGAAGAAAGGAGAGCAGCAGAGTATGGACCTTGGACTTCAGAAAAGCAGATTTTGATTCCGTCAGGGAACTGATGCGCAGGATCGCCTGGGAAGTCAATCTGAGGTAGAAAGGAAAAAGGATTGCTGGTTGTATTTTAAAGAAAACTTACTGAGGGCACAGAAAGAAACCATTCCGGTGTGCAGAAAGAATAGCAAATGTGGCAAGCAACCAGCTGGCTTTGCAGAGAACACTTCAGTGAGTTTAAGCAGCACAAAAAGGAAGCTTACAAGAAGTGGAAGATGGACAAGCAACTTGGGAGGAGTATAAGAATTTTGCTCAGGCATGCAGGGATGAAGTCAGGAAAGCCAAGGTGCAACTGGAGTGGCAGCTAGTGAGGGACATGAAGGGTTTCTACAAGTGTGATAGCAACAAGAAGAAGGTGAGGGAAAGTGTGGATCCCTTACTGAATTCAGGAGGCAACCTTGTAGCAGATGAGGAAAAGGCGAAGTACTCAATGCCTTTTTTACTTCAGTCTTCACAGGCATGGTCAGCTCCCAGGCTACTGCACTGGGGAGCACAGTTTGGGGAGCAGCACTCAGTGTGAAAGAACAGATTAGGGACTATTTAGAAAAGCTGGATGTGTACAAGTCTATGGAGTCAGATGAAATGCATCTGAGGGTGCTGAGGGAGTTGGCTGATGTGGTTGCAGAGTCATTGGCCATTATCTTTGAAAACTTGTGGTGCTTGGGGGGGTCCCAGATGTTTGGAAGAGGACAGATATGGTGCACATCTTTAAGAAAGGAAAGAAGGATGATCCAGGGAACTATAGGCCAGTCAGCTTCAGCCCAGTCCTGGAAAAATCATGGAGCATTAATTCCTCAAAGAATTAATTTCTAAGCACTTGGAGTAGAAGTTGACTAGGAACAGTCAGCATGGACTTCACTAAGGTCAAGTCATGCCTGACCAACCTGATTGTCTTCTATGATGAAAAACCTGGCTCTGTGGATGCGGGGAAAACAGTGGATGTGTAATATACCTTGACTTTAGCAAGGCTTTTGATGCCATCTCCAACAGCATTCTTGTGAGCAAGCTGAGCAACTATTGGTTGAATGAATGGACTGATGGTGGATAGAAAGCTGGCTGTATTGTCAGGTTCAGTAGGTAGTAATCATCAATGGTTCAGTATCTAGTTGGCAGCCAGTATCAAGTGGAGTGCCCCAGAGGTCAGTCCTGGGGCAGGTTTTAGTAGTATATATGCTGGTGTTGCCCTGAGGGGTCAGGCCAATGCTCAGGATCTCAATATTGTGCTATTAGACAGGAAGGCGTAGTGTACAATTACACATATACAAACACACAAATCAATTAGGTGCAGACACACACACACACTACCAGCTCAGGCACATACACATCTAAACCAGCCTAGGTACATGCATACCTATCACCAATTCAAGCACATACACTATACACCCCAGAAGTTAGACACAGATCACTAATTCGTATATCATGCACACAATGCCATATATACACACACACGCATGCACGCATGCACGCACACACTAGCAACTCAGATACAAACACATTCAAAATAACCAGTCTAGGTTCATGCACACCTATCACCAGTTTAAGCTTATACACACTACACACACCAAATTTAGACAGAATCAGTTACTAACACCTGCACATCCAATACACATATGTGGATTACCAATTAATATACCACACACACATGATGATATCTATATATGCGTGTATATATATGTGTGTGTTTGTATTCAGTAATTCACACACATACCGCCCACCTACACAGACACACAAGTGAGTTCCTAAGTTGGGTATTGTGATATGTATGTTTGTATGTATGTGTTTGGTGTACTTGGGATACCTGGGGAAAGGTTAGGGTAAGAAAGCTGAAGTGTAGGGAGTGAAAGTTGCTGGAAATGAAAGTCACCAGGACTAGATCTAGAACCAGTAGACTAGAGGGGCCTGGGCTGAAGAACTGAGGATTGGGGTAACTTTAGGTTAATTGACCTAAAGCCTTCAAAACAGGGGAGCAATGCCGGGGCTGAGGCTGAGGCTGAGGCTGGGACTGGTGCCAGAGCTACAGGGGAGCTTAAAAGGTAGGTGAGAGGGAAAATGGGACTAAGGGAAGGTGTGGGTGTTAAAGAGGGGCTCTGGATGTGGGGAGCCAGAGAATGGCTCCGGGGCAGCTAGAGAAGTTGCAGGGAGCGGCAGTAGGTGCTGGGAGCTGAAGAAATGCTCCAGCTGCTGGAGAAAAGTGCAGGACAGCCATGAGGAGCTAGGAAGCTGGGGGTGGGGAGGATGACTACAGAGGGTGTAGGGGAAACATGAAAACAGAGATGGACAGCAGAAAATCACAGGAAAAGCAGCAGGAGAGACTGAAAGGCAGCAGGGGCAATGGGAAAGGAGAGAAAGACAGCAGAAAGTCACAGGGAAAAGGCAGTAGGAATTGAGAGGAGATTGGAAAACTAGTGGAGAGGGGTGGGGGCTGGACTTGAGGGGGGGAGAGAGAGAGAGAATCAGGCTGGAATTTAAGATAAGGAAGGGACAGGGATTCAGTAAAACATGACCCAACTTGGTGTTGCAAATGACCGTGGTTTTATTGAACAGGAGAGATGGTGACACAATATCTTACTGGTTTCCTTGCACCCCCCCCCACACACACACACGCACACTCATTGGCAGCAGGGGTTAGAGAGGCCTGGTGCAGGCGCTGAAGTCCACTGAAGTCCAGGAGGAGAGACAGAGAGAGAGAGAGAGAGTCCAAATTGTAGGAGGAGGTGTGCAGGTAATATCTACCTATCTAGGCTGGAAAGGGGTCCTTGGCCAGTAGGTGTTGTCCAGAGGGGGGTTGCCAGCAGGGCCTCTGGGTGGATAGGTAGTGTGGCATGGTGCTGGTCCAGATGGAAAGGGCATCCCACTGGGTCTGTCTTCACTGCCTCTTTTTACAGGGGCAGACCTTGTGTGACCCTAGTGACAGGAGGCATGCCCAGGCAAGGGTCAGCCCCTGGCGTCCTGAGCATGTGTGCTCCATGCAGGGATGTGCAATTTCCGGTGTCTGTAATGGTGAGAGTTGCTGGCTCTGCAGGGTCTTTTGTTTTTCAAATGCTGGTCTTGTCTCTGTGCCTGGGTGAGGTCCGTGGTTCCTGGATGAATCAATGCGAGGTGATGGCCCAGTCATTACAGGCCATTTAGTAGAGGCCTGCTACCATTGTATTTCAATCATTCCCAATCATTATCATTCATCCGAGAACCAATTTACATGGGAGGGATACAATGAATCATATTATTGCAACGTGGGATGCCCAGGCAGAGGACACAAGATGGAGGCTTGACATAAAATGGAAACTTGACATGACTTTGGTTCACTTACAAACACAGGCCTAAACCATACAATATCCATATGAAACAATAAAAATCAATACAAAAATGATAATAATACAACATACGATAGTGGCTATCCAAAACCAAAAACTTGCTACCAAAATAAAAATGTTTAAAGCTTATGCTAAGTCTGAGCTCACTTATACTTATCTATAGGGAATAGAGAGGGAGAGAAAAGGTCAGAAATGGTTGGGAAAGAGGAAGAAATTCATTTTAAAAGAAAAAAGAAAAAAAAAGAAAACCTGGGGGTTTTGCTACACTGGAGCATAGGGCTAGGATTTAGCATGACCTAGACAAATTGGAGGATTGGGCCAAAAGAAATCTCATGAAGTTCAATAAGGACAAGTACAAAGTTCTGCATTTCTGATGGAAGAATCTCATGCACCGCTACAGCCTGGGAACTAATTGGCTAAGCACCAGTTCTGCTGAAAAGGAGATGGGGGTTACAGTGGACAATAACATGGATATGAGTCAGCAGTGTGTCCTTGTTGCCATAAAGCCTAACAGTATACTGGGCTGCATTAGTAAGAGCATTGCTAGAAGATCAAGGGAAGTAATTCAGCACTGGTGAGGTCACATCTGGAGTACTAGGTTCAATTTTGGGCCCCCCCACTACAGAAAGGATGTGGACAAGTTGGAGAGAGTTCAGCAAAAGACAATAAAAATGGTGAGGGGGTCAGTGCACATGACGTTTGAGGAGAAGCTAAGAGAACTGGGTTTATTTAGTTTGAAGAAGAGAAGACTGGGAGGATTTGATAGTAGCCTGATGGGTGGTTCCAAAGAGGATGGAGCTAGACTGTTCTCAAAGGTAACAGATGACAAAACAAGGGACAATGGTCTAAAGTTGCAGCAAGGGAAGTTTAGGTTGGATATTAGGAAAATCTTTTTCACTAGGAGGGTTTTAGTAGTACTGGAATGGGTGAAGCACTGGAATGGGTTACCTAGAGAAATGCCGTCTCCATTCTTGGAGGTTTTAAGGCCTGGCTCGACAAAGCCCTGGCTGGAATGATGTAGTCGGGGATGGTCTTGCTTTGAGCAGAGGGTTGGACTAGATGACTTCCTGAGGTCCCTTCCAACCCTAATTTTCTATGATTGTGTAATTCTATGATTCTTTGGTGATATTCAAATCTGATCTCTTCATTCTGCTTATGTTATTTACCGCTTTAATAAGAAGCCTTTTTTAAAATTTTCTCTAATCAGAGAAAAATAAAACACTAAAAAGATGAGAAACTAAGGTTGCTTTAAACCACAATATGATTTATATGTAACAAAAATGAAATGTGAGTTTTTATGATTTTTAGCTATAGTGGGCCAGGGCTTAAAGGCTTATCTTTGTCTTATATCCACTTTTTTTTTTCTCTCTCTTCCTTGCTGTTTGCTACACTGAACAGAAGGATTAAAGCAAGTAGTTGTTCTGTTTGAAGCCATGAGACAACTTTTCAAATGCATCTTTAAAACAATTTAGCTTTCTTGTCTACACCTTGTCAATATCTATGTTTTACAGACGGTGCTGGATTTGCCAGGAACGTTAGGAATTCTTTCTGAAAAGCCTCTTCGAGCCTTTCAAGTTAGATCAGTCAGAGGTAGACAGCTGCTGTTTTACAATTTTTATAACAAAAGGTATAATCTGTGAAGACAGAGCTGTAATGCCATCACAGTGGAGGACGGATTATGAGCAGCAGCATTTGGGTGATCCTAGAAGCTCTGATGATGACCTTCGGATTCTGCAAGGATGAGTCTGGTTGCAGTTTGGGAACACAGAGGCATAAGACTGTCAGGAAAGATCTGTGGATGTGGTACCACCATGCTCAATTATTTGGTGATGACTGTTGTTCTATGACTTCTAAATATTACACATGCCATTGAGTTCTTCCTCCAGCTGAATCCCTAAATAACTACCTAGTCTAGCCAGCATATTGTTAGATTTAATTCTCAAGCAAAAATATATATTTCCTCCACCTCTCAATCAATAAGTAAGCCGCTATGCATAGGTTCAGGTTTTACAGGGAATATCCTTTCCAGCAGATTTACACACTTTTTTAAAAGAAGGGCTGGGACACACCTTTTGAAGATTTTGGCTGTTATATTTAATTCTGCCCATGGTTCTACTCCAGGTGCCCATTGTTATACAGTCAGTTTTGTGTCTGATTTTCAGAAATGCAAATTCAATTAGCTGCCATCAAGTTCAAGTTGTATTCTAGGCACACTCTGCCTGGTAAGTGGAAGCAGAGACCCAGAGCAAGCACAATGACTAAGACCTGCTGGGACCTGGAGTGGGATGTACCCAGAGACAGCCTACATCATTCCTGTTGTCTCCCTCAGAATGGATGCATGCTTAGCTGCTAGTCTGATAATATTGATATGAATCTTTAAATGATCTTGCTTCATCTGTATTCTCAAGTTTGCTTTCCAGGATTGAGCAAGCCAGACGGTGGGTTTAGAGCTGTAGGTGGCTTTTCAACTGATTTGTGGTGCTTCACAGAAAATGTTGGCAATGTGTGAGGTTTTTTTTTTTCCTGCATGTGTTAAGTCTGTCTTCCCTTCAGTTGTGAATAATATAGCACACACCCTACCTATCTCTCAAGTGTGGTATGGTAGGATATCTTTCTTTTGAACTGGAGTGTGCTTATCACAATTCACTGAGGGGCATGTTTGCTGCTGTGGCTCTTTGGTTAATACTGACCATTCAAGGCTGCTTGTTGCTTAGTCCAAAAAAACTCACTGACAAAAATACTCACCCAAGCAGCAGATTGTAAATGTAGCAGAATGGAATTTCAAATCCAACAGAAGTCAAATTCAGGCCTGCATAGAGGACTGGGGCAAGATCTCCTTAGGGCATGCAGAGCTGCTATGTAATGAGTTTCTGAAATGCTGTTTGTTAAAGAGTCTGTATAATTATATTGGCTCAGGGGAGAGTTTACTGAGCAGCTATATTGCTTCAGTTTGAGGGCTGTTTCCAGGGAAGAGATATAATATATACTCAGGAGCTTGGAAGCTAAAACATTTCTCCATTGTCTCATATCCTGTTTCCAACAAAGTTCCAAGTCTTCTTTTGTCTGTGCTAGGGGTTAACAGGTCAAAGAGTTATATGCAATTAACATGCGGTTTGAATCCTACAATCTTGGAGTAGAAGAAGAGGGGCAAAAAACTAGCAAGACTTAAAAAAAAAAAAATAAACCTCACTTTATCACAGCAGTTACAGTGAACTGACTTTCAGAATTAATGGAACAGGCTTATGCCACCCATACGCAAAAGGTATTTGGGGAAAGACCTGCCAAAGTCCCCTTATGTAAAATGGGTAGCCATATGGTAAGCTGTAAATGTATATAGTATGTTCTAAGATTCATAGATGCCAGGGTTGGAAGGGACCTCAACAGATCATCAAGTCCGACCCCCTGTCTAGACAGGAAAGAGTGCTGGGGTCAGATGACCCCAAGCAGATGCCTATCCAGCCTTCTCTTAAAGACCCCCAAGGCAGGGGAGAGCACCACCTCCCATGGAAGCCCATTCCAAATTCTGGCCACCCTTACCATGAAGAAATTTTTCCTGATATCTAGCCTAAATCTACTCTCTGTCAGTCTGTGACCATTGTTCCTTGTTACCCCAAGAGGCGCCCTGGTGAACAGAGCATCTCTGATCTCTTGCTGCGTCCCCCAATGAATTTGTAGGTGGCCACAAGATCACTTCTCAGCCTTCTCTTGCGGAGGCTGAAGAGGTCCAGGTCCCTCAGTCTCTCCTCATAGGGCTTGTTCTGTAACGCCCTAATCATACAAGTGGTCCTCCTCTGGACCCTCTTGAGTCTATCAACATCCTTCTTGAAGCACAGGGCCCAAAACTGGATGCAGTACTCCAGCTGTGGTCTGACCAATGCTGCATAGAGGTGAAATATCACCTCTTTGGATCTATTTGTCATGCATCTGCTGATGCATAATCAAGTGCAGTTAGCTTTGCTGATGATTTTGTCACACTGACGACTCATGTTCATCCTGGAGTCCACTATGACTCCAAGATCCCTTTACATTTGGTTACTGAACTTGATTGTCACTGATATCATTGGTTCCCCAATCATAATTCTCACATGACAGTGCTAAATATAGCCTGGACTAGTAGAAGTAATTGGTTAGTAGCAAGGAACTTCAGCCCAAATCCCACTGTGCATGTGGGAGAGTGGTGTGATTTGACTGTGACAGAGATGAGGGCTCAAAGCTGGATATCCTGTGTTGGGTGGCAGGAAGGTTAAGAGGACATACTCAAAGGAAGGGTGTAGATACCTCCATAAATGGGATGCTTCCCTCCCTAGCACCTAAGGCTGGATCCAGATGTTCAGGCACATGCAGTTTGTGGCACTGTAGACCTCTTTGCAGCACCACAAACTACACATGTTGCATGTTAAACTGTTTGTTGCACTGCTGATTAGCAGTACTGGGGCAAAATTTGCTACTGGGACTTCCTAGTAGTAAAAAAGACCCTGGGGGGAAAAAAGCAGCACAAAGCACATCAAAGTACTGTGTGCCAGGACAAACATGGAGACAGGGGAGCAGGCAGACTAGGGCTGGGGTGCAGTGTGCCTCAAGATAGGGGAGCAGCCAGCTCCCTGGTCTGGCATGGGGGCTTTGTTGCAGAGCCCCTGTCCTGAGACATGTGGAGCCCCATCTCAAGTCACTCTCCACCCCAGCCAGCCATGGAGCAGCCTCCATACATTGAAGCAGCCTCTGTGCTCATGTACAGGCACCCCCAATGACCTATTGTTCCCAAATGAAGCAGGCCAGAACACTTGCTCATAGTCTTGTTTCAGCTCAAGAATCAACTGCAAGCAAATGACTAACCACATGCATTCTGGGTGTGGGGGGGGGGGCATTTTATTTTGTTTCTTTTTGCTTTTAATGACCACACTGTCCATAGAAAGATAGGGGAGGGGGGTGGTGGGAAGAGGGAGTGTGTGTGTGTGAGAGAGAGAGAGAGAGAATTTACTGAACAAAATATCTGAGAACTGTTCACTTGGCTCCAGTCTCCACCAATTTCCATACCTGTGGTTTTGAGATGGTACATCAGTACCAAAATAAAAAGTTGCTCAGCCAGGACAATGCAAAGATGCTTTTGCCTTTGAGTTTATTTTTGTTCCTGTCATCTTACATGAGATCTGACAAGATATGATAACTTTCCCTCTAAAGCATTTTCAGATGTTGGTGATAGTGTGCTGAACTTAAAAGAAGCGTACTGCAGCTCTACAGTGTTCCAGACAATAGAACGTCCTTTAAAATGGTTCTTATGAATAAAATCTTTTAGTTGTCATCCCCAGTTTGCCCAAGATTGACAAGCTTGGTTGGATTTCTTTATTTTGTTGTTGAATGCTGAGTTTTTCTATACTATATTGCAGAGCAAATTCAGCAAAGTATTAGAAAAGCTTTAAAACTGAAGTGCAAGAATTTTGAAAAGGAAAGGAACACTCTGCCATTTCTTTAAAAGCCTGAAAAAATCATCTTGTTTGCCTGTGTGTATGTGCATGTGCCTATGAAGTTTATATGGAGAAAAAAAGAAAAAACTCTATAAAAAGGAGAAGGGCCCTTTGATATCTTAGCTGAACTCTGAGTCTCAATACACTCTGTAAAGTGAAATCTTGGCTTTATTGAAATCAATGCCAAGATTACCTAAGGCTGTGTGTATCTAAAATATCTTTTCTTGTCTGCTACTTCTCTACCCACGACCCTCTAGGTGCAAGCAGACATTATCCTTGTACTGCCATGAAAAATGTTATGGTATTATGTGAGCAAACAAGACATCCTAGCCCCTTGTCAAGTTGCAAGTGCCCAGAAATGTTTTCCCAACCAAAGGTAGTCACAGTTGGGGACCCCTTGAATGGGAGGATGTCTGCTTATTGCATGCTGCAGGAATTCTCCTGCAGGGGATCCCATGGCACTTCTATCGGACTGTCATGTCCTGATTCAGGGCATTCATCTGCTAGTGGGGGGGACCTGCATGTATGGTCCCCTATTTGCAGGCATGT
>NW_017728950.1:28295447-28299143 GCF_001723895.1 Crocodylus porosus
AGCCTGGAATAGGCTTCCCAGAGAGGTGGTACTCTCACCTTCCCTGGAAATCTTCAAGAGGAGACTGGATAGGCACCTGGCTGGGGTCTTATGACCCCTACCACCCCCAGTGCTCTTTCGTGCTGATGGCCGGGGGTCAGACTCGATGATCTGTCTAGGTCCCTTCCGACTCATTGATTCTATGATTCTATATATGTATTTATGTATTAATTTGATTTATAAACCATCCTTCCCAATAAAGGCTCACAGCAGTTTGCAATACAACTCAAAATAACTTACAAAAGGAGACAAAATATTAAATAAGGGTAACCCTTCTGCCAGGCACTGGACAGCAGTAACAAGGGCCAGGTTCAAATTTAGGGGCTTAACAGCAATTTTGGGGCTTGAGCCCCAACCAGGAATCTGGGAAAATATTTTTTTATGTGAGTGTTCTAAAGTGAAAAACACTTCCCCACTCACAAGCAATGGTCAGTTAAAACAGGGTTTATGATGGGGGGAAATGGGAAACTTAACTACTGAACATCAACTGAAACAGAATAGTTTACAGTCTCTCTGTCACCAGCAAACCAAACCAGGGAAGTTACTACCTAGCCAACTAGGAAGGGAGACTCACCCAGGACTGCTGTCTGGGGACTTTATCAGCTACACCGGACAATGTAGCAAGTGCTGGGTAGGGAGACAACCCTGCAGGCCATGCTGCTCCTCATGGCCAGGAAATGCAACTACCTACGCCAGTCAAAGTAGGGAGGCCTGGACTAGAGTGGCCACCATCAATGCTGGAGACTGCTGCTTTGGCTGCTGCCTCCAGGAGTTGCTGCTGGTCTCCCAGGCGTCACTACTTTTCCTCCACGTCACCAGGGGTCACTGTCACTCCTCTTCAGATTGTTATGCAGCCCCCAGCTCTTTTAAACTGTGATCTACTTCAGTGGTAGATACAGAAATTTTCAGCCCTTTTAGCTATAGTATCAGGCTTTTACCTAAACCAACTATAGGGTCCTCTACTTAGAAGCACTTTTACTTTAAAGAACTGGTGAACAACAAGGCCATTCAGGAAGTCATTCCTACCTGGACTCTTTCCTGCTCTTCACATAACAACTTTGCACCAAACTGAGGGCCTGCCACCCACTACCGATCTCTGCACAGCTCACAGTGAGGGCTGACTTTTCAGTGGCTTCTGTATAACTTTGCATTGATAACACTGGTGTGCTTATGGACTTCACAATTTTGGAAGAATTTGACTTTAATGTCAACAATACAACCAAAGCCCACAAATAATAAAAAAAATGTTTGAGCACTAGGGCTGTGCAAAGCTTCAGGCACTGATTCGATCTGGAAAAGATTCAGCCCGATTTGGTGGCTTAATCTCCAAATCCAAATCAAATCAGGGGACCAGTAAAAAGGTCTGAATCGATTTGAAGCTCTCCAAATCTTCAGAAAAGAGCCTCCCGACCCTCCCTACTCCCCAAGCCCTCCCCCATGGCTGTCCCACCTGCCCCAGCTCTGGCCCTTTAAGAAAAAAAGCCCCCAAAACCCTGGGACTAACCAGCTCCTGCAGTGGCCTTAGGGCTTTGGGGGACTTGTGGAAGAGCTCCCCATGCAGTATGGGGAAGCGGGGGACAGCAGGCATCACTCCCTGCCTGGCAGGAACCAGTGGGTTGGGGCTTTTTTCCCCCAAGTAGCGGGGCTGTGACAGTGGGTGGGGGAAGGGCCTGTGCAATCCAGATATTCAGCAGCAGCCAAATCTCCCAATCAGATTCCACCTAATCGATTCAGGACAGTGATTCAAATCACCAAATTGAATCACTGTCCCCCAAATTGGCCAAATCCTAACCCAAAGTGAATAGTAGCCACTTTGCACAGGCCTAGTGAGCAGTCCCCCAAACCTGCATAGTAATGAAGGTATGCAGATAATGAGGGGATGGGGGCCTAATCATGCCTGTTTCTACCATTTGTGGGCTTGAGTTGTACTGCTTGAGGTTAAAGTGTGCAACTGTAAAGGACAGGGATGCCATTATAGAACATAACCAGTCAAACATGCAGAATATAAACAGGATTATAATATATAAACCATACAGCAAAAGCTCCTCAAACAATACCCCCACTTGAACTTGTTTGCTAAATACCTGTGCATACAAAAAGTCTTGCACTAGTTTGGGAAGATGTTCAGGCTTAGGGTACAGTAGACTGTAACTAAGGAGGGAGTTCCAGATCAGAGAACCTACTGTCAAGAGCAACTTTTCACCAAGCAATGCGTCTTCACCAAGCAAATTCGGTGATGAAATGGTCTTTGCAGAAGGTTGCTCACAGCCCCTCTTAAGGGGTCCAGGTGGGACATAAGGGATAAGTCATACATACCCAAGCCTTCACTAGGACCCATAGGCCAAATCATATAACTAATAGTGGAACTTCAAAATTTGGCCAAAAATA
This sequence comes from Crocodylus porosus, assembly GCF_001723895.1. Classification (NCBI taxonomy): domain Eukaryota; kingdom Metazoa; phylum Chordata; order Crocodylia; family Crocodylidae; genus Crocodylus; species Crocodylus porosus. The sequence goes on from NW_017728950.1 coordinate 28,297,875, forward strand.
CCTGAATTGTTGACAAAAACGCATCATCCTTTCAAGCCAGTTGGAAGAAACTGGGGCTGACAATGACTTTGTGGTTAATTCTCAGAATTTTATTCAATTTTTATCTGCCTCTCATAGTACATTGTACTCTTCCCTTCATAAAGCAATGGTGCAGTGCTTTGCTGAGCTATTTTTCTGGTGGTAGTTTATAGTTTTTTCATCTCCTGTGAAGAGATATGAGCTGTCAGTGGTAATAATATTTACCCAGCATTGATCATCTTTTTTCTTTTCCCCTGATGTGGAACTATAATGAAAATGTCACAGCAACACAATAATGTGTGATCCAGTGTTATGCTTATCTGTCCACTGTACATTTTTTGGTTGGTATCTTGAGTTCAAAAGGCCTTTCTTGTTTGAGAAAACAGAAACAAGCATAGGGAAAAATATCTATACAAGGGAAACTTTTATAACAAGAGAAATAGACATTGTTACGTACACTGTTTTGAAATTAGCATAAACTTCATAAAATACCAGTTATCACCCATTAATTTTCATATGAAGCAAGATTCCCTGAACTTCATGGCCTCAAAAATGCTTCATTTTATTAGGGTGAGAAGCACAATTTTTATTATGTTTGTGCCACAAAAGTAATGCTGAATTGGGATTATTGCCAAGTAACATGTACTCTGTAGCTCTAGAATTTATCTGTTTTCAGAGCATACTGTATTGGGACATCTGACTGCTTCCTTAATCTGAAAACAATTGCTACTTGATGCTTTAGAAGGTGGAAAACTGCAACAACTATGTAACAGTATCTATAAGCTAAATTTCTCTCTGCCCCTCACCCAGTTTCCATATATGAGCCGTTATGGTGTTTTGTAAGCAGTTATCCTATTAAAACAGTGCTTTGCATGACTATATACATGACAGCATGTACGCGCAACTCTTATTCCACAGTGTAGGAAAGCACTGAAGCATGGCGTTCAACTCAAGCTGTACAGTGTGCTTTTGTTTAATCAAAGCTTCATGGTGGCTTTTAATTTTCGGCTCACTCAGCAGACCTACTGAGACTATTTTAAGATAAAATATTTTCAGCATTTCATACAGGAACCTAACTAAAATATCAATGCTGTTATAAGGGTTCCTATGCGCTACAGTAATACAATTTATTAAGGGATACCCATGCCTCACACTAAATTTGATATTTATTCTTTTTATATTCTACTGTCAAGTAACAAGTTTCTTTATGAAAAGTATATAATGGAGAAAACAGAATGCTAGATCTACTAG
>NW_017728950.1:28299388-28300726 GCF_001723895.1 Crocodylus porosus
GTCCAGAGCTGTGCTCTGGGCTCTGGTCCTGCTTGCTTTCAGTGGGGCACATGCCCCTCTGTTTATCCCCTATGCATTACCTATGCCTATGGAGGATCAGTTTTTCTTGCAAATGAGGCATCCCCCAATTTTCAGCAGCTAATTTGGGGGGAAAAGGTGTGGCTTACATGTGACAAAACATGGTATTCAAGTAAAATGCATCAAATTTTCCTGCCTAAGCAAAATGAAAAGAAATAATTGTGACTTAAAAATTCCCAGTGACAGTTGCTTGAACCTTCTCCTGATGTGTGCATTTAGCAACAGATGGTAAATTTTAAGTTTTCTTACTTACCATTAGGGGTAAGTTTCCTTAAACATGTTCTGGGTACACATGAATCTCAGAAGGTGGGGACAGCAGTAATTTAATGATATTGAACAGAGCTGAGCTTATGATTGAAGATTGCCATAGCTGTCTGTGAATAGGCCTATTTTGAACCTTAATTTGAATAATCATCTATACACCTTAATGTTCTTGTTCACCTGTGAAAATCTGCCCTCTAAATGAGGTCTTGTGAGCAGAGTGCTGGCTCAGGTGGAACGTTCTCTGCATTTTTGACTGACTGTATGGCTCACCTCCTTGAGCGATTTTGGGACAGGTGACTTCACCTCTCTGTGTGCCTCTGTTTCCCATTCCACCTTGTCTTATTTAGACTGATGGCTCTTTAGACACAGCCTAAATCATGTTAGACAGCCTAAATTATTTATTATTCAGAGAAATGTAATGTCATGGGATATTGATATCAAGTGAACCAGCGGTATCATTCAGCTCATGCTTTTTATACCATTATGCTTTGCATCGGGTTTAAGTGGAAGGCTGCCACTCCTTTCAATCCATTGTGGATTAGCTCCTGATATGTTGGGACAGAGAACTGAAGTGAAAGTAATTTTTATTTCAGTTTTGCAATCTTTGTGAAGTCTGTTAACTTTATCTGCCTTAAACTTTTTACAGTGAAAGTTGTTGATTCTTGTCTGAAATAACTGCTGCATTCTGCCAATTCTGAAATATGGCCATTGATTAATGGTTTCTCTTGGCACTTGTGTATTTCAGTGAAAAGAGGGATAGCAATGCTGACAATAAGCCATGTTTGCATTCCCCACACAGCCACTGCTTGGATGCCCTGCCATTTATCTTTTGCAAAACAATTTTTGAGTAAATGGTTCCTGATTTTTAACATTCAATACATTAAACCTTGATTTATTGCAAATATTTCTTTTTCTACAGTGCCTTTCCCCTCTCCCATGGTGCCACTGAATTTTCACTTCAAAATATGTGGACACACATGACAGCTGCTACCACAA
>NW_017728950.1:28301151-28302534 GCF_001723895.1 Crocodylus porosus
GTGTCAAAAGTTGCCCCCAGCTGGCCCAGCTCTAAATAGATACCTGATAATTTGGGCTGGAAAATCAAAGCCAGCTGCATGTGATGTTGGCCACATCACTTTCTTGTATGCCGTTGCCTACAGGATCTGGTAAGCTTTAAACACAGTAGTACAAGGGGTTGCTAGGCTTGGCATGACCCTCTGTCTTTGAGGCCTCTAAACATCAAACGAAGAGTACTGATGTTTGATCTATTTAATCATGGTCAACCAGGGTTACTAATGTCTTTTTATGTATCAGTTTTTGCCTAGCATGCTAAAACTGAGTAAATAAGATGAGAAAACTCTACTGATGTAAAGGGCTGCGACAAGGACATTAAAATTTCAAACCACCTATGTAACTGGATCCTAAAACTATAACTTTTTCTGCTTTCTCTCTGATAGTAATGAAACCATCCTCTTCTAATACAACCATACCACTCTTGACCTCATTCCTAATGCGTTATGGTGAGAGCTAAGGTTTCAAGGTGATTAAGAATTAACAAACTGGAAGTGACCCCCTCTCCTTTCTGAAAAGCCATGACACTTAGTTCTTAGGCTTGCTATTTCGCTGGCCTGTTGCCATGGCTCACCTTGCCCTATATCTCTATGTATGATGACACTGGACATGGCCACATTGACTTTTAGAAGTCTCTCTCATGGAAAGGAGTTCACAAACCAGTCCCCTATACAATTCATAGACCACTTAAGACTGAAATTCACAGTAGTCAACACACTGCATGGAGTGGGAGATGACAGAGGTAGTGAATTGGAAATGCCAAATTCTAGAAATTATGCTGTCTCTATCATTGACTCTGGACTGCAAATGAAAGTTACTTGAGTTAGGTGGCAAAGTAAGACAGTTCACAAGCTGAAATCACCTTGGGCATAGGCACCTAAGTCATCCATTTGAATACAAATGACTCGTTCACTCTTTCAGTCATGGTGAGAAGTGATTGTTAGCCTGTTGCATATTAATACTGTAGACTAGTGGGTAAGCCCCTAGTGTGGGAGTCTAGAGACCTGGGTTTCGGTCTTGCGTATGCCTCTTGACCTTGGATAAGTCGCTTTACCTTGCTTTTTAATTCTCCATCTAGAAAGGAGGAATTGTATCTCTCCATTTAACACAGTGGAACTTAAATTTCAGTGAGGTCCATAGGTGCTGGAATAAGTTTACTCTGCCCAGGTGTAGTGTAAAATATGTATACTAATATTAATAAAAAACTCATTTAAGTAGTTTTTAAAGTAAGTCATTGCATGTGGAGACTTGATTTAAATCTGTAAGTACTAATCTCTGTTATCTATGTTTGCATAGCATAAAAGAATCATAGAAATCAAGGGCTGGAAGGGACCTTGAAAGATCATTGA
>NW_017728950.1:28303059-28304213 GCF_001723895.1 Crocodylus porosus
CTTTGCCCATTTACAGCTTAGGTCTGCCAACCCTTTCATTTAGAATAAGGATCCCATTTTTAAAAGCCAAGTGTTTCAAAGAGGCATTTCAAAATGTTGCTCATTCTTCTCTCTTCCCCTTGGAAATCTCATTGAAACCACTGAAATTGTCTTAGGCTATAGTGAACTGAAAAATGTTTTGCATTCCTTTATGATGTCAGCTACAGCAGCAGTCCATCGTGGTCGAGGATGATTACTCCTATGTGTCAAGTAAAAGGTTGTAGATGAGTCTGCTGCAGGCTAAGGCAGCCAATCCAAGAGCCACAGACTCTGGCAAATACCACAGGTGCTGCTTAAAGGGAGGTTTCAACCATGGATTTATCAGCCTTCTTTTCTTTCCTTCCATTTCTGTCATTTTTCTGCCTCCAGGGCAAGACAGCTTTCCTCAAACTAAGATGCATCTTTTCTCACAAAACATTGCCATGTAGCCTGTCCCAAGCTAGTTTTTCCCAACCCATAGTGTCAATGCCACACTTCTTAATGTTCATCTTGAGGGTGTCTTTGAAGTGTTTCCTCTGGCCCCCATGTGTCCTTTGTCTTTGACTGAGTTGGTAATATAGCAGTTGTTTTGGTAAACATACATCAGGCATGTGCACACAGTACCCTGTGGACCACAGCTGATGTTGAATAATCAATGCTTCTATACTGGTGGTGTTAACATCAGTGAGGTCATTGAAATGATTCCCGCACTTTCTACCAAGGATCTTCCATAGGTAACACTGGTGATGATGTTCCAGGTTTTGTAGGTGGTCCCTGTAGGTCACCCAAGCTTCACAGCTGTAGAGAAGAGTTGGGATTACCACAGACTTATATAGTAGGAATTTTGTTTGAGTCCTTATGTTATGATCATTGAATACATGACAGTTCAGTCTTCTAGAGGCAAAGCTGTCACATCGGATCCTATATTGGACAGGAACCTTTTCAATCTCTCCTGCCTCCATGCAAAAACCCAAGTTTCTTCAGCCTCGGTTGTGGAACTTCAGTATGCTGATGATTGTGCTGTTATTCTGTCAAGCATACCAGTGCCTAGGACTAACCCTTAACATCAGAAAAATAAAGGTGCTTCACAGCCTGCTCCAGGCCAATCAACCCCTCTGGCAAAAATCCTCATTGAT
>NW_017728950.1:28304313-28305558 GCF_001723895.1 Crocodylus porosus
CTGGACATATGCTGGGAGGGCAATATAGCAGTGCACAGGCAATCCGGGAAGTTTTGGGAGAGTATTAGGGAAAATCCATGGTGCAAGTGCTGGACAAGTACTTCAACAAGCAATACGAGTACCAACATGTTACTCATGAAAACGTTCAAAGCAAATACCAAAAATGCATCTGATGACTGAAGAGGAATGGAGAAGACTTGGTGTCCAGCAAAATCTTGGGTGGGTTCACTTCATGATCCACGAGCCAGAACCACACATCCTTCCCTTTAGAAGACCACTTCTGAAAGAATAGCAAAAATGAAATTTTATTTCTGGAAATCTTCCAGCAAATCTTCTGGAACTTTATGTATATGAGTGTATATATGTTGGTAGTATTTAGTGAATACCTGAAAAATGTATGAAGCCTATTACCAAAGTGCCCCTTGGGGTTACTAGAAACAACAGCCAAAAACTGAAGGAGAGTAGATTTAGATTGGACATCAGGAAAAAATTCTTTATGGTGAGGGTTGCCAAAATATGGAATGGACTTCCAAGGAAGGTGGTACTTTCTCTTACCTTGGAGATGTTTAAGAGGAAAGTAGACAAGCACCTGGCTGAAATCACTTGACCTCAGAGCTCATTCTTGGCCAGAGCCAAGGGGGTCAGATTTGATGATCTAATAGGTGCTTTCTGACCCTAGAAATCTATGAAATCCATACCCATGCATGGGCTGTATTATTCACAGCAACATAGCTCAATCAAATGCAATTCCAAGTAGGTTGCTATGGTGTTCAGACTAATAAAGTTACCTTCCTTTATTCTTAATATAAGTGCCTATTTGTCTTTTCAATGAACTACTTTGTTTAATAGTGTTTAAATGCTGCATGTTGTTGATCTGATGCTCATAAACAGGGAAGAATTGGTGAGGAATGCAGTAGTGGATGGCAGCTTGGGGCAGCAGTGACCATCTGATGACTGAGTTCAGGATCCAGAGAAAAGGAAGGATGGAGAGCAACAGAGTAAGGACCCTGGACTTCAGAAAAGATGGCTTTGACTCCCTTGGGGAACTCATGGGCAGGATTCCCTGGAAAGCCAAACTGAGGGGTCCAGGACAGCTGGCTGTACTTTGTCAGAGCAAAGTTTTGATTAAATGCTACCAACACAGAAGATTGAGACTGACATGCATATTGGACATTTTGAGTGGAAAGTTCCAAGGCTCACCCAGCCTTTGCCCGCTGGGTGACCTGCGGACCTGTCAATCATTGT
>NW_017728950.1:28306748-28312043 GCF_001723895.1 Crocodylus porosus
GTCCCGCACCGGCCCGGCCCGAGTTCCGGGAAGCGGTCAGCTCCCGGCCAAACTTCCGGGTCCGGCTCCGGAAGTTGGCCGGAACCTCAGGATTTCCCGCTCTGCCCGGGCTCCTTGGTGCCCTGGCCCCCTCACACCCTCCCTCGGGGGGAGATCGCATTAGTTGGAGACAGAGGCTGGTGCTCCAGGGACTGTCTCTCAGTCAGGCCCTTAGACCTATTGATCTCCTCCCTCGATTTGGCACTCTGTGTCTTAACTGATAGTGATTGCCGCTTTGATTATTCGGCTTTCGATTGACTTCTCGCCATCCTTGACTACGATTTGGATTCTCCTTATACTGACGATTCTCCAGTTACTGGACTGTTTTTGCTTTGACCTTGACTTCGCCTTTGGATCACCCTCGGTACCTCGACGTGACTCTACTTACCTGGCTTTTGACCTTGGCTTTCATCATCGACCATCCGTTTGTCCATTGGACTGGTGTCACGACCCCGGTTATTGACCTACGTGTTACAGTTCTGTTTGTCTGTTTACCCTGTTTATGAGCTGTTGACCAGCCCTGGGACTTATCCGACAGGCTTACCCTGTCGGGGAACCTCGTGGGCCAACAGACCCCTTCGTTGTTCTCTGTTGTTAATACTGTAACTGAAGACATCGCTGCCTATGCCTAAAGCATAAGTTAAATAAATTAATCTTTGTTCAAATCCACTACAGGTCCATATCTCCTGACTCCATGCCAATAATCCCACCTGTCCGTATCTGATTGCCACCCCGGCCCACCATGACCTTGGGGCCCGATTCATTCTGTTTGGTTTACCCCGACACTTTAAAGAATCCTTACTGTGAATGCAGGAACAAACCACCCTGATGCTCAGGAAGATAGAAAGTATGGCAGAAGATCAATGTGGCTGAGCAGGGAACTCTTCAGTAAACTAAATCACAAAAAGGAAGCTTATAAGAAATGGAAACTTGGACAAATAACTATGGAAGAATATAAGAGTATTGCTTAGGCATGCAGGGATGAAGTCTGGAAGGCCAAAACACAGTTGAAGTTTCAGCTATAGAGGACCATGAAAGGTAACAAGAAGAGTTTCTACAAGTATGTTGGTAGCAAGAGGAGGGACAGGGAAAGTATAGGTCCCTTACCGAATGGGAGAGGCAACCTTGTGACACAGGATGCAGAAAAGACTGAAATGCTCAATGCTTTTTTTTTTTGCCTCAGTCTTCACAGGCAAGGTCAGCTCCCAGATTAGTGCACCAGGCAGCACAGTTCGGGGAGGAGGTGAGCCGCCTACATAGAAGAGCTGGACATGTACAAGTTCATGGGGCCAGATGGGATGCAGTTGAGGGCACTGAGGGTGCGGCTTATGTGATTACAGAGCCATTGGCCATCATTTTTGAAAACTCGTGGCAATCAGGAGAGGTCCTGGGTGATTGGAAAAGGGCAAACATGTGGCCCATATTTAAGAAAGGGAAAAAGGAGGATGGAGGGAACTAGAGAGCGGTCAGCCTCACCTCAGTGCCTGGAAAAATCTTGGAGCAGATCCATAAGGAATCCATTTGTATGCACTTGGAGGAGAAACAGTGATTAGAAACAGTCAAATGGATTCATGAGGTGCAAGTCACACCTGACCAACCTGATTGCCTTTTTTGATGAGATGATTGGCTCTGTGTATGCAGGGAGATGGATGGATGTGGTGTACCTTGATTTTAGCAAGGCTTTTGATACGGTCTCCCACAACTTTCTCCCAGGCAAGCTAAGGAAGTATGGGCTGGGTGAATGGACTGTAAAGTGGATAGAAAACTGGGTGAAGCATCGGGCTTAGAGAGTAATCAATGGCTTAATGTCTACTTGGCAGCTGGTATCAAGTGGAGTGCCCCAGGGGTTGGTCCTGGGGATGTTATTGTTCAATGTCTTCATCATTGACCTGGAAGATGGCATAAAGTGCACCCTCAGCAAGTTAGCAGATGACACCAAGCTGGGGGAGCAGTAGATACGTTGGAGGGTAGGGCTAGGATTCAGAGTGACCTAGAGAAATTGGAGGCCAAAAGGAATCTCAGGAGGTGTATGAGGTTCAACAAGGACAAGTGAAAAGTCCTGCACTTAGGACGGAACAATCCCATGCACATGTACAGGCTGTGGGCTGACTGGCTGAATAAGAGCTCTGCAGAAAAAGATCTGGGGGTTACAGTGGACAATCAGCTGAATATGAGTCAGCAGTGTGCCCTTGTTGCCAAGAAGGCTAACAGCATGCTGGACTGCACTGGTAGGTGTGTTGTCAGTAGGTCAAGGGAAATGATTCTCTCCCCTCCCCCATTCAGCACTGGTGAGGCTACATTTGGAGTACTGTGTTCAGTTTTGAGCCCCTCACTACAGGATGTGGACAAACTGGAGAGTATCCAGCAGGGGTGGCAAAAATGAGGGGGCTGGAGGACATGACTTATGAGGAAAGACTGAGGGAATGGCTTATTTAGTTGAGAGAAGAGGAGATCGAGTGAGGACTTAATAGTAGCCTTCAGCTACTGGGGAGGGGGGTGGAACTTGAAAGAGGATGGAACTAGATGATTCTCAGTGTTGGCAAATGACCAAACAAGAGCAACTGTCTCAAGTTGCAGCAAGGAAGGTTTACGTTAGATATTAGGAAGAATTTTCTCACTAGGAGGGTAGTAAAACACTGGAATAGGTTACCCAGAGAGGTGAGGGAAGCTCCATCCTTGGAGATTTTCAAAACCCAGCTAGACAAAGCTTTGGTTGGGATGATTTAGTTAGTGATGGTCCTGCTCTGAGCAGGGGTTGGACTAGTTCACCTCCTGACTTCCCTTCCAACTCTAACTTTCTATGAATCTGTGAACTCTCCTTCTGGATCTCTGTCTGGCTTTGGTATATGGCTCCTGTCTTTTGACCCAGCCCCAAGCCCTGCTTTCCCTCAGTAGCTTAAGCATGAGGCCAGATCACATACACCAAACCACTGCACTTGCCTATAATCTGCCCCTGGATGTTGAAGTTACTTTGTCAATCCCCAATTGCTATGTTGTTGTATTTGCTGTAGGGCTTAATTTCAGTTGTAACCCTTTTTATTGTATAATTAAGGGCAGTCCAACTTCTATGTGGCCAAGTGCCTCAGCCATATGCCCTGTGGGCTGCATGCCATTCTGTATGCTACCCCCACACCTACTCCCCCCCAACCCTGCCACTTCACTGTGCTGGTTGTCCTGCACTGCATAGGGTCATCAAACGCCCCCCAGCCCCTAGCCATGGGCTGCTTCATTCCTGCATGCCACCTATCCCCATCCTCATGGGCATGGGCAAGAAGTGCAAGCTGAAGGAGGGAGGGGGAGAGACTCCAGCAGTAGCCACAGAAGCTGGAGCAGGGGGGACGTGGTGGTGCACAGACCAGAAGCCTGGGAGCTGCAAATTAACTCTTCAGGGGTCTCATGTGGCCCATAGGCCACCAGTTGGACAGCCCTGTATAAATAGAAATGTTTGGCCTGTGTTATATTATGCACCAACAAACTTTGACTAAGTTACCATTTGAAACATTTTATCCCATTGCATTGTTATCAAGAAGGTGTTTTACAAACCTTCACATAATGGATTTAAAGTCAGAAAACATTGATAATAGGTCCATTTTAATTACTGGGTCAAACAAATAACAAAAAGGGCAGAGCTCGAAGTTCAAGCACCAATTAGTGTGACTCTTATGATAAAATATGGACCCAATAATTCCTGAATTTTATATTCAAAGTAAGGAAGAACGCTTTTATAAAAAGATTTTCCCTGAGTTCATCAGTCCTTCTGGAGGTGTTTAATAATGACTTATAATTGTGGTAATTTCAGTGACTTAAATGTAATTGGGATCATGACTAATATCACTGGAAGTTGTCTGGACTGAATTTTATGGAAAGCTATATACTTTTGTCTCCCAGCTGTGAGACTTGAGAATTCCTGCTTCACTAATTAAATATTTTTTTCTGCGACTACAAAAAGTCAGTAGAACCAGCTGGAATCTTTTTGCTTGACAAATTTACGGACAATATAAACAGTTCACTTGGGGTTTTTGACAATGATTTTAAGAATTGAAAAAAATAGTTTTAGACTCTTCTGAGAGTCTTTTTCTGTGCAGAAGGGAGAGGGGAAATCAAACATACTAAACCTGGAAGTTTCCAGTTATTTGAAAAATGGGAGAAGGAACTTGGAATAATATTTCCATAGCTTTTCATTTAATACTTCTTTGCAAAAAAGGCAACTCAAATGACATTTCTTACAGAATCTATTTTACAGCACAGCTTGGTTTTATTTTGTGGATTGCTTTTAAAAACAAATAATAATAATTTAATAACACCATCAAAATAATAAAAAATTAAGCCCTTAACCTGAAAACAAAGCCATTGTTAATGAGGATGGGTGATGCAGTAGTAGAAGAAAAACAATTGAACTCATAAATGCAGTTTTAGCAACTGTTGGGAAGCAGTTTCACAATGGTCTGTCTTCTTCTTTTTCTTGTCCTTTTTCTTTTCTGGGAGGGTTTCCCATAAACAGGGTCATTTATGGCCTCAAAATAATTTTGGAATTCTGTGAAAACCAAACGAAATAATTTAATAAAAATTAAATGAGATATTGTTGAATGTTTTTAGTAATAAAAGACCCTTAAGAATATAATAGAATTAATTTAATCTGTTTCATAAAATCATTGTTTTAGGAATAAGGATGATAATCCTAATATGACAGGACTCAGTTTTTCATGTGTTCCATCAAAAAGTGAATGACACATTTCTATATTTGTAAAAGCTAATGACATCTTAGTTTTTTTATCATGGTCTCTTGCAAGGATAATACAAGGTGAAATTTGCTGTCAGCTTGACTGACATTTTATGCAAATGTCATAAGTAGTTCACTAGAGATGTGGTGGCTCATTTAAAATTATAATTGCATGTGGGAAATATCAAACCAATTAATATTTTATTCTGGAAGCATTTTCCAGAGAAAATAATGCAGGATGTGAGGGGAGAAATCTCTTGACATGGTTCCCATTTTAGGAGGTATATATGCCTTTTCTGGGCTTTCTTTCACACTGAACTAATTTAACTTCATTGAAAACTGCCCAGTTTAATATGAATTTCCCCCAGAGGGCTTAAATGAGAAGTTTAACCTAGAGCTCCATCAAAAGATAGTCTCTGTTCCATTTAAGCATTTATTTTTAATTTTTTTAAAGAAGATAATCATTGAAGCTTGTGACACCAGGAAGAAAAACTCATTAAATTAATTACCAGTTTCTAATTTGCTCCATCAGATTT
>NW_017728950.1:28312143-28332901 GCF_001723895.1 Crocodylus porosus
TATTGTTGAACAGATTACTTTTGGAGTCAAATGCAAACAGTGTGCTTTTCCCATAGCACAAATCCCACCCCCCCCACAACACACATGCTTTTTATAAATAAAAAAAGAAGTTATTTGTGACTTTTGGTGTATTATTGGCTAAATGAGGAAAAGACAGCATTACTGGAGTTTACGTGGTAGCTCTGAACGTGTCAGTCTTGTGAATTCTTAACCTGTAAAGTTGGATAATAGCTCTCTCTCTCTCTCTCTCTCACTCTCTCTCTCATCTCCCTTCTGTTCATTCAGACTGTAGACTTTTTGACAGAAGCTTTCTCTTGTTATATTTGCTAAATGCCCAGTACAATCAGAATGTCTAGTCAGATGAGGTCTATAAATGGTACCACGATGCCAGTGAGTAGCAAGGGTGTCTTCACAGAGGCTAATCACTTGCATCAGTTCAAATGACAACAAAGTGTACATAGCAGCTATGGGTTAATCAGGTTTAATACAGACTGAAATTAATAGACAGCTCTTACCATAGTAGCAGAGTCTCCTCTCCCTCCAAGCCCAGCTTCCCATACTTATTTTCTGTTCATAAATGCAGGTTTACATGTGCATAAGGATTTAGCAAGGGATTCAATCAAAATTGTTCAGCAAAGGGTGGCTTTAAGCATTATGACCAGCAAACTGCATGAAACTCTGCTGAACGTCAGTAAGTTACTTTGAGTGATACTCCAAGAAACATGGAATGGATTGACTAATCACAGAGTCATAAAAAATTAGGGTTGGAAAGGACATCAGGAGGTCATCTTGTTCAACCACCTGCTCAACACAGTACAATCCCTAACTATATCATCCCAGCGAAGGTATGTCTAGCCTGGTCTTAAAAAGCCTTTAAGGATAGAGATTCCACAACTTCTCTGGCTGCATCTACATGAGATGCTTTCTAAGCTGTATCTGGTTACTACTCCACAGTACCATTGTGGGGTATGAACCATGACATGATGCTACTGCTCAGTAGTAACGAACTATGGCACAGTCAGTATCACCACGAAGCTGTGACAGGAGGCTGCTGTGCACTAATGTTGGTTACTGCACAGTCATTTAGTACTTGACTATGCAAGTACTAAATGATTGCACAGTAACAATTGCGCAGTCAGTGTCCTGTGTAGCTTGTCACAGTGCTTTACTACCTTCCTAGTAAGAAAGTTTTTCCTAATATCTAACCTAAACTTCCCTTGCTGCAACTTAAGACCATTGTTCCTTGTTCTGTTATCTGCCACCACTATGAATAATCTAGCTCCATCCTCTTTGTAACCACCTTCACCCCCTCAGTCTTCTCTTCTACAGACTAAATAAGCCCACTTCCCTCTCCTCAGAAGTCATGAGTCCCACGACCCTAAACATTTTTTGTTGCCCTTGTAGCATGAACTGAACAAATGTAGCTGATGTTAACATAGAGTGTAATAATAGTGAAATATAACCATGTTATTCTTGTCTCATAAGCAACTTGAAAACTCCATTTTGTATCCTTCTGCTTGACATAAGTGAATAAACTCTGCATAGCCTTTATCTATGAGTGTATGTAAAAGGGTGAATGGTGAGAGAATGGCATAGAGACAGGAGAAGTAGATTTAACTGTTTATGTAAGCAACAAGGCACCAAATGTAAGTTTCCAGCCAGTAACTAACTAACAAACGGCTGAAGAATCCCTTTGAAGCTTGAGGGCACAAAGGAGATAACAGAAAAAGAAATTCTGCCAGACAGGCAACAAGAACACTCGAAGGCTAAGATAAGTTGAAGTCAAAAGAAAAACAATTGCAAAAACAGAAGGAGTATAGAAAACCCCCAAAGCACTAAAACAAAGGATGCCAATCCCTATAAAAGAGCACTTTGAAAATGCCAAGTTGGGTGAATCTCTTTCTCTGCTGCTGTTTCATCAGAGCACAGATGCATCTGTTCACCCAGCTTTAGCTGTTATCTTCAAAACTGCTATCTTCAAATCATCATCATCTACTCAATAAGCCCGGGTTCGCCACCCCTAGGCTGATATTGAGCAACTATTGCAGGTAACTATATCTGGTGTATGTGTAGATGAAATAGTTGTTTTCTGTATGTGTATGCCTGTGTATCATGATGTGTATGATGATTTGTGTGCGTTTGTATGAATGGTGTGCCGGAACGTCTATATATAACTTATGTGATCAATAAACGCAGCACCTTGCCTTATCGCCCTTTATAAAGTCTCACTCATGATTCGAGCAATTGGCAATTTGTGTAACACCCTCTGCTGAACTCTCTCCAATTTGTCCTTTCTGTAGTGTGTGTGTGGGGGGGGGGGGCAGAGGGGGTGGGAATGGACACCGCACTCCAGATGTGGCCTCACCAGTGCTGAATAGAAGGGAATAATCATTTCTCTTGTTTGTTGGCAACACTCCTAGTAACACAGCCCAGAAGTGCTGGTAGCCTTCTTTACAACAAGGGCACACTGTTGGCTCATATTCAGCTTATTCTCCACTATAACCTCCAGATCCTTTTCTAAAGATCTGGGACTTAGACAGTCAGTCCCCAGCCTGTTCTGGAACAAACTGTACTTCTTTTCTGGTGACTACTGATACCAGAAAACATTGCCTGCCCCTTGCCTCCCCAAGAGAAAGAGATGTATATTTTATTAGTACATATTAAAGGATGGTATCACTTTACTGCTACTGTTGCAGGGAACTGTGCTTTTCTAAAAGTTCATGCTCTATCCCACAAAAAATGTTAGAATGGAGACCACCAGACAGGAACACCCAAAGTACCTTATCTTACAATTTCTGAATATGTCTTCTGTCATAGCAATGTAGATATGCAGGTAGGTGTGGCAGAGCACAGGTTGTGCCTGCCATTTTAAAGGGTCCGAGTAGGTGGCAAGCAGGTGACAGATGGGAGCAGATCCAATCAGGCAGTCGCATGTTAATCAGGAGCCCGCCTGATTGGGAGAGAGGCTGGGAGCCTCGGTATAAGGCTACGCCCCAAAAGGAGAGCTGGAAGTTGCTGCAGAGGGTTGAAGGAACAACATTATGCAGCCAGAGATCTGCTGCTTCGAAAACAGCCTGGAGGTTCAGGGTAGGAACTATGGGTATGGAGAAGGTTCCTGGTTTGGGGGAACACTTGAAACTACATCTTGCTGGGGAGGATGGTGTGGTGGGGCTGCTTGTGGCAGGGCAATCTCCAGGAAGTGGCACATCTGTACCTCCCCAGTGAAAGGCAAGAAAGGGGCACTGGAAAGCCTCAGGACCCACTGCCTTGTGGGTGACCCTGTGGAGGAGAGAGGCTAGCGAAGCATACCCCAACACAAAGACATAGGGCCAAGGCCCACTGAATGGGGCCTGAGGCTGGGTCCAGGCCTATTGAAGGGGACCTGAGACAGAGCCCAGGCTCAATAAGTGAGTCATGAGCCCGATGGGACATCAGGCCCAGCAGCCCAGTGAAGGGCAGGGTAGAAGCCCAGTAGGAAGCTGGGTGTTGAGGCCCCAGTGAAGGGCAGGGTATTGAAGTCCCAGTGTGGGGGCATGGGAAGACACCCCACTGAAGGGGCATGAAGCCAAGACAGGTCTGAGGATGCCTGAGGCCAAGTTTGGGTTGGGTGAGGCCGAGTGCAGCACAGCCAAGGGGCTGGGGAAGTATTAGTGCATGTGGATGCCATCTGCAAGGCATGGGACACAGTATAAGGGGAGGTTCAGAGCTGTGTATTCACCCTTGGTATCAGGGCAACTAAATGGGTAGCCTCCCACCTGGGAACAACATAAGTTACATCAAAGGCATAGCAGGAGAGGTAAGTGGGTAGACTGCCCTAAACAGGTGAGCAGGCCAACATTTCAATAGGCCTGGGACAGCCCACTTGTTACACTAGGCTATGTGTGCATTAAAAAGCACAATTACTTGAAAGCCACTTGTGTCTTTGTAGCTTTGTAATTTAATGTTTCATTGAAGTTGTCGCCCAGAAGTATTTGTAGGGAATAGACAGCATGAAAACAGCCAATCCTAATCTTGGCTAGAGCTGTGTTTATGTAGCTCAGATAAAAATATCCTGTTTGCAATTAGTGTTGTTCTAGGTTGGTAGAAATACCATAAGAGCCGATTGGTTTAATGCAAGTAAGATGAAAGCAATATGAAAGCTTTTCAATCACAGAGAATCTCTCTGTGGAAAGAATTTTAAAGGAACAAATCTAAATCTACAGTATTACACCATCTTTGCATAGCTACTTGTCCCAAGTTCCCAGATTTAAAAATTATTGTGGGGATAGAAGAATGGTGAATACTTAAAAAACTGCTTTTATTTTTCTAAATCCTGAAATACCAGTAGTAAAATGTTCAGAGGATAATAGGCCTGATTCTCTTCTCACGTTTTACACTTTCATAATGAATAGGAGTCCCAGCTGATATGACCTCAATAAGTCTATATTGATTTATACCAGCTGAAAGTGTGACCTATTAACTTCAATGGATTTGCTCAGGCCTGAAGAGAGCTGGCCCTATTCTGATTTTACACTGCATAGGACCAAAAGTCTAAATCTTATTACCACCGGGCATCATTAGAAGCTCAAGCAATATGCTGTAGGGCAAATTGAAACAGTTATTGTAGTTAAATGACTCCCAATATATTTGCTAGTAAAACTATTATGAATGAATCAGTTGGCATAAACATTCTGTTCCCCTTATCCAAAAATCTATTAGCCAACAGTTGTATTAGAAGCACTCAGAAGAAAAAAAAAAAGAAAAGATCCTTGGAATCTGAGGGTCTTTGTAGATGTGCTGTAATTACTTGATTAATTGAGTCTGCTGGAATATGCTAATTAGTGTGTTCCAGCCCAGGGGCAGATTAAGCTTTTTGGGGGCATGGAGGGAGGGGCACCTTCTCCTCCTTGTGTTCTGCTGCCAAGGGTAGGGCGGGCCTCTGTGTCCCATGTGGGAGGTTGGGTGGACCCGGCTGGGCTGGGGGTGGGGTGGAACATGCCTGCCTCTCCTCCACCTCTCCTCTCTACCCCCACCAGGGCCAGAGCCAAGCGGGGCAAGGGCAGAGGTGGGCTGCCCACTGCAAGCTCAGGGCTCTCCACTCTGCTGCACACAAAGTTGCGCCTCTTGCATCTCAGTAGCCCCAAGCAGGATCTCTTGCAGGCTAAAATGTTGCCTGCCTACAAGGGGAAACCCACCGTTTCCCAAGGGAACTCAGGCATCTGGGGGGTCCTGACTGGCAGGACCTAGACCCTGTGGGCCTGTGCGTTAATCTACCTATGCTCCAGCCAACATCCATATCTCATATATCAGCATCCCCACACTTCAAAATGGCAGCAGGGGTGCTTTAACTAAAGCTCATTCAACAAGCTTTAGTTAAAGTGCTTCCACTGCCATTTTAAAGCACAAGGATGTTGATCTATGAGACACTGCACTGCTTTCATTAGAGTAAGTCTCAGAGCTGTTCTAATTAAATTGCCCTCCTAACCCCACAGAGCACCTGTAAAAATGCCCTGAACATCTTTAGTATCTCCCTGTCCTGTGGAGCTGTTTGGGAATGTTACATTGAAAAATTTCTCTCTCCCACACAGTGTTGCAGATTTGACAATTTACCACTTTCAATGAGAAAATATTTGAAATATCAGTATTTTGTGAAATAGGAGCTGTTTTGCACAAGAGTGCTACCATTGGTCTTAACATTTTTGATTATGTTCATAATTTCCACTTCCATTTTAACTTCATTTTCATAAAAGTTCTCTCCCTTTCATTCCCAACGGTGAGTTTGTGTTTCTACCCATCTTTTCCCATCATAATTTTTTTTTCCAGTGCATCTCCATGACTGATCTGCATCTGAGATCCAAATGTGCCTTCTAAGTGTTTTTGATAGATTCCCTTTTAATCTGACTCATAGCAGGGGTAGATAGAAATATGTTCTCTTATTTCTTCATCATAAACCTCATTAGTTTTTCTTTCCTACACACAATAAACTCATTCTTCTTCACAATCTCAGAATCTTAATCTTTTTAATTTCACTAATGAAATGTGGAAGTTAGATAGGCAACTTTTGTAGTCCACCTCCCTGCCAGAATAAGGTTTGTCTCTACAGTATATTTTTTCAGGATCCTTCCAGCTTGATTTTAAAGCGCTCAAGAACCAGAGCTTTTATCCTTTACAACCCAAGAGATAAGCCTGCTACATTAGCACTACAAGTCTCATTGCTCAACACTGCATTGTAGGAAGTGTCCAGACAGCAGACGGGATTTTGTTTAATGACTAAGCCCACTCTGGCTTGTTGCCAAGACCTGGCAATTGTAACACATTCAACAATAACTAATAGCAGTGCCTATCTAAATGGCTGTCGAAGAACATTGACAAATGTAAGCTTTAGCTGCTTTAAAAGGGGTTAGAAACAGATGTTCAGGAGGGTGTAGCAGCTGCTCTGTTGCAACTGTTATGTCTGTACCAGCCTATGGTGATACAAGTGAGCTAAATCACCCTAACTTTGACCCTGAAAGAAGCAGGGTTAAAGCTGGAGTGGTTTTGCTATGTTTGATTCACTACAGAATCAAACAGACTAACAACAGATACAGGATTTTGGAAAAGGGATGAGGTCAGGTTTGGGCTCTTGCGGATCTCCAGAAATTGGCTGACTCGCTTCTCCCTGAGGCAGCTCTGGGGGACAGTGCAGCCTGCCACTCTAACTTTCCCCATGAGGAGCGCAACCCAAGCCTACCCTCCTCCTCCTTCTCTCTCTCTTTAAGGCCATTGGCTCAGGTGCCAGGCTGCCGGGGTAAGGGCAGCAGCTGTGCTGCTTACCTCAGGGCATGCTCCCCGCAGGAAAAGCTGGAGTGGCTTGATGCGGGGGGGTGGGGGGTCACTTCCACTCCAGGTTTCTCAGCACCTTCCCCCCACCCCACCTCCTGCTCTCTGGCTCTTGAACTCCAGTGGAGGATCAGATGTGGCTCCCAGGGTAAGTAACTCTGGCCATCCCGATATATATCCTTTACAGAAGGCAAGGGTCTGGGTAACAAAGCTTAACCTTGTCCTTGGTTGCTATACCCTTGGCTTGTGATTCTCTTAACTGAAAGATTCCTTGGATACCTGGCCTGGATAGCTTCCTAATCTTGCTTTCTACCTAACCCTCTAAAATCCTGACCCGGCTAACTTCCTGACCTCATGATTTGCCTGAAGCTCTGGATCCCTGACTCCCTGGACAGATCTCCCAGATCCTGGCTTCCTGGCTTGTCCTGACTCTGAGATGACCCCCCCCACAAATCTGGCCACCCACTGCCTGGCATGACAAGAGGCTACTCTCCCTAGCAGCCAATCAGGTGGCCCTAACAGTGGCCAGCTGCTTCCTTAGCTGAGGGAGGTATGGCCAACTAGGCAATTAGTTCAGGCTGGGTGCCTATTAGGGCTTCTGACAATTAGGCCTCACAACTTACGGCAGAGGTTCCTAACCATGACGGCCATGGCCCGGTACTGGTCTGCAAAGGGATGGCTGCCAGGTTGTGGCATGAGCCCCTCACTCAGACCCCTATCTGCCTGCCCAGGTGAGTGGCTTCCACCGCCAGCAATCATGGCTAAAGCTGGGTGGCAGGCAGCCCCGAGCCAGAGACGGCCAGCTCTGAGTGCCTTGCCCTGCTACTGCGCCAGTCCGTAGTACAAAAAACGTTGGGAAACACTGACTTATGGAACATAATTTAGTATATATCCAAATGTAATTACCTTTTTGAATCTGGCCTTTGGATCAGTCTTGCGTACCACAGCTGTAGATGTCTTGGCCTCTAGTGAACCAATGGAGGTTTTCTGTGTAAGGGGTGGTTTTGGGTATATTCTTCATGGGAGTGGTGAGAAGCAACACCCCATGCAGCTCATGGTGAGCCTGTTCTATCCAGGTCCTACAGTTATCACTGAGGTCCAGGCACAGCCATTATGTTATGCTGCATGGTTCTGCCAGTTATTTCTTCTGCTACCCTCCGCCACCTCGCCAAAGGAATATGGAGGCATAGCTGCAGGCCATTTGGAGTGGGGGGAAGAGCTGACTGTTAGAAAATATATAATGGAACATAGGTAAAGGAGCTAAAAAGGAATGGGGTGTCATCTTGCTCTGCATTAAAAGAGCTGTTCTGAGGAGCCATGCGCTTTTAGTCATAGATGTTGTAAAAGGGGGTTAAAATGCAAAGTGAGCTTAGAGAGCGTACAGACTTTTAATTCAAGTGGAAGGCAATAGGTTGTCATGGCTTTGGCCTTTCTGACTCCTGGATTGTGTCCTGAAACTTATTGGCTGTCTTGACAAAATGCCTTTCCTATCCCTAGATGTGTTTTATAATTATTTTTCAGATACCTTATTTCTTTGTCAGTGAGTTGTAAATGAGAAATACAGGCAAGCTTCTAAGGCTGTAAGGAACTGGCTATATGATCTGTTCACTTTGCCTACATTTACAGGCACATTACGTTTGAATGGTTTAATTTCTTCCAGAGTAGGCTAAGCCATATGGATGTGCAATCGTATAGCTGGCTGAGGAAAAATGTAGTAATGTAGTATTGAAAATCTGAATCCCCTTAAAATTCACTGATGTATAACTGCTATAAACAAAAACTCAGTTTCCAGGATGAAATCTTTTAATGTTTCTCTGACATTTAATAACAGAGCAACTGATGGAATGCAGGATTCTTAGAAGCCAAAAAAGGAGCTAACTACCTAGCTGCTGCTGCCCTTATCTCTTTGGCTGCAACAGTAGCAGGAGTCTCAGGGTTCCTCATTCTTCTGGCTTCTGCTGCCAGCTCCAAGGGTGGGACAAGGTAGGGGCAGCATGGCACAGCCCACAGTACTCAGGGAACTGCACCTGTGGCTGGAGCACCTGGGCAGCTGAAGGTGAGGCAGAGCGCTGCACACAGTGCTGCAGGGGGGCACCTGCTCACATGGTGCGAGGCAAAGCAGTGCACCACTGGTGTGGCCTGTGGAGGATGCAGTTCCCAGCCTGGTAAAGGCTGAGCAGATTTGGTGTAGAGTTTTCATTCTGGTTCATTCTTTTAATCCAGGTGAGTGCCTCACCACCGGTATATAGAGGACAAGCATCCCACCCTTTTATGTTAACTTATATGTCCCCAATACTATGTTGTTTTCAAAACTGTGTTCTGGTGAAATTTTATTAAGTCACAACCTTGGACAAACTATGGGAAGGGTGTTTGGGGGTTTTCTTTCCCCCTTAAAAATATTTCTATAACTAGCATAACAGCTACATCCTAAAAGGCAGAGAAAATAGAAAATGTAGGAAACAATAAAATAAGATGTTCATATTTTCCTGGCTCTAATGCTGGAAGCTTCATTTGAGTTTGCTGGAATTAGAGCAATGGTCTGTAGAGATTTCATAGCCTGATCAGGAACCTGTGTTTCTAGTCAGTAATGCATATAAAAAGCAAAAGAAAATCTGAAGAAAAAATGAAAATCATGCAAGAAAAAATTGCCATAGTTAGCAAAGTTGTTATCTACCATAATTATTTTTTCCCTAAGTGGCTTAGCAGGCATGAAAGAGAAAATGTTTTGTATAGTAGATGCTGCTTAACTCTTTTTTTTTTCTTAATGACCAGATTTTAGATCTTATTTTTTGGATAGCTCAGCTCCACTAGAACATAGGCTGAAGTTGACTCAGAAGCGAGGCTTGTCTCAACAGTAACGCCTCTGTTATTGTAGCTAAAGCCCCTGTAGTGCATGTACAACATATTTCAACCAAAATAGTTACGCGATCTCTCCAAATGATTTAATCTAAGCCAACTAAAGAAGGCATTTTCTGGTACAACTATTCCAGCAAAACCCCTGGTGTGG
Source organism: Crocodylus porosus (assembly GCF_001723895.1). Classification (NCBI taxonomy): domain Eukaryota; kingdom Metazoa; phylum Chordata; order Crocodylia; family Crocodylidae; genus Crocodylus; species Crocodylus porosus. The sequence goes on from NW_017728950.1 coordinate 28,321,949, forward strand.
ATGCAGCTCTGTCAGCTGTGGGCATGACTGTTTTTTTTTTGTTTTTTTTTTTGCCTTGTTAGTGAATACAGCTCTGCTGGGAGAATTTTCTAGGCCAACTTTTTTTGGCAGACCTGCTGCAAGGTAAAACCCTCCTCCTCCCTGAGTGCCACTTCAGTCCCTTTTCTCTGCCTGCTCTGTTGCTTTGCTCCCTTCTCCCTGCCCAGTCCATTGTTATTCTCTGTCTTATCTGCCACAAAGGAGCTGCATGTGCCACTTGTGACTTGCATACCATGGGCTGACCATCTCTGCTACAGGGTTAACTAAACCTGACGCTGAAATAGTTTACTGAAACATTGTTTCTTTGGGTTTACTGGTGACCAGAAGGAAAATGATTTGCTTGCCAATGTTTAAAAAAAATTCTGTTTGTGGTAATTTGGTCTTACCAAGGGGGTGCTTTAATTAGAGGGCTCCGAGAGCCACACTAATTAAAGCGCCTGCAGTGTCTCATGTATTCAGTGTCCTGTGCTTCAAGATGGCAGTGGGGGTGCTTGAACTAAAGCTTGTTCAATGAGTTTTAATCAAAGCACCCCTGCTGCCATTTTGAAGAACAGAGATGCTGAATACAGGAGACACAGAGGCTGCTGGATCACGCTAATTAGCATGCTCCAGCAGACTCACTTAATCCTCGTAATTACTGTGCATTGCTGCACATCCCTGTGTGTCTGCAGGCACCCAAAATTCATAAATATTACTTGTCAAACCATGAACTTTTATAACTTCTTTATCACATTGGTTCTTCAATTAAACAGATCAAAGCTAAGTTCCAACTTTATTATCCATGTCTTTATCATATAAATTTGTTAGCAAGATGTGTCATTTTTATGGTCCTCCTCTGCTAGTTGCTTTCTAAATCCTAAAAATAAGAAACTTTATTCAGTGAAACAAATGATTTTAAGAGCTAGTTTTGGCACCCTTACTTGAATGGAGCAGATGCTTTCTCCTCATGCATACACAGATACCAGAAATAGGGGCTATAACAGAAACCTCCACTACTAGATTTCATCCATTACTGGATCCCTGAGGATTCTTGATCAGAACAGGTTTATGCGTAACTGGTATTTTTTCTCCATGATTTAAATAAGAAGAGCCAATTTTTTATAGTTTTCTTAGTGCTTTGCAAACATGTCTTAGAAATGGAAGGTTGCCTAATAGATTTTCAGCTTTTTAATCAATCAAACTAAACCTTTTTGGTGTAAAGTTGTCTCGGGGCCAGAGGCAGACCGACTGGGGGGGGGCATGGCCCCTGGGCACTGGCCTGCGGAGGGGTGCTAGCTGGGTCCTTCAGAGTCCTTATTGGGTGACATGACTTTAAGTATTTCTACGAGAAGGACGGGGGGCCGTGGTGGGGGAGGGAGGCACAAATGCAAGCATTAGCTTCCGGGCACTGGAAACCCATGCTATATCACTGCTCTGGGCTGGTGGGTCCATGCATCATCCATGCTTCTAGTGACTGAGGTGATCTTCCACAAATGCCAGGTAGGGCTGTAGCTATTTAGGATGTATCAAACCTTGCTGTAGAACTTGAGTCCGGCTTGTTGTGGAATATGTTGGCTCTTTCTTCTACTGGAGCATCAGGCTTCTATTCTGTTTAAATCTCATTTGAGGTTAAGTAAGTATTAAATTTAAAGATATGTTTCAGGTCCTCCCTGAACTTGGATCTCAAAGACTATTATCAGTGACATAAGCTAAAGTCAAAAGAGTCCATACACATAAAAGGCGTCCATTACATCTGACCTGCCTGGAAAGAGTTAATCTGTGAACAACTACCTGTCACAAATGTTCAAAGCAAACTATATTTTTTTTAAACAAGGAAATTAAATACTATCTTTTGCCCATTTCAAATTGCTTCCCACATGGCACCCAACCAAACAAATTCTGTATTAATGGAACATATGGTTGAAAATGTACATGCATGAAAGTTAGGATATTTTAAGTTATTGTTCCCAATGCCACTATATCATAGCCATGTTGCAAATATTATTAAAGCATAAAAGTTATCACCAGAAAGTGAAAGAAAACCTTGCATGGTAAAGGGGATTGTAGTGTGGTTACCATAGAGATGGTAACTGCCTGACTTTCTGGTGTGTGTGAATCCTTCAGAATTAACTCCGTCCTTCCTGATTTTTCTTCGGTTCAGAATTCCACAAGATGGAGTGAGCTCAGCCCCAGGAGCTACGGAAAGGAAGAATGTACGAGCTGTGGCAGCTCAGAGTAGCAGATTCTTGCAGGCTGCACAAATGAGAGCCAGAGGCCTGGGTAAAGTAAGGCAAGATTGGATTGAAGAAGGTTCCATGAAGCTGAATTCCAGGTTGGAGCTTTTGGGCCCAAAGAGCTTTAATCCAGAAATGACAAGCAACAGCAGATGTTTACAATGAGATCAGAGAAATGAGAGGAAATATAAGCAGAAGAGACATGGGAAATCCTAAGAACTGGTTGTTTTGTCCCTGCCCTTCTCTCAAATGCCCCTCTATTGCTTCCTTTCCAAACATTGGATTTGTTGCTTGCTTAACCAGCCAGTTGTGGCTGTGCTGGAAATGTGAGTGGAAATGATAGAAAAGGAAGTCAATATGATTTTCTCTTCCCAGCCTAATTGAAGCCCATAGTATTTTTTGTTCTGATTAAAGCAAAGGAAGGAGGACCCAACCTGAAGTTATACCTCTGACCTTCAGTTGAATTCTGAAATGGGAGTGGAAAATAGCATAAAATACATATCAGCACTTATATACCATTTGTACTGTTTCTTTTGATTACTGCTGAATGTTTCAAGGTAAACCCAGCACACAGGTATTTTTGCTGTTCATAGCAGTTCACTGTGTAACACATCTATCCTAGACTGTTTCCTCCTATTGCAAGGAATTTGGCCTCTAAATGAGAACAGATTCACAGTTGGTCATTGTCCCAACATAAAATATATATGGCAATTACTAGAAAGCAATGAACGTCTGTTTGGTGTTTGTGTATCTAGTGTGACAGAAGTAGGCAACAAATGATGGGGCAATATTGTCAGCAGTAGCATATATAATTATTGACATAAGGTTGCTATATCTGGTACCCAGAGTCCAGATCCCAACAAAACTGGCAGGTAATAACCAGCTTTATAACCAATGCTCTTATTCCCACTTCTGCTATGGAATATCCCATTCATCTTTCTTGTATAACTGCTAATTACAAAAATACATCATCTGTAGCAAAGCTCAGAAAGAACACAATTCCTATCATTCCTTTTTTCTTTCTTTATGTTTAACCATCCCTTAGCTTTTATGTTGCAACATACACTTTGTTCCAGGAGTGTTTTTGGATTAGTAATATATGCTTTCACTTCCTTTAACTTATGAAAGGTCTTCAATAACCTTTTCTTGTTTGTTTTTAGTATAATGTTTAGGGAAAGCAACGTTACATAAAATTATTTCCTTGAAATTGTCCCCATTTATAAAGAACTTGAAAAACAAGGATCTCAGTTTCCTTTTAAATAATGAGGACAGTGTAAGTGTTGTGTATACATGTATCCAATCATGTACGGATAGGAAAAAGTCAATTGAAAATAAGTTTTCCAAAGCAAACTTGATTTTGTTTCATTGAATTCCCTTTTCTTAGCAATATTTTTTCACATGAATAATGTCAACTGTTGCTAACTAGTCCACTGGGAAATCATGCATACTGGAGCAATCATGTACCTACTGGTTATAAAATATCTTGGAGATGATATACCATGGGGCTTACATGATAACTATTAATAAAAGACCTCCACCTGCCATCTTGTTATCAGAGTACATACAATATTAATGATTACCTAGTTTAAATTTAGCCTTCTCACAAACCTGGACTCTCAGGGACAGCACAGCTTTCCCAGGTTTTGATATTCGTTTGGTTTTGCTCTAGTTTATGTGATTTGAGAGTAGCTAAAAGAAAGCAGGTTTATGAAATGCTGCTTCTTATAAAAAAAAAAAAAAAAAGGACATGATTTAAATTACTAGATCGCTGAGCATTCATTATTTTGCTAGGAGATTACTTGCTAGGGTATGGGTCCTCAACACAAGGACCCATCAATATGAGACTTGCCAAAGGCTTTCCAAAATTTGAATGTCTGAAGTAGTTCACATGGCCAAATTTCACTCTACATACCAGCAGCAGGAGCAAGGTCATCCACTCCAGTGAAGGCTTTGTGAAGAACAATCATTCTTAAGCCCCATGTACAGGAGAGATTACTTCACAGAATCATAGAAAATGAGGGTTGGAAGGGACCTCAGGAGGTGACCTAGTCCCAACCCCTGCCCAAAGCAGGACCTTCCCCAGCTATACCAAGGCTTTGTCTAGCCAGGTCTTAAAAACTTCCAGAGATGGAGATTCTACCACCTCTTTGGGTAACCTATTCCAGTGCTTTCCTACCCACCTCATGAGAGAGTTTTTTCCTAATATCTAACCTAAACTTCCCTTGCTGCGACTTGAGACTGCTGTTCCTTGTTCCATCATCTGCCACCGCTGAAAACAGTCTAGCTCCATTCTCTTTCAAACCCCTCTTTAGGTAGTTAAAAGTTGCTATTAAATCCCCCCTCAGGCTTTTCTTCTCCAGACTAAATAAGCCCACTTCCCTCAGTCTTTCCTCAGAAGTCATGTGCCCCAGCCACCTAACCATTTTCACTGCCCTCCACTGGACTCTATCCAATTTCTCCACACTCTTTTTGTATTGCGGGGCCCAAAACAGAGCACAGTACTCCAGACATGGCCTCACCAGTGCTGAGCCCAGGGGAATAATCACTTCCCTTGATCTGCTGGCAGTGCTCCTACTAATGCAGCCCAGTATGTCATTAGCCTTCTTAGTAACAAGGGCATACTGCTGGCTTATATTCAGTTTCTTGTCCATGATAATGCCCAGCTACTTTTTTTGCAGAGCTGCTTCTTTAGCCAGTTGGTCCCCAGCCTGTACTGATGCATGGGATGCGTTTCATCCTAAGTGCAGGACTTTGCACTTATCTTCACTGAATCTCATGAGGTTTATTTTGGCCCAATCCTCCAATTTGTTGAGGCCTCTCAGAGTCCTAGCCCTACCCTCCAGTGTATCCATTACTCTCTTCAGCTTGATGTGATCTGCAAACAGCCATCCAATCTGTACTTCCTTAGCTTGCTTGTGAGAATGCTGTGGGAGACTGTATCAAAAGCCTTGGTAAAGTCAAGGTATATCGTGTCCACTGTTCTCCCCGCAACCACAGAGCCAGTTATCTCATCATAAAAGGCACTCAGGTTAGTCAGGCATGGCATGCTGACTGTTGCTGATCACCTTCTCTTCCTCCAAGTGCTTAGAAATGGATTTCTTGAGAACCTGCTCCATGATTTTTCCAGGGACTGAGGTGAGGCTGACTCATCTGTAGTTTCCTATATCCTTCTCCTTCCCTTTCTTAAAGATAAGCACTATATTTGCCCTTTCCAGTAATGTGAGATCTGTCCCAATCACCATGAGTTTTCAAAGATAATGGCCAGCAGCTCTGCAATCACATCATCCAACTCCCTCAGCACTCTCAAGTGCATCACATCTGGCCTCAGACATATACAGATCCAGCTTTACTAAATAGTCTGTAACTTGTTCTTTTGCCATGGTTGGCTGCTCACCTCATCCCCAAACTGTGCTTCCAGGTGCAGTAATCTGGGAGCTGACCCTGCCTCTGAAGACTGAGGTGAAAATGGCATTGAGTACTTCAGCCTTTTCTGCATCATCTGTCACTAGGTTGCCTCCTCCTCAAGAGTAGTAAGGGATCCATACTTTCCCTGATCTTTCTTTTGTTGCTGACTTTCCCTGGTTCTTGCTATAATAGTAGTTGTACAGATATCTGAGAAGGGTATACTGGTAGTGGCATCCTTAGTGCTTTACACAGGCAGCTGAATTGTGGCCAGTAGCAATTCTGGACAGAATCTGAGAAAACAGTCTCAGTTGGATGAATGACGCTGGAAGCTGGTAACACCTGGCATTCGTTGAATGATTAGATGCTATTGGCTCTGAAATGTTCCTGAGGGTATGTACTAAGAATGGAATAAACCTGTAGATTTTTGGAGGCTTTGCAAACCATCTAAACTGCCTTGCATGCCTATAAAATCAGTTTGAGCTTATAAACAATCCTCTCAGTGACCTGTATCTTGTTTTCTACCTGCCCCATTAGGTGGCTTGTTTTTAAACTAAAAGCCTTTGCTAGACAAAAGGTATAGATATCTGTTCTCAGAAACTATATATTCTGGCATGTTGGTGTCCTTGGGTTGAAGTAAAGGAGAGGGAGGAGATGTTATCATGAGAATCAGACATTTACACCTTCCCTTCTCCTTTTTAATATCTGAGGGTTTTTTTCTATGCTAAATTTCACAAGGTTTTGTTTCTTTTTCCTTTTTGTTGAATTATTTTGTTTCTAGTAGAATCTGAATGCATACATTTTGGAATCAAAATTCTAGTGGGTTTTTTATTCAGCAACATGGATCACACCTGAAACACAGGACTTGACTTATCTGATCAGGCCATCAGTTAACAGGATGTCTCTTTAAAATTGGGCTGCTGATGTGTAGAATAGCCAAGCAAACAAGCTTTTCCTAATCAATAAAGGCATTAGTCTTTGGCCAGTGCTGAAGAATAAAGCCCCAAAAGAATTGTTGTGTTTTATGAGCTATTCTCCTAAGGTGTAATTTTAAGAAACATATGGCAACAATTATATGGGCTTAGTTATTACCACCATTCTGCAAATTGTGTACATGTGCATCATTTGCTGGTAGAGATGCACTCCCATAACTAACAAAATGCTTTCAATGATTGAGCATGTCAACTAGGCATGTGTATGTGGGCACATGCAATGTAGAAAACCTGGCCATTTGGGATCCACAGAACTAATTTTCAGGGTTGAGGGTACTTTCTGCCCTGGGCAGAATAAAAATGCTAACCTTTTCCAGTCCTTACTCATTCATGTACTACAGCCCTAGTATTCTGCTTTTCTAGGCTAATGCAGAATCTGCCTACACTGAAGAAGAAATTTGGAGTGTTGCTTACATGTTTAGCCATTGGCCATCTGTGCTTCTTGTCACCAGAACTGCAGCTACTTTCCATTGTATATTTTATGCTGAATGCAACCTGAAAATGTTTTTGGCTGACATCTCTCCCCTAGCCCCAAAGCTTCTCTCAGTGACTTAAATGAGAGAGAAAATTGGACTCAGCAATGCTAAAAATATAACTGTCTATTCCTTGTGCTTTTATCCAGGGCTAGAGTTTTCTAGATCCTAGAGCAAAAACAGCAAGGCTTCTTATAGTGCTGCACAAAATTGTGGCAGCATGGGACAGGGCAACCTGTACAGTGCTGAGTTGGGATAATGTGGTCGTATTATTTGTTTTGACATTCCCTTTTGAAAGTGGATTTTTGGGTGGGTCTTGTTCTGGTGGGGAAGGAGTTAACAGCTAGTTTCTAGAGGGGCTGGGTGTCCCCAGGCTCAATGTACTCTCTGATCTGGGTGGTGCTGGAAGGGCCCCTTTCCTGAGAACTTGGGTCTTTGTAGAAATGGGGGGAGAAGAGATAAGCAGGGGAGCAGGAAAGAGCATCTGCACGTGTGTTTCTGTGTGACTGCCTGCCAGGCTGCAGCCTGCTGAAGTCCACTGAAGCCTGCTGCTGTGAAGTCCCAGAAAATAGATATGAAGGCAGTCTGCCTTGTGGGGACTGCAGAAAGAAAGGCTGGAGCAGTGGGGGAGAGACAATGTGCTAAGGTCCAACAGAGAAACAGACCTGCAGGGATGAGGGGGAGTTTCACTGCAGAGACAGTGACACTTCTTGCCTGCCACTGGAACCATGTGGACTGAGAAGTAAGATTTGGCCAGGGGTGAGAGTAAAGCATTAGGATGTTTTGAACCATTTGGAGAGTCCTGCTGTTCAGTATCAGGTCTATATACTTGCTGCCTGGACAAGCCCCAGCTGGCTCTGATAATCCGGATGGACCTGACTGCAGACTGCTTGAGTTCCTTCAGCTTTAGCTGCCTCCTGTTAAAAGTGCCTGGGTGTGGTTGCTGCATATAAGCAGCAGCTTTTGTAGTGCTGTGGGTTTGCAGCAACTCTAGTTTCCTGTTGACTAGCCCCAGTATGTTGGGTTTCTTCTGTGATCCTTGGCTCCCCAGATGAGAGTGGTTTTTTGCATTTAACCTTGTTGTCAGAGTAGACAACCCTCTGGATTCTTGTGATGGATGGTTGCTTATTAATCTAAGGAACTTTACTGTATGGCCTGAGAGGCCTTTTTTTATCCTACCTTTTACAGTTTCTGCTCTCCAAGGAATCATGAGTGGGTAGAGCACAGGGGTGGCCAGAGGTTACTCACCCTGACAACCACATTTGATTTTCCACAGAAGTTCAAGAGTCAGAGAGCAGGGGGTGCTGAGTGACCTGGAGTGGAGGTAACCACCACCCCCCTGCCACCGCTACTGCAGTATCGAGCCTCTCTGACTTTCCCCGTGAGAAATGTGCCCCTGTGGTAAGCGGTGTGGCTTCAGCCCCTGTTCTGGCAGCCTGGCACCAGAGCAGGCAGTCCCAGGAGAAGTGGGAGGCTCCCCAGTACCATGCTGGCGAGCTGCATGTGGCTTGTGAGCCATGGTTTGGCTACCTTTGGTATAGTATGTCAGCAGTTCAAATCCATACAGGACTACAGTAGATCCCTTCCAAGAATCTTGCAGTTTACACCTATATTGGTTACTCCAAAATGCAGGTAAGCTGTTGAGATTCTGTTATTTGGGGATTCTTCTTGTATAAAAAGTAACATGATCTTTGCACATTAATATTGTGTAACATTAGCACTAGCATTTTGTGGAAAAGACTGGGTATTATTAAACCTGGTAATCATTCATCCCAGTTGGCTTACTCAGGATCCACTCCTTTCAGTCATGCGATCACTTCTTGTAGAAACAATCCGAAGTGAAGCAATTTTTAAAATAGTAATATATAGTAAGAGCTAATGGTGTCTAAATGTCATTAATGATGGATAAGCATTTAGTGCATACTCATTACCAACTTGTTGATTAATTCCAGGTTTAACCTTTCTGAAAAGTTCATGGGTGTTCTCAAGTTGGCTTATGAGGAACAAAGTATATATTGTGATTTGAACGCACAGACTGCATCCATGCAAGAGTGGGTATTTTTTCCCTGAAGACAAGCAGCAGTGGTACACCTTGTGCTGCTGTTACTTACCCCAGAGAATGCCTGTGCCACGCACCCTCTGGTGCATGGCAGGTTAACTCTGGTGGGGTAGGGGAGGCTGGGGCCAGCACTGTGGAGTCCTGGGAGCCTCCTGGAGCTGCAGTATCATCAGATTTTCTGCTTGAAGCCTCGCAGTTGGAGCATGGCATCAGCCGATCAGGCTCTGGTTGTAAGCAGTGTGTGCTGCCCCTGCATGTGCCACTCTACTCTTTTTTTCCTTTTTTTTTCCCCTTTTATGTGGGTTTTTTGGTGGTGGTGGTGGTCATGGTAGTTTGTTTTTGTTTGTTTTTTTTAACCCCTGGATCTCCCAGGGGAACCCCACCCCGTGCTGCTACCTTGCAGTATGGAGAACAACTGAATGTTGTATGTAGCGCTACAGACATATCTGTTACACCACATAACACACATCTACCGTGGATCAGTTCCTTTTCATTCTGTAGAACCCTCTAAAACTGGGTTTTTTCCACTTGACTACGAAAACTAAAGCTAGGTGCAAGTATCTAGATATTCCTGTCCAAAGGAACACACCCCAGATGTAAGAGATGACCAGAAATATCCCAAGATAGATGGGTCCTTTCATACATAGACTTCATTGACCGCCTTTCAACCCTGCTTGGCATTTTGTCAGAAAAATGCAACTGAATATCCATTTTCGCAATGCTCCCTTTAAATAGGAGAGAGGAATTCCCAGCACAGAAATGGATTGACACAAACCAGGCTAAGATTTTTTTTTTTTTTCTGACTTGGTCTTTAAAAGAGTTATTTTGTTACACCCTGGTTTCATATGCAGGGAAGAAGAAAAGGATATCTGACTCCTATAGTTTGGTCTCTCCTTTGGGTAAGCATAGGGAGTTAAACTGGAGGACAACATTGACACAGGTGATACTGGTCTAGTATGCTTTTTTTCTGCTAGCTGTTGCTCACAATGGAGCTGAATTAAATGACAGACACCAGGTTTATTTTGCAATGGGGTTTATTTCCTGAAGACTGGTCCATCACCAAAGGGTGCCTGCAATTATCTGCTTGATAAGGCTAGATTTGCTGGGCTGCTGATTGCCTGTGCTGCTTCCATCCTTCCAAATACGATGGCATTAAATTTATCAACAGGAGATGAGCAAGGAATGAGAAAATTACACCAGGCCTTGTTTATGAAAAAACAATTTTAGGGGTTTTTTGGTCTAATAAAATTGGATTGCTTTTACCTTACACTGTGAGTTTAATTAAATTCTTAATAGTGGAAGAATAATAGAAATGAACTCTTCCCTATATGAATGCTCTAATCACCTGGCAAGTAGCTATGGGCACATCCCAGAGAGTGCTTCCAGATCTGTTTGTCTTTTATATAGATGTACATATACAAGGTGAAGCGGAGCATGCTAAAGTATATATGAAGCCTGTACAGCTCACTTGTAATGAAAGCATCCAACTTGATTTGGTACAGCTGTCTTCCATTACAGTGGCCTTAGATTAGAATGTTTTATTTTGTATTATCATCATTACTTACGACTTTTCTCAGCCTCTGGAGGAAGATTGCTGTGTACTGAGACTACGAGATCCACCCTGTAAGAAAAAATCATAGTGCTTCTTTAAGGGTGCAGGCAGAAGTGAAGCTCCACACTGTAACTCAGAACATTTTGCTGGAAGTACGCTGAGTTACAATGATCCCGTGAACTAAACAGAAGTTCACTGTTGGTTCTAGGGAAGAAAGGAATCT
>NW_017728950.1:28333001-28357268 GCF_001723895.1 Crocodylus porosus
TATGCAGGGAAGAAGAAAAGGATATCTGACTCCTATAGTTTGGTCTCTCCTTTGGGTAAGCATAGGGAGTTAAACTGGAGGACAACATTGACACAGGTGATACTGGTCTAGTATGCTTTTTTTCTGCTAGCTGTTGCTCACAATGGAGCTGAATTAAATGACAGACACCAGGTTTATTTTGCAATGGGGTTTATTTCCTGAAGACTGGTCCATCACCAAAGGGTGCCTGCAATTATCTGCTTGATAAGGCTAGATTTGCTGGGCTGCTGATTGCCTGTGCTGCTTCCATCCTTCCAAATACGATGGCATTAAATTTATCAACAGGAGATGAGCAAGGAATGAGAAAATTACACCAGGCCTTGTTTATGAAAAAACAATTTTAGGGGTTTTTTGGTCTAATAAAATTGGATTGCTTTTACCTTACACTGTGAGTTTAATTAAATTCTTAATAGTGGAAGAATAATAGAAATGAACTCTTCCCTATATGAATGCTCTAATCACCTGGCAAGTAGCTATGGGCACATCCCAGAGAGTGCTTCCAGATCTGTTTGTCTTTTATATAGATGTACATATACAAGGTGAAGCGGAGCATGCTAAAGTATATATGAAGCCTGTACAGCTCACTTGTAATGAAAGCATCCAACTTGATTTGGTACAGCTGTCTTCCATTACAGTGGCCTTAGATTAGAATGTTTTATTTTGTATTATCATCATTACTTACGACTTTTCTCAGCCTCTGGAGGAAGATTGCTGTGTACTGAGACTACGAGATCCACCCTGTAAGAAAAAATCATAGTGCTTCTTTAAGGGTGCAGGCAGAAGTGAAGCTCCACACTGTAACTCAGAACATTTTGCTGGAAGTACGCTGAGTTACAATGATCCCGTGAACTAAACAGAAGTTCACTGTTGGTTCTAGGGAAGAAAGGAATCTGGCTGCTGGCTGTGAACCTGCAAGCAGTTTCTTCTAAAGGCCCTTCCTCCCTCCTAGCCTATGCTGTTTTCAGAATAGGAGGGGGGAAAGGGAGCAGAGAGAACAGTTCTAGGGGTTCCCTGGCCTATGCTAGAAGGTGGGGTGGGTGAATTAGAGTCCTCCCAACTCAGGGTGAGGGGGTCTACAATATACCTGCCCCACTCTCCAGCAGGGTCTAAATAATCTCCAGACTGAACTCCCTCTGTTCCCTTTCCCCCTTCCCATTTTCAAAACAATGATAGGCTGGAAGGCAGGCAGACAGAAGTTACAGAAGGCATTATGTTTTGAAACCTCTTCATCTGAACCCTCATGCAATGAGGGTTCAGATTTTTGTAGGATTGGGCCCTTTTAAAGCACTTTGCAGCTATGCACTTCTCTTTGTCACAGCTGTAGAGCAGTTTCGGGGCCCAGATCAGGCAAATATTGTTACTTCTGTCTGTGCTCCAATCACTGACCCAAAGAAAAAAAAATACATGGGGTGAATTCTTGCATCTTCCACTGATCTCAGTTAGATCAATCTGCTACTGCTTATAGCTACAGAATAAGTTGTGTGTGTGAATAGTTGAGATAAACACAAGGAGTTTTCTTCCACTATCATACATGAGTGTCTTCCCTATAGACGCTGGTTAGGAACAGATTTGACAAATCAACAGTTTCAGCCAGAAAACATATTTTTGTTGAAACATCTTAGACTTCTTCCAGTGCAGAAGGGGAAGCTCTTGAACACTCAGATTTTCATAAAAGAAAGCCCCTCTATCATCCCTTGTCTTGAAGTTGCTGCTCCTTCCTGTGTTGTAGGCAGTCTTAAGAGTATAGACAAGTGGTAGAGATTTGTGGCTATTAGCTTTGGTAGCCCTATGACTTTTGCAAATGTGTATCCAGTTAGTCAGCTATCATCATTCCTATTGGCTGATCTCTTTTGTGATTACCACTTTATAAGGGCCTGTCTCATTTGGGAAGTCTGCTTCATTTTCAGCATTTGAAAGGGGAAAAGTAACAAGCCTTTCCCTTGTTCAAAAACAGAATTTTTCTTTTCAGTGCATTTTTAAAGAGAAAAATACTATTTGCTTTTTACAGTGAACAAGATAAATCTGTCTGCTGCTAAACTCTTGAGGCAGTGCTAATTTCTGTCATGTATACTAAAGCTAGACATATGTTTCTCATTCAGCAGTTTTGTATCAGTTGCGGTTTGCTACAAATCATCTTTACAGTGCTCTCCTGGGAATATTTTATCTAGTTTGCACGTAATTTCAGTAAACTTCCTTAAAATGGTAAAATCCCACCATTGCTGTTACTAAGGAAATGCAGTTTACTGCTGTATAAAATGGTTCCCCTAGGTTTAATAATGGCTGGAGCACAAACTTTTATGAATCTGTACAGGATGAGCCTTATTTCAGGAATATAGATGCTAATATAATGCTATTGGGCATCACATTCCCATTGGGCCTAGTCACTGTAATCCATACTAGTAAAGAGATTCTTTGCCTTCAAGAACATTTTTCAGTCTCTCATTAACTTCTATTTTTATGAGATCATTATACCAAGTAGGGCTCCATCCTGCAAAGTGCTGAGTGCCTCCTTTTATAGCTGTAGGAGTATACACAAAAGCACTATGCAAAAGCATTGTTCTCGGCTAGTTCCTTGAAGCTACAAGAAGGAAGAATAAAGGAGGAATTTTCCCAGACTAAAAGGGTACCAATTTTCCTTTGCCTCTTACTTGGATCTGAAGGGTATTTCAAGGGATATACGTGCTTACAGATGCAGACTAGCACCTGCTGAAATTTTCAAAAGATTTTAATTTAGGCAACCATTGATTTCAAACTCAAGAACTTCTGAAAGTTCCACTTAATGTTTGTACATGGCCGTTGTAATAATCTGAACCTGGATATCTAACTGCATTTTGTCTATCCTGTCAAAAGAGCACACAAGTGATTACCACAATGATGCACACCTCATACACTACATCACAAAACAAAGAAAACAGCTTACTGGTGTGCATCCAGCGCAGCACTTGAGTGACTATGTTCAGTGCCGTAGCGAGGAGGCAAGCAGAGTGACTGCCAAGAGCCGCTGCCCAGCTGGGGCAGGGTGCAGGATGGAGCCATGAGCTGCTCATCTGGGGGGCAAGGGGGAAGGGTGGCTCCCACCACTGCATGCACTCCTGAACAAGCATTGGGGGGTCATGTGCCCCCCCCCATATCTGTATGTGGGGTGAGGGCAGGCTGTCACTGTGGGCTTTGCCCCTGGCACCAAACTTAGTTGCTACAACACTGACTACATTATATCCATCTGCATCTACAATTCCTTCTTTTCCTTACATTTCATTTTAGTTATGCATGTATCTCAACTAAATAAGAATTTCCTACCGCAGGAGTATCCATTGCTCTCTTTTGTAAGGCTTAGTGACTCCTAACATCTAAAGACAAGAGGACAAGTTGTCCAACAGCAGGAACCAAATGACTGTAATTGAGGATGAATCCTCACTCGCTTCTTGCCTCAGTCAAGTCCACTATCATTTTTTTTGGGGCGGGAGTTGGTGGTGGTGAAATTCTTGGCTGCTACTTTTTGCTTCCACGTCTTTGGAACGCTCCTATAAAAAACAAACCTTCCCCAGCCACAGACTTCAAAAGCATCTGTGGGAGCATCTCCACTTTCATTAATGCACCATAATTACAGCACATTAAGTTTAGTACATATAAAGACAGGTACTAATGTAATGCACCGTAATCAGTGCTACTCTCCATTGGTGCAGATGACCACTTTTTTTTTTTAGTGACATGAATGCACATTACACTAAATCTACTGTGTATTAGCATATTAGCATAGGTTTTGCCCACCAAGCTAATGCACGCTAGAATAGTTTTCTGCACATTAAGCGTCTCATACAGACATGCCCACTAGTAATCAGTAAAACTGATTTAAGAAAAAAACATTAGGCCAAAACTGATTGTATGTTTTCTGGGTTGTGCTATATTTTGAAGGTTCTGTACCAAGGAATCCCTTAGGCCATGGGATGAAAAATGTGCATGTTGTTACTAACTCCTAGAAGAAACAGAGCTACAGACTATGTGAAGAGGCAGTTATGTATAAGGAGAGCACCTTTCTGTAGGACAGATTCCTGCAGGCTGAGGAAGCTGCTGCCATCGAACGAATAAAGGGAGAGTCTCAGGTAAATGCAGGAGGGAACAAAAGTAGTGAATTTGACAGCTTGATGATCTGGAGCACAGGGCACATGAGGGATATTCTCCCGGAGCTGGTAATACTCTTCAATTTTAAAATACAAAACAGAAAAAAATAAAATTTTAATGAATTGAACAATTAATAAATTATCATTTCCAGTAAACTTGCTTTTTGCAAAAATAAATAACTAATAATAATAACAACCCCCTTTCTCCCCCCAAAAACGTATAGCTTCCGAAAGAACATATATTGCAGATTTGGAACAAAATACAAATTAAAAGCTTCAGTTTATTTTTTAAATGTCTTTTTTCCCTTTTATAAAACTGTTCTACAGTAAAGCTTTATATACCCTAAAACGCAAACATTTTGTGGTAAACCTCTGAAATCCCCATTTAGTTTCCTTACTTAACCGACTGCTTTACAGCCTGAAGCCATTTCCCTGGCAGGAAAAAAAAAACAAGAGTAAATTCATTGGATAAAATATTAAATTGTCACCCACACATTACACTCTTATAGTCACACAACTTAAAATATTCTTCCTTTAACTTTTAATGAACTTTTTTTGTGTATTGCCATAACATCCTGCTCTGAAGCAAAATGAATGATCGTTTGATGAACTGCTGGTCATGCTTATCCACAGAACCATTGGACATGTGTAACTATGACACCTGTAACATCATGCCTGTGATTTATGGTTTTTTATGGTTTACATTATGTCTGATGAAGTTATAGTATAAAGCTCAACACTGAAGTCCATTACCAGCCAAACTCCCATTGAAAGCCCCTGGATTTGGTCATTTAACTCTTTTTGTGACTTTTGAAAATCTAACTTTACTGTACTAATTCAACGCGGTACAAACTCTAAGTACTGTAATGTGTATAGTTGCACAGAATGCCAATGTTCACTTAGCCACAATAGCAGCAACCTTTCCAAAACAGAATTAGTAGTCTTATTTAAAAATAATGGGTGGGAGAAAGAGAGGAATAGACCTGAACTTTTGACTTGCTTCTTCATTGTTCTGTTTCCAAAATTGTTCCTGGAAACAATGCAAGACCATTTAACAGGATACCGGGAGGCACGTTTTTCTTCTTGTCATATGAATTCCTAAAGAAAGCATCCCTCCATAGGCTGTGTGGTGTGTGTTTGTGTATTCAAGCCTCAGTTTCTTTAATCCTTAGTTTCAGGTACTGCAGAGTCTAATCTTTAAAGCACCCTGATGTTATCAATCTCAGTTGTAGCTGCAAAATTGCTTCTGTCTAACTATTGTTGTTGCTTGCACATTGTGTGAAATAAAGGTTATCTCTTAAACAGCAAACTGTTACCACTTGTGAGTACTCTGCTCTACTTGCCAGCCAACAACATGGAAAAAAGCTGGAATGCTGATAAGTCTGTTGTGTGTGTGTGTTCCTCAGTCAGAAGATACAGCCAAGCCAAATGATTCCATCCGCTTGCACTGCACTAATCTTTATTTGTTAAATAGTACTTGCTAGCTTTAACTTTCAGCCCTTGCATCTTGTTATGCCTTCATCTGCTGAGCTGAAGAGCCCTCTAGCATCAGGTAATTTCTTATGTATTGGTATTTACATCAAATCATGTGACCTTCTTCTAAATAAGCCAGATAGACCGCACACTACATCTCTGTGTCAGACTTTTTTCCTGATGTCGAATCATTCTTTCAGATCATCTTCTCATTATCGTTTCCAGTTTTAGAACATCCTGTATTATATTGTTAATTTTGCTGAGCTTGAACCAATTAGGTACAAATACAGGCAAAATTCCAGACTTTTCATTTTAATTTCAGTATGTACTCTAAGCTCTTCCCACTCTCTGGTAACATCTTTCACTCGCTTAATTCTACTTCTATGGTAGTTGATGATAAAATTCACCTTCAGTGAGAAGGCAGTTAGTCTGACACTCTTAAGAAGTACTGAGAAGGGAGTGTCATACAGCACTGTGACAGGAGTCCTACTCTCAGAGCCCCTCTTGACGTGTGGCTCCGCCCTTCTGCAATGGGCCAACCGCCCGCTTACTCGCCTGCCATGCCTTGATCTTACTTTTGATTAATAGATGGTTGGAATCAGCAGGAGGCTGCCCATTTTTATGGGCCCCGGTGACAGGGGGCGCTGTCTGTGGCTCCTTTTCCTCCCCTAGACCACAGCCCAAGCCTCGCAAATGGTGCTGGTATGATCTGACTTGGGCCTTGTTGTTATGTCTTGGCCCTTCGTTTGCTCTCGGGCTCCTCGCCACCCCTCCTCACTCTCGGGTTCCTTGCCGCCCCCTAACTCAGGGATCCTCACTGCCCCTCCTCACTCTCGGGGCTCCTCACTGCTCCCTAACTCAAAGTTCCTCACTGCCCCCCTAGTTCCGGGGCTTCTCACTGCCTCCCTAGCTCCAGGCTGGGCCAATGCGCCCCCAAACAAAGCTGCACCCTCTCCGGCTCCAGGAGACCCCACGCTATCGTGGAACTCCTATGAGGCCTCCTCCAACCCCTTATAGCCTCACCCGGTCCTCCGGTGAAACAGAAAACAGAAAACGCAAAGCCCCCAGGCTACAACATAAAAGCTAGACCATTCTGGTCAAAATACAAATCTCTCCCTACCAGAGAGAGAGATAGTGCATCGACCCCCCAGCAGGAACCAGGGGATGTTCAAACCATCAGAGTTCTCCCCTTTGTTCTGGCTGAGTTCCACTGCCCTCCTGGCCTTCTGCCTGGGCTTAAGAAGGGCTAAGCTCCTCCCCTTCCTGGCTCTAGGTTTCCCTGGTTGCTAGGGCAACCAGCACCTGTGCAGTCCTGGTGACTGGCAGCTGCGCTTCCTCCTTCTCGCCACTAGGGGTCTCTCCCAAGCCATTTCTGCTCTCAGTTGCAGGACACCTGAGAGCTCTGCGACAAGCACTTACTTCAGGAGCTAAAACCTCATACCAACTACTGTCCAGAACAATGTGGCTATAGTCCAACATAGGCCAGTGGTTTTGGTGGTGCATCAGCAGCAAAGTGCTTTTCCCTGTGTCTGTGCCAGGAACAAGCAGCTGAGAACTGTGCCTATGCTGTTGCTGCTTCTCTTCCCTGCCCCCCAGTTGCAGCACAGGTGCAGCTTCCAGTTATTGTGGGTCTGTGCTGGGACTAGGTATCTACAAATTGTGCACTGGCTTGAGAACAGGCAGAAGCCAACCCCCTGCCCTGCTGCTCACACACTGTCAAAACCATCTGGCTACTGTTAGACTAGAGTTTGCAGGGTAGAGAGAATCAGCAACAATGCAGGTACAGCTGAAAACTGCCCAGCCCCAACATAGTTCCTTGCTACCCAGTTCTGGTAAAGGCTCAAGCAGTCAAAGCACTGCAGGTCCAGGGGCCAGATGCAAACTGTGGCCCGTAGGTTGCCAACCTGTGATATATATCAGATTCCCACATTTTATATTTTATGAGAACTCTGATATATACAAGCAAGAAATACATAAGGATGGCTCAATTAATGATCCTTTCCCCCTTTATATAGCCTGATCACTTAAAAGTTACATCAAATAGACTTTTAAATGTTCTTGCATCTAGCAGCTTCATCCATACTAAAGGGATGGGTGTGTTACAAATTACGCTCTTAAAGCCACATGCAGTTTGCTCTAGGCTGGGGCAATGATCACGCAGAGCAAGTATCCAAAGTCAAATACAGAATCTTTATTCGCTCGAGCGAGGTGCCTCTACAGAGGGGGACCCCACCTACTAGTTATAATATGTTTTTATACTTTCTAAAAGCAAAAGCCTTTGTTCGTGATTAGCTCATGCTCGTAAAATTACCCAATCATCTATTAACTAAATCACTATTCTCTCCAGTCAAGTGGCACTGTGGGAGTAAACACCAAAGTTTAACTCTCGTGAATTTCATGCCCCCTATATTTTGTCTCAAGATGTTTCTTTATCTAACAAAAACAAATCATGCCTGACTTTCAAGGTTCTCCTGTTGACGAGACTCCCCTGTTGACTGGATTCAGCTAGTTTCAGATCTTATCAGTAACCCTCACACGGGAACCCTCACACAGTACCCCTTTTCCCTCCCCGCCGTCTTGTAAGTGCTGTGTCCGCTTTTATGAAATGGAGGCGAAAGGAGAAAGGAATGGCCTCACTTTTAACATTACAAAGCCTTTGCTTTAACCCTACAAGATTCATATACAACAGGTGTTTGGGACAATACTTTCTGTTGCTGCTTTTATTATTTATCATAGCAAAAGCTTCAGAGATCTGAGCCTGTATTATTTACTTCCAAAAAAAGTCATGCCTAATTTGACATGATTTCTTTGGTGGTTATTAAAAAGCACATTATATGCTTAAATGCATCTACCAACTAAATAATGACTCGATTGAGTTTGAAAATAGGGATATTTAAATGCATAGGCAAATTTAGCATCTATGCCATTGGCACATGTAAATGGTCTGCTGATTTCTGAACAAAATTACAAGTTCTTATTTTTTGTGTATGCAAACCAAGATGTGCAGACAAGCATCTATATGGACAGGTCATTAAAATGCTTTAGTATACTCACTCTAGGTTCTTTACCTAGTTAGCAGGCCTATTAAAACATTTACTTTGTTTTATCAGCAACAAAACTAGGGGAGAGGAGAGGCCTCATTTGTCAGCATGTTCCCCTTGAAATGGAAGACAGCTAGATTAAGATGATGTACTTGAATTTACTTCTTCCATTATTAAGACAAAGGATTTTTTAGAGTAACGCATGTGAGGCATAAAGATCCTATTTTAGAGATTATCACCAACATAAATCCTGAAAGAAAAGCACATATGAGAAATGAATGCATGTGAGAGAGGAGCACACACAAGGATAAATTGATCATCATGGGCATTCAGGGACCAGAAGGACTTGAATCAGTTTAAGAAATGCTTTTTTCTTTATTTAAGTTTTCCTTACTTGTGATGAGTAAGATCCACTTTGTTTTTATTTGCCCTCTTATTTAGTGACCACCTTTTGAGAAGGAACACTACCCAACGCTAGGAAACTAGCTTAAAATATATACAACATTGATATGTATTGTTAATTTTATTTAGCTTGAACCAACTAGGTACAAATACAGGCAAAATTCCAGACAAGCTTGTATATATTTCAAGCATGTCTCCATGCTTATCCCCTATGACTTTAAACCTACAACACAAGGTCTTGTTTTGTTTTTTATGTGGCTGTTTCCATTTGACCTGGTAAGATACCCAATAGGAACAAAGCTGGCCATTAATGAGATCGGGTCCCAGGTAAATTGGCTCCATATACATTACTAAAAATCCCTCCTTTAACTCACAAGCTAGTTTTTGACTATTGGCTCTTCTAACCATATTTCTAGGGTTATGTTTGTAATGTGGCCATGTCTTGTCCTAAGACTTAACACTTGTTTCATTAAAATATCAACTATGTAATGAGAAGTATAGCCTGTCTCTGCAACATGAACATATCATTGAATGCAGGTCACATCTTCAATAGTTCTGAACAACCTGACCCCTTTCTCTAAAAAGATTCCTGACAGCCCAGGTGACATGTATCTAATGCCTTAACTTTAAACGTGCTGTGTTAATGAGCATACAATTTAGAGAAGAGTTGCACATGTTTCTGTACAGCCTAAGTATCTCATCAGTGACAGATGTCAGGTAGGGAAGGAATAACCTTAGAAAGATTGCCTTTTAAACATGCAAACTTCATAGAAGAGGTTTCTACACCTGACCCATACATGCAGTCACAGGAGCTGCAAGATGACCTGTACCATCTAAGTTTTCTGTGGTTTCCAAATGCATGTATGCTCTAGGAAAGGGGTAGAAGGGTTTGAATACTGTTAAGGTGGTGGACTGATAGAGTAGCAGTAGAAGGAAGGGACCAATACCAGAACCCTGGTAATAGAGCCCATTTCCCAGAGTTTTGTGGCTGACTAGAATTTATCTTGCTTTGAATTTTAATCAGCTTCATGTTTCACAATGTATTCAGCTCTGTATCTATAGCACTGTTTTTAAATACTTTAATACAAACCTGTAGAAATAATTTTTCTTTATGTACAGCCAAACTGTCAAATATGCATTTTTCCCGTAAGATCTCATTACTTGGTAAAGAGAAATTTCCACTGTGCTTGTCCCTACAGAGTTGCTGTCAGTTCTGTGCACTCTCTCTTAGATTCCTATATGAGCCTGTTAGGGCTGTTAGCTAACTCTTTTCAATGAACTTGAATACTGTTGGAAAGAACTTATGGATAGCCCTAGTGGAGAGAGAGGCTTGGGAAGTTTGGAATCTTACTACAGGGAATCATAGCATCATAAGTTTGGAAGGGACTTCAAGGCTAGGGACAGACATTACACATAAACTGGTTTAAGTGATCAGAAACTGGTTTAAACCTGTAACAGAACAGATGTTCAGTGCACATAAACCAGTTTGAAAATGGCTGGAACTGGGTTGAGATAAACCTGGTTAAATGTAGTATCAAGCTTAACTTATTTGGGTCACACTGGTTCATGCAATGTCGGTCCCAGATCCCTTCCTGGTTTAACTTAAACCATAGTTCTCCAGGATCCCAGACACTTTGCAGGGCTGTCTGCTGGAGCAGAGCAGGGGTGGCCCCACCCTTCTCCTTCCTACCCAGAAGACTATCAGCGCTCTGACTGGCTGAGGGACTACAGTGGCTGCCAGGCTTTCCCTGCTCCTCCCCCTCCCCCCTTCCCTGCTAGCTGCTCAAGCAGGGATCTCCACTCCCTGCCCTCTCCCATGGCAGGGACCCCAGCACAAGGACCTGGCATCTGGCCATGCTCCTCCTATGCTAGCTAATGCTGAGAGGTGTCTGTGTGGGTCTCCAATTTAACTGGAACAAAAGGCAGACAGCTAGTGGCTTGCATATGCACCCTGCAGATAAGAAGAACTTGAAACTAGTGAGAGAGATGTTTTATTGGTAGGGTTTGATGGGCTGTTCTGACAAGCAACCTGCTGGGCTACAATCTGTCAGTCTTCAAGAGGGGACAGAGAAAGGTGTTAGAAATGACCTGGTTTGCAGACAGTCTGAAGAAGCAGGGAGATGGAGATTGAAAAGTTCAGTGTATTAGGGCTGTGTGAAGCTTCAGTCCCTGTTTTGACTTGGCAGAGATTCAGCCCAATTCAGTGGCTGAATCTCTAAATCCAAATTGAATTAAAGGACTCTTTAATCTCTCCAAATTGAATTGGAACCCTCTGAATTGATTCAGAAAGATTCGGAGAGTCGGACATAGACACAGCTTTAAATGCTTTTTCTACATATCTCTAGGTAGCAGGGGCTCATGAGTACTGTGATGCTGGGGTTCATGGAGTGTTCCAAAGAAGTATGGGGGGCTTCCCAGCATGCTCAGCAGCAGACCCAGAAATGAACCAGAAGCACTTCTGATCCACTTCCAGGTTCACCGGAGATCACGCAAGGGGGGCCCCTGGTGCCCCTCAGTTCAGTGACTGGTGCCTCCTGGGTCTGGAGGGGGCATCTGGGGTCCCCCTGGAGCCAATCTCCAAGCCAGGGAGGCACTGGGAGGACCCCAGCCTGCTCCCCAGCAGACCCAGAAGAGGACTGGAAGTACACTGGAGGGCCACCCTGCACTCCTGTGGGATGCTCCATATGCCCCAGCATCTCGGTGACCATGAGCCACACCTGCTACCTCAAGGTATGTAGAAAAAACTTCTAAATATGTGTGTATGTTTGAACTGCTGATTCTCTGAATCAGCATTGAATCTTCAGATTTGGATTTGGCTGAACTGAATCAGGGACAGTGATCCAAATCAATGAATTGAATAACTGTCCCTGCTTCGGGCCAAATCCAAATCAAATAGGGCCCGCTTCACACACCCCTACTCACTATCAACAGATGCAGGGTCCAGCAATACTCCCACCCCTTGACCAGCCAGTGGAGAAAAGCTGGGAACTCCAGGCCAGGGTGGGGATTTAAAACCCATCCCTAATCAGAGCATCCTGTTGGCCTGACCACACCCCCCACCCCTTCTCAGCTCAGCACTGTGGAAGGGAGCTCTAGCACCTCCTGGCATCTAGTGTGAGCTACTGCTGGTAGGGGCCTGCATTTCCGGAATGAAAAGGGAATGACCATCCACCTCCAAATTGGTTCAAGCTTTGCAGGTTAGACTAATTTGCAAAGATTGAATCAATTCAGGCTCAGGATAAGGCATCTTTAATGTCTGTCCCTAGCCCAAGGGTTATCTAATTCAACCCCTTTTACAAATGCATAATGCACTATTCCTAAATGCTTCCTAACCAACCTCTTTTTGAGAATCTCCAGGGAAGAGATTCTACAACCTCCCTAGACATCTTGTTCCATTGTCCTACTGTTCTGATCATAAGGATTTTTTTCTTTGAGATTTGATCTAACTATCGTTCACTGCAGTTTAATACCACTGCTTTGTGCACTGGCATTTACAATGAGAACAGTTGCTCTTTAACTTCTTCCTGGTAGTCTTTCAAATATTTTAAAACTGCTGTCCCATTCCCCGTCCCCACAACCATCACCTTTTCTATGAACTAAACGTATTTAATTCTCTCAATGTTTTTCACTATCTAACCCCTTTATCATCTTTATTGCTCACTTCTGGATCCTCTCCAGTTTTTCTACACCTTTCTTAAAATTTGGAGGCCAGAATTGCACACAGTAATCTATCTATAGCTTAACCTATGCTGAGTAGAGTGGTATTATCATCTCCCATATCTTACATACAGTGCCTCTGCTGATGCAGTCCCAAACTGTATATTTTTGTGACAGTATCTCATTGCTGAGTCTAGTTGAGTCTGGAATCGACCAAATAACCTTGATCTTTCTCAGCTATGCTATTGCCTAGCCAGTTCTCTCTCACTCTGTTTGTAAATTTGGGTTTGTCTCCTAGGTGCACTACCTACCACTCATCTTTTGTGAAATGTCATTGTGTTATCTATAGTCCAGTTCTCCAATTAATCAAGATCCTTTTGAATTCTACTGCTGTCCTCCAGAATGCCTGCAGGCTTTTAGCTTTGTGTCATCTGCAAACTTGACCAGAAGGATCTCTGTTCCAGGATCCAGATGTTGAATTTTTTTAATTAACTAGCACCAAACTCAGAACAGTCCCCTTTGGAATTTCATTTGAAATCTCCTGTCATTCCAACCCTGCTGCATTTATAGTTATTACCTGCTTGTGGTTTCTCGTCCAAATGTGCATCCAGCTAACAGTAATCTGTCTGTCCTACATTTCTCCAGTTTGTGGGACTGCATCAGGGTATTCCCTTAATTCACCTAACTAGTTACCTTGTCAAAGAATTACATAGAGTTGGTTTGGCATGATTTTTTTCTTAACAAATCCATGTTGGCTGCTAGTGACAACCCCTTGCTCCTCCATGTTTTGACAAAGTATTGTCCACACCTGGAGGTCAACACCTTCTCCAGTGTTGAAACCAGACTGACTAGTCTACCTTTTACTGAATCTTGTTTCCCTCTCTCTCTTCTTTCTGTCTTAATAGACATTTTGCTAGTCCTTCTCCAGCCCTCTTGGACTTTGCCATGACTTGTAAATATGATTCCCAGTGGCTCTGGTATTTGTAGAGGCAGTTTTTTTGCCACCCTGAGATGAATTTCATCAAGCTTTGGCAACTCAACTTCAAATTTATCAAAAGCTCTATATCATGCTCTTAAGCTAGAGAAATGCATCTAAAATAGATAGTAGAGTTTAGAATGCAGTATTCTAACACAGTAAATTTTTATTATGACAAAAAACACATAATCTTGCATAGACTTTCATAATCCTAATATATTTATAATGACATTGACTTGTAGAATATATTGCACCTAGCTACTTTTTGGAAAAAGTATTCATTTTTCTTTTAAATGTGAAAAAATGATTTGAAGAAAAAACACTTCAGACTTTATAAGTCAATGGGGATGGAGACCAAAAGCAATCAGTGTTTAGACAAATATGAATTAACCTGATTTATTTAAACACATTTGTTTATGTACTGTGTCTTCCCTGTAGCTTAAATCCATGATTTTACCTTACCCAAATAGTGTTGGAGTATTAGTTTAGCTGTGATGGTCTAGAAAATGTCTGAGGCAAGGATTTTTTATTTTTTTTTGGTGGTATCTTTTACTGGACCAAATGTATAGCTGGGAGAGCTTTTAGATAAGCATTTGGGTATCAAGTGTCATTCCTCAGGTCTGAGCTCAGCTTTTCGACTTGAACTGTCTATAATTAAGCAAAATAAATGTGTCCATCCATACAAATGAAAATGCGTCATGTTTGTCATCTGATCAGCTGCTGACATGCAGAACAGCTGTAAGTTGGCTACAGATGAATTTTTCACATACTTGCTATATAAACCAATTGCAGCATACATGCATGTGCATATGGACACACACATATGCACATGCACATAGGCATACACATACACCCACACCCACACACATTTGTCATCTACTGTCCATTGCATAAATTGCTACACTGAGGACCATGTAGAGTCTGTGAAGCATAGTTAGTTATGTGCTTGTGAACCTGCACAGAACTATTTTATTACTGCAGTACTGATGGATATTTATTTCAATCACCTCTATCAGTGAAGCTGACTTTTAACCAAGGGTATATTTATTTTCTTACTCTAGATGCTGGCATGCACCTATTTAACCTTCACCTCCTTGACAGGTACTTATTTCATCATTCTAAGCAGTGACACTCACAATTAATCACAGATAACCCTTGCATTCTTCTAGGCAAGGCTTATCTCATGTTCATCTCACCATTGGGCCAAAGTTGCATGAACCATACTTAACAAAGCTGTAACATATAGTTTAACCTGCATGATGTACATTTGAAACATGAGGGCTATGTCACCCTCTAATACAGGGATGGGCAATTATTTGGGCCCAAGGTTCTACATAGGGAGTTTTGGAGCGCTGCTGCGGGCTGGATCAGCACCACTCACCCCATGTAACAACTCATCAAAATTCTCTATAGAGGGAGAAGCTGCATGCTGGCCAGGGCTGAGGTCAGTGGGAGTGTGGAGCAGGCTGTCCCAGTTAGAGCTCAGCCCAGTGTGGAGGGTCAGGGGGGCAGCTGTTGACCTGGCAAGTTCTGCTGCACATGCTCCCACCTCCCCCTCCCTCCCTCCACTCACCCCCCAGCCAGCTGTCTGGACCTATCACCCAGGCAGCTTCCCCGCCACCCCCAACATGCACATATACCCGCACACGCCTGTACACCCACCCCTCCACAGTGCAGGGTGTGCAGGGAGCAGATCATGCCCATCCCACTCCCAAACACTACTCCCCATCAGTTGGAGCTGCCTGGCTAAAGCTCCCCCCAATTCAGAGTGGCACAGCAGGAGCAGGAACCACAGCTGGAGGTGAGGGGAGCAGACCAGTCCCACCATCCTGGGCCCCAGCCACCACGCAAAACTTCTGCTGGGCCTGGTGTGTCTGTAGTTGGCTGGGTGCTGCTCTGCTTCCCTCACCTCCAGCAGGAGCCGCTCAGCTGAAGCTTCCCACTTATTTGGAGTAGAACAGGAGTGGGAAGAGGCGCTGCTGCTGGAGGTGAGGGGAGCAGAGCAGGACCCAGCTGGGTGCAGCCAAATCGGGAACAGCTCTGTCAAAAAGTGCGCACTGGCTGGGGCCTGGGCCAGCAGGGCTGTTCTGCTCCCTTCACCTCCAGCGGGGACCCCTGCCCCTGCCTTGTTCCCAGTGTGGTTGTAGCTGGCTAGGTGCCACTCTGCTCCCCTTTCCTCCAGTAGCAGCTCCTCCTCCCGTTCCTGCCCCTGCTGTGCCGCTCTGCTTGTCTCTATCTGCATCTTGTAGATTCTCTCATGTCCCTTAAGTCTCTGGATTGACCTCCAGCCTGTAGTTGAGTGGCCTCCAATGGGCTTTCAAGTGCCCAAAGGCACAATCCACATTCATGCAGTGCTTACTTAGGTGGTAGTTGAACAAGCATTTTTTTTGGTCAGTCAGTTGCCCCCTGTAGGGCTTCATGAGCCAGGGCAGGAGTGGGTAAGCTGTGTCAGCAATTATTGGGGTGGGAGGGGACTGAAACACACCAAATGATGACCTCCTCCAGTGCTGGGGCATATTGGCCCTTTTCCATCATCCCAGGCAGAGGTGTATTGTGGGCACTTCCTGCCCATTCCGTATAAAAGTTGGTAAATCTTCCTCGGTGATCTACTACAGCTTGGAGAATGACTGAAGGAAAACCCTTCCTCCTGATGAATGATTGGTTGTTCTGAGACCTTTTAGGACAGGAATGTGTATGTTGTCCAGTGCTCCCATGCAGTTCGGGAAGCCCATCACCCGGAATCCTTCCACTACCTCCCTATGGTTACTCAGGCAGATGAATTTGTTTACTGCCAGCTGCTGCAGCAGCTGGCATACCTCTCTGATCATCCTCCCAGCAGTGCAAGGAGCCACACCAAACTGATTTGCAATGTGGCACAGGCTTGTTGGAGTGGCCAGTTTCATCACGACCATGGCAACATGCTTCTCTGGACTGATGGACTTCTGTATGGCATTTGTCTGGTGCTCAGTGTGAGGTGACAGCATATTAACAATGTAGAAGTGTTGACTACAAAGGATCAACTCACAGGATCATAATAAATTCTAATTTATTGTATGGGATGTAAATTTATGAATAAAATCATAAATGCAAACTTTGAATTATAGGGGGTATTGGTCACCTTAGCATGTGTGCATGCACATGCACACACAGACATGCATTCACTCATTCAAACCCACGTCTTTTAAACCCACGTAGTATAGTGTATAGTAGCTGCTGTAGTGATGGTGATCACTGGTGTCAGTATCCCTACCTATCTGCGGCCATGCAGTCTGCTGTTGATGGTCAGCTTCCTTCAAGGCAATGTCATCTTCAGATGGCGGTCAGCTGCTTGTCCATCTGTCTTGGTAGGTGCTGGATGAGAGGATGCTGCTGAGGGTCACACTTCACTGCCTTTTATCCCTTTCTGGCAGACTTGCGTAATTCCCCAGCATCATCTTGGCTGCCCAATCCAGAGGTCGCTGTTCCATGTGGGTCTTGAGTAGTGCATGACAGCTGTCAATCACAGGGGTCTCTGCCTCCTGGTACCTGAAATTTCAGGAGTTCACCCTTGACTTGATTGATTCAATGACTCTGTCCTTGAAGGTTTCAGGAATCAGTTCTTTGGCTTGACTAGCTTAAAATGACTTGTAGAATGGAGTTTTGTAATGGTAAATTGTTCTGGCTAAACTATTGTCAATTAACAGCCAGAGGTTCTTGCTTTGTCCTACTGACTCATACATACTTGCATTCACTCAGGAGACCAGCCCAATTTAGCATATTTTATCACTTTACAATTACAATTTCAATGCAGTTTTTAACAATGGCCAAGGGTGTATCTTCATTCTATAGGGAGTACATTCCTTAAGGGTTTAAAAGAATAAAATAAAAATTGGTAAAAATGAGACATAAAATATAAAAATGCACTGTGAAAAATATATAAAAATTCAATGTGAGGTAGTGAGGATCAAAGGCTACTGAGGACAATAAGCGAGTTAGGTTAGCACCAGGATATGTTTAGTCTTTGAAGTGGATATTTTAGTTCTTTTGTTTTCTTTAGTGACACTGAGCATAACTGCTATGTAGATGGAGTTTCTAGGTTTCTCCTACAGAAAGCCACTTCAGCTTTCTGGCTTGCTGGAAGCCTTGCCACACCCATGCAATGAGTGTGCTAGGTCACTGCCAATACTAGAAGGAAAAAGAAATGCACAAAATGGGGGGGATGCAGGCAAGAATGGGCTTCTTATTACAGGAGAAGGTGTTCCTGCTCATTCTTAATGTCTTCAGCCATTGATCATCATTCCAGGTTGACATAACAATTCATTCCCACCAGTCAGAACTGCTTTCGTGTGCCCATATCTAGTGATCCTTGCCTTTAATGTATGGCTAGCAAGACACTATAGTCTTCTGAACCCATGATTTATCTGTTTCCAAACACAACAGCACCTTGTACAGTTCAATCAGGAATCTCTTCTTGGAGGCAGACATGCAAAGGTGTTTTGCAGGAGTTTTACCACACACATGCCCAGTTCTACAAACTTTATAATTTCCTCTTCTATAACCAGACTTCTGCGATGTGATTCTTTTATGGCCATCAAGTTAATCTCTTATTTCTGCTTAATTTGATAGAACTCAAGGAAGCCATTGTCTTTTAGCAAACAGTCCACACACACAATTTGCCCTCTGCGCCCTGGTCCCCAAAGCCTGCAACAGTCATATATTAAGCATGGAAGCACTGCCAGCATTTACGTGTCAATAGCTATTGAAAACAGGCCATGTTCAATTCCTCCCTGCCTCTTTCTGGGTTTGGGTGAGCACAGCTAGCAAAATCACCATTCCTAAAAACATTCCCAATCCTTCACTACCTTCCAGTATTTCACACTTGATGTGTGCCACACACAACAACCCCCTCCCCTCCCAAATGTAGGCAAAGCTTGTCTGTCTTTTCTGTACACATGTGACCAAACCAAACCTCCCCCAACCCCCATGGACACAACATGGGGTTCACTACCAAAATTAACAACTACTTCACTGAACAATGAAAGATATTTAAAATTGCACTTAGGTCACCACGCTGGTCACCCAGGCAGGTCCCCCATTGCCAGGACCATTGCCCCTGGCACTGATGACAGTAGTGGACCAGAGCTCTGTTTCCTCATCTCTCTGTGCATCCATGGGTAAACCCAACACTGACCCCCGTTACCCCCACAGACACAGATGAGGCACAGACAAAGTTGCATTGTCCCTGAGGTGCTAAAGCAAGAGCGCAGTGTTTTTGGTGGGAAGCCACCTTCTCTGCACTCTTTCTGTATCAGCTCCCCTCCTTTCTGTACCCTGGACACCTGACATTGGGCTGCCCTCACTCCCTGAACACTCTGAAATGGTCTGCAAATTTAGGGGTGCTGCTTTGCCCAGCAGCCAACATTTTTTTTATGGTGTTCGAATTAGGGGATCCCCAGGACACCCCATCTGTTCCCCAAGTCATGGATAGCCCATTTAAGGTACCACAAGGGGTGCAGACTCCCAAGGCTTGCTAGCAATACATCCCAAGGCTCACAGCTTGCCTGTAGCCTGCCAGACACCTGGTTCCAGGGCACAGGTGGGGGTTTGCTTCCACAATTTACACTCAAGGACATGGAATATTCAACTTCTATTCTGTGCATCCAAACCCTGTATTACCCACCCCCTTCTACATTGTAAAAACCATGATCGCCCTGTGGAAACTGCTCATGCAGGAGTTAGATTGCTTACATATCTAAAGGAAATGTTTTTTTCCATCAATTTTAACATGGTATTTTCTTGCCTGCAATGATTAGCCACCATTTTCACCAATCACTGGCACAATAGTTTTTTGAGTATTTTTGTCAATGCCAATGCCTAGACTTACAAAGCAAAAAAGTGCAACAAAGCTCTGTAGTGCACAAATCACACAGGTATTACTATGCATCTCTTCATAAAAGGTTCACAGGTCTTAGGTCGTTGGACATACGTAAGAACAGTTCCTAGCAGTCTGTTCTGCAAACTCTACTCTCTCTTCTGCTCTCACCTAGCACACTTGTTGGTTATGGATGGGACAAAGAAAAAGCAACATTTGGAATACATCCCAAATACTTCCCAAGGCCAGGGACCAAACTGCGATGATGCAGAAGTTGAGGCATTGATTGATATTTGGGGTGAAAGGAAGGTGCTCACACAACTCGAAAACTGAAGAAATTAGCCAGTGTATGTGACTATTGAAACAACATGGCTACAATCAGGACTGAGAACAGTGCAGGAGTAAGATCAAGTCCTTAAAGTGTGCCTTCCATCACATTAAGGACAATAATTCTCATTCTGGCATCTCCTGCAGAATGATTTTGTTCTATGGCAAGCTGGCTACTATCTTTAAAAGAGATGCTGCAGAAGTTTGCGTGAATGAATTTGGGACAACAGGTTTGCTGCCTGAGGAGCCTGAAAACATATCCACACATCCCCCGGCACCACAATATGTTGGCAGCCACCTCCAAAACTGCACACAATCAGCCTCAGTCACAATCACAGACGAATGACTTCAGTTGGGACTGCTCAAAGGACATGTTTGGCACAGAGCCAAAAATGAGCCTGTCCTCTACTATTGTCACCCCACATGTTTTGGCATCAGATTCACAGAAACCATTCAGAAATGACTTTTCTGCTCACGAGGATGACGGTGATTCTCATTTCACCAATATTCTCTCACAGGAGTCCAGCTTCCCAAGAGAGATTGTTCAGTTCTGTGCCAGAGACCCCACAAGCCTTGTGACCAGTCACTTGTAAGTTATAGCAGTGTGTAAGTTCCTGTGGCATTTGCTTGTATGCCTAGCTCTTAGGGACCTCTCAGATTTTGCCATTTCATTGGGGTCCATACAGTTCAATATTAAAGTATTTGCCTTTGAAGGCCTTCAGGGGGGTTCTTTCCTGCCACGTCTTTGATGAAAAAATAAATTATTACTGGGAGTTGGATGTTACGTCCCACCTTCCCTGGGGTCTTCCATAACCAGGCCTGTCCAGTTTTCCAGTTCAGGGCTCCGCCTCACCTATACCTGCCTTACGCCAACCTTAAGATATTATCTTCTGCTCACCTCTAAAGTGGGCTACTGTTGTAATTTTCTTTTGTCTTGGTCCTTTTGGCCTTAAAAGAAAAATAGGGTATGGACCTCACTTGGCCTGGGCTCCCTGCTGTAGCAAAGACTTGCTTGTGGTCCTTGCTATCCATGGGTTACCTTGTTACAAGTGAAGTCCCTGATTCTCTGTGATGTAGTTATTTTGGCCTGCACTTCCCAGCTCTCTTTTCCTTTTGCAGGGTCCTTGGTCATTCAATCCCATCCGGAAGCATCTGGGATTCCTCCTCAGGGATGTACCTTAGTCCCTGTGGGCTTTTCCTTTCTTTGTTTGCACCCTCCTGGGAGAGCCACCACTGCTCTTATGTGGTGCTCTCTCTTTCTTGGGGCTGTTCTAGCATCACTGGAAGTCTCACTTCTGGTCCTCCCAACTCTGCTCCCAGTGGAGCTTTTATCTCTCCTCTAAGGGGCTGGGTGGCAAATCGGTGGCAGCACGCCTCCACAAAATGGGTCCATGCCAGGGCTGGAGCTGACTCTGGCTCTTTCTAGACCTGTTGTTCCTTTTCTTCTTCTTTTTTTTCCCTTTCTCTTTTGTTGCCATGTTGTTTTTCTCCACCACAGTTTTGCTCCCACCGGACTTTCGGTTTGCTGCTGCATCTCACCAACTCAGGAGCTCTTCCCTCTGCAGTGAGTTTTCCTTCAGAGCATTGCCCCTACCACACAATGGCATCAGAAATTGGGCTACAATATTTGGGCCATGCAGGTTTTTAGTCTGTTGGGTTTGGGAGGAAGTGCTCGCATTAACCAAATCTTATGTGCTCCCTGCCGGGTGGTTGCTGGTAGGTGTTTTTCCTGGCAGAGGGGTACCAAGTACAGCTCGTTGAGGGGGAGGATACACTGTGAATGCTTAGAATAGTTTGGTGGTGGCCTTGATAACACAGGTGGGTGGTAGTGGGGATCCACTTGGTAATTTTTGTGGAGGGTGTCATGTTAAAATATTTTAAAATTAGAGGCTTCTAAAAATGTTTTAAAATAGCCTAACACCTCATGACAGCTTTCTTTTTCTCTTTGCTATAGCTACCTCTAGTACTGCAGCTTTGGTTCCTAGCTCATCAACAGCAATTGATAATGCTCAACGTTAATATAATTACAGAACTGGGCAACAAACAACTAAGAAAAACATTCTTCAGCTACTGGAAGAAGTGTCCCAAAACACATTTATGAGCAGTGATTGAATGGCAGGCAACATTAATGATATCTTTAATTGGCTACTGAGGGAGAAGGAAACCAATTGCAACCTTCTGGAGAGCAGGACTAATGAAATCTTACAAATTGTTGAGCATTTCCATAAAGATTCTGATCATATAGGACATATGAAGGCAAGGTTTAGACAGTGGCTTTTAACATGCTTTGATGATGGAAACACTACTGAGAACAACAGTGAGAATAGGCCACCCCAACCCACTGTGCATTCTCTTCCAAAAAAGGGTTGTGCCTCCTCTATCCACAAGAGGAGAGCACCAGTATACTTCAGGGATGAAGGGGAGAGTACAGAGCAGCCCTGGGGGTGACAAAGCGGGGGGGAGGGGCGGGGGCATCGTGTGGGGCACCAGGTTCTCATCCCTAAAGCATGATCGTACCTAAGGCTGAGCAATGTCCTATTAGAATTTCCACAGGCAGTCAGCAGTGCTCAAGCTGTAATGGTTCTCTAAAGTCTCATTACCTGTCATTACTATGGGAGAAGGGGAGTTAGGAACTTGGAAATTTGTGGTTAGGTTTACTCCCTATTTGTTATTAACACTCTTACTGTCGGTTTAACTGTTTTGTGTTTGTGAAATTGTCAGTGAAATAAAGTTCACAGAAGGACTTTTGAAAGTGTGCAGAACTGTTTACTTCCAAAGAAAAGTGTAATTGCCCTATTAAAACCACCTGTGTTCATTCTCCAAAGAGTACACCAAATCACATCACCTAGTAGCAATTCAGTCCCCATCCTCAACCAACAGAAATTCCTGTATTCTCTATCCATCCCAATTCCTACCCCTAGTCCCCAAAAAACATAAATCCCTTTCCCCGAGGCTCATCAACTCAGCATACCCTGGTGCTTTCTCCTGATCTCTCCCTGACACAGTTGCAGGTGAAGAGTAAACCAAAATTCCTTTTACATTTCCCTGAAGGCATCATTGCAAGCATCATAAGTCACTTCACCCAACAACCAATAATTTGGTTCGTTATTCAAATTAGGAAATCCCCTGGGACCTCTGACATCCCAAAACTTCCCCAAGTCTTGGTGGCACAGGTAGGCAGCCCAAGGGTTGTATAAACAATCTCAAAATTTGGGAAAAATAAAATAATACTTGCTATGAATTCTGGTGGCCATTTTTAAATTAGTAAGTGACTCTTGGTGAAATATGTGAAGTTTCAGACACTTTTTAAAAATCTCCCCAAGGTGTTTATCACAGGTAATATAGGATTCATGATACCTTTGACTTCTTACTTCCTTGAACCTATGGGTTTTAGATCTGTAACTGATATGATATGCAAATCTGCCATGGTTATTTTGTACCTCAATACATTTCTTGCAACAAAGTCATACTTCCCCCGTCTCCTTCAGTTTTGGAATACTGTAGAAAATGAGTTGAAATAGAAGTGAAAATCTCACTACCTTTGGGTTGCCATGTTTTCCTGAAGTATTTTCTGGATAGGGTACAGTGGAGAAAGGCAGAGGTTTGGAGCAGCCAACATTATGTGCTAGGTACAGAGATTCAAAAATCCTAAGGTAAAATTGATTCAATCTTTGCAGGTTTTTCTAAGCTGCATAGATTGAAATGATAACAAATTAACTGATGTACAGTGCTCAAGGGGCCAAGACAGGCAGAAGCCTACACTGGTCCAGGTCAGGAGCCTGAGGGTGCTCACATGCACCGCCCTTCATGGCCAACCTGCCTCAGGCTGCTGAACCAGCTGAGTGGCAGCCCAGGTCTAATAGGCTGCTGGGTACACCCCCCACCTGCTGTTGGTAACAGGGAGGGTAGTTCCAGCAAACACCCTTTTCCAAGCCCCCTGCCTCTGAGAAGTGGGGGGAACACACCCCCTGCTGGCACCAACCCCCACAGCAGGGGTCTGCCTTGTGTAGGGGAGGAACTCCCCACTAGGGGGCTTATTGCCCTGCCACAGCCTGGACTGGGCTGGGATCACCCCAGTCCTGCCCCTTCCTCAGCCATCCACCTCCAAGAGAACCAGGATTGCCCCAGCCCTGCCCCTTCTTCATCTATCTGCTCAGAGGCAGACAGCTGGGGAAGGGGCAAGGCTGAGGTGATCCCAGCCCAGCTCCAAACTTCTGGAGGGAAAAAAGTCCCCTGGTGGGGGACTTCTCCCCACACCAGGCAGACCCCAGATGGTGCATTCCCCCTCCTACCTTCCCCCCTGAGGTGGATGGCTGAGGAGAGGGAGGACTGAGGTGATTTCTGCCCAGCTTTGAGCTTCACATGGGGCATAAAGCTTCCCTG
>NW_017728950.1:28357449-28364773 GCF_001723895.1 Crocodylus porosus
CACACACACACACCTGTCACAGGTGGATGGCTGATGAGGCGGCAGGCCTGAGGTGATCCTAGCTTGGATCAGCTCATGGGCTACAAGTCAGGTGTAAAAAGCCCTCAACAATAGGGATTTTCCCCCCTTTGCCATGTACAGACTGCAGCTGAGGGGCTGGGTGTCAGTTCACCTGCCCCCCATTCCACTGGGCTGACAAGTGCAAGCAGGAGGCAGGCTAGGGGGCAGAGGCTTTAGTGCCTCAGGTCTGGGACAGTGGGGGGCAGGGCAAGCCATGCTCTGCTGGAGCAGACAGCAAAACCCAGGGCTGCAAAGCATGCTGGGATGCTGGGGAACTGTGATTTAACTTGAGTTGGGAAGGGATCTGGGACAGAAATTCCATAAACTAGTTTAACCTAAATCAGTTAAGTCTGATACTACCCCCACCAAGGTTTATCTTAAACCGGGTTCAACCATTTTGAAAGCAGTTTATATGAACTGAACATGTGTTCTGTTATAGGTTTAAACCAGTTTCTAATCACTTAAACTGATGTATGTGTAACTTTTTGTCCCTCACCCAAGTGAGTGACAGCCTTGTATTAGCTCCATTTTGGGGGAAAGTTTGGGTTTGAATTGTAATTGTAGACCTTGAGCAATAGCATAAAGTTTTAGATTTCTCTCTTATACCTTCAGATCAGACAGTTTTCTGGTGAGCCCAGGGCTTTGTGGTTGAATAGTCTCATTACACTGTGAAAGGCATAAATTTAGCTGCTTATTCCCCAGGCTTAAAGTTTTGTCAAGGCACTACAATCAATTTTTATTAAGGATGATGAACTTTAGTTGTTACTGGGGGACTCCACTGAACAAGGGATCAGTCTTTGAAATGATAATTGTGTAAATAGTTCAGTTGAAATAAATGAAAAGGTTACTTTCAAGAAAAAGGTAGGGGACAGCTTTGGGGCTCATCATGCAAAATACCTGTGGATTAGCCCGAGACACAATCTTGTTCAGCCTTCTAGCACTGGACAATGGATAAAAGCCAGATGCATTGATAAGCATTATAAATCAAGCAGAAAAGTAGGTGCTTTTCACTGATTTGGTATGTCATGGGGGTGAGAGAACTAAAAAGAAAATCACTGAGGGGGAAAAATCAACTTTATCTGCATAGATATTAGCACTTAAGTCTTGTTGCTCATCTTGGTAAATAGATACCATTTCCAACTGCATGTAAAACAATTACTGTATCAAAAGAATCCAGCAAGCAGGGATTCTGGGAAATTCTATCTGATAACATTCTTTGTCAGTCCAGCTATTATTAGCATTTTTAAGAGTGTTTTTCCTTCTTCAAAGAGAGACTATAAATAGTAGTTTGAAGCATGCTGAATCATCTGCTATTCAAAACATATTGAAACTATTCAATAAAATGTATCAAAGGAGAGTGCTAAATTTTGAAAGAGTTGCTTTGGTTTTCTTGGTTTGAAATGCCATGAGAGGCTGAATCCAGAAGCAGTCCTTAAACAGAATTTAAATTTCTGCTGATGCTTGAAGAAAATTCTACGTTCCTAAGTTAGTTTTATTTCTTTTAATCTTAACTTCTCATTACTTTAGTCAGATTTGCCAAGATCTTAGCAGACAACATATTTTTGCTTAATAGAAGTGTAAATTAAGTTTCCATGGTAAACGTGCTCATATTTAATGCAATTAATCTTTGCTCGTATACAGAGCAGAATTGTTGCATACCTTAACTTATTCTGAGTGCAGTTAGGCTGCTATATCTCTATATGCGGCTTCAAAAAATCATTTTCCTGAAGCAAACTCTTTTTTCACATTTGAATGTCTAATTCCATACCTCTTTAGAAAGAGTTCATCCTCAGTTAGTGCAAATCTACTCCCTATCAAGAAAATAAGTAACAACCTAACTGTATACAGTTAATGCGTGTTTACTGTAAGAACTGTGTGACGTATAAAACATGTTGCATATCCCTTTGACTGAAGAAGCAGCAGATATTAATTAACACTGTCCATGCTAATGTTTTGCTCCTTTCAGTGCTAAAGTGGAGGCAAAAGTCTAAGAATTGCAATTCTGGTTAATGGCTAATTCTGCAAGGTTTTATCCAACTTAGTAATAACCACTCATACCATTATGCCCTTGGCCAGCTTAATAAATGTTTTATTTGACTCTTGTCAATGGTGTCCTACCCTTACTTCCAGAATAAGAGTGCTTGTCAGCAGCTTGAAAGAGCAGATGGGGAGGTCCAATGTGGAATCTCAGTGGTGATAATACCAGAGAATATAACTATTTGGTTTCATTACTATTATAATATCTCACTAGTGGAGAATGTGAAGAGTAATTTAGATATTCCATGACTAAGCCTATTAAGTCTACGGTTTGTGTTTCTCTTTTGAGGCTTTTTTATGGTCTGCCTCCTCAGAAATGAGACAAAATGGGCAACTTGATATTTTGCAAAAGGTTTAAGAGCATGAAGGCTATCACAATCTACATAACAATTCAAAAGTAATTGTACGGGAAGGCTTGAAGTGTAGAGCCATCTATGGAAGCACTCGGTTCTAACTTTAAGAGCTTAATCATATCTTTTGAGTTAAATGCCTGGAGAATATACTTTGTTACAGCTGGTACAAGGTCATGGCAAACAGCAGCATTTTCTCTTACAAAGTTTTACTCTGAAAGCAAAATACACTTTTTGTGGAATACTCAAATACCTATCTATAGCAGCTTTACCCTTAAGAAGCTCCTAGAAAGAACAAAAACTGTTACCTTTACTCATGTGGATGTATCTTTTTAACACTGGAATAGATTCCAATCAAAATGTTACTTACTCTTTAAGGACCAGACTTTCAATGGTACAATTTAGGCATCCAGTGGGATTTTTTAAAAGTGCCTGAGTTGGTTAGACACCAACTCCAGTGCTTTCACTTCAATGTTTTTCACTATTAAAAGGACCACTAACTCTCCCATATTGATCTTTCCTTCTCTCTTTGGGACAAGGAAATAACACTTCAACTTATTTTTTAGTTGGAAAGCAGTCAGAGGGGTTTAGGTGAGTAGTAGAGAAACACTCAGCTCCTGTTTTTTCCAACTGATAAAAGCTGGAAAGCAGTAAGAGCAGACAGGGGAGAAGGAAAAACACCTTGCTTCTTCACACTTTGCTTGCCTGTTTTTCTACTCTTTTAGCTAGTTGGAAAGGAAACCGAAAAAGGGAGGAATCTGGGGGAAAACTTGAACACTAGTTTTTCCTAAAACTGCTCAATCTCTTTGAAACTGAGATCATAATATTTTACATGTACCTATGCCTACAGTATGCTTATAACATGTGCTTATGCTCTCCTTCATTTATAGAATCATAGAAATCAAGGCCTGGAAGGTACCTTGAAAGATCATCAAGTCCAACCCCCCCTGCTCTGGGCAGGAATACTACTGAAATCAAATGATCCCAGCAAGGTTTCTGTCCAGTCTCCTCTTGAAGACTTGCAAGGTTGGGGGTTGCATCACCTCCCTGGAAAGTCTCTTACCAGAAAGTCACCCTTACCATAAAGAAGTTCTTCCTTACAACCAACCTGAAACCATCCTCTAACAATTTATGGTCATTGCTCTTTTTCCTCCCCTGGGGCACCCTAGTGAACAGTTTTTCTTCCAGCTCCTGATATTCAGCCCTCACATACTTATATTTAGTTTAGTAGAGGACTTAAATCTTAATGGCTGTTGATTAGCTTACAGGCAGTCCTCCAACTTAACAACACAATTGGTTCCTGAAAACCTTGTCTTAAGTCAAAATGTTGTAACTCAGAACCAATTTCCTCATAAGAAACAATGTTATAAATGGGGGATTGGTTCCTGAGCCAAGGTCCGATACCGTATTTTCCCTAAAAATACCCCAGAATTTTCTAGTTGATAAATTATAAATGAGTAATATAGCTACATTAACGTATTTATATTGTAAATAGCAATCATAGTGATTTGGAAGGACTTCTTTGAGGTGACTTTGCTGGAGTTTTTGAAAGGCTCTTGGTTGGACTTTTTAAAGGGCTCTTGGCTGGAGTCTTCTCCAGAGTCTTGGCTGCAGGTTTTTCTGGCGTCTTGTCTGTTTTCTTAAAGAAAGTATCCAAGGAAGTTTGGACAGATGTTCTCCAGAGAGATGAGCGATGCAGCGAACTTGTTTGTTGATGTGGTGTAGTGTCGGATCAAGCGTAGTAAAGTCAAAACTGATGTCATGAAGTTGAAACAGGGTGTCAATTTATAAATGTTGTCAGTACAAAACATAACTTGAAACATTGTAAGTTGAGGACTGCCTGTACTTCATACATTTTCTATAAAACTGGAGTTAGGCTGATCTCTGCATAGCCCTCACCCACAGAGGACACAAACTGTTAGTCTTTACTTTTGAAATCAAGTCTTTCAGTACCATTTATGAGCAATATGCCCATGCAAACAAATGTAAAAAGAACATTTTTAAAAATGGCAAATTTTAGTTGACAGAAAGTGCATCAGTGCACTCTCAGCAAGGAGGTATATTAGAATAATTGATTCAAAGGGGTTTTAGTGGCAAAAGACAGACCCACAACTCTAGATTTAGGAAGCTCTTTTCCTAAGTCTTGAAGGCATCAGAGCAAAGTGAGTTGAAAAGGATAAATTAACAACAAAAGTAAGCCAAAGGTTTATTCTTCCAGCTGGGAGAATAAGATGCCACAATCTATTTTCTGTCTTGCCTTTTACTCCTACTTCACTTCCTTCTCGCCAGGAACTTCATACTCATCAAGAAAATGCCCAGACTTGGCTTCACAACTGAGGTACAGTGCCAAATTCTGTATTGGCACCTGAAGGAATTATTTATGCCAGCAGAGTATATGACTCATCTAGAATTAGGTGGATGGGAAGTAGAGGTATAGATGGTATGTATACACATTGGTGAAAGAGCACTTGGTCATGCTGTCAAGACTATAAACACCACCCACCCACCTTCCAAGTGTCAACCCTCAAAATGTAATGGGGAGGATATATTGGGGGAGACCCAAACTGTCATTCTTCATCACATGAAAAAAACAGGCCTTGAATGCAGGGCTAGGATCATCCTTACAGTCCTCACTGCTTCATTTCTGAGGTTGACAGGACATGGTGGCAACTTCCAAAAACACTTTTAACAGTCTAACTCCTACAGGTTTGTTGAAATCAAATAGCCTTTACCCATTGCCTGTTGGGTGCTCAATCCAACTGACAAAGGAGATAAATGCCATGGTAAATGAATCTTAAGCTCTCCTAAAAACATACATTTTTATATGCATTCATTATTCCTTGATCCATTCAATCACATACTAAGGATGAAGATACACATTATACTTAGATCACATCCAGGGCACTTAAAATGTGAATGCCTGCATGTTAAAGCGTATTAACTTGTGCTAAATGTCCTCTGAGCAACTTAAAGTTATGCCATTTGAGACATGGGTTAATTCTGGGTTCTAGTTCAAGCTAGGGTAACTATAATCTGTTTCATGGAGATAAAACAAGAAATTTGCAGTCCTCCAGCATCCCAGGACACACAGCTTCCAGCCTCCCCACTTTCTCCTCACTAGTGCAGGGACTGATTTCAGCATCCTAGCTCCTACTCATGCTCCTGCTTATCACCACTGTAGTAGTAAGCCAGAGCTATATAGGCAAGAATCAGTATTAACCCTTCATTACAAATGCTCACAGTATGTTCTAACTTTACAACTGCTTAACACTGCATAGATTTAGTGTAATGTGTAACTTCACCTTAAGGCATGCACATACAGCTAGATATTATTCTTTTCTCTTGCATATTAGTAGATTACTATTTTAATCTACTTTCTACATTTCTTGGCTGTTTTGTCAACTTACAGCTCACCCAAAAAGTTATGTCCTGATTGATAAA
Organism: Crocodylus porosus; assembly: GCF_001723895.1. Taxonomy (NCBI): domain Eukaryota; kingdom Metazoa; phylum Chordata; order Crocodylia; family Crocodylidae; genus Crocodylus; species Crocodylus porosus. The sequence continues at coordinate 28,363,338 of NW_017728950.1, forward strand.
ATACTGAAGAGTATGCAATAATTGATTCTTAACCACTTAAGACTTTTGATACCTCCCAGGCTTTTGAGGTTCTTGTTATAGTCCAGGGTGGGCATGACCCTGCAGAATCCTTATTTGGAGGACTTTCCAGCCATTCTAATCCAATCTCTGGCTTGGGCAACATTCATGGCTAATCAGTCCATCACCGTGTTGTGGAGATACATTTTGTGGGAGTGAAAATATTTTGGGTTTTCATCAGAGGATTTTAAATCTCCTGCATACTCTATAGCCTATTGGTTAGAACACTGGTTTGAAGACCCAGGTTCAAGTCCCATTCAAGTAATTTTATTTTAATTGGGTATGGCACAGATGTAAACCTAAGTCCCTTACATCTCAGGACACTTCCATGAACATGGATCCCAAATATACCTGTGCTATCTCTGGCAAGTCAATCCCTCCTCCTGAACTGAAAATGAAAGTTTCAGCATTTTTTTTTTAATTTTCTCTTCCCTTGCAGAATAACAACCACTCTCAAAACCTTGAAAGCTGCTATGAAACCATCTCATCCTTTGGTCTGTTCTACTCTTTAGTCATGTCAGTGAAGTTCCAGTGAATTGAACAAACTTCCATCAGCTTCATTGGTCTTTGTATCTGACTCCTAAAAGCCTTTGGTGATTTATTTCTTTATCTTAATATGTGGCATGAACTGAAGAAAAGAGCAAGCTAATTGAAGGGTTTAAAATTCTATAAAGAATTTAATGGTATTGTGCTTTGTTTAAAGCCATGAATGATTTAATGACTGAATTGGATGGATTTTTTTCCAAGGCTTTTTTTTTTTTTTTTTGCCAACTTGCTTAAGACCTGTTCTACCCCTTTCTCTCAAGCACTAAGGCAGAATATGGTAGGTTGGAAAATAAGTATATGGCAATAAATGCTATGGAATTTTTAGATCTGTTCTTAGCTAAAATGTTATATTTCCCACAGTCATCATAGGGTGTTTTTTTGTCTTTCTCCTACTTTTTTTCAACATTCAGTAAAATCTGATACATGCATGTAGAATAAGGAATACACGCATATCCAGAAAAGCAGATTTAATTTCACTTAATGTCTGGTTGTTGCAAGAGGTGATTCTAATAATGACTACATTGCTGATTCACTGGTGTGTTTCCAACTTGAAAATGAGCCAGGTCTTGCTTCCTAAACTCAGTTCAATAATTGAATCATCCTGTCATTACATTAATTCAAAATACAGGCATACCTCAGAGATGTTGCGGGTTCAGTTCCAGACCACCGCAGTAAAGCAAATATCGCAATAAAGCAAGTCTCACGAATTTTTTGGTTTCCCAGTGTATATAAAAGTTATGTTTACGCTATACTGTAGTCTATTAAGTGTGCAATAGCATTATGTCTAAAAAAACAATGTACATACCTTAATTAAAAAATACTTTATTGCTAAA
>NW_017728950.1:28365959-28371129 GCF_001723895.1 Crocodylus porosus
AGGAACTGGTGAAGCAGGGCTTTTTTTTTCCCAAAGTGCTGAGAGCTGAGGTGGGCAGGGCAGGCATTGCCGGGCTGGGAGAGCGGGGGAGAAGGAGAGGAAGGGGGATGGGCCTGTGTGATTCAGACATTCAGCAGCAGTCGAATCTCCAAATCAGATTTGGCTGAATTGATTCGGGACAGTGATTTGAATCACCAAATCAAATCGCTGTCCCCCAAATCGACTGAATACGAATCCAAAGCGAATACTAGCCACTTCGCACAGGCCTAATGTATATGTATGTTTAATTTCTCAAAATGATGTGAGAGACAAAGATATTTTAGGCAATATCTTTTACTGAATCAACTGCAGCTGGGATTGTTTTAGACAATCTTTCAAATGCAGGGCATTCTTCTGCAGGTCTGAGGAAAAAAGCAGGCACTGCTTGAGCTAAAACAGTTTGCACAACTGTGAAAACTGGAGAAAGAGATTGACACTAAAGTTGCATAAGAAAGGATGGCTTTATTAGTAGAAGATCAAAATCATTAAAAAGTTAAAAGGATTGTTAGCACCCATTGAGGGAAGAGAGATTATCAAGAATCATAGATTATAGTGAGCCAGGAAGTCAATGTCTGTGTTCAGTTTTTGACTCTTACTATCCACTGAATGTACAAATATTTTTCCAAGGCCTGTCTTTTGAAGATATTTTTTAAATTTCCTGAGATCAAAAGGATTGTGAAGTCAGAGAGCTGAGTGACTGTCTTGTGAAGTGTTTCCCTACTCATGTTTGTCTCCATCTTTAATCTCTTTTCTGTGATGGCTTATTTTGGTTTGTAATTTTAGTTGTGTTTCACTCACATAGTTTCCATGGTGTGTTGAATGAGATCATACCAAATTCTGGGACAGATATAGAGGAGCTGTATATTTTGATAGCATCCGTATAGAGGAGTGTTGATTGTTTTAGAAGTAGAAATGCACTATTTGATAAGTTTTTTGTTCATTGTTAAGGCAAGATTGTACCCCATTTGGTGTTTGCTGATCATCAGGGAGTTTGCTTCTGATCAATGGGTTGGGCAAGGTTGGAGGTTGTTTCAGAGCCAGGAGTGGGGGCAGGGAGAGAGATGATGGATATATTTCTCTTGATATTTGTCTGATTTTTTTTGTGCGGTCAGGGTTGAAGTTCCTTCCATGTTGTAGTAGGTCACTGCAGGATATTTGAGTGGCTCTTTCAAAGCTACAGTCTATTTCTCTGCTGAACTGCCCTAACTGTATCAAAGCAGATTTCATACTGATAAGGTAGGTGCTGCAGGTATTCTCAAAGCAGATACAGTGGTATGTGAAGGCCTGACTATAAATTACAGCCTTTTTGGTGTGTTTGGGATAATTAATGGTTTTGTGGATATAAGTGTGGTGGTTCACAGGCTTTTTGTAATAAGTGGGTTGTTGGGTGACATCTCAGATATGGATCATAGTATTTAAAAAGTTCTTGCTGCGATTATTTTAAGGGATGCCCAAAGCCAACTGGCTGATTTACTTGATTCTAAGAAACAATCACAGGTCAGATGTTCTAAGGCAGGTCCAGAGTTTAGCCCTGATCCAGCAAATGCTGCTTCTTGTGGAATTGCCCTTAAGAGTTTTGTTTGGGAACAAATGTTAGCTATCACAATCCTTAGCTGTAGGATTCAGGCAGTAATGGTGGTGGTGGTGGTGGGGGGGATTTTCCCCATTTTTGTTTTTCTTTGCAAGTCAGCAATCCTAAGAGCAACAGCCCACACCTTCTTATGGTCCATATGATACTCTAGCCCAGGGGTTCTCAATCCCTGGGCATTGGTCTGTGGGTTGGCTGCCAGCCTGCAGCATGGTCGACTGCTGGACCAGAAGTGGCTGCAGACTGGCAAACCGCAGCCCCCCCCAAGAGCCAGGAGGAGAGGCCACAGCTCCTTCTACAGGGCCTGTGGCAGTGCAGGGCTTGGCACACTCTTCTATCTGGGGGTGGAGGTATCCTTACCTGTCTTCCAGCCAGAAATTCCAGCCATGCTCGGCTGTGACTGCTGGGCTGTGGTTTGCCAGGCTGTGGCCACTTCTGAACCATGGTGTGCTGGGCCACCACATAAAAATGTTGGGAACGCCTGCTCTAGCCCACTTTTGCAGTGAAAGGGACACACAAACTTTAATGATTTTGTTTAACCTGGGACTAATAAAGGTAAATTATAACTTTTCCTGAGATTTATTCTTTCAGAGGTAGAGGTTCCAGATTTGATTTCACTACTCCTGCTAATACATCCTGGAGCATGGCTTGACATGCAAAAGTCATAAATTATGAAGCAGGAAAACCAACCATGGGTGGGAAAACCAAACTACAATGATAATGTTTTGTGTAGTACACACATGTGGGACATGAGAGGACATCAAGGAGGATACTGGCTACTGCCCCATAAGGTGGAGCTAAATTCTGTGACGATTGTCCCTACATTGGTAAGGATTTGACCCAGTATTCATTCACAAGTGCCAGGGCCTTGCCAGTTGGCTGAAGACAGTACTTAAGCCCATAAGTGGCTGAAGCTATGTGACTTCCCTGCCTTGTATTTGAAGAGATATGTTATTTATTTGTTTCCTAATGTTACTAGAAGCAGTGTAATTCATGGGGGATTAAGAAGAAATAAGTAAAGTGATTTAGAGATCCTGTTACACTTGTTTTGTCTATAAGGTATCATATATGACTGTGCATAGACAAAGCAAGAGGTATGTGTGCACAACACTTTAAACTGGGCTAAATGCTGTTGCACCACTTCAGTGCTGCTGGTGTTTGCATGCCTTGGTGGCATATTGTGCATTAATTCCAGCCACTGTAGGAAATCTGGTGGTGTAATGGGCCTTAAATGATTTGGGTACAGCAAACAAAAACTCCTTTGAGGGGTTTTAGTTTGCTGCCCCTACAGCCATGGAGTGAAGCACCAGGCTCCATGCAGCTCTGCTGGAAGCCCTGCAGGAAACCTGGCATCAGCCTTGGAAAACAGGCTCTGCCCAAGAAAAGTGGTGAGCCTGATCATTTCCCCACCGCCCACCTGGAGCCTGGCTGCCTGGCTGCCTAAGCTCCGTGAGGGCCCAGTGCTTCCCTTCATGACTGTGGTGTCCCCCAGGAGCGCCTGAGCTAGGTGCCTGTGGGCGGGTGCCACCGGGGGGGCCACTGCTGCTGCAGAGAGAAACACCAGCCTCCCCCCGTGCCCCCCCCCACCAGCCCAGGGACTGCTCTGCCTCCTGGCAGCTCACCCTCCTCTTCCCACCAGAGTCAGGTAAGACAGCAGGATGTGAGCATGACACAGAGGGTTAATCAGTCCTGAATTGAAGTGTTGCTTTTTAAAACCCAACACTTTAATTTAGGGTCCCCATTTCATCTAAACATGTTCTATGTGCTGTAATTGTTTAATGATTGTTTTTATCACTTCAGGTGTTGAGTCACTAAGTGTGAGGTCAGTGAAGTTCTTCTTATGTTGCATTTTGAATGAGATAGAAGTTGCTGCCCACTTTACCCTATAATCTAAACCTGTAGTTTCAAGCATTAGTGATATAAACTGTGAAACAGATGCCTAGTTTCTATAAAATAAACAAAACAGAGTGGACTCTTCCCTGATATTTTTCAACAGGTCCCATCTGCAAGTCTGATCTAAAGTCCACTCTAGTCAAGAGGAATTCTTTAGAAATAAATTATGTTTACATCAAATTGATATAATTGATATAGTCATATACCACCTGCCTTGTGATCTGGAAAAGAGAATTTCCACACCAGGCACCACCACTTTCTTCCTTCATTTTTTTTCTTCTTCATGCACTCCCCCTTCTCAGGGGGTACCATCACAATACAGGACACATAGTCTCAAATATATAGACAATGACAACATTAACAGTGCTTATTTCATTACCAACTCATTTGAATAGGACACTTACGAACCTATAAAATATGCAAATGGAACAAAAGTAATTGCAGTAAAACAATGATGATTTCTATTAATAAATATAACACTGAAAATAGCTGTGTTTTTGTTAGTGGCAACTAAATGCAACATTAATGGGTTAGGAGTAGAAATTGATTAGGTCTGTTTCCCTCTCCTAGGAATAGTTGTTTACTAATTGGGTTATTGAGCAATAACTAGAGTTAAAGTTGAAAGATTCATAGTTAAGACCCTTAAGGATGAGAGATTTTTTTGGGGGGGTGGGGAGGGAGGTTATATCATTGTTTTAAAGAAACAAACCTGGAGGTTTTTTGTGTGCCATATGGGCATTTAGGTTAAAAATGAGCTTTATTTCTCTTCTGTTAACAGATATTTCCATTAAGAATGACAATAACATATATTTAATGAAATTGCCCAGTATCTTCTGAAGGACTTTTCTATCCCTTTAAATGGTCTGGTATACCAAAGTACTGCTGTGTATTTCAGAAGTATAAAAGATCTTTATTTTAAGAAAGATCCTGATGTCTACTGTTTTTCATATTCCATGCATTGTCCTTACAAAAAAATTTCCTTTTTTTCTCAGCTTCCTAATGGTCATATTGTACTAAATTATTACCCTTTCCTGTCAAGACTATGAACAATATTCTGGATCATGAGCCCTCATGAATCACATGGTCTGTTAAGATCTCCTTTTTCCATAGACTTCTGTGATGATTAGGTTATATTCTGAGTTACAAAAACTATCATATCTGTGATGCTTTAAAATTGAGAGAGAGTTATTTGGCTTCGCTTACTGATATAATTGCAACATCTAGAGTCCCCAATGAGGTTAGATGCTGATTAGGGCTATGCAAAGCTTCGGGTGCTGATTTAATTTGGAGGAGATTTGGCCTGATTTGGTGGCCAAATCTCTGAATCCATATCAAATCAGGAGATGAATAAAAAGGTCTGAATCAGTTCAAAGCTCTCTGAGTTGATTCAGAAAAGATTCAGTGAGATTCACTGATTCGAGCAGTTCCCACTTCCTACTGCAAGGAGCTGGACCTGGACTCAGTGTCGGTAAGTAGGGGGTGGGGAGGCTGGAGGGGGGTAGGGGATCATGGGGGGACCCCTGCCAGGCCCCATCCCCTGCCTGCTCCTCCAGCCTCGCTGAGTACCCCCCCGACCTCTGCCTACTCTCCTAGCCATGTCAATTGCTGCCCTGCCTGGCCCCAGCTCCTGGCTCTTAAAAAAAAAAAAAA
>NW_017728950.1:28371655-28375121 GCF_001723895.1 Crocodylus porosus
ATCGAATCACTGTCCCCCGAATTAACCAAATCCAAATCCAAAGTGAATACTGGCCGCTTTCCACAGGTCTAGTGCCTATTATGCTCATCATCATCATGTTGAAAAAGAATGCATGTCATCACATGACACAGGTATTCAGAAATGGATTCTTTACTAATTGAAAATCTAATTTTTGCCTGGAATATATGGTTACAGAATTGAAAATGATAGTGAATGTAATGGAGTATGAAAGCTGATCTTGATAGAGAAACTTGTTTTAAATGCTTGGGTTCTGCATCCCTGATTCATTGTTTTTTTTAGAGTTATGTCATCATATATGCTTTTCTACTGTCTTAAATTATTGTGCTCATTAGTTTCCAGCTTTGAATATCGACTCTGAATTGACCTAAGACTATTTTAGATTATCATTGTTTCTTTTCCACTTCCAATGAGAAAGATGTGTACCCACAAACAGTTCTTCATAAGGGATTTTCTTGGGGAGCCATTCTGACTGCATGGGCAGACCATCTTCCTTGTGCCTTTATAATTCTATCAAGTAGGCTTTGACACATTTGCTTGCCAAAGCACTTAAATATTTGGGGATTCTATCTTATTTTAATTATCTTTTTAAGGAAATATAGATGCAAATGATTTGAGTTCTTGATATGCTAGCTGTAGATTATTTGTGATTCACAGGCATGGAAAAAGGAGGACAGAACTATCACTTTGCAGACTTTTAATTTTATCTGCAGTTATCTCTCTCTCATCTCAAGGACATTCATGAAATATTCAGGTAGCTGTGGTTTCAATAATTTTTTTGGAGGCTATGCCCCATGGGGACTTTGCATGAGAGAGTGTCACCCAAGTGGACAAATTCACTTGCAGCTTGAAGCATGCACTTCAGTAATGATAACTGATGATGCGTCAGCCTGTAGCAGGAGCAGGCTGGTACATAACTCTGTCTTTCTGAGACTAATATTTCAAGACATAAACATGTGGCTGCAAAATGATGACAAGATGACTTGAATGTCTTCCTGAGAATGAAGAACCATGGTATTAAATAGATAATGGCAAAACATCAATAGATGAGAAATGGTTGGAAACAGAATAAAGGACCCATTGTGATAATATCAGTAGCTATTTATTATCTTGACAATCAAAAGAAAGTGAACAAAACTAGAAACAAAGGGCACGTGATTAAGGATTGAATCATAGAAAAATAAGACTCAAGGAGAGCTGAGGAGTTCATCCAGTTCAGCCCCAACTCAAACCATCCCAGACAAACATTTTTCTAACCTGCACTTAAAAACACCCAAGAACAAGGATTCTACAGTTTCTAGGTAATTTGTTTCAGTGCTTAACCATTCTTATAGTTAGACTAAATACCTAATGTCATTCTTCCTTGTTGCGATTTAAGCCTGTTACTTCTTGCTCTGTACCTTGTGGACAGGTGATCAACAGCTGATCAGCAGTCTCTTTAACAATCTTTGTGTAACTGAAGACAGTTTTTCAAATTTCCTTTCAATCTTCACAGATTTCATAGACATTAGGGCTGGAAGGGACCTCAGAAGATCTTTGAGTCCAACCCTCTGCCCCAGGGGCAGGAAGTCAGCAGGGGTCATAGGATCCCAGCAAGATAAGCATCCAAATTTCTCTTGAAGGTGTTCAAAGTAGGTGCTTGAACCACCTCTGGTGGCAGTCTATTCCAGACCTTGGGGGCTCGGACAGTAAAGAAGTTCTTCCTTATGTCCAGCCTGAAATGTTCTTGTAGTAGTTTGTGACCATTCAATCTTGTCATCCCTTGGGGCGCTCTGGTGAACAGATGTTCCCCCAGATCCTGCTGAGCACCCCGATAAACTTATAGGTGGCCACCAGATCACCCCTGAGCCTGTGCTTTTCCAGGCTGAAGAATCCCACAGCTCTTAGCCTCTCATCATAAGGTATTTTCCTGACCTCTGATCATGCGCATGGCTCTCCTCTAGACTCTCAATCTTTTCTTCTCCAGACTGCATAATCCCATTCTTTCAACCTTTCCTCACATGCACTTTTTTCCTTGAATGTTTTTTTAGTCTTCTGATCATTTTTGCTGCTCTTGTCCATTCCAATTTGTTTGTATATTTTTAGAAGCGTAGTGCCCAAAACTGGAAACAACTCTAGGTAAGGCTCCCCTGTACAGTGTACAGTGTTGACTTATATTCCTTTATGATTCTGCAACTTGAAAGTCATTGCAGAATCATAAAGGAATATAATACTGTTGCTTACCCTGTTGTTCCACTGATGTATTTGTGAATTTGATTATTTCTTCCTATGCGCAAGTGATTTAACTTGTTTTATTGAAGTTCCCCCTCTTTATCTGAGACCTCTTCCCCAATTAATCAAGGCCCTTTGAATCCTGATCATGTCTTGTGCCATGCCAGCCACTCAAGGCAGGTTAATGCTATCTGCTAATCTACTTAATGTATACTCAGTTCTATTTCCAAATCATAAAGAGGTTATTGGATCCAGGACAAACTAAATATCTCTTTCCAGTGTGACAATGAGCACTGATGATGCAACTTTAGACCCACTTACTGTTGCTTCATCTAGACTATATTCCCTTAGCTTGCTTATTAAATGCCAAACGTTTTGCTAAAAATTAGATGAGTATGAACTATGTTTGTGCTATTCCAAGAGATAAATCAGGGAAACTAAGAACACGCACAGTTACAATTAGCATGTTTATATAAAAAGGAACAAGAAAAGGTTCAATTACATTCGAAATAAAAGGAAAACAAAGGGAAGCAGTAGGATAACTAGGGGTAGGTGAGTAGAGCATGTATCCCATGTGCCATTTTAGAGCATTGTGAGAAATATGTCCGGCAGGGAAATCAGGCAGTGGCAGCAAGCAGGATGATTGGAGCATCTAGGATTAAGTAATATTCTTTTCACTCCTTCCTATTCCACTTCCTGGTCTCCACTGTTTCTGTCAGGGGTGCAAAAACTGTTAACTACACCACTGAAGAGTAGTATAGGCCTATTGTTAAACAGGAAGGAAAGCAAGTGGATAATTCAAAGAAGGCTGAAATATTTAATGCTACCTTTGCTTCAGTTTCTCTGTTAAAAAAAAAGGAAAGAAAAGGAAAAGAGGAAAAAAAAAAGCTTGATTGTGACCAGATACTTAACAAATTTTAACAAGAGAAAAAAATGCAGGCCTGAGTAGGGAAAGAACACATCAAGGAATATTTAAATTAGAGGTAATCAAATTAGCAGGGACTGATTAAATTCACTCTAGGGTACTTAAAGAACAAGCCAAACTAATGGCTGAACTGTTAGCAATTATCTTTTAAAACTCATTGAGGATAGGGGAGTTCCCCCAGAATGAGGAAGGGGAAACTTATAGTACCTATTATCTTTTTTTTTAAAGTGGAAGGTGGACCAAGAAAATTATAATCTTACCTTTGATCCCAAGAAAATTTCTGAAATCAATTTAAACAAGCAATGTTTAAGT
>NW_017728950.1:28375221-28394789 GCF_001723895.1 Crocodylus porosus
CATTAGGGCTGGAAGGGACCTCAGAAGATCTTTGAGTCCAACCCTCTGCCCCAGGGGCAGGAAGTCAGCAGGGGTCATAGGATCCCAGCAAGATAAGCATCCAAATTTCTCTTGAAGGTGTTCAAAGTAGGTGCTTGAACCACCTCTGGTGGCAGTCTATTCCAGACCTTGGGGGCTCGGACAGTAAAGAAGTTCTTCCTTATGTCCAGCCTGAAATGTTCTTGTAGTAGTTTGTGACCATTCAATCTTGTCATCCCTTGGGGCGCTCTGGTGAACAGATGTTCCCCCAGATCCTGCTGAGCACCCCGATAAACTTATAGGTGGCCACCAGATCACCCCTGAGCCTGTGCTTTTCCAGGCTGAAGAATCCCACAGCTCTTAGCCTCTCATCATAAGGTATTTTCCTGACCTCTGATCATGCGCATGGCTCTCCTCTAGACTCTCAATCTTTTCTTCTCCAGACTGCATAATCCCATTCTTTCAACCTTTCCTCACATGCACTTTTTTCCTTGAATGTTTTTTTAGTCTTCTGATCATTTTTGCTGCTCTTGTCCATTCCAATTTGTTTGTATATTTTTAGAAGCGTAGTGCCCAAAACTGGAAACAACTCTAGGTAAGGCTCCCCTGTACAGTGTACAGTGTTGACTTATATTCCTTTATGATTCTGCAACTTGAAAGTCATTGCAGAATCATAAAGGAATATAATACTGTTGCTTACCCTGTTGTTCCACTGATGTATTTGTGAATTTGATTATTTCTTCCTATGCGCAAGTGATTTAACTTGTTTTATTGAAGTTCCCCCTCTTTATCTGAGACCTCTTCCCCAATTAATCAAGGCCCTTTGAATCCTGATCATGTCTTGTGCCATGCCAGCCACTCAAGGCAGGTTAATGCTATCTGCTAATCTACTTAATGTATACTCAGTTCTATTTCCAAATCATAAAGAGGTTATTGGATCCAGGACAAACTAAATATCTCTTTCCAGTGTGACAATGAGCACTGATGATGCAACTTTAGACCCACTTACTGTTGCTTCATCTAGACTATATTCCCTTAGCTTGCTTATTAAATGCCAAACGTTTTGCTAAAAATTAGATGAGTATGAACTATGTTTGTGCTATTCCAAGAGATAAATCAGGGAAACTAAGAACACGCACAGTTACAATTAGCATGTTTATATAAAAAGGAACAAGAAAAGGTTCAATTACATTCGAAATAAAAGGAAAACAAAGGGAAGCAGTAGGATAACTAGGGGTAGGTGAGTAGAGCATGTATCCCATGTGCCATTTTAGAGCATTGTGAGAAATATGTCCGGCAGGGAAATCAGGCAGTGGCAGCAAGCAGGATGATTGGAGCATCTAGGATTAAGTAATATTCTTTTCACTCCTTCCTATTCCACTTCCTGGTCTCCACTGTTTCTGTCAGGGGTGCAAAAACTGTTAACTACACCACTGAAGAGTAGTATAGGCCTATTGTTAAACAGGAAGGAAAGCAAGTGGATAATTCAAAGAAGGCTGAAATATTTAATGCTACCTTTGCTTCAGTTTCTCTGTTAAAAAAAAAGGAAAGAAAAGGAAAAGAGGAAAAAAAAAAGCTTGATTGTGACCAGATACTTAACAAATTTTAACAAGAGAAAAAAATGCAGGCCTGAGTAGGGAAAGAACACATCAAGGAATATTTAAATTAGAGGTAATCAAATTAGCAGGGACTGATTAAATTCACTCTAGGGTACTTAAAGAACAAGCCAAACTAATGGCTGAACTGTTAGCAATTATCTTTTAAAACTCATTGAGGATAGGGGAGTTCCCCCAGAATGAGGAAGGGGAAACTTATAGTACCTATTATCTTTTTTTTTAAAGTGGAAGGTGGACCAAGAAAATTATAATCTTACCTTTGATCCCAAGAAAATTTCTGAAATCAATTTAAACAAGCAATGTTTAAGTGCTTAGAAGACAGTAAGATGATATAAGGAAAAGCAGCCAATATTGGTTTGCTAAAATAGATTGGTCTGACACAATCTTAATTTCCTCTCTGAAAACTAGTTCTGTGGATAAGAGGGAAGCCATACATGTTTTATATCTTGACTTCAGGAAAGCTTTTTGACATACTGCATACCTTGCCTATGAACATTTCAAGGAAATGTGGTCCAGATATAATTGCTATTAGATAAATAACTGGTTGAAAAGTTGGAAGAGTGCTTCAACTACCTGTCAAGTGAATGAGATTCCCTTTGCCTTTGGGAATGGGGATTTCACCTTGCCCCATAGTTCCCCTTCAATTGGCATGGTTGACCTTGGCAATTGAAACAAAATATGGACCTAGCTTCATTTTCCATTTATTGGAGTAACTTGTTGCTCCCTTGGAGGGGAGGCAGCTTCAGTTTAGCTTCATAAGTGTGGCTCAAGCAGAAACCCATAAAACCTGTTTTTGAGTGAGCATAAAAAGACCCTTTGCAGGTCTTACTACAAATCTAGTTAGCAAACAAAGAAAGCAATTAACATGTCCAGCTAAACCAGTAGTTAGATTAAATTAAATAGTGCAAAAACCCTCACAGAAGACATCATAGAAGGCCTTAAAATAATACAATTTTTTAATATTGAAACCATAATGTACTGTTAGTAGTAGCAACTGGTATAACCAGATGCATGAAATGTAGCTGTGCTAAAATAGATACATTTTTGTTACGTTTTCTCACATTTGAAACCAAAAACAACCTTCTCAGAGAAGATTATAACATGAAGTGCAAAAAAACCGGGATGGTGGCAAATGATATTCCAAAATGCTGAAGAAAGGAAAATGAGAAATCCTTGCTTCCAAAAACTGTAACTTCACAATGATATAAATCTGAGATAATGAGACCTCCATAGCCATGGTCCTGTCCAGGTCCCACAAAACTTAGGAAAACAAAGAAATGTAATTAAACTAGTAAAAAAGTGTTTATTAGAATGAGCTGTGTATGAATCAGAGATACAAACTCAAAAAAAAATTGGAGAACTAAGGAAATCTAAAAGGGCCAACTTTCAATCTACATGCCAATCTTTCCCTCTTCCTTTTGCTTGGTATCCATAAGCAATACAGGAGAGAATCCATACTGTGCTGCTACAAGTAGCAAGAGGTATATCGAGATAAGAGTGTGTTCTTGGAGGTGTAAACGAGAAAACTCTGTGCTCTTCTGATAGTAGCCAATCCACCTGTAACCTGGGTATAATTTACACCAAGTAAAATTCAAGCCCTTATTCTAAATTAATGTATCTTTCTTGGGCTAAACACAGGCATTTGGGGATGTTAGGGGGAGGTTAGATCTGGTTACAAGTGGCAATCTGATCTAAGGTAAATTGGGATGGGGGAGTTCAGTAGATGGGGAATATGCAGGCTGCAGGGAATCGGGGATCCACAGGGGGATGGAGTGGCAGATGCAGAGTCCCTAGGGGGATGTGGGGCAGGCAGAATTGAGATGAGGTGGAGGAGGCAGTCACTATCCATGTGGGCATTGGAGGGGGCTTGTGAGGTCTGCAGAATGCAACGAGGGGCTATTTTTAGTCCCACAACCTTCCCCCCCAGTGAACCTACACAACCATCCTTCCTGCCCCTTCCCTCACCAGTCCTTACTTGCTTGGATCCTGTCAGTGGCAAACCCTGAAAAATCCAGTGGCACCCAGAGTGCCGTGGAGGTTCAGGGGAGCTGACTGGTCCACAGGGTGTGGTGAAGGGTAGAGGGCTGACCCGGTATTGAGGGGCAGGGATAGGAAATGTGCTGCCCTGGGGCTGGGGCCAGTGACTGGGCTTTCCCAGTCCCAGGGCTGCACATGTAACTGTACAGAAGTTCCATTTGCTGGTCTAACTGAGATTGGGTAAGCCTGATCCTACATGGATCCAGGTCTGTTTTGATTGGGTTCAACTATTTTTAAACCAGTCTTTGTGCATGGAAATACCGTACTGTTATGGATTTAGAATTTATTTCTGATCACTTAAACCAGGTCTGAATGTGAGGTCCACACTGGGGTAAGCTAAGTTAGATTAGGTAGCCATTTTAAACCAAATATAACCTCCCTCTAACCCCCACAAATGTCTGTACTTACAGTTAGTCTCCCTGGGAATCTTATCACTTTTCAGGTCACATAGGTTGCAAAATTATATATGTTGAAAAATTTTACAGTTAAGGAAAGTACATCTTTAGCATTCATTGGAGTCCTTTTTATTCTCAGTAAAGCAAGCAGCACTCAATACTAAATTCTTGCTTAGGTTTTGTGCTTTTTGCTGAGTTCCTGAATTTAATGGTGACTGATTTCCTGGTTTTAATGGTGACTGATTTCTTCATTCTTTCCAACTCGAAACATGGAAGAACAGCCCAATATAATACATAGTTTGACCACAGGAGATTATTATCTTGCAAGCTGCTACGTGAGGGTGGAACATAGACCCAGCCACACACACACAAATGGCAACACAGCTCCACAAAGCCAAATTAGTTTGCATGATTGTGGCCTTATTTCTGCAACACTGTTTGAGAGACACTCTACAGTAAAACACTTCTTTATTTTGCTCAGTTGTTCATTACTTGCTGAGTCTGAGGTTTTTCTATGCTACCTCAGGATTTGCCTGTTCATTTCCCAAAGGCAACTAAGAGAATTTCGCACAAAAACCACAAAACTAAAAGGTCATGTGAAGGCTTTCTTGCCGAACGCTTTTTCGCTCCACAATACTCTTTGATCTGCCTGGATCACTGGATCCATAGTGCTCAAATGAAGAATTCAGCATTGAGACTATGGTATATTATTAAAATATGCAAAGATAGTTCAATATCCACAGTCTTCATGTGGGCTCTAAATGTTATTGCTACTTTTGATATCAGAAATTGGATAACTGTATCAAGTATGGAGCATTTGGTCCCTACTTTAGTTTATACGCCAGTGAATGCAGCTGTAATGAATCTCATGGTGCCAGGGAGGCCATGTCAACCTTGCCAAATTGTCACCTTTCCATCCATCCAATTTTTTCATTCCCTCCCTGCCCCCCCAAAAAGTTAATCTGATGAAAATTCAACCATCCTGGCTCTCATGTTTAATTATTTAGTGGCTGACAGCAAAAATTGATTATCAGTTCATTTGTCAGATCATAATCTCAAGGTACTCCAAATGCTATTAAATAAATGCAGTAGGTTACCTAAAAGACACTGGGTAGTCACTTTCCCTGGTTTAAACTTGGGCTTAATATTTTGTTTTAACAATCAGATGATACTAACCATGCTCTTAGTCATGTCCCCTATGGCTGTTGAGAAAAGTTGATCCTCATCCTCATTCTAATCACCCTTCAGGTATTCTAATATTCTAATATTATAAAAATAATTATAATTATAAATATCTAATATTATAAAAACCTAAGTCTGTCTGTCTGTCTGTCCATAATGCTTTATTCGCACTCTGATTGGCTGAGGACCAGACAGAGGGTGGGGGAGCTGAGGCCAGCAGCCAAGTCATACTTGGCGGGCAATTGGCTAGTCCTAGCATAAATGTTTATCCTGAGAACACAAAAAAAAATATATGTAGAAAGGGTTTGACATCTCAGTAAAGCAGATAGACTGGAGAGCAGCATAGTTTATCTTGAGCAAAAGTAGTTTGGAAACATTAAAGGAGGAATGCAAATACATTTTAATATGCCTAGGCAGAACAAAAGACATGCTGATGACTTCAGTGCAAAAATTCCCCTCTACTGCATCAATATCTGCTTCTGTGACTGCGAGGGATGGGGGGAGGGTGAGTGTCAGTTTATTATCTTGGCTTTTTTGCTTCTGTGAAGAAGGAAACAATAGCAAGGACATTTGAGTTGCCTTTGCCAGTTGCCTGTGCATAGCATTAGCTCTTGATCATTAGCTGAGCTGCTCTCTATAATAGGAACTGTTGGGACAATGGTTAACAGATCATGATCAGCTGCTTTTTGTGGTCAGCTATTACAATTGACTGGGCTTTATAGGTCTTTGGTGACACTTGACAATTACACAAAAACAGCTGCTAGACACTCCATTGTAGATAGTATAAATGAGAGCCTTGCAAGTATTTTATATAATAGGCCATGTTCAAAGAATTATGAACTGCTTCCCAGACTATGCTATGTCAATAATACAAAATTGGTTTATTGGATTGTAATGAGATTTGAGTGTCAAAAATGTTAATGAATACCCAGTTGTACAATTGATAAGCCCAACACAGGCACACACTGCCTAATGCTTGCCTGGCTATATTTTCTTTCCAACTTCTCACAAACTGGTACATTTGCATAAGAAAAATAAATTCAACAAAATGATGCTCTTTGTAACTTCTAGATTAATCATGAATAATGCTGATAAGAACTGTCCATTTTTTAAAAAAGGGATGCTTTCATGACAGCCCTCTCATTGACCAAATTAACTCTTATCTCAATATAAGGAAGAACTGTCCATGGCTTCAATTTTGGTCAAAGATCAGATTTTCTACAGCACACTTTTCATCTTTAATTTCATGTAATTTACAGTAAAATATCTTGGCACTGATGAATTCTGTGTCAAGTTTTTTTTTTTTTCCTTTTTAGATATTATGTCTAGATCATTTAAATTTCAAGTTTGAAACCCCTCAGTTAACTGAAATGCAAAATCTAAAATGGAAATTGAGGTGCATTTCCGCATATGCATGTTAGAATTTATAACAGCCTCTAGTTCTTATGTAGCATAAGTTTTGACATTAAAGAACTATCCCAAATGCTGGCAGAGCTACCAGAGGCTCTGGTAGCCTCTGGCATGAGCAGCCTCTGTGTGTGGCACATGGCAGACTGAGGAGGAGGCTGACAGCTCAATGGCAGAAATATCAAGGGGCAGAAAGCAGAGCAGCAGATCAGGCAGGGGAAGGGGGTAGGAATGGCACTTGGGGAGGGCATGGGGCTCAATTTATGGTATGGCTGCCACAAAGATTGGACCCTACTGTACAAGCTTATTATATTTTCTACAGGGGGCAAAATGCAGTTTAGTCCATGACACTGACAGCTGGGCTTAGAACTTGGAGTTCCTATAGGTGCTTTGTAAGAACACCTAAAAAGCTGAGTTAGGAGACTGACATTAATGGAAAAGGCATTGAGGACATTAACTTACAGACATCTGTATGTGCGTTTAATGTGAAATGCATAACTAGTTCCAGGGAAGTCAGTAGGGCGAATATCTGCTTAAATATATGCGTATGTGTTTCCAGGTTTGGAGCCATAGACAGAAATGTAAGCACCTGTCATGAATGCTGAGCCATTGACTTCAGTAGAGCTCCATCAGGTCATAAAGAACCTCCTATCTTATAGATATATCATCTTATAGAATCAAAGACTTGCTTCCGAGAATAGAGCTTTGGATCCCAATGGTCACATAAGAGAGTTTGTTTGCTGCTTCAGAAGCAGTGATGATCTTGTAGGGAGTTTACCAGCATACACTGGGTCAGGAGGCAGCAATAGAAGAAATAATGTCCTATCATCTTCGGCAAGGAGCCCCTTCACAACTATTGTTATTGCATTGGCCAAGTATGTGAAATGCTGTGCTATGCTCAGGAAAGGGCTATCACATAGGGACTGAAAAGTCATGTGGATGTGGATTATGTGCCAAGACGGGTTGAAAACAGTTTTGCTAGGGATGGGGATTAGGTGACTGATAATAAGCTCTGTCACATTAAACGTGGTTTTCTCAAGGCCAGGAGGTAGATATTTTCCTCCAGTAGCACACATGACTAAGGGGCTTATTAGGTTTTAGGCTACAAGTGTCAAATCCACATAGAAGGGGCAGTCATTCTATGAGCACTTCCTACTTCACAAAGCCATGTCACCCTCTTCTACATGTCTTGCTACCACTAGTTGTCTGCTTGTCTGAGATCTTTCCTTTTTGGAAGGATGGTAGAAGGCACAGACCTGTGACATGATGACATTTAATGATAACATGAGCATCAATTTGTGTAAGAAATTCCATGGATATTCTTACAGGGGATTTTGTTGTTGTTTTTCCAAGAACTTCCATCCTCCAGCTGCCACATTTGCGAAGGAAGCATGGAGGCTGTCTTGAACACATCTGCTGCTGCCATTCACATGCCATGGTGGAAGCAGAGATCTCAACAGCAACACCACAGAGCACCCAGCATGGTTTCATGAACTCATATTTGTTGTATGTGCAGGGTGGATGGGAATTTTCAAGAACAGCATGAAGACGAAGCAGAAGCTTGCAATCTTGTTGCCAGGTTGTTGCTGTATGAAGAAAACTGCAATTTACAAACTGCAAGCAAGATAAGGTACATTTAACAGTATATTAGTCATTTCATTATGCACTCACCTTCTCTGGGCTGCATAATATAACAGGAATTTTATGATCAGCTTCTTATCTGTTTACTCTACTCTGCCTCAGAAAGAACAAGCACTCCCTGAACTGAAAAGTACTGACCTTTTTAATTCTCTCCCTCTTCTCTGTCCCTACTTGAGGATGAGGCTTATTTGTTTCAGATTTTCTAGCACACATCAGAGGAAAAGCTCTACTAATGAGCAAAGGAGGAAAATGAGAAAAATACTGTAACAAACCTGTTGACTCCTTTCAGAACAACTAGTTAGGATAGAACTGGCCAGCTTTTGTGGGAAGGTCAAGAAACCCAGTCCAGCACCTTACTAAGATATGGCCCTATAAGGCTGAGTGATCAGGAGAGAAGTGTTAGCAAGACTGAATCAGCTAGAGGGCTATGTGTATCACACATGCTGTTGATGGCACCTAATGTCAAATGTGGAGTTGAAGGAAACAAAAGCAATGAATAGAGAGGCCAGCGTTGCATGCTAAGCAGCCTGTGTTTGCCCAGTCCTAGTTTGCTGTGGGATGACATGCTGTTCAGGACCCTGCTCTTGCACAGGTAGGCCATCTCATAACAAGTGCAGACATTTGTATCCCTGGGGACAAGCAGCAGCAGTACTCCTTGTGCTGCTGCTACTTGTTCCCAGGGAACGCCTGTGCCACATGCACTCTGGCATGCAGCAAGTTACCACAGGTGAGGTAGGGGATGCTGGGGCCAGTAACTTTGTTGGCCCCATCAGCCTTACCTGGGATCGTGGGGGCCTTGGGAAGCTGCAGTCATGGCATTCCTGCAGCTGGGAACTTGGCCAGCAGCCAGAGCATGGCTCCAGCTGGCCAGGCTCTGCTTTTGGGAGGTGCGCATTGCTGCCATGTGCACCACCCCACTTTTTTCTGGCATGCTTTTTTTGGCCCTGGGGTCTCCCAGGGTCAACCCTTTCCCCTCCCTGTGCTGCAAGGTAGCAGTGTGGGGGATGCCTGTATTTGTGGTGTGTGGTACCACAGAGGAGTCTGCAGTGCTACATGCCACACATCCATGCTCGTCTGGATGCACCCATAGTGTTCCAGCATTGTGGAATGCAAAGGTGATATTTATTTTCTGCTCTGATGCCCCAAGTATTTCAAATTTGCATATGACTGAACTTGGGTAGAAAGTCACCACATCCACTCAGGGTGTGGCAGGATGTAGACTTAGGGTGCCAGAGTATGAGTGTTTGGGGGTGGCAACAGCCTGAGAGCAAGCTGTAAGAGTTATTAGGTAGCTTGAAAGCTGAGATAGTGGCTGGATTTGACATCAGGCTGGGAAACAGTCTGTGGGTGGCAGGGTCCTCATTGCCAGGTTTATAATGAGAGAATGGCCTGCTAGCAGGCAGCATAAAGCCTCAGCTGTGTGGCTTTCTGTTAGACTTCCCTCTAGGCTTGAATGCTGCATGCCCTCCCCCCGAGGCTGGGGCGGGGGGGGTGGGGCACTGTGATGTCCCACAGGCAGCAGTGGGTCTTTCAGAGGTGGAAGTGTGGTGGCAGTGAGCAATGAGCTCCTGCAGCTGGCCACAGCACTGTCAAGGGCAGGGGGGAGGGTGGTGAGCAGATGCCACCAGCAGCATTGGCAGCAGCCAGCAGTGATCTAGCAGTACCAGCAGTGGGTCAGGGGGTGGTAAGTGGGCACCACCTGCAGGCAACATCAGCAGTGTTGGCGATGCTTTTTGCAAGGGGCATACCGCAAAGCTCAGAGGATACATGTGCACCCCTTATGCATCGCCAGTGCCTCTAGGGACAAAATTGGGAGCTACCATGGCACCTTTCAGTGCAGGTGGATAACCTGTTGCCTCTAGCACACCTGAAAATTTTCCTTACCAATCATGTAGAACAGTGAAAGTCCACGTGTGTACCATATGACTAGAGGTAAGAAGTTTCTAGAGGGTTTGAACTCTCAACCTTGAAGTCATGACCTAATTTTAAGGTCTGGCCATGCACAGTGTATAATGGTATTACTTGTACTGACCTGAAATAGTTTGAATTGATTGGTCCTTTTAAGTAATTCTCAGGTTTGAATTTGATTAGGTATTGTGAAAAGGACAATGATTGGACCATTGGGTGAATGACAGGTGGCATGATTACATGGCTATAAATCCTGTCTAGACCAGCCAACAGGAGCTACTGGGGAGCAAAGTCTGAGGGCTCAGACTTGGCCTCACTCTCACTCTGGTCTGAGTCATGAACTATTGAGAGCCCATTTGCTACTAATGCCTATAGGCCTTAGTAAGCAAAGCACTGTCAAGGCTTGCCTCTGAGTTGTGGTAGACTCAACATGCTACCAAGGATCTGAATGGAATGAGGTCTTCATATTCAGTTTATTCAGGGCCACTAAACATCTCATTTGTGAGCGTGGGAATCTGTGATGAGCTAATGCAGCCCAGCAGCTGCTCTAATATCTGCTCAAGGGAGCTAAACCTAGAATCTTGGAAGCAAAAAGGTAACAAAGCCTTCCTTTACCACAGGTTTTGCCTCCTAACATCACAGAATCTCTCCCGGCACCTTCTATGACATGATGGAATTGCTTTGATTCACATGCAAAAGACTTAATCATCCAGCTGATGAGGAGGGTGTGGATGCTAGTCCTGCAACATCAGATTTAATCAGATTGTTGATTTTGAGGTGCCAGAGTTGGACTACTTGTTTATGGTCAGTGGGGAAGTGTTGGTTTAACATTGCTCCCATTTAAATCAATTTACTATATGAGAACATTGTAGCATTAGAGGGCAAAATCACGAGCAAGGACTCTATTGCATTAGCTACATTGTAGACATAGAATAATCAATGCCATCTTTCTGGAAGAGCTTGAAGACTAAACAGCTAAGACAGGAAAAGGATGCATGTGGAAATAGTTTCACAGAGAAGTGAAAAGACTTGCCTGTGGTCCACAACAGGTCAAAGGTAGCTCCAAGATTGGCATCCAGCTTACTTGACTCTCAGGCCAGTACCTTTGCCACTAAACAAAATAGCTTTTCTGTGCTGAGAGTGTTTAGAAATCCTGGCTTCATCGACCTCCTGTCTGCTGATTAATAAAGGCAAATGTGAAAGTCATGGTCCTTCCTTTTGTTGAAAGAAAAAGTTGGCTGAATCAAAAGTGACTTGGCACATCACCCCCTGCATCTGCTGCTGTTGTTGTTACTGTTACTGTTATGCCTCTTATCCTCTTTAAACAAACCACACAAGGACAGAGCTAATGAATATGTGCTAATAAATGCTGCAGTGGGTAATAGCAGGCATTGTAAATCTTTGGATTATGTGGCTTGTTATTTTCATCTAGAAGCCTTTGTGGATATTTATAACAAAATAATTTTGGGCCTTGCAGGGGTTTAATCGGTAACATTTGAATAATAAAATAAAAGTTCATCCTTAATTCAGTTGGAAGGTGTCCATAAAATTATTCTAAAAAAGATCAGGCACATAATTCACCTGCACTAAATATATGTGCTTGTTTTACCTTGGCAGAGTAAATAGCCATTATTTTCGTAATGGAAAAGAACTGTTCTGAAAAGGATACACAGATATTTTGCATCCTGATTGGCCTTCACTATGTAGTTATTTTCCTCAAATGGCCAAGTTAGAAAAGTTAGATGTGTTAGTCTAACCATAGTTTTCAACTTCAATTAATGCACCTGAATTTTCTGCACACAAAATTCAGGCACATTAAACTCTGCCTGAGCACACATCTGAATGACACCCTTTGGGAACAAATTTGCTCCTGATGGCCATGTCCACATAAGCAGGGACGTTTGGTTCCCTGGGAACAACTAGCAGTCACATGCTGTCTGCTGCCTTGCTCTACCCCCCTGCAGTAGCCAAGGGAAACTCCAGGCTCCCTCGAATGCCCGCCCCAGCTGGTAGGGGGCACAGGGGCTGGTCCTGTCTCTGAGGGGCAGGGGAGAGGGAGAGGTGTCCTGATCTCCACATGGCTGGCAGGCAGCATCCTGCTGAGCTGGGACAGCTCTCCCTGGCCCCTGTTGCTTTCTGCTGCCTATACTAACCAGGAGCAATTTGCTCCCAGTCAACCTCTACATGTGTGCTTCGGTGCATTAGTTTTAATGTGCTGATTTTTAGTACCTGTATCTACAGGAACCAGAAAATGGTGCATTAGACTAATTTATTGTAGATCAATTGCTGTACACATGTACATGAGTCTAATACACAATAAACCATCTTGTGTAGAAAGAGCCAGTATCCCTCTTAGTTTGTAAGTACAGGTCAGTACCTTTGCAACTAAAGGAAATGGCTTTTCAGTGGTGAAGGCTTGTAGAATCCTGGCTTCATAGATCTTCTGTTTACATATTAATACAGGTAATGACTGCAATCATTATGTAATGATAATATAATCAATGTTGCCCTCCCAAATAGAACCACTGGTTGTTGCTTGGTCCAAACTAGAATTTTTGGCCCAGTTCCCTATTGTGTTATAACTTGTTTAGTTATGTACATGGGTTAAAAGTGTAAGTGTAAAATGCGACCATTCTAAATCTCTTTTGTAGCTCTGTCATCACATACTATGCATAGTGTAATCTTCAATGTTCTCATCTTTCATCATGCCACTAAAATTATAATGGAACAGTGCAGTTACAGGGGATTAAGCCTTTCAATTGCTAAGTGCTCAGTAATGGTCAACTGGCTTAAATGGGGTCACCCCAGATTTGCAGCAGTGTAGTGTAGGCCTTTTCCCATAGTTAATAACTTCCAGTCTACTATTGCTTATTACTGAATGGAGGGGACATGGAGATAACTGAATTTCTCAGGTATTTCAAATTATAGTTCACCAGAATTACAGCACCACTATTTCCAACATTAGCTTCAGGAGCCCAGACAGAGTTGCATTTCAGTCATCCTTGACTGTCCATATGAACTACAGTTCTGTGTATATTTGTCAGTGACTCTCAACCAGGCACCACGGGTGCATTGAGAGCCATTCAGGAGTGCTGTGGGGTGCCATACAGTGTTAGCACTGTTAGGTTTACAAGCATGATTCACAAGATAAACATGGAGAGTTCAAACAGAAATCCATAGTTGTGGTCTTTCAGAGTTTATTGTAAAAGAAAGACTGCTCTATTATAAGCACACATGAAAAAAAGAGTGCAAAGTAAGAGCTGGCATTTTCTGAGGGGTGCTTCAAATCTATCCAGGAATGCCCTGAGTCTAAAATGGTTGAGAACCACTGGTTTATGGTATAGCTATGTACTGCAAATCATGTAATATGCTGTTAATTAGCATCTTTTTTTTTTTCTTTTTAAATGACTAGTAATTTCAGATTCCTCCATTTTTGGTTGCTCAGCTGGAGACATCTTAGTGAGACCCAATATTTCAGAAAGTGAAGAGTATTTTCCTTCTGAATATCAGACCTCTTGTAGGTGTCTTATGTTGGAGACTCAAATTAAGACATGCAGGAAAACTAATCACTTTGAAAACCTTGGTCTGCATTCAGAAGTAAGCTGTGTTTTCCAAATTAGCTTGCCAGGTGGTTTTAGAAACACCAATGTGACTGTGCTAATATTTTCTTTAGCGTTAAATCATTTCTTGATTGTGAAGAAAAGTTTTTTTGGATGGAAAGTCTATTTACAGAGTACAATCTATTAGACCTGATCCTGGATTTATAACTTAGGCAAATCTGCTGTAACTTTTTCTGAATAAGAGATGTACAGTCAGGTGTATTATGGATAGTTCACAATTATGAAAAGATACGAAAATACATTTCAATAACATTTTAAAGAATCAGTATGCTTTGAATTATTCAAACATGAATAAATCCATCTGAATGATAATTTAATTGACATAATGTTGTTAAAATGATCTATCCTCCTGCTTATGTGATGCATATGAGATATTAACAATGACTTTTATAGTCCAGTCCCATTTACCAATATAAAGAATTATTTAAAAGAAATCAGAATGATTTTTTTCCTTTGAAATCAGAAATGTTTTGTTTTCTCCTTTTGTCCTAAACACTTACTTCTATCCCTGGACCTGTGGCCCTCCCCCAAGAGGGAAGCTTTTACTTTTTGGGTGGGTGGGTTCAATTAAAATCTCACATACACTCTATCTCACTGCAGGGCTACACACGTTGTATCCCAGACCCCTGCCTCTTGTAATGGGAAGGGCCTTTAGCCTTCAGCAGGTTTAAAAGTTGGCTCACCTATACCATCCATCTTGTTTACACTAGCTGTCTTGTAGGTCTGTGCAATAACTGCAACCCCTTGGGAGGTTATTCTGAGAAGTATGGGTACGTGGAAAACACTGGTGTAAAGCAGGAGCAGATGCCAAGGCTTGGATTTCTCAGTTCCATTCTTGTTTTTTTTTGCGGGGGGCGGAGGGGGTTAAGGATTTGAGAAGGTAACTAGATAAAGGTGGGACGAAGCTATTTGTTGGTGTGGAATAGTTATATTGAGGGGAGAGATCTAATTATGATTTGGGGAATCTGTAGATTTACTTAGCTTAATGTGAATATTGGATTAACATGAGTCTTCAGTTTTTAAGTGGGTATCCTGAAAGTGCTGAGGACTAACAAATACATCTAAACTAAATAAATGCTGCTCTTTTAGTAGCAATAACATCAATTTAACTCAGGAGAGCATCCTGAATATTTTGTCATGCCCTCCCATCGCTGTTTAATACAGTTTATAAGTGATCTAAGAGCTTTCATAACTGAAAGTACGAGGTGAGTAGAAATCTTAGCAAAATCTCTTTCATTTGTATTTTGCCATTTTGCTGTTGCTATCCCTGGGCAGTGTTAAAATTGTAAAATGTCAATTGGCCTTAACTGGAAATAGCAAGTTTAGAATCACAGAGATTTAAGACCTTAAATGGTACAATCACAGATATTTTAAATATTTATAGCTCATTTTAAACAATCAATAAAGTAATAGTGTTACTAGGGTGAGAAAAAAATGTCCTCTCTGTGGGATTCATGTTCCATTTCCTTTCCTTATAAATAACTAGATGACAAACATTTAAATAAATTTATGTCTACTATGTCTCATTTATGGGTAAATATTATGTTTATTTTTGCATTTTTCTCTTTTTTAATCTGAATACAATAAATCATGCTGATGGTTGAGACTGAAATCCTGGAGAACAACACACTGCTTCTGGCAGTGCCCTACCAACTGATCGAGATGAAGTGTTTCCCTATCCCCTGCTTAATTTTCTTTTTGAGCCAGCACTGAAAGTGCTCCTAACTTTTGTATTGGTAGGAAAGCAAATATGTTAATCTGCAGTTTGTGGTGAAGGGGTTCTGTCAGCTGCATTTTTTGTATTCTATTTAGATTACTCAATGATCAGTGTTGGATTTTAAAATTAAAGCCAGATTTTTAAAAATGCTTAGAATCTAATATTTCCCACTTAGGCATGGATAGAATGGCCCTGTCTTTTGAATCTGCTCACCTTCTTTTTTAGGGAGCTGGCCAGATTTCTAAACTGATCAGCAACCAGCTGCTGTTGTTTGAACACTTTTAAAAACCAGACCAACTCTGTTCTACTTCCTAAATAGAAACTCTGTTCTTCTGAAAATATGTCCACAAATTCACTGTTAAAATTTGGAAATAAAAAAATGTTTATTTTTAACTAATGTTAAGTGAATTGATATAAAAAATCTTGGCCCAAATGTTTGGAACTGACTTGAATTTGAATGCCAAATTGTGATGGATCCAATTTGAGCCATTTTAAAGAATGATTTTTTTTGTAGTGTGTGTGTTAATTATTGAAAACTGTACCTTGTTTCCTTCATATAGGGCATCTACTCTACTTACACAAATATAAGATAACGCTGAATATAAGATGACCCCCCAATAATTAGATTCTATATATGTAAAAGTTATGTATTTGTTATAATTTTCCAGTTACAGAATCTAATTATTGGAGGCTTGCCTTGAATTTGTCCCCCTCCCACTGCTACACCAGGGAAAATAAATCTGAGGGCATGGAGGTCAAGTGCCCCCTTTGCCCTGTCC
This sequence comes from Crocodylus porosus, assembly GCF_001723895.1. NCBI lineage: Eukaryota > Metazoa > Chordata > Crocodylia > Crocodylidae > Crocodylus > Crocodylus porosus. The sequence continues at coordinate 28,391,542 of NW_017728950.1, forward strand.
TGCTCTGCCTTCTTCCTCTTGCAATTCCTTCCTCTCCTTACTATACTAAACCCTGTTCTCCCCAAGCACATGAAAATGAAGGGCAGATTTGAAAACACTGACTTGGAAATAAACATAACTATAGGAAAATTACTACAGGCACCCATGGACTTAGTTCATCCACACTTGATGTATTCTACCTTTTTTGCAAACTGCTGCAAGTTTTAGTACAGGTACAACATAAACAGACTTTTAAACAATACGTTTACACCTAGTAATACCCACAAAGGATCCATGCTCTAATTTGCCCCACTCATGACTAGAACTGAGTATTCTTGCCACAAGTCCTGGGATCCTCCAAAAAATGAGAGGCATAGGGCTGCAGATGAGGGATAAGGCTGCCTGGTCCAAATCCATCTTATGGACAGTGGAGCCACACTAATCAATGCAACAAGATGATAGAGGGGAGAACAGAGCCTCTCACATACATAGATGTTTGGTGATGTTTTTTAGGCATTAAGTCTGGTAAAGAAACAGGAATTATTGGAAATAGGGAAAAAAGGTGAAGCTCAGCTGTGGGAATAAAGAGGAAGTTGAAATATATTCAGTATAGTTGTTCAACATGACTTGAAAAAGAGTTGATGCTGAGGGGGACTGAGTGCAGTAGGCATTCTATCTTATTCAGACAGGCTACCCTAACTTAGCTTAGGGGCAGGAGGTCTATATTGAGCAGATTCATTTTGGTATTGGGTGGTGGAACCGGAGCGTGCTCCATCCACTCCATGCATTGACCTGGTATTGCAATGCTTCCAGGGCCGGTGCAAAAAAAAAGAAAAAAAAAAAACGGTTTTAATCAGTGTTTTGGCCTTTATGGTTAAGATCAAATGTAGCCAAATAATGGTAGATGTCACCGTTCCCTTTAAGAATCACCCGCAAGCTTTTGTTGAGGCCCACAGATGGAAATGAGAAATGTTCAAGACTCTAGAGGATATTCTGAGGATCCAAGGATATGACTTGATGATTGAGGTACTGATCATCGGGGTGCACAGACCACAGGGCCACAGTAATGAGAGCATCCTGAGCATCTGCTACATATCCCACTATTATGTCAAGCTGATGCAATACCTCGTGGTGTCCAACACCATCCACTGATCCAGGAATATCTATGTGGAACACATTGTGGGGCAGCACCAGTACATGAACCCCACCAGACTGCTGACCAGAAGTGACACAGAGGGGACCACTTGACCATGCCCCACTGCTACATCTAAAGGATTCTAAGGACTTTTAAAATCCTGGACTCTTCCCTATCCCCATAATTGTAACTCACCTGTCACTATTTGTAACTGTGCATGTGCCAGCAAACCATTTCCCTGCTCAAATGCGGTTTTGTTTTGCGGGGTCTCCTGTATATTATTTACTGTATATGCATGATGTCCCCTCCCCACTTTTCCTTCTTCTTACCCCCTCATGCCCGGGCTTAGGCTGTTGGCTGATTGTTTCATATGTAACTTAGTTGTGTTCATACCCCTACCTCCACCCTCTATGATGTAGCCCCTCACTCAGGTCTTCTGTATTTCCTTGTGCCTTGAATGAACTTTGTCATTGTGAGCTTTAACATTTTTGGTGCCAAGGGGAGGGTGTCAGGGTTGATTCTGGCCCTCCTGGTGCCAGACTGTTATTGCAATAGGTCCAGGCCCAGTGCCAATTCCTTGTGGAAGGAACACTCATCCTTTTTTTTAAGGGACACACACACACACACATACACACGCACACACACACACACACACACAGCTCTCATCAGCCTTTTTGGCACTAGTGGAGGGGGTTGGAGCTTACTTTGGCCTCTCCAAATGCTGGCCTGGTATCGCAGTACCTCCAGGCCCAGTAAACATGCACAAAAATAAGTGCCTAATAATAGGGAAGATGAAAGGGATGAGAAAACTGGAGGTATAGGTCACAATGGACCAAATCAAGGCATTAGGAGTAGAGGTGGACACATGATGGATAGGTCTAGGAAAAAGTGAAAGGGAAAGTGAGGCTAAAACTCGTGAACCAGTTGATGGCAGCATGGGTAAATGTAATTAAGATTGTGGTACTCTGAATCATACTGTGTGTAGTTGTGGTGTTCCCTCTATCATGGACTAATATGTACTCTTCAGTGTCTTCATCAGTGACTTAGATGTGGGTGTGAGGTGTACTCTGTCCAAGTTTGCAGATGATACTAAATTGTGGGGTGAAGCAACCACTCCAGAGAGTAGGGAATGATTACAGGCAGACCTGGACAGGTTAGAAAAGTGGGCAGAACACAACAGGGTGGGGATTCCAAGTTGTGTTTCTGTTTGTTTATGTGAAGTATGTTTTGCTATGCTGCACAGAAGGAGTAAAAGGAGCACCAGATGGGCTGGGTTTGTTTGGTACTATGCAGGGACATTATTGCATACATATAATGTATGTAAAAGATCACTCTCATGGCTCTTGGCCTGGATAATGATGCTAATGTATGAAAAGATTTTAAAAGTTGTGAATTGGTATGGGATGCATAACCGCAACACAGTTGGTGTACCCTAGAAAAAAAATCAAGGCCTGGATTACAGAAAAAGAGACTGTGTCCTCAGTAGAGACGTTCACAAGGGAAGAAGCACAGACAATTCGGAGGGTTTAACAAAAGCTTACAGAAGAAAAACTACAACTTTGGTTGAACGCTAGCGCATTGGATTATTCTGGTAGAGGTGCTTCATTACAGTTGAGGACAGTGTAGAACAGCAGAAGACTCCAGACAAATGTGCCATGGGGAAGAAAGCATATGGCATGTGATGTGGGAGTTTCAGTTTGCCAGAAAAATCTGGAGGAAGGCAGAGAAACTCCTACAGAAGCTGGGTGCTAAGCACCATCTCAAACTAGAAGTGTTTCTATGTAAAGAGTGGGCCAGGGCTCAGAGGAAGAACAGAGGAAGAGTATAGAAAGCCACAGTAAGCTTTCACATGGCATTGTGGAAGGCAAGAAACTTTCTAGTCTTGCAACAAGTAGAACTCTTTGTAGATCATAGAATCATAGAAGTAGGGTCGGAAGGGATCTTGTAGATCTTAAAGTCCGACCCCCCGCCTGGGCGGGAGAAAAGACTGGACTCAAATGACTCCAGCCAGATAGTTATCAAGCCTCTTCTTAAAGATCCCCAGGGTAGGAGCCAGCACCACTTCCCTTGGTAGTTGGTTCCAGCTCCTAGCCACCCTAACTGTGAAGTAGTTCTTGCGGATGTCTAATCTAAA
>NW_017728950.1:28395168-28416154 GCF_001723895.1 Crocodylus porosus
TGGTTTCTACTGCCTAAGTGCAGCACCCTGCACTTGTCAGGAGTGAAACGCATCCTGTTTATGTCAGCCCACTCCTGTAACCTATCCAGGTCTTGTTGCAGTCTTTCCCTCCCTGCTAGCGTGCTCACTTCACCCCAAATTTTGGTATCATCAGATGATACGTTGTGTTTGGGCTTGAGCAAACTGGGGTGGTATTGTTGACAAAACACAAGAGAACTAGGTAAGCAGTACAAGACGGTTTTGTGGAAAAGAGAAGAATGGAGTAGATCTATGAGGATGAAAAGATGATGAGGACTCAGTGACAGCAGAGCAATGGCTGCAGGCCAGGGGTTAGTTAGGAAAAAGGCACGATGGGAGCTAAGACAAGACATATATAGGATAAGGGGTGATAAATGTTAATAGACAAGCCTGGAAGGCAACAGGGAGTAATGTGCTGTTAAGAAATGAAAGTGTCCAGGCCCATAGAGTAATGGGAATTTAGGGAAGGTGAGAATTTGTGGATAATGTAAAAATATTCTATGATTTTGTTGATGTTATTTGTCAATATTTTGGAAACTGATGGAAGCCTGTTTTACCTTTTGACCCCTCATTGTTTTGCTTCTTAGTCAATCTCATTTGTTTAATACAATGTAAGCTGATGGAGACAGGTTTTAATATTTGATATTTTCATAGTAAAAGAAAAAAGTTTCCATCGGTATATTTGTCCAGTATGGGCTATGTGTTTTATAGGCATGTTGGCTGCATTTAATCAACTTCATAGCTAGTTTCCATTGCTGAGGACATCCAGATCCATTCCTGCCCCTGTAAATTGTAGCTTATATCCATCCACCTGATCTTTGACATAAACAGGCTACTTTCAGATCCTACAAAAAACTGATTATATTCAACTCACTACCAATTTTTGAGGAACTTAATGACCCCCATCCCCCACCACCACCAAGGCTTAAGTCACAAAAGCCATTTTGGAATGTGGGAAAAGAGCTGAATGACAAAAACTTTGACATCAAGAAAAAATGGATCCAGCAATGGAACACAATTGATATTATTAACAAATTTCTTATCATGGACCCCACATTTAAACTTCCTGGCTTTGCTTTACCAAGGTAGAGATGTACAATGTTGAATGGGGTTTGTACTGGACAAGGTAGATGTAACTGCCTACTACATAAGCAGACATTTTTAAAGACCCCAAAGGTGAGTGTGGTGTAATCCAAGCTATAGTACACATCACAGAAGAATGTCTAATTTATCATTTTAATGATTGCATTTCAGACCTGCACCAGGCTACTGATGATGCTTGCAATGGATATCAAATTTAAAACTGTGATTCTAGCCTTATCCCTCAGTGCCATTGTTTATAAGTTATTTATAGGAAGTTTATATCTTGTTCAGCCATTCAGTTGCTGTATTCCGTATGAATAAATAAATAAAAGCACATGCTGCTTCTGGAAGCAATTTAATGATAGTATATTTAATGCAGTTTTCTTGTATGCAAAATAAGATGAGGGGCTTTGCCCCCTCTGCTAATTGGGAGGAAGATCATCTTATATTTGCATAAATACGGTTAATTGGCCATTCCTTTTGAAAACATAGGTTCTAATGAATGTATACTGATTGTTTACTTTAAATGGAATTTTATATTAGTTTATAGTCAATGATTGCATTGAAACGAAGTGTAGGGAAGACAACCTGTCTACTTGTTTTACGTTTTAGAAAAACTTTGTATGGCAAAATATGAACTTCAGCCTAATTTAGGTCTGAAAAACTTTTGCAACATCTGGTTTTCACTGCAGTCTCATTTTTTTTATGAATTAAGTACTGAAATAATTTAGGAAAATGAATATTCCATAATCACCCAAAACCCTCATTGATTATTTCCTTATAATATGTTCTGAGATGATTCTCTATTCACAGTGGTTAAGGGAAGTTAATCTTTTAGGACAAAGGATTTGTATGAACCATTAAAATCTAAAATGACCCTTTTAAAATAAGAGTTATATAGGTTAAGTTGTTTTAAAAGGGCTATAACCCAATATACTCTTTGCATAGCTATATTATTTACATTTCAACTAATATTGATTAATAAAGAAAACTTGATATTTACACAGATACATTATAGCATGTAGATACAATAACAGAATGAAGAATGGTATGGTAAGATACTACATAAGAAGCTAAGAGGAGATGGGAAACATCATGCTTTATGGAGATATCTCATTGGACCCCTGTGCCTTGACATGGGTGGGATATCATGAGATGAAGAGAAGACACAAGATTTATCTGGAAAGAGGTCATTAGTCTTGGTTACTGATTTTCCATTAAAATGTTTTCTCCCAATAGAAAAAGGACTATAAATACTGGGACCCAAGAGACAGGATTCTAGTCCTTGTGTGGGATACCTGCCTATTTACAAGGATTTTGTGAGGGTTCTGTGGCCTAATTATCCAGCAAAAGCCAGCTATCATGGCAGGTGCAAAGCCAGTCTGACCCAGCAGTTGCTGCACATCTGCATTGTCACTGTCTGTAAGACATGTCATGGGTTGATTCTACCCTCCTGGCCTTTAAGAGTGGACTAAATTGGGTACAGCACCAGACCTGAGGAGTACTTTTCTGGTCTTGACCCAAAGACCAAGCTATCCACCACTACACTTGGCTTTGACAGGTAAGTGATTAAGCTACCGTCCCAAAGGCATTTGAAACCTTTCCCCTCCCTTGCCAGACCAGTACAATGACCCTTTGTTTGGTTGTAGGCACGAGTAGGTAGAGCAACTTACTTCAATTACTTTAGTCTTCAGCACTTTCTGCTAAATTGGGGAACACCTAACACTCTGTTAAGTGCCTTTACAGTCTGATTACCACAGCCCAGGATATCTGTATTTATTACACTTGAAATAGTGTCCATGAAATGGATAAGCTTGTTCATGTCAGTGACATAATACTGAGGACTCACTGGACTGTAGTTTCTGGGGAGTCCTGCCATGCACTGTGTTGGAGCCACAATCTCTTGAGAGTCCATCCCAAAAACTGCAGGCTCCATGTCCTGGTGCTGTACAAGGGAGCCAGGTAGCTCTGAAGGCCCTGGCTTCAGTCAGGGTGTTCCTGGCGGTTCCAAGTTCTCTGATATGGAGCTGGATGTAAAACCTGATTCAGAGCTGAGACTCTCAGGGCTTTCAGATGCCCAGCACCAGGGCAGAGCTTGTCTGCAGATCCCCTACCTTTGTATAGACCTATCAGGTAGGCCTACCCCAGAGCTGTAGGCTCTATTTTCCTTCCATTTGGTTTGACTCTTGAAATTCTCTTGGAAGTTCTGGATTTCCAACCCTAGGTGGAGTAGGAAGTTGGATTACTACAGAGCTGGGGAGTGAGGCCTTTGGCTATGGGCAGACCTAACTTCCAACTCCACTTATTCCAGGACTAGTAACCTGGAAATTCCAGTTCTTATGGCTCTCAGACAGAACCACTAGGAAGATTTCCTTAACACTGGAGGCTCATGGCTTTCAGGATCCCCTAGTCCTGGGGCATCTCATTAAGTGTGGTCTTCTCCAGACTTGCAGGTGCCGGTTGCTGGTTGCCAGGGCAATTGCAGTTTGGTCAGCTGACTGGAAGGGGGCAGGGCCTGGCCTATATAAACAGCCTAGGCTGTGGCCAAGTAGGCAGTTCCTTGCTAACATCCAAGGGAGAAGGAGCTCTGCTAGAGTAGGCAGCCTAGAGAAGCTTGATGGTCTGAGCAGCTTTGGCTCGAGAATACTGGGAGGAGAAAGCCCTGGTAGGGATTTAATTGATGATTAGCCAGGTGGCTTAGAGGTTTGCGTTTAGCCAGGAGGCTTAGTTTGAGTTGTAGCTGATTAGCTCATGTTATTATATGTTGTTGTTATACTGGAGGACTGGGTGAGGCTAATAGGGGTTGGAGGAGGCTTCATAGGGGCTCCACAGCGGTGTGGGGACCCCAGTACCAGAGAGGGCACAGCATTTAGGGGTGCATTGACCCCAGCCCTGAGAAGGGGCACAGTGCATTAGGGGCCAGGCATGGCTAAGGCCACCTGAGCCCCAAGCACAGAGAAAGGCCATAGTGTGGGCGAAGCCCCAGGGAGGGCGCATAGGCGAGAAGCCCCAGGGAGGGGGTTTGGGGCCAGGCATGGCTATGACTACCTGAGCCCCGATTGTGAGGCAGGGCCCCAGTGCGGGTGGGATTGGGAGAAGGAGCCCTAGTGTGGGCATGGTCACAAGAGAGGCCAGGGAGTGTCCGCGGGGAGCGCGGGCAATCACAAGGAAAGAATGGCCAGGGAGCATCCATGAGGGTGCAGGCCAGTAAGAAAGAGGCCAGAGAGCCGGTGAGGCCTTGGGCCAGGGAAAGATGAGCCCAGGAGACCCGGGAGGAGCTGGGGTGCCAATGAGGGCACTAAGTAGGACTCTGACTAGACAACATCTGGTACATCTGTGAGGCTTGGGGTGTGGTCTCAGGGGTGGTAGGAGCCACGCATTGCCCTTACGGCGTTAGTGCACAGAGTCACCATAGACAGGGCACACACTTGAATACGTCAGGGGTACCGTGTCAAGGAGGATAAAAGGCAGCCTCCCTTAATATTCTTAACATCAAATACATGGCGGGCGAGAACGAGGGTGTATTTATACCAACTTGGCACAGTAGGAGGTGCTAGGAGAGATCACGGCTGCTCCTAGGACGCTGCCCCGTGACACTGGGCTATGTATAGACAGTCAAAAAGCCTGTGGCTGAATCAATTCAGTCTTTGCAGGTTAGTCTAACCTGCAAAGATTAAACTGAGAAATAACTGAATACACATTTACCATTGATTCAGGAAATATAGCCACATGCCTGCAGTGGCTCAGGCCAGAAGCCGGTGGGTACTAGAACACAGATCTCTGACACTTCCTCTTCCTGCATACACCCCTCCTAGCCTGAGACCCTAGCCAGGGTTTGCCTGGGGAGGGCAGTCCGTGCCTTTCTCCCTGCCAATCTTTCTGTGCTGGAGCAGACAGCACAGCCCAGCACAGGGCTGGAAAGCATGCTGGGATGCTGAGGGACTCTAATTTAAAGCAGGAAGAGGTCTGGGACAGCAGTTTCATAAACCAGTTTGACCCAAATCAGTTAAGTCTGATACTGCATTCAACCAGGCTTATCTTAAACCAGTTTCAGCCATTTTGAAACTGGTTTATGTGCACAGAGCTTTTGTTCTGTTACAGGTTTAGACCACTTTCTGATCACTTAAAATGGTTTATGTGTAACTTCTGTCCCTAGCTTCAAAGAGGAAGAATGGAGCACCTTTCATTGCCCATGTAATCAAAGACTATGACACTTCTTATCATGATATCTACAGGAGAGAGCTGCCAAAAAGGAAGAGGTGAGGTTCTTCCTCAGGTGATGGTCAAGATAAAAAACGAAATCACCATTGAAGAACCCTTGCTGTTGAGAGGTAGCATTGTTTCCAGTAGCTTGGCTTCAAGCCCTGCCTCTGCCACAGATGTCCACCTGTGAACTTGAAAAAAATCACATAATCTTTCTTTGCTTCAGTTTCCTTCTGTAAAAGAGACGCATTAAAAAAAAATAAGCCAGGTTAATAGAGTTACATTGACTAATGGTCATGAGGTTCTCAGATACTAGCACATAGGTAGGTAGAAAACCTAGAAAAATGGATCAGAACGTTGGGGTTTGGATAGAAGGACCGACATGTGATAGAATTGAAAATCAAATGGTATATCTATCTTCATTTTTCAGAACCAAAAGAACCTGTTACACCAGCATATGGAAAGATGCTATTGGCAACAGTTAGCAGCATGTGATTGAATTTTTACAACTTCCTTAATTACTAAGATTAGCAAACATTCCTTTGAAAAGGTTGGAACCTTGACATAGCTGTAAAATTTACTGTTCTTCTTATCACAAACCCAAGCCAGGAAAATTAATTTAGCCATCAGAAAGAAATTTTTATATTTATTCGCTGCACAATTCTGTGCTATTTACATTGACAGAACTATGTGTTTGAAGTTAGCTGGCATACTGTTATTCAAGGTTAGTAAAAACAGTCATTTTTCTCTTGAACAGGAAAAGATGACATCTTGGACAGCTGAAAATTAAATCTAAACCAGGTAACCTCCCTGTTCCTTATGGTTTCGCTGATAAATGTAACATCTACTGTGCTTGTGAAGGTATTTGTGATTGTTTCTAGGCCTTGTTTTTGGATGAGCGAATAGGATTAAAGTTATTGATTTAGTCACCACAAGAACATAAAAACTGCAGTTTACTGGGTCAGACCATAGATCCACTTTGCACAGTATCCTGTGCCACACAGTGGCAGAATGGATACTGAAAGTGAGAGTGAACAGGGTATGACCATGGTTTTCCCCCTATTCCTCTCCCACTTGCAGCCACCAGCATTTAGGGTTGAGGAAGTTGATTCAGAGGCTGTTCTCCCAACTCCCGTGTTCAGTAGCTACTGGTACATGTTTCCTCCAAAAATGAATCCAATCCCTTTATGAATTTTGTTGAACTGTCAGCTTTCATTACTTCTTGTGGCAATGAGTTCCACACTTCAATTACATGCTACGTGAAAAAATGTTCTTTGGTTATTTCTAAACTCATTACCTACTAGTTTCATTTTATGACCTCTTGTTCTTATATTGTGTGACAGAGTAAATAAGTCCTTATCTAATTTCTCTTCACATTTAGTAAAATTTTAATATGCCCCCCCCCACCCAGGCCTCTCGCTTCTAAACTGAATAGGCTTAGCCTTGTTAGTCTCTCCTCATGGAAGCCCCTCTATACCATCAATCATCCTTGTTGCCCATCTGTGTATCTTCTGTAGCTCTTCTTTATCCTTTCTGAAGTGTGGGCACCAAAACTGAAAACAGTATTCAAGGTTTGGGTGCATCATGGATTCATAAAGGGGCATAATGATATTTTCTGGTCCATTTATAATTCCATTCTAAATAATTTCTAACATTTTATTTGCCTTTTTGATGACTTCTGAGTTCTGAGCTGGGCTAGGTCAATCTAAATACCCAGTTGTGCAGGTGTTCAGAAGGTTAAATTCAGCCAAAAAGCAGGACACATAATCTACGTGAGTGCACCTGATCCAGGAGGGGGTTAACCTGATCTTGTAAATACCTGCGTGCATTCATAGCACAGCCTGAGTACTGGGAAAGCCCCAGCTACTCACCCCAGCCCCTGAGCTATGCTACTCCCATCCCCACAATCTTGATTGGGCTATTGTTAGCCTCTAATACCCCCACACATCTGCCACTGCCCCCTCCCCCACTAGAGCAGCCAGTCCCCACCCCCCAAACTTACCAGCTTCTCTCCTGAGAGGATTGGGGTCCCCACACTGCTTTCAGCAGTTGCAAACGGCTGCAAACACTGTTCCCTGTAGTGCTGTATGCATAGCTCCTGGTTTAGTTTTGGCAATTTAAAGCAACCCCTTTAAACTTAGGGCAGGAGTCATGAACTCTTGCTCACACTTTTTGCAGTGCTCTAGTTAGGGTGCTGCAAACATGTGTACACACTTTGTTTTTGTAGCATTACAAAGTTCTCAGATACCTGAAGTATTAAAATGAATCTAAGTTCATAGTTGGAGGTCCTCTCTGGTTGTTGAGTAGCTCTCTTGTTTCACCTGTTCATCTGATTGAAATTCAAGTGTGACTCAGGCAACATGTTAAGCTGACCACACACTGTGCATGCTTAGGTTGAATTAAGACTATCAATAGGAGCACAAGTGTTTGGGCCCTGTGCTGCAGACCTTTATGTCCATGCTTATCTTTCTCTATGTGATAATCTCTGTGGGACTACACAAAAGTATAACTGTTATACAATGGTGCATGTTTTTTCAGAATTGCAGCACCATAGTTATACATGATTACCATGTAGAAACTATGGATACAGAGAGATGGCATCTTTATGCTGCCATAAACATTTTTATGACAGCAAAAGTTGCAGGCAAACAGATGTCTTTGCACTTTGTCACTCTGAAAGCCCAAAAATGCCATGACCAAATGGCTAAAAACAGACATGTCCAGTAAAATGCGATCATCTGTGATATGACATGTTTGGATGTCTGCTTGCTTATTGTGTGCTGTAGGAATCCCCTGGCTGCTGTGCCCAACTTGGGGTGCATATCTGCAGTTGGGGAGTCTTCATGGGGGTTCCCCTGCTTGCAGACATGCACTGTGGGAATCCCCTGTAGGGGATTCACATGGCACACATATCTTACTGCTGCACTCCAAATTGGGGTGTGGTCATTGTCCCATGGATTGGGCCCCTGAAACCCTGGCTGTGAAAGGGGCCTGATCCTAAAGGAGAATGGCCCTAGCAATGTTTGTAGATACCAGTGAAGCGGATCAGCTGTGCTGGGACATATCTCAGCACAGCTGATTTCGATCGACACCATCTGTACTCCAAAGTCACCAAAGTCACCATCTGTTGATAGCCTTTATGACCTTTAATTATTTTGCATATACACTCATATATATACATGTATACATATGTGTGTGTGCATGTGTGTGTGTAAATTAGAACAGCAATCATGGAGCTAATAGAATTCTAAAAAATAAAATATTGTTTGATGTTTGCAGTGAACGCTATGTCTTGAAATTTCTTGCAGAAAGACAACTGAGCAAAAAAGGAATTTAGAAATAATCAGTTCCCCTCCTCCACCCCAACAATCTTTTAGGATGAAATTGACTCTGGCAGTCTCACCTCAAGGCTGGTGGAGTGTTGTTGGTAAAGAAACCACATGAAGTCAGGTCTCCTCAGCTTCAGTTCTCAAGCTTGAAAACCGTGAGAGATGCTAGCCTCTCCAGGTTCCTCACTGTATGAGAGAGACTGTGAAGTCCTGATTTTGAGACACCCCAGGGTACACCTGCCACACAAACTACTGTATCATGGAAACCAAGTTTTCCCAAGCAACCCTTTACATCATTTATCAAAAAAAAGGCAGGTTTCTATTAGTAGATCACTGCAATGAATTCTTTTCCAAGCAGTTAACTTTTAATAAACCAAGACTGTCCAGAATAAATGTGTTCTACTACAAAATTCCAAGGTAACTTCAGTATTTCATTGGTTTGTACAGCAGTTTTTAATCTCAATATAAATTGTAATTGTATCGTAGACCTGCTTGATAAAGGCTGTGAAAACACCAGCTGGTCTGTGGGCACATGCATTTGTCATGCAATTAATGATGCAGATTTTGTTCTATGTTTCCATAACATGAATTGTGTAAGAAAGTTCTACACAGGGAATTAGCTACATTGTGTGGTCTCACTGAAATAAAAAAGACATAAAAAGGCCCCAGAGTGCCTTAAAAGCAGGAACCAGAGTCATAGAAATGAATATTAGTATTTTATTTTATGTAAAAAATGCATCTTTAATTATTTTGCTATTCAGACTAGGTACAGATGTTATCGTTATTGGGTGTTATTGGGCAGAAAATGCTCTACAATCATAACCAGATGTTTACGGCACATAGAATGCTTTAAAAATGGTAGATCCCACTCTAAGTTAACTCTGGATGGATGTGGTATCAGACTAAAATGCTTTATGTCAGAGTGCTTTATTGAACTTCTTTACCATATCCCATTGTGAGTCAAGGTAGGTTGTATTCCATTGGCATCCCAGGAGCCCCCCACAGGATGGCACGTTAGCCTCAGCTGGGGCTTAAGTGCTTTAGGCAAGCATGAGCCCAGACCCACCCCCAGTCTATCACACAAAGGAAACAAAAAGGTCTCCATTTTTTCCACATGTGGCCGGGTAGGTGGGTGGAGGAATGGAGACCCCCCTGCCACACAGACCCTGCCTCCCCAGCTTGCTGGCTCAGGTCCTGAGAGGGGTGGTTGGGTCTGCATGACAGAGGGGCTCCATTCCCCCAGCTGCAGCCACGTCACTTTTTGTGACCCTGGGAACTGGGGGCATGGTGGGGATGGAGTCCACTGCCATGCAGACCCAGTCAGGCCCCCCCACAAGACCCAACCCAGGAAGCTGGGTGGGCATGCAGCATGGGGGGGTCTCCATTCTCCCGCTGTCCCCAGTTCCCAACATGATGAAAAGTGATGCAGCCTTGAACTGCAGCTCCTAGTTGCAGATGGGGGGGATGGAGGCCCATTGCTATGTGGACCTGGGCCACCCCCGTCCAAAATCCAAGCCAGCAACATGGGGGGGGGGCTGAATGGAGGGGGTTCCATTCTCTGCCCCCATCTGCCTCCAGCCACTGCTGACAGCTGTCAGGGGTGTGGGGCTGGGAAGAAAGCCTGGGAGTTATGTGGGTGCACTGTCAGCCTGCTGGCCTCGGCCGATGCAGGCTGCTTTTGTGTGCACCCCCCTCCCAAGGGCAAGCATCAGTTCTGTTTGCTCCCACTCTAATCTAGGTGCTTTGAGGAAAACAGGATACTTAGAGCACTTCTGCCTTGGGCTTCTTGAATGTCTATACTTGGCGTAATTGCCATCCATTCTCATGAAACTGTAACCATTGTTGTTCTCACAATTCAACAGTGTTGGTCTCATGGGGTAACTTGTTACCCCACCAGTATGAACAAAATGGAACCAGTGCCAACAGCATAAATGTACTAAAAACTATTTATTAAACATATAGATTTTTTGAAAGAGTATTTATGATGATTTGAAACCAAAATATTATTTAACTAGAACTATGAACAAAATTTAAGCCTTTTTTTTGAGTTTCAAAGGTGGATGAACAATTTGCTAAGTCTGCAGTTCACACTGTTTTCAAACTAACAATTACTTCCAAAAACATTTTCTCACTGTTTTAACTAAATATTGCATTCCAAAAACATTTCCTAACTGTTTTAACTAAATATCACATTCCTCACAAAGCAACAGTGATGTACTGTGGTGCACACAAATAAATCACTTACATTCTTTGCATCATTTCTGGGTTTTGTGGTCATCTGTCCTTGGACAAAAAGCACAATGTCCACTCATGCTTGCAGAAGGTTCTACCTGGGTGCATTGTGGCAATTTGTAATTTAGGGCGGTCATACCAGACTTGATGGACTTAGACAGATTACGTGTATCCATCACTCTTTGTTTTATTTGTCCATCAATCAACTGTTCTCCAAGCTCCTGCAAAAAAAAAATGCTGTCTTCTTAAATGTGATCTTTGCTTCCAGTTTGTGTTGTGCCTAGCCAAATGATGAGGCTGGCAATGGCAGCCACATCCTGCATAGTGAGAAATAGTGTCATTGGCCACCTCTTGATTTTCCATCTGCAGGTGGTCACATGAAGTAAGTGGTCATGGCTTTCTGCCCCACCTTTGTTTTTACTGTGGTCATGGATGATGTCTGGCTTTCTTTGCTCTCCACCCACTGACAGATCATGGTGCATGCTTGACAGCAACAGCACAACTTTGGACTTCTTTGGAACATAGAAAACTAGGGTGAGTTCCCCATCAAAAGCAAAGATGAATGCAAAAGTTTCTCTTCTTTGATTTTCTTGTATTTTGTTTGGGATATCGGCCTTGTTTTTCTGAATTGTACCCACATAGGTCAAGTCCTGCATTAGCAGTCTTTCCGCCAGGTCAGTACTTGGGAAGAAATTGTCACCCACAGTATTCCTTCCTGTCTTGTACAAGGGATCAGTTTTCAATGATCTGGGTACCAAGATTACCTTGGTGTGAAGCTTCTGGTTGCTTGCCCGGTAGATGTCTCTAGACAGGGAGAATGATGTTGCTGCATCACAGCACCAGCAAATTTTCAAGACAAATTTGGCAGGCTTGCTGGGCATATACTGTCTGAAGGGACAGTGACCCCTGAATGCAATGAGATGCTCATCAACCGTCAGGTATAATTCTGGAATATACTATTTCCTAAGCTGCTCCACAAATTATGTCCATATAGCTCTGAAGGCAGCAAGCTTGTGCACAGCTCTCCTTTCCTCATGTGTCAATTTGTTGTCAAATCTCAGGTAGTTGGTGATTTGACGGAATCATTTTAAACTCATGGTGGCATAGAAGCAAGGACATTCGATGCATTTCTCCCACAAATCCTCCGGTGCCTTGTGACCACCATGGTATAGGCCACTCAGCAGTAGGAGGCCAATGTAGGCTTTCAGCCCTGTTTCGTCCAGATTTTTCCACTCCTTTCTATTTTCAGGATGGCTGTCATTCCACTCACTGAATCTTCTTTCTGCCTCTCTGTTTGTTTCCTTTATGATAACAGTCAGGATATCTTGTGAGAGAAACAGGTGGAATATTTCCACCACTGTGTCTTTATTACTTCCTGTTGTTGGCCCAGCACTTTCATGAACTATGTCCTTGGCTATTCTCCAATGGTGTATGAGCTGTGGGCTTTTTTCCCACACTCTGCCATTTCTTCCTCTAAAGGTGTCATCATCTGCAATGTTTTCTAGGGGTGGTGGCAGTGGTTCTGCTCCATGTCCTGCTGTAACTCCCCATGGTCTTCCATGGTGGCCCCAGGCTGGTCCTCTTCTCTTTCCCACTTGAAGTGTCGGCATCACTTCTGCTTGTGACTCCAACTCCTCCTCATCTGACCTGGATGAAGCTTCCATAGACACCTGGTCTTCTTGCTCTGAACAATCTCCCATGTCTGGAACAAAGTCAGTGTCCTCAGTGCCTTGGGATAAAATTTCATCAGTGGATGTGTCGCTGTCACCCCAGTTACCTATGCAAGACAGGCTTGAGAATGTATGAAGGTTAAGGTTTTAGAGTGTTACTAGCTAATTTCCCATCAAGAATAATGGATTTCAGGGAGTATTTACATGGTTTCCCCTCACTCCCTGCTCACTGTTTGGAGCTGGCCATGTAATGACTTCCTCTGCTACCACCACCTTCTCCTCTAGCCTCTGGTGCGGGGGCTCCTTCCCCCTGCCTGGCTCCACCTCACAGCAGAGCTTTCCCGCCCCGCTCCCCTCCCCTCCTCTCTCTCCCTCCCTCCTTACTGCCTCCCCCTCCCTGTCAGCTGTTGCCAGGGCTGGGTGGCAGGAGCTGGGCGGCAGGGGAATGACACCATCATGGCCCTTCCCCTCCCTCCCTGCTGGCTGTTGTTGGGGCCCCTTCTTCTCCTCTCCCCACCTCCCTTCCTGCTGCCTGGCCCCAACAACAGCCACCACCATGATCCCCGCTCTTTGTTTCCCCCTGCCCTTCTGCCCTCTGTCCCTCTGTGCCCACCACCTCCTCCACTCTACCAGCTGTTCTGGTGGGCATCGAGGATGGGTGGCAGGGGGCCACCCCCCCACCCTCAGGCAGGGAAGCATGGGGAAGCCCGTCTGCTCGAGTAGCTGGGGCATGTTCACTGCTGCCACAAACTTCCTCAGCAGTGTCTCAAACTTGGGCCCATGCAGCCCAAGCTCATGCAGCCAATTGCCACCCTGACTTCTAGGCAGCACATGTGCCATTGGCCAAAACTGATAAGACAGACAGGCACACAGACAAAGACAGACAGACTAAGCCTATTTTTATATTAGAACCTAATTTTGTTTGTGTTTAAACTTGTACTTGTCCTGTCCAATTAATGTAACAGTCTTGGCAACTGTTCTTTTACAACAAATGCTGGTGAGAGACCTTTGGGCATTTTTACATGTGCTCCAGGAGGTGTTTGTGTGTGCGTGCGCGCACGCTTTAATTGGCAAGCCTGGCTAATTAAAAGTGACTGAGCATCACATGTATCAGCATCCCCCACACTGAAAAATGGCAGTGGGGTGCTTTGAACTAAAGCTCATCGAATGAACTGGAGTTCAAATCACCCTACCATCATTTTTCAGCACAGGGATGCTGATACATGTCGTGTTAAAGGCTGCTGGAGTGCATTTATTTCCATGCTCCAGCAGACTCGATTAATTGAGTCTGCTCCAACATGCTGGATTTTCAGTGCAGCAGAGCTGGCTCTCTACATGTCTATAGGAGCCCTTGGTTATTAAAGGCAATCATGTCACAAGCCAAAATAATGGGATATCTAACCAGTTGTATGTAATATATAAAATAATGTATATTGCAATTTCTTTGTTATTTGGGGTTTTTTCTTCATTATTAGCTCCTCTCTATTGAAAGTCTGACGAAGTAGAAGTCTGGTATTTTTAGGAAGCAAAAACAAATTTAAACTTAAAAAAAATCATTAGAAATGTTTAATTATAGTTGAAATAATGAACAAAAGATCTGATACTTAATGGGGTTTCTATTTGGGTTTATGTCTTATGCCTTCATAACTGTAGTTATATTTGTATAACTGGTGTATATATTTGTGATTGCATTGAAAACAGGGCAGCATTTTGCACCAGATGATGTTCTAATACAGTATCTATAGGACACATCGAATACTTCTCTGGGATGATGCATTATTTTTGTCTCTATAACCAAAGACTAACATCAAAAAATAAATCTAAATGCTTAGGATGTTTATACAGGTACTCTGGGGTCTAATGGGGGCGTTTTAATTAGATAGCTATTTTAATTAAAAGTGCCTGCAGCGTAACGTGTATTCAGTATCCTGTGCTCCAAAATGGTGGTGAGGTGCTTGAACTAAAGCTTGTTTGAGGAACTTTTGTTAAAGCACCCCACCTTCATTTTGAAGAATGAGGACACTGAATAGACATGACATGGAGGTTGCTGGAGTGTATTAATTAACATGCCCCAGCAATCTAGATGAAATGAGCATGCATTGGAGCAGATGTCCTATATGTGCATAGGTGCCCTTAGTCTCTAAAAAGCTCTTGACTTAAAAATAATGTAATAGGATGCTGAGCATCCTAAAAGATTCTTGGAGCTAAAAAACCCACATACAAAAGCTGAATAAGCATAGGAAGAAAGGAAATACAGAAAAGGGAGGGTGATGATAATAAATTCCATTCACAAACCATTGTGTCTTATGCAGGTTGTTGAGAGAGAGAGAGACCACCAGGTATAGAGCTGGCTAAGAACTTCCCCCAAAGTTTGAGGCTTTGCATCTGTTCTGTCTATATCCTACCTTTCTGTTTTAGAGTACTTGCATGTCCCCTGTTACCATAGAATCCGAGCACCTTCCACCCAGAATGCTTTGGGTTATTTGGGGTGTATATTTTTCCAAGCAAAGCAAGCATGAGTTTACCTAAAGATCCTTATATTAATGACTCTAAATGACCCCTAGTGAATTGGGACAGGAGAACTGACCTGGTATCTCTGAAGTCAAAACAGTTTTGATCTTGATTTTAGTGGAGCTAGGATTTCAATCCAGTACTTCTCATAACAACACATAAATCATCTTGGCCTATATTGCACTTCTAAAGCAAAGCTGAATTTCAGCTATATACACAGGCTGGCTGGCCACCCTGAACTAACATGGGCAGGGAACAAGATTTTCATTTTAGAACCAATAAAGAAGTCTTTCTCCCCGTCTAACTTATTTCAAGTAAAGACATTTCTGCTGTCCTTCCATAAAAGCCTCAGGTTGATTTAACTCCTTGAAATAGATGATTTCACAAGCTATGAATTATGCCCTTTTCATATGCTGCAGCTGAATGTAAGTCTCATGACATAACAATCTGAGTAGATTATTCATATCAGTCAGCAATTCTGCCTTTTTTCAAGATTTTTTTATGGTTCTAGGTGGAAATAAAGATACTTGTGCCATAGTTTTGGCACTTTTACCTCTATTATAGGGCTTGTGGAAGGGAAACAACCTGAAATCTCTCTAATAGGTGAAATAAGGAAGCCAATAACTGTAGTGACTGGGTTGCTTACTTCCACAAGTTTTCATATGTCACTTTTCAATATTTCCAAAAACGAGAAAATTGCCACATTTATATTCAAATCTCAAGTGTCTAAACACAATGTTTAGATATTTAAATAAAAGTTATCTGGGCATCAGTGAAATTTAGGAATGCTCATGGCTTCCGAAAATGAAGCCACTATTTTGGGGTGCTTAAGAAACAAATTCTAATATTGGGTGCACAGAATTGAAAATATGGCCCTGTATCTCACTTTGTTTCAGATCTGATTCAACTTTATGCATTATGACCTGTAAAAGTTTATGGCATGTATATAAGTAATACAGTTAGAGGGTGACTGTATCCCAGAAAGAACATTTACTAGTAATCAGCATAACATGTATCATCGGGTCATATTCAAAATACCACCTTGGTCACGAAGCCCATGTAATTGAAAAGGCACTGCTGCTTTCTGCAATATATTTCCTTGTATGTTACCCTATTTAGTTTAATAAGCAGCAGGATGCACATATAAGACAGCATTTTATGTTCTGAAGGAGAAATTCTTAAAAGACATTGATAGTAAGTCACTTTAAGTCAGTGAGTCTTTTCATTGACTTCAGGTGAGGATAGGATCTATGCTGCTATACTGTCTGATGACTACAATTAGCACCGAGTTTGTAGAACCATTCTACCTTCCTTAGTCTGCTCCTACTGAAAAATGTTTGAAAACCGCATCCTAAAAATCCGTATTTGCGCAAAGACACCAAGGTGACATGGAAGAGGAACTAATTATATGACAAAGTAACCAGGGATCTGCATTTGTTAATTATTGGTCAATTAATTAGTACAGTCATTTCTCCTTTAAGCATGACTTTATCTGGAATTGTTGTTCAATCTTTCTTTCTCTTTCCTTCTCTTGCTCTTTCCCTCACAGGAATATCACTGAGGAAAGTCCAGCAACACAGATGTAAATCTGTTTTTTTCATTTTTTTTCATATCAACTTACTATATTCTCTATGACCCGGAGAGAAAATCTCAGTGCAGCCTAAATATTTCCTCAAAGCTATTAAATATTTGTTTTGTTTGGGAAAATGGCATATGGAAAGAGATATCACTAAATTCCTTGAATTTGGCTCAACAGAAGACAGGAATTACCAGTAGGAGATCAAATTTCAAATTCTCCCCAAGCTGAGGAAGAGAAGGCTAAGATGAAAACAGCTGGCAGACTTTCAATCACTGCTGTAGGTGGTGAAGCATTTTGCTCCAGCTCAGGGTAATCAACTGCTGTAGGGACAGAGCTAGATAGAATGTGAATGGCTGTCACTCCCATTTATTACAGAAACAGTCGCGGGTGGGGGACATAATTGTTGTATAGCCTCCTTGCAAGAGCTTGGGAACTGAAGGGCAAAGCTCTAATTGAATCCCTGCTTCAAACAACTAAAATAATAAAAAGAAACAGGATTGGATTTTTCATTGTGTGGGAGCACAGGGGCTTCCATCTGAGAACTCAACTGAACAAATTATCTGTATATTAGCAGATCATAGGTAAGTCTCATTTTTCCCAATGCTCATTTTCAAAGCAATAAAATGACTACAACTTGATTCCCTTATTGCTTGGTTACTGCCACCAGGCTTCATTTAATAAGGAATAACTGTAGATAAATCACAACATCAAATTGTGCATAGTGGTGTGAGTTGGTTTGGAAAGCCAGCCAGCTGCAATGTCTCCTGAAGTTAATAAATGACCTGAAATCAATGTTGCAGGTCTTGAGAACTCTAAGGTTAGTTTGTCATAATCACCAGTAAGAACGCAGTCTTAGCACTAGAATTCCAAGGTAATTTTCATAGTTCTATTAACTTATTTTAATGATTGTTTGAACTACTTTGCAACTGAAATCTATTCAAAGTGAATATTTCTCCCTTCATATGTCCATTTAAGTAGAATATTTAATTTAATTTATTTATTCTAATTCTTTTGTGACATAGTGTCTGTTTTAAGGTTTGATCATGAGCTGCCAATACCCTTGGCAGTTTTCATTTAAAGTTGCATCTTTGAAAGTGTTGTTTAGACTTAATAGAACAAGCAATAAGGTGTACTCTCTATGGAAAATGTGGAAATTTCTGTAATATTTCTTTTATGGAAGACCTGACTCAGGTTACCTTCACTCTTGTATTGCTAGTCTGTAAAAGACTTTATTTTTTCCCCAGTATAAGGGGGAGAAGAGTAGGAAAAATAGTAGTAGTAGTAATTTATTTACAGATTTCACTAAAACAATACAGTGAAATTATGCCTGAAGAAGGTGCTTGTGCCAGCTTGTAAAGAACAAGTTTTTTCCAACTATTCAGTTCGTCTAGTAAAAGATATTATGTTTACCCAGAGAAGCTTGCCTGCTTATGTCTTTAGACCAACAGGGCTACAACCAATACCCCCAAAACTTGGTAAAAGCATACATTTTACCAATTTAACAAAATTAAAAAAGAACATGATATGTGATGTATAATGTTTCATTTTATCATTTATTATTTTTGTATCATTAGTAGATAAATGAATAAAAACAAGGGGATTCTATTTGATTATGGCCCTTATGCTTTGTGCCAGTAATGGAAATGCATCTAGGGGATACAGGACAGTCTGTAAATTGCTAAGACCTAAATTTTTTTTTTCATTAACACAGTATTTAATTTTTTTCAGTAATAGAAAAATCCATTTTTTATTATTTTATTCAAATAATGGACAAGACCACAAACAGTGATGTAATTGTTTATCTCATTCTTCCAACAAAAGCACAAAATGTCTGTATATGGGATCTGACCCCACCTATCCATATTGACTGCATATCTTATTTGAGTGAATCACAGTCCATTAATTGCCTTCCATTGTTCCTCAAGGAAACAGTCCTCCAAGCTCAAAGCGAGTCAGTCCCAATGTGCACCAAGGAGGGCAGGAGTGGTAAGAAGCCCCCATGGCTCGGCAAAGGCATCCAGGGATGCCTGAGGGGGAAAAAAGAGGTTTATAAACAGTGGAAGCAAGGGCCTGTCACCAAGGAGGATTCAACCTCCATTGCTTGGGATTGCAGGGAGGCTGTTAGGAAGGCCAAGGCAGAGAAGGAGCTAGGGCTAGTGACCAGAATTAAGGATAATAAAGTTATTTTTCAAATACATAGGGAGTAAGAAGAAGGCACTGGGTAAGATGGGGCCCCTACAGGATAGGCTTTGCAAGCTGGTTATTCCAGCAAATGAAATAACTGACTCCTTTAACAAATTATTTGCCTCCATATTCCTGAACAGTGACCAGGACATCTCCCCCACTAGAATTGCAGATGGACCCAGGGGAGGCACCACTATGCCTAGGGTTGGGGACAATTTAGTTGGGGAATTTCTGGAGGGGATGGACATGTTTAAATCAGTAGGTCCAGATGCTCTTCACCCAGGGGTGTTAAGGGAATTGGCAGGGGTCAGAGTGGGCCCCTGGAACACCTCTGTAAGCACTCTTGGGGCACTGGCCAGGTACCAGAGGACTGGAAAAGAGTGAATGTGGTCCCCATTTACAAGAAGGGGATGAAGGATCCTGGCAATTATAGGCCAGTCAGTCTTACCTCAGTCCTTGGGAAGACCTTTTGAGAAAATTATCAAGGAACACATCTGCAAGGGCTCAGCAGGGGAGGTAATGCTCAGGGGCAGCTAACATGAGTTCATTGAGGGCAGGTCCTGCCTGATGAATCTGGTTTCTTTCTATGATCAGGTCACAAAGTTCCTGGCTGAGGGTGCCAGGGGTGGATATCGTCTTCCTGGTCTTTAAGAAGGCCTTTGACATGGTTTCCCAGCATATATTCATAAAAAAACTTGGTAACTGTGGCTTTGATGCCTGCACAGTCAGATGGATGGCAAATTGGCTAGATAGTCACACCCAGCGAGTGATGGTGAATGGGTCATTTTCAACCTGGAGAGATGTGGGCAGTGGAGTCCCCCAGGGCTCTGTCCTGGGGCCTGTACTGTTCAGCATCTTTATCAGTGATGTGGATGTGGGTGTGGAATGTACGCTGTCCAAATTTGCTGATGACACAAAGATGTGGGGAGGAGTGGGCACACTGGAGGGGTGGGAGAGAATTCAACTCGATCTAGACAAATTACAGAGGTGGACAGATAAGAATAGGATGAAATTCAATGCAGACAAGTGTAAGGTGCTGCATCTAGGGAGAAGGAACCAGCAAAACACCTATAGGCTGATGAACACCCTTCTTGTCAACACGGTGGTAGAAAGGGGTCTTGGAGCCATTGTTGACTCCAGGATGAACATGAGCCACAAGGAAACAGTCAGTAAGGCTAACCACACCTTGTTGTGCATCTACAGACGCATCACAAGCAGGTCCAGGAAGGTGATCCTTCCCCTCTATGTGGCATTGGTCAGGCCACAGTTGGAGTACTGCATCCAGTTCTGGGCATCACACTTCAAGAGGGATATGGCTAGCATCGAGAGGGTCCACAGGAGGGCCACTCGCATGGTCAAGGGGCAGTGGGACAGGACCTACGAAGAGAGGCTAAAGGGCCTGAACCTATTCAGCCTCCACAAGAGAAGGCTGAGGGGGGATCTGGTGGTTGTTTACAAACTCACCAGGGAGGACCAGTGAGAATTGGGGGAGGCTCTGTTCCCCTGGGCACTGCCTGGGTTTACTATGAATAATGGCCACAAATTGTTAGAGAGAAGGTTCAGGCTGCACATCAGGAGACATTACTTTACAGTTAAGGCTGCCAGGCACTGGAATGGGCTCCCGAGTGAGGTGGTACTCTCTCCTACCTTGGGGGTGTTCAAGAGGAGGCTGGATAGATATTTGGCTGAGGTGATATGACCCCAGTGCCTGTTCCTGCCTGGGGCAAGGAGTTGAACCTGATGATCTGTTTAGGTCCTTTCTGACCCTAAGCACTATGGTACTATGAAGCTTTGTACTTTGGATAGGTAGGTTTCTAGGCCAAAAAGTGTTTTAGGAATTTCAAAAAAGGAGACATTTGAAAAGTTCTCATTGCCTGCATGCTGGCACCTTTAATTCTTAAATGTATATCTCATTTTAAATATAGGGGAACTATTGGGATGGTGAATGTCAGCACATTTCCAAGGCCATTTTTCTGGAGGAGAACATAAATGTTATTTAACCATTCAAATGAGGGTTTACTATATATACTTGACTCCAAGGCAAGGTATGTAACTGGCAGCAGCTCTGGCCAGGCCCTGGAGCATGGGCCACACCTACCACCATCACTGCTGCTATTGGACTCCAGCAGAACTGGAGCTCTATAGAAGCCAGAGAATATGGGGTGGGGGAGGAGAAA
>NW_017728950.1:28416258-28434212 GCF_001723895.1 Crocodylus porosus
AGCAGCAGCAAGAGAAAAGTTGGGAGCAGGCATTAGGGGGTCTAATCATGGAAGAAGGCACCAGGGAGACAGCAGGTGCAAAGGGGTGTATGCATGGTGGAGGATGCAGTGTAGGCATGGGGGAACAAGTCATGAGGGATACAGGCAGCAGTTGTGGGGGAGCAAGCAGGGCTGGTTAGTCTTCTTAATGCCCCCCCCACCACCTTTTCCACTTCCTGCCCTGCTAACGCCACTGCTTTTCCCCCCTGCTAGGGGAGTGAAGCACAAATTTTATAACTGTCCAATAGTTAGATTCTGCACATGGAAAATCATAACACGTTTATAAATTTTAGGCTTACAGAGTTCAATTATTGGAGGATCATCTTATATTTAGAGTTGTCTTAGATTTGGGTATATACAGTATTTGGTATAGGATAAGCTTCTAAAATGCACTTCTTAGCGTACCCATGGTCTGCAAAAGATACATCAATGACATCTTTGTTATATGGATCTCAAGAGAAAATTCAGCAGTACTTTAATAACTTTCACCTCTCCATCAAACTGACTTTGGAATACTCCCCTCAACAAATTCAGTTCTCAGACCCTACTGTGAAGGTTTGCAATGGGGTGTTACTACCACATTGTTTTGGAAACTAACCTACTGCCACAGCTACCTTCATGCTACCAGCTTTCATTCTAAGTATACAACTAGATCCACCATCTACAGTCAAGCTCTACATTACAAACATACCTGCTTTTATCCCACCAACTGGGATATACACCTGAAGGATCTGGAGCAGGGACTCCTACAGTTACTATACAACCACAAAGCTGTAGCCACTCAAATCAATGAAGCTGGACTCAGACCATAATGAGGGGTCTGACTTGAGAGTGGCTGTTTTTAGAAAACACTCTTTTAAAGAATGATTTGAACAGGAAATTGTGGATCAAGAAATCATCCTCAGACTGGATTATGTTAAGTATGGTTTAGACGGAGACTATGGAATTTTACCCCACCACCTGAATAATCTAATCATCTATTTTGGTTAGTCTATAAGGTGCAAATCTATCCTGCAGTCTCACTAAAGTGTCTCACAGAGACAACGTGGGTATTCAGGCTACTCAGACCTAAGTTGTAAAGAGTTGTACTCTTCCTTATGGTTAAGACATATTTTCTCCTTGTTCTTGAGATTGTAAAGGACATATCTAAATGTATGTAAAATAAAATGCAAATTCTCCTTTAGGTTCACAAGTGTACAATATCCAACACATTTGAACCGCAGCCCTGATTGGGGTAAATAGAATTAATGTTTAACAATAATCATAATGGTTTCTGGAACCAGAAAAGTCAGCTTTAGTCAGCCCTAAAATCACATTACTTGTGTGTGTGTGTGTGTGTGTGTGTGTGTGTGTGTGTGTGTATGTGTGTGTTAAAAACCATTAACTCCTAATAAAAAGGATATAATAATCAAGAGTATTCTAATCTAAACATTAACAAAAGAAAGCCATTGAACATAATAACCACTAAATTAAATTCCAGTTCTTTCAGCTGCATTAAAAGCAACAATAAATACTCTGCTTTTGAATTACCGTGTCTTCTTTGTTTTAGTGAGATTTTCATGGCCTTGCTTAAGCCTTCGTTCTGTGCTAATATTTAGCAGACCAAAGCAATGCCTGCTTTGTGCTCTGCTTAATGTCAGTTCATTACAGTTTTAGAAAGGGGGCCCTTGCTACATAAAACATGCCAGCCCTTGTCATAACAGCATTTGCAGGACTGCTTTAGTACACTCTTCTGTACTATTTTAATGTTGTCCTGTTACAGGGGTGCTCAGGCATCCCCACAGCTTGGAGACCACCACTAATGTGGGCTCCCAGTCACAGGTGCACCTGGAGCAACCCTGTGGCTTGGAGCCCCATTAGCTGACAGGACTTCCAGCTATAGGGATGACCCATGCATCCTCATGCCTGGGAGTCCATGGCTGGAAGACCATAACAGCTGCAGACTACCAGCCACAGGAGCTTAGTACTTCCCAGTGAACGGGGAAGCCCAGGATCATGATTCTGTGCTCCCCCTGAACCAGCAATAATGTGTGATGTGATTTGAATCATGATCTCACAATCATGCCTCACACCATGCACATGAGGCGTGGCAGGATGTACAGTGCTGTGAAGCGTATATCAGATCCTATTAAGCCTTTGCTTGTATGTCTGTAGGGTCTACAGACATACGTGATATAGCTTTTTCCTCTGAACACTGTTAAAGGCCAGATCTTTAATCCTGTTAATATTTTACATTGAGGCCTTTTTACCAAAGTGCCACTGAAGTAGTTTTGTCTAACAGACAGTTTAACTTTGCAGTATACAAAGAGAATCCCTCTTTCATCTAGGGACAAAAGTGTCACCACTGTCAACACAGACAGCCTGAATAAAAATGAATGCTCCAGTGAATAGGGCTGACTATATAGCTGCTATATTGGTCTACACTTGTGCAATTAAAGAGTTTAGAGTCATGGTGAAACTATGAAACTATAGTGAGTGAGTTAACCCTGGTGCAGAAACACATGGAAAACTTAAGGTATATCAGGTTTGGATATTGTTACAGGATATCATATACAGTTACATATCTATATTGGTTGTACTTATGATCTATGGCTTACTGCTTGATGCTGAAATAACTAAACTCAGAATCAATGCGTTGCACTACTGAAAACATTATTTTTGCGTTGGCTTTGCTTGGGGTACTCTGATGTATGCCTTATTTGCTGACCCATTTGAATCCACTTACTAATGTAGCAAGATTAACTGAGTTTCAGAGACTGATGGCCACACAAATTTTAGGCCTTGACTGAGGGTCCTATGTATCAAGAAGGAATGACATCTGTTCAGGAGGAAGCAGAAAATCTAGTCCCATCTAACCTCATTTACTGAATCATAATATTTGCCTACAGTTTTACTTATTATTTTTTAATTTGTTTGTTTCTGTTGGAAACTGTCTATAGCTGTAAAATGTGACAAGACATTATGATTGTGGCAGTCATCAAAGAGCATAGGAAATGTATTAGCTTAGGATCAGTGGCAAAAGAGGAGATGGCCCTGTTACTATGGTGAAGAGCTTTATCCAAAAGAGCAGGGACTTTCCAGGGGTTTTCTTTGGCTACAGGTTTCTTTCCTGGAGATTCGGCATTCAGTGCAAAACAATCTATGCAGGAGCCCACCCATCTGTTTGAAGCAGAGCTGAAGTCCCTGCACTAGACTGTTTAGTGGCATGTTAACATGGAACCTGGTCAAGCAGTTCTGTCTTATCTGGAGCAGGCCTGAAGAAGAGAAATGTCTGTGATAATTCTTGGCAACTGCTGAGTGTAACTTGATCTGATTAGGGGTTTCTGGTGGCACTACAGTTCTAGACCTCCATAATACTGACACTTACTGTGTATGCTTTGGGCAGGGTGGAAGTGAGAGTTACACTCCCAATATTCTGATTGCGATGTTTCATTTTTGTTTATATGTAAATGTATACATTAGGTTTTCATATTCCTTTGATTATTATTTTCCCTATCTCCAAAGGATGTGATCTCATATCCCCAAAGACTGGGGGAAGAGTCA
The DNA here is from genome assembly GCF_001723895.1 of Crocodylus porosus. Taxonomy (NCBI): domain Eukaryota; kingdom Metazoa; phylum Chordata; order Crocodylia; family Crocodylidae; genus Crocodylus; species Crocodylus porosus. Next base: position 28,419,841 of record NW_017728950.1, read on the forward strand.
TGTGCAGGTTGGCATGGGAAGATTTATTCAAATTCCCTGAGCCAGAAATAGGAGGATAGGTCTATGCTAGGACTAGAACCAGAGTTTAATTTCTTTTTTATAGAAAGACCCTTTGGCAGACTGATCTTGATTCTTATTGCTACTCTTGACAGGACCACTACATTGAAAGTGAAATCTATTGATTTCCCAAGGGCCAAGGTTTCACCCTGTGTCTGTGTAGTTCAGCAAGCAGACAACCTAAAGTAGGCATGACAGAAGTATACAAAGTAGTGAATGGCAAAGATGCAGTAAACCATGTTCTTCAAGAAAACTTCTCTCTAAATCCAGGAAAAAGGAGACAATCATTGAAACTAAAAAGCAACCAAATGAAACTGATAAAAGGGAACCCTGTTACATATGATGAAATTAGGTTGGACAGGGTAATGGCACATCATCTGTATTTCTGTATGGCAATTAACATAACAATGTCATTTCAGAAAATAGGGACTAATTTGGGACTGGTGTGCCTATGGAAGGGAAGTCTGAAAATGGAAGGGAAGCAAATGAGGAGTAAAGATGCAAAACACAAAGAAATATTATTTCAAGAGGTAGGGAAGACTGAAGTGAAGTTTGGGCACATGATGAAATGATTCTGGTACCCAGCAGGAGCTGCCTTGTGGCCAACAGGAAAACAGCTAAAGTTCATTATTTTATGCCCATTGTCAAGCTGATGATGATACACACTGCTTTAGGGAAGGATTCTTGGGATTTTCCAGAATCCAAATTCTTCAAGCTTTTGAAAATTGCTTCTCATGTACAAGGAGAATTTTCAGATGCCTACCTTAACCAGACCTCTCATCCTTTATGTGTTAACACAATCACCATAAAAATGATTCCCCTCAAGTAACTGTTTTATAGCTCATTGATTCCTTCCAGTATCTCTCTGGCATAATCTCTATAGTGCAGTATATCCATGGCCTATAAATGTGTGACTAATTATAAAGGTTTGTGTTATCTTCTAGTTCTTGGTCATTGTTGAACATATCAGAGCAGGAAGAGGCATCTCAATAGTCATGCTTTTCTAGCCAAAAGGAATAACTGAAATGCAAATGATCCTTTTACTACTGAGATCAGAGTCTTCATGCATGTAACCTTTCCTTTCCTTTCCTGTCAAATTTAAATAATGCCTTTTCGTTACTTAAAAAATAGTTTCTGTCAAGCTGATAAATGCAAAGTAATACTCCTTTTTCACTGTCAGTGCAGGAAAATCTCCATTCCTTCACAAAAGAAAAGGCCTTTCAGTCTTTCTCTGTCAGTTCCTCCTTAGAAATGAAGCAGATGAGATCAGTTACAGGCTGAACATTTTAATCTTCCAGGACATCACTCCTTTCTATTTGATGATGCCATTTTTTTTCCTCAGTCCAATATACTTGATATCATTTCTTAAAAACTTGTTTTTTTCCACTTCATACATAATCTCTTTGATTTTTGTTTTCTACCATTTAAAAGCATTTCCAAATCATGGGCATTTTATTGTTCCATAGTTATATAAAACTTTTATTAAATATCAATATTTTTATATTTTTAGTGCAACCTTTACTACTTGCTCTTCCCTGAATGCACTAGTTTATGCACCAGACAACAACAATGCAATACCTTTCTACTCATAATATATACTGGTATTTTTACCCATATTTTAAATTAGGGGAATGGCTATCCATTTGTTCAGTGATTTTCCTGAGTTGTAATGGAAGGTGCACACAACTGCCTGAGCAATGAATAAAAGGTCTTTTCTGCTCATTTTGCAATCAGCTTCTGCTGTTAACCTCAACAATATCTGAATTTAGGCTAGATCCCACTTTTATGAAAGCCGACAGCAAAACTTCCATGAACTGCAGTGATGTAGGTCTCATCATCAGGACATAAATCTCACCAATGGCAGCAACTAATTTGCTACTAAGAGGACTCCTAATGAAATAAATATCCGTCTATCCTTAGCATATGCAATTCTTCTCCCTCCTCACCCCAACATTTTAGTAGAAAGAGGATGTATAACATGTATGACAATTTTTAGAATTATCTGGTTAGTCTCTCATGACTGCAACTTATGGAACCCCCCCATAAAAGTATACACTGCTTATAGATGTACAGAAATACTTTAATGTATGAGTTTAAATATAAGAGATTGTTATTATGGAGGTAGATAGTTGAATCGCATACAGAATGGCAAATAATACAGTCTGGCATGATGTGTATAACTTACCCTTCACAACATCTTATAATTTGGTGTTCAAAATGATTTGATTGTATTTAAATGCAGACTTCATTTGCCTTTTACAGCATCACATTATTTGAACTGTGAGAATTGAAACCTTTTGACATTTCTACTGCATGCAAATGTCAAATGTTAAAATGTGACAGCCGTTAAAACATTTCAAGGGATTTCTCAGCCAATCTTCTGTATTTAGAACAATTACAATTAACAGCACTGTCTGTCAGCCTTTTGGAAGTGCTTTTATTTTATAATGGCCATGTTTTGGCCTTTTAAAATGGAATAATTAAGAAAGGAATGTCACCTGGGGCCCCTGCATCCAAAATAACAATTAAGGTTGTAACACTACATAGAAAAGGAAATTGCTCTGTTTCCAAATGACAGCTACTCCACCTAAAGCTGTGTGGCTCCAGATCTCCATGGCTTATTTTAATACCTTCTATCTGATGAATCAACCAAGATGTATGATAGTACTAAGGGTGTGATGGTAAGTTTCCTTTTGAATTGATTGGTTTTATGTGAATTAAGTGGGTATTAGAATCATAAAATCATAGAATCAGGCCCATGATAGTGAATATTGCTTAAGATGTTGTCCAGTTTATTGTGTGTGTAAATATGCTGGCAAGTTTGAAGTGCTTCATTGAAAGATTCCCAAGATACTTTCCACTATACCTTACCCAGTGAGGAGGAGATGAACTAGACCTTTTAATCTGAATTTGTGGGGCCTTTTCATGTGTGCAGCGGTTATATGAGGTACAGCAAGAGAAAGCAAACTGAATCAGGATAGCAGTTGCTGAGAGGGTTGTCAGCTTTCTACAGGCATACGTTATAGATCACAGGCATCTACCTCACAACAATCCATATATAGGTAATTTGCGTGCCTGTATATGTGCAGCCAGTCTGCTCTGATGTGCTGTAATTACAGCACATCACAGCAGACTTGATTAATTGAGTCTGCTGGAGCATGGTAATTACCTTGCTCCAGACCCAAGTGTCACATGTATCAGCATCCCCATGCTGAAAAATTGTGGTAGGAGCTCTTAAGCTAAAGCTTGTTTGAGGAGCTTTAGTTAGAGCACACCCACCACCATTTTTCAGCATGAGAACACTAATACAGTGACGCTCTGAGTGCTTTTATTAGAGTAGTTCTTGGAGCGATTCTAATGAAAGACCCCTCCTCCCCACTTCCGGAGTATGTGCATAAATGCCCTTTGTCTGTATTTACACCATGACAGAGCCTAATCCTATGATTAAATGTAAGTGGATGTATCCCCTTTACAGATCAAAGCCATGCAAGTAGAGTGGAGTGTTATTGTGTTCTAGTGAAAAGGGTGTTGGCCTGAGAGAGAGAAAATAACTTTTCTGATCTCTGCTTTCCTCTGGCCTGCTATATGACCATCAGTCATGCACCTGTGGCTCTGTTTCCTACCTTTCTCTTGCCTATCTAGACTGCAAATACAAGGGAAGTGTCTTCTGTTCATAACTCCCATGAATATATGAAACATATGTAAATAGGTAATCACTCCTAATCAGAATCCAGTTGTTCTGGTCACAGGATTAGACCCCAGAATCTGATATGATGGTACAAGCAGCCAAATTTGTAAAATAAATGGCAGAAAGAATTAAATTCCATTTTTCAAAGAATGAGCTTCTTCAGCTCTAGGCAAGAAATTAAAATTAACTATAGACAAATTGTCTTTTCAGTGGAATGTGTCAGGAGTAATCCTCTTACCTGCCAAATTTGAAGACTATCTAGGAGAGAGAGATACATTTGCCGATAAGACAAATGGGCAGAGAAATAAAAGGACTGGACTTGATGGCTTAGAGTATTGAGAAGCTAAGACTTTCAAGGTTACTTTAGAGGACTGACCCTCAGAGTGGAATTTTCCCCTGTGGTTGACTGTCTTACAATTTCATTAAAAGGATGCTGAAAAACTTTGAGTTTACACCTAATCAGATAGGCAGTTCCACTTTCTATAAGAACAGAAATTATTTCTTTACATACTTTTAAAAGAATAACATTTTCATGTAATAAACACGTGCCTTTTCTGTACCTGCAAGCTGAATTCTCAGGAATGGAAAATCTAAATGGAAGCTAACATTAATTTCCCAGCAAAGGATGTGTGAGTGCATGTGTGTACTTGTGCATGTGTGTGTTTGGAAAAAGAAACAAATGCACAAAAAACATCTTCTACCTAAAGAAATAACATAAACAGTGGTAAGTGGATTTTGTATATTTGCAAGTGATTTTACTTTTAATTATTTTTAAATTTGTTAGTTTCCCTCTAAAAATCATTTGAAAGGAATTGACAATACAAGCATTCAAAACCAATAAAATTCCACGATACAGTAGAATTTAATTGTTCTATTCAAAGAATAATTTAAGTTCTAATCAAGTTAGTTCTTAAGAGTTTTGCTGGATTGGAGACTGAGATAAGTCTTACTTTATCACATAGGTATGACAGAGCAGCTTTAGTGCTTGGTCATTTTAAGGGCAAAGCAGACAGTCACCAGTTGGCTACTTGCGGTGGCCATTTTTCAAACTTAGGCCAGAAAGGCAGCAGTCTGGGTGGAGCATCCAAGGAGGCAACATCAAGCTGAGTTGCTCTTGGAACACTTGGAAGTAAAGGGTGAGGCTATGGGGAAGGAGGAGGCCTCATTGGTTCTGGATATGACTTGTAGTGGGGTAGCTCCCCATAAATGCCAGGCCAGTTAGCTCCCTGGTGAAAGGCAAGTGGAACCTGAAAACGCCAGCGCTCACATCCCTGGTAGGTTCAATCTACACAGGGAACCCAGACTCATGGGAGTTGTGAGGCAGGGCCCAGGTCAGTGGAAGAGCCTGGAGTACCACCCAGGCTCCCCATGAGACTTGAGGTTGAAGAGGCCCTGAGAGGGGGCCAGGCATGGCTGTGGCCACCTGAGCCTCACAGGATGTAAGGACCCAGGGTAAGGGGGCCAGGTATGGCTGCAGGCACCAAAGCCCCATGGGGTGGAAGATCCAAGAGGAGCCCAAGTGAGGGGGATGTGTGGAGCCCCATTGAGAGGGAATCAAGGGCTGGGAGCCCAATATGTGGGGTCAGGGGCCCAGTGTGTGTTTGTGTATGTTTGTCTGTCTAAAGGAAGAACCCAGTGCAAACCACTGGAGAAGATATGTGCGCTGGGACCTTGAGTTCTGATGGGGAGTGAGAGTCCCATGTGACACTCCGGAGCTGGGGTCCTAGTGCTACCTAGCTAAAGGAAAAAGCAAGGCATGAGACATGTGTTATCACCCACAGTCATTTGGGTGCATGAAGGGCAGCCTTTTGCCTATTTACATCACAATCATTTATCAACTAGCATGGCTGGTGAACAAGGTGGGTGGTTTGCCCAGAGACAAATGCAGGACCATATTAATACCGGGCCTGGAAGGTGCTCTTGTCAAAACAGGACATCTGTGTTCATCAGCATGTCAAATGACTAGAAGATAGCTTGGTGGGACTGTGTAAATTTGAGCAAGCAGCTTCAGTTTGCCCAGAGCTCTAGAAAGTACCTATCAAAAGCATCCAAGTGCTGAGGTAGCTCTGTATCAGCGGTATGCTGCAGTCTTCTAATTACAGGTTAGGGAAATGAGCTGCTTTCCCACTTCTCCAACCTCAGTTGAGATCTCAATGGATATCCAGCATCTCCAATGTTGATACAGATGGTAGAGGCCCACTGGGGGGAAGTTCTTGTTGACTTACTGCTCTTTTTGACTCACAAAAAGGAAGAAGTTGGTTGAGAATGTGAAGGTAGAAGGATAGCTTGGTGACAGTGACCATGAAATAATAGAGTTCAAGGTCTTAAAGGAAAGCAGGAAAGACAGCAACAGAATAAGGGTACTGGACTTCAAAGAAGCAGATTTCGACAAACTCAGGGAAATGGAAGGTAGGATCCCCTGGGAGACTAGTTGGAAGAGGAAAATGAGTCCAGGAGAGCTGGCTTTAAGGAGCCCTGCTAAAGGATGAAGCAACAAGCTGTCGCAATGTAACAGAACAATGGGAAATTATTCAAGTTCGACTCTCTCAGGGAACTTATGGGCAGGATCCCCGGGCAAGCCAGTCTGCAGGGAAAGGAGTCCAGGAGAGCTGGATATACTTTAAAGAAGTTTTATTGAGAATGCAGAAATGAACCACCCCAATGTACAGGAAGACTAGCACGTAAGACAGAAGACCAGCTTGGCTTATCAGGGAACTCTTCAGTAAACTAAATAACAAAAAAGGAAGCTTATAAGAAGTGGAAACTCAGACAAACAACTAAGGAGAAGTATAAGAGTATTGCTTGGGCATGCAGGGATGAAGTCAGGAAGGTAAATGCACAATTAGACTTGCAGCTAGCAAGGGATGTGAATGGTAACAAGAAGGGTTTCCACAAGTATGTTAGTAACAAGAGGAGGATTAGGAAAAGTGCTGGTTCCTTACTGAATGGGGGAGGCAAACTAGTGACAGAGGATGCAGAAAAGGCTGAATACTCAATGCCTTTTTCACATCAGTCTTCAGAGGCAAGGTCAGCTCCCAGACTGCTGCATCTTGCACCACGGTTGGCGGAGGAGGTGAGCATCCAAAAGTGGTGAAAGAACATGTTAGGGACTATTTAGAAAAACTGGACATACACAAATTCATGGGGCTGGGTCTGATACATTGTAAGGTGGTGAGGGACTAGGCTGATGTAAATTCCTTGAGAACTCATGGCTATCAGAAGAGGTCCTGGACAACTGGAAAAGGACAAACATAGTTCCCATATTTAAGGGAAAAAAAGGAGGATCCAGAGAATTACAGACCAGTCAGCCTCACCTCGGTCCCTGGAAAAAATCATGGAACAAATCTTCAAGGAATCAATTTTTAAGCACTTGGAGGAGGAGGTGATTAGGAACAGTCATCAGGGATTCACCAAGGACATATCATGCCTGACCAATCTGATTGCCTTCTATGGTGAGATGACTGGCTCTGTGGATGTGGGGAGACCAGTCGATGTGGTACATCTTGACTTTAGCAAGGCTTTTGATACTGTCCCACAACATTTTCACAAGCAAGCTAAGGAAGTACAGGCTGGATAAATAGACTGTAAGATGGATAGAAAACTGGCAATGGCTTGATGTTTAGTCGGCAGACAGTATCAAGTGGAGTGCCCTGGTTTCAGTCCTGGGGCCAATGTTGATAAAGATATTGAACAAAAACCTGGAAGATGGTGTAGAGTACATCATCAATAAGTTTGCAGATGACACCAGGTTGGGAGAGTAGTAGGTATGCTAGAGGCTAGGGCTAGGATTCAGAGTGACCAGGACAAATTGGAGGATTAGGCTAAAAGGAATCTCATAAGGTTCAACAAAGACTGGTGCAAAGTCCTGCACTTAAGATGGAACGATCCCATGCACAAGTACAGGCTGGGGGCTGACTGGCTAGGTAGGGTAGGGTTACAGTGATCAATAACCTGAATATAAGCCAACAGTGTGCCCTTGTTGCCAAGAAAGCTAATGGCATACTGGGCTGCATGGTAGGTGTGTTGCCAGTAGGACAAAGGAAGTAATTATTTCGCTCTATTGAGCACTGCTGAACTTGCATCTAGAGTACTGTGTTCAGTTTTTTCCCCCGCCACTACAGAAAGGATGTGGAAAAATTGGAGAAGGTCCAGCAGAGGGCAATGAAAATGGGCCACATGACTTCTTAGGAGACGCTAAGGTCACTGATCTTATTTAGTCTAGGGAAGAAAAGACTGAGAGGGATTTAATAGTAGCCTTCAACTACCTGGAGTGGAGTTTGAAGGGGGTAGAGTTAACTATTTTCAGTGATGGCAAATGACAGAATAAGGAGCAGTGGTCTCAAGTTGCAGCAAGGGAAGTTTAGCTTCGATATCAGTATGATGAGGGACTGGCTAAAAAGGAGATCAGGGAAAGGAAAATGGAGATCGTGCTGGGAGAATGCCGCATCTGGAGCAGCTGTTCCTTGAAGCTAAAAGGAAGGGGGGGGTGGCTCAGCCTGGCATGTGGGAGGGGAGAGAAAGGATCCATGGGGCATGGATGAAGAAGGTGAGATTCCAGGAGCTGGCTCTGATTGGAGGTGTGGAGCTCAACTGGAGGTGCAGAGCTGGGATCTATAAAGAAGTATTGACTCTGGATTCACCTGAAAAGGAGAGAAACAAAGTTGGAAGCTCCAAGAAGGAAAGAATAGTAGATTTTCATCTGTGTTAATTAAGGTCGAGTTCAGTCTTATTCTGTCCTGTTTTCTCAGCTTTGTGAAACTTAAGTAGGGCCAATTGACCTTGTGATCCGAGGGGGGCGGGGAAAGAAGATACACTTCTCTCAGTTTCTATCAGTTTTAAACAAACAAACAAACAAAAAAGGAATTTCATTTACAGTCCTGAAAGTTAGTTTTATATGGTTTATGCATGCTGTTTTGAGGTTATATAATTGCTGCAAAGTGTTTGGAAATAAATAAATAAACAAACATAAACAAAGCAGTTGGAAAGGTTCCCTGGCTGTATGAGGGCTATCTGATAGCAGCTGAAAGAAAAATAAACACAAAGATACACAATCACATTTTTTGATAAAAGGAGGTGATCAACTGCTTACCAAAGTGGTGATAAAAATATGGTACATGTTCAAAGGATGTGGAGGCGGAGTAACGTGGTAAGATAAAGTTCCATCACTATCTCTGGTGTCCTTTTGCTTCAAAAACACCTCCCAACTGATAATATCATATTATGATATGTGGCAGGAGAGAGTCAGATTATAATGCGGAAGTACCCTAGGCAGGCAATCTGAGAGGTAAGCATAAACATCAGACCCTCTAACATCAAGAGGAAACGCCACAATCAGGAATAACTTTCTCACTAGGAGGGTAGTAAAACACAGGAACAGGTTACCCAGATAGGTTGCGTAATCTCCATCCTTGGAGGTTTTTAAGACTCAGCTAGACAAAGTCTTGTCTGGGATGATCTAGTTAGGGATTGTCCTGCTTTGAGCAATGGTTGGACTAGATGGCCTCCTGATGTCCCTTCCAACCCAAATTTTCTATGATTCCATGAAATGCAACAGGATACCAGCCTGTCTAGACAGCAATCATTTCATGAGATGGAACTCAAGAAAGGAATCCTATAACAAGTGGAAATATGTTCATAGTATTAGGGATAACATAAAAGTATATCATGGGTATGAAGGGAGAAAATTGGAAAGCCAAGGCTCAGTTTGAGATGCAGCTCACAAGGGACATAAAAGACCAGAAAAAGAAGCTCCATAAATATATTAAAAGAGGAAGACCAGAGAAACCAGAGGCCCCTAACTGAATGCAAAAAGCAATCTGGTTATGGATGATGCACAGAAGGCAGAAGCATGTCATGTTTTTTTTTTTTTTTACTTCAGTCTGTACAAATATGGACAACTACCAGATGACAAATGCAAGTGGCAGCAAAGATAGGGAAGAAGAGAAATGTCCTAGAGTAATAGTAGAACAGGTTAAGGATTAATTAGAAAAGCTAGATGCTTGCAATTCAGCAGGGCCAGATAGGATACACCCTAGGGTACTGAAGGAACTGGCTGAGGTATTTTTGGAGAAATCTTGGAAGTCAGGTGAGGATGACTGTAAAAAGGTAAATACAGGGCCTCATTATACATTGCACTTTGAGCTGCTCAAATGCTGATCTATAATAGTGCTAACTTGAGTTTGGAGTAGTCACATTTTGGCAGTCAAAAAGCCTGAGGTTGAATTAATTCAATCTTCTCAAGTTAGTTAAAGCTATGTAAGTTGAACCAATAAGCAAGTGAACAGACATTTACTTTTTATTCTGGAAATGCAGCCACATACCTGCAGTGACCCAGGCCAGAAGGTGAGGTGTTCTAGTGCAGGCCTCCCTGCATGGCTGGAGCAGACAGCTTGGGCCAAGGCTAGCCTGGCTAGCCTGCGGGGGTGGAAAGGAGGGTAGAGGTTGTGGGAAGGGTGCAATGCATCCTGGGAAGCTGGAGGACTGTAAATTAACTTCAGTCTGGAGAGGATCTGGGACAGAAGTTCAATAAAACATTAACCTAAATCAGTTAAGTCTGATGCTACATCCATCCAGGTCTATCTTAAACTGGTTTTGGCCATTTTGAAAGCAATCTATGTGCACTAAACTTCTGTTGTGTTACAGTTTTGAACCAGTGTCCTAACATTATTACATCAGTTTATGTGTAATTTCTGTTGCTAGCCCTTCAGACTAAAAACCTTCTCTGACTTCCCCCACCCACACAGCTGTGACTTGCCACAGGAGGGCTGGTGAGCAGGGGCCTGACTTGGAGCTACAGCTGGGATTTGCTGCTATAGGGCTGCTGAACCAGGACAGGCTTCCATCCAGGAATCTATCCTATGTTAAGTATTGTTTAGTATCTTAATACATGACTTGGATGGTGGGATTCAGTGCATGTTTAGCAAGTTAGTGGACAAGATCAAGTTGGGTGGAGTTGCAGGTATTCTGGGCTAGAATCCAGAATGACCTGGATAGACCGGAGAAATGGTACACAAGCAATCGGATAAGATGCAGCAAAGGCAAGTGTAAAGTTCTGCACTTGGGACAGAATAACTGCATGCATAAATACAGGCTGAGGAATGAGTGGTTAGGCTTCTATACTTCAGAAAACACGTGGGGATTACAGTAATCCATAAACTAAATGAGATTCAACAGTGTTCTCTTGTGAAAAAGTTCACCAATATACTAGGTTGTACTAACAGGAGTGTCACTGGCAAATCAATGAAAGTGATTCTTCCACTGTATTGAGCATTGGTGAGGCCTCATCTGGAGTATTGTGTCTGATTTTGGGCCCCACAATTCAAGAAGGTTTGAAAAGAATCCAGTGTAGGGTTGGCAGCCTGATCAATTGACCTGTCAAATATTGTCAGTTGACTGGTCAATTCACTGAATATTTTTGACCTGTAAAGATTATAGTAAGCTACATTTTTCTGTAGTTTTCTTGACAGACTTATGATATTTTTATTGTTTTTTTGAAAAATTTCTTAATAGAAAATTTGTGTGTTTTTCTTTGAATTGGCATTTATTTTATTTTATTTTTTACCCATATTTGACTAGTCAATTGACCAAACTTTATTTGATTGGTCAAATACCCAACCCTAGTCCACTGCAGAGCAACAAAAATAAGTGAGGGTTTGGGAGACCGGATTTATAAGGAACAGCTGAAAGAACTTGGATTATTTAATGTGGAGAAGAGAAGGTTGAGGCTTCCCCTTCAAATACCTGAAGAGCAATTAGATAAAATAGAGGTGGGCTTTTCTGTGGCTATGGGAGACAGGATTAGAAGCAACGGCCTCAAGCTGCAGCAGGGGAAATTTAGATTGGATATTAAGAGAAACCTTTTGACTGTGAGGGTGATCAAGCATTGGAACAGGCTCCCTGAAGATGTAGAATCTCCATTCTTGGATGTTTTAAAGAACATGTTAGAAAGACACTTGGTTAGGAGGCTTTGAAAAAGGAGCTAAACAAGATGATTTTGTGAAGTCCATTTCCACCTTACTTTCCTATGACCCTATGATTTCCAGGTCTCGGATGAGGGAGTATAAAAGTGGTGTGTGTGTGAATCCAGGTAGATATAATGTATGCAAATGTGTGTATGTACTTTTATACAAAAACATATATATGAAAATATATTCTCTTAATTAAAAACCTGTCCACCAAAATGAAGTAAATCTCAACCAGTGATCAGTGCAGTTGCCTTATTGTCTTCTAAACGTTGATATTTTAGGGACATTGTTTAAACCTTGGCTGGCATCTTTAGAGGAATTTAAAGAGAGTTTAATACTCACTGGGCACATCTACACATGCAATTAGTGCACCTGAATAAACTGCTCCCAGGCACAGCATCTTCAATGCATGCAGAAATCCAGTAGTTAGAGCCAGGGCAGAGCAGCCCCAGGCTGGCAGGGGGTTGGGGAGTCAGCCCTGGACTCCAGGTGCCAGCATTGGGCAGCAAGGGGACTAAAGGGGCAGCGGGCAGCCCCTGTACTTTTGCACCCTCATGTTCCAGTCACCCCTGGGCACCATCTACACAAGTGTTTCAGCAGTGTTAATTACTCTGCTGTAAGATAGTACTGTCCCTGACTAGTCCCTGACTAGTATCTTACAGTGAATTTCATTAATTTACTGTGCCCTAATACAGACAGTCCTCAGACTTACAATACAATAGGTTCCTGAAAACAATCTCAAGTGAAAACGTTGTAACTTGGAACTGATTTTTCCCATAGGAAACAATGTTATAAATGGATTTCTGAACCGAGGCGCGATACCCTATTTTCACCAAAAATAACCCAGAATTTTGTACTCAATCAATTATAGATGAGTAATATAGCTACATTAATGTAGTTATATTGTAAACAGCAATCATATTGATTTGGAAGGACTTCTTTGAGGTGACTCAGCTGGACTTTTTGAAGGCTACTTGGCTGGAGTCTTCTCAGGAGTCCTGGCTGTAGGTTTTTCTGGAGTCTTATTTGCTTTCTTAAAGAAAGTGTCCAAGTACATTTGGACAAGCGTTCCCCAAGGAGATGGGCAACACAGCAAACTTGTTGACTGGCATGGCATTACGTCGGATCAAGCGTTGTAAAGTTGAAACTGACATCAGAAAGTTGAAACAAGGTGTCAGTTTATAAACATTGTTAAGTGTGAAACATTGTAACTCAAAATGTTGTAAGTCAAGGATGGCCTGTACTGACACTCACTAAGTAGGCAGCTCCACAGTAAAGCAATGTAGATGCACCCATTTGCATTAAATGAGTATTGAAGTAATAGGCCCATAATCATTTTGAAGCCCCCAGATGTAAATGTTATTAATATGCACTTAATAATGATGTTTCTGCAGAAGCTAAATACTTGGCAGTGACAATCTATTGAAAATACAAAAACGTGTTCTAGGATTAATACTTAGAGTTATTAAGCAGGATTTAATTCTAAAAAAGACACTAATGAAATTTGTAATAAGCTGTCAACCTAAATTTTATTGCAATTGCTGATTTAAAAATACATTAAAATTGCTTGTGACCCCAGAGACAGCAGTCGTGGTATGTCTGAAAGAAAAAAAATGCTTACCAAACAAAAAAGTGCAGTTGATGGAAATCTTGTCTCATGACAGTCATTATGTCTGTCGCTGGCTCTTTACACAGAACTGGTTAAGGTAGGCAGCATGTCAACTCCTGGTGCTACTCCTGTTCTTTTTTTGCCTCAAGGTACATGAGTCATTCTGAATATTCCCTGCCTTTTTATCAGGTAGCTCTTTTCCTAAGGTAGTGACACCTGAACAGAGTCATTCTCCTAAAGAAAAGAAAAGAAAGTTGTCTCCCTTTCTGGGAGACCTTCAAGAATTTTGTATGCTTTTTTTTCCAGGGGAACTTATTATGCTTTAAAATACCCTTCATTGCTTCGACTCTGGGGGCGAGAGACAGATTATATGGCAGTGAAAACACAAATAAACAGAGATGCATGCCAAACTTTGAAAATACTATTGGAGAACATAGCATAAAATTAATGAATCATAGATGTGCTTCACTGACTATCAGTAGCTATTATCCACAGGTATTGAAATTGCTAACAGGCCAGATCACAATTTCATATCATTCAGTGTCTTGTTATTCCCAGCAACAGGCCATATATGGTGTTTCTGAGCAAGATGTTAGGCTCCCATAATAGAAGATCCAGAACTGAGGGCAACAATTGTCCCATGAAGTTTCAGACTGTCCTATGGGGAACAGCAATATTTCACTGTGGCAAGACCTTCCTCTTGTTCCTGACTATGTCTTTAAGATGCTATATCTTTTCACTTTTATGTGGGCAACAGATGATACCATGGCATGAGCCCCTAAAATTCTGGGAATTGATTGTGATTTCTAATTTCTGATGCTGGATTCTTCCTAACTAAATTGATATTCAGTCCCTTTGATCCCAGCAGCAGATGTTTAATGGAAAGGTTCATGAGAAGAAGTCCACTGTCCTACTGCAGCAGTGGGGAAATTTAACTGTGCTACTATGCTTAAAGTGGGGGTATATAGAAAATGCTGAAGGAGCTACAATTTAGAGTTGTGTCATGGAAATTTTTTGAGTATGTGCTGCCAGTACAGAAGAGGTTAAACTGACA
>NW_017728950.1:28434852-28472540 GCF_001723895.1 Crocodylus porosus
TCAAATAAATTCACCTGTTTTTCTCAATCCGCTCCGAGTCCCTAACTCCAGACTCTACGCCGCTAATCCCACCTGTCCGTATCTAATTGCCACCCCGGCCCACCGTGACCTTGGGGCCCGATCCTTCGGTTTTCCCCGACAAGTTGTTGATTAATTCACATGGACAATATATTAATAGAATCATAGAAAATTAGGGTTGGAAGGGATATCAAGCGGTCATCTAGTCTAAACCCTTACTCAAAGCAGGACCATCTTCAACTATACCATTCCAGGCAAGGCTTGGTCTACCCAGGTCTTAAAGGTTGGAGATTTCACAACCTTTCTGGGTAACCTGTTCAAGTGCTTCACTGCCCTCCTACTGAGAGAGTTTTTTTCCTAATATCTAACCTACACTTCCTTCAGTGCAACTTGAGACCATTGCTCCTTGTTGTTTTATCTACCACCACTGAGAACAGTTAACTCCATCCTCTTTGGAACAACCCTTTCAGGTAATTGAAGCCTGCCATTAAACCCCCTCCCCTCAATCTTCTCTTCTCCAAACTAAACAAGCCCAGTTCCCTTAGTTTCTCCTAAGATGTCACATGCCCCAGAACCATTTTCATTGCCCCCTCCTGCACTGTCTCCAATTGGCCCACATATTTTCTGTAGTAGGGGGCCTGAAGCAGGACTCAGTACTCCAGATACAGCCTCAACCATGCAGAATAAACGGGAAGAATCAGTGCCCTCGTTTTGCTGGCAATGTTCCTGCTAATGAAGCCCAGCATGCCATTAGCTTTCTTGGCAACAAAGGCACACTGTTGGCTCAGCTTCTTGCCCACTGTAACCCCTGGTCTTTTTCTTCAGAGTTTTTTCTTAGCCAGTCAGTCCCCAGATGCTAGTGATGAGGGGGGTCACTCTGTCCTAAATGCAGGCCTTTGCACTTGTCTTACTGAACTTCATAAGTTTTCCTTTGGCCCAATCCTCATTTTGTCTAGGTCTCTCTGAATCCTACCCCGACTGTCCAGTGTATATACTACTCCACTGAGGTTGGTGTTACTGAGGGTGCACTCCATCCCAACTTCCAGGTCCTATGATTAAGATATTGAATAGAACCAGCCCCAGGATTGACCCCTGGGGCACTCCCCTGGATACCAGCTGTCAACTAGACCTCGAGCCATTGATAACTATCTATTGAGACCAACAATCCAGCCAGTTTCCTATCAACCTTAGGGTCCATTCATCCAATCTGTAATTCCTTAGCTTGGTTGTGAGAATGTTGTGGGAGACTATATCAAACGGCTTGCTAAAGTCAAGGTATATCACGTCCACTGCTCTCCCCACATCTGTAGAGCCTGTTATCTCATCATAGATGGCAATCAGGTTGGACAGGCATGACTTGTCCTTGGTGAATCCATGCTGGTGAATCCTAATTGCTTCCTTCTCCAAGTACTTAGAAAAGATTATTTGAGGACCTATCAGCTCTGTAAATTTTCCAGGGATTGAGGGGAGGCTGACCAGTCTGTAATTCTCCAGATCCTCCTTCTTCCCTTTCTTAAAGACAGGCACTAAATTTGCTCTTTTCTAGTCATCCAGGACCTCTCTTTTTCAGAACAAGTTTTAAAAGATGATGGCCAGTGGCTCTGCAATCACATCAGCCAACTCCCTCAGCACCGTCAGATGCATCACATTCAGCCCCATGGACTTATATAGCTCTTCTACATAGACCCTAACCTATTCTTTCACCACCGTCAGCTGCACACCTCCTCCCCAAACTGTGCTGCTTGATGTAGTAGTTTGGGAGCTGACCTCACATGTGAAGACTGAGGTAAAAAAGTTAATGAGTACTTCAGCCTTTTCTGCATCATCTGTCATTAGGTTGCCTCCCCCATTTACTAAGAGACCCACAATTTCCCTGACCTTCCTCTTGTTGCTGATTTACTTGTAGGAACCCTTGTCACCCTTCATATCCTTTGCTAACTACAACTCCAATTACACTTTGGCCTTTCTGGTTTCATCTTTGCATTTCCGAGCAACACTCTTATGGTCTTCCCTACACATGTCCAAGTTTCCACTTCTTGTAAACTTCCTTTTTGTATTTCAGCTCACTGAAGAATTCCCTACTAAGCCAAGCTGGCCTTCTGCCACACTTACTAGTCTTACTGCATGTCAAGATGGTTCATTCATACCCCCTTAGTAAGGTTTCTTTAAAATACAGCCAGCTCTCCTTTCCCCCTCAGAGTGGCCTCCCAGGGGATCCTGCCCATCATCTCTGTAAGTGAATCAATGTCTGCCTTTCTAAAGTCCAGGGTCCTTACTGTGCTGCCCTTCTTCCTTCCTTTCCTTAGGATCCTGAACTCAGTCATCTCATGGTCACTGCTGCCCAGGTTGCCATCCATGTCTACATTCTCCATCAATTCTTCCCCGGTTGTGAGCAGCCGGGTAAGAAGATTACAAACCCTAGTTGGGCGGTCCAGCACTTGAACCAGGAATTTGTCCTCAACACTCTCCAGAAACTTCCTGGATTGTGTATGGACTGCCATATTGCCCTCCCAGCAGATGCCAGGGTGATTAAAGACAATGAGAGCCAGGGCCTGTGATTGGGAAACTTCTACTAGCTGTTTGAAGAAAGCCTCATCCTCCTACTCTGGTGATCTGCAGCAGAAACTCACCATGACATCACCCTTGTTGCTCTTCCTTCTGACCCTAACCCAGAGACTTTCAAAATTCCTATCTAGAATTTTATACTGAAGCTCTGAGCAATTGTACAACTCTTTTACATAAAGCACAAGTCCTTCTTCTCTTCTCCCTTGCTTGTCTTTCCTGAACACTTTATACCTACTCGTGACAGTGCTCCAGTCATGTAAGCTATTCCAAGTCTCTGTTATTCCAATCGTGTCATAACTCTGTGACTGTGTGAGGACTTCCAATTCTTCCTGTTTTCTTTTTTTTTTTTTCCCCAGGCTCTGTGCATTCTTGTATGGGCATCTGATGTAACTAGTGAATTGCCCTACTTTCTCAGGAAGAATGAAAAGGCCTCCCCTGTTTGCCCCTTCCTGCTTGTGCCTCCTCCAGGTCACCCACTTCCCCACTTACCTCACAGCTTTGGTCTCCCTCCCCTGGTGAACCTAGTTTAAAGCCCTCTGCACTAGGTTATCAAGCCTGTCTGCAAAGATGCTCTTCCCTCTCTTCATCATGTGGATACTATCTCTTCCTAGCAATCCTTCTTGCAACCACATCCAGTGAAGAAGCCAAAACTCTGCTGGTGACAGTGCTGCCCAAGCATGAATTGATCTGCAGGATGTCTGCTCCTGCTTGGGCCCCTCCCTTTGACCAGAAATATCAAGCAGAACACCACCTGTGTCCCACTCCCATTCATGCTTGCACTCAGAGCCCTGTATTCACTTTTGATCTGCTCAGGATCACCCCTATCAGTGTCATTAGTACCCGTGTGGATAAGCAGTATAGGGTAGTAGTTAGAGGGCTGGATGAGTCTTGGTAATCCCTCCATGACACCTCGGATCTGGGCTGCAGGCATGCAGCAGACCTCCTGACATCTTCTGGGTGTTCAGTATACAAGCCAGGTATGAATGAACTTCTCACATAACCCAGGACCAATTGTCCCAGAATTTGATGCAGATCAGAACAGGAGTGGCATAATCATTTACACATAGCCCTTCCAAGCTTCATTGCTACTCCTTCACCAGTAGATGGTGAACAAGCACATACAGCCTAACCTGCTTGCTTCTGGAATGAGCCACAATAACCGCAGGCATGCATCAGAGCATCCCAGGAAACAATGTTAGTATATTTTATCTGGCATATTTCAGAGGGACTCAAAGCAAGGAACTGGGTATGTATGTCTGTATGATTCTGGGAATAAAGGCTTTCTCTTAGGACAATTATGTTTTACAGCTCTTGTGTGAGATTTGTTAT
This sequence comes from Crocodylus porosus, assembly GCF_001723895.1. Lineage (NCBI taxonomy): Eukaryota > Metazoa > Chordata > Crocodylia > Crocodylidae > Crocodylus > Crocodylus porosus. The sequence goes on from NW_017728950.1 coordinate 28,438,765, forward strand.
TTACAGTTCATGAAACAGCATAATTTTTACAGGCAGTTTTTGTTCCTATTCGAGCCAGTCTTATTCAATCTCAGCATTAATTTTATCTCACACAGGAATGAGTCTTAGTTCCATTTCTGAAATGCACTTTCTATGAAAGTCCATCCAAACAAAATGTTCCTGATACAAATGTTGGTGTAAATAACTACAAATAACAGAAGCAGAATTTTATGTGAAAAAGGCTGAAATGTTTGGCTATACATCATAAGATGGATGGACCCTTTAATGCATACTTCACATTTGCCTTAATTCATTTATGTTTTGCAATATAGATCAACTGTGTTTCTGTCCTCATTCAAATATGCCTCCATTTTCTCTGGAACTACCTAGTTAAGCTATCTTTATAAAATTATTTGACCCAACAATGATCCAACAAGATATAGGAATGCAGGGTTTTTAAGGTAAACCAGAATTTTTATTGGATGAACTTGTACTATATAGTTGAGAGAGATAAGACAATTGCTTTTTTTCATATCCCTGAACCAGCATGTCTACAACACTCCCACTACTGTCAGTGTTGGATAGCCATTATCTGGACTGTTGTAGGCTACCATAGAACCACTGTAACCAACAGAACTATGACAATTTACACTAGAATCTGGCAAAAAGACTCAGTTTAAAGGAAGGAATTAGAATAAAAGTTGTGCTGATATCCTGAACTTAGAGCTTCCTGTTGTCTCTGTCTTTTCAGTCCATTAGTGCATTCAGTCTAATAGTGCATTACGAATTTATGATTTTTTTCTGTATTTCTTAGTTTGAGCGTTTCCTATAGTTCTGTGTACACACTCCTAATCATGCTTATTCCTTACTCTGTTTTTTTCTGCTGTTCTCCAAATAATGTATTTTGATGTATTTATGATGCATAATCTGTTATGTCTGTTTACCTTATAGCTTAAATTGGTTGTCTTATTTTGTCTATTTGCAATAGAGATATGACATTTCCCCATAACTACAGATGATGTTTTGGAAAAATCTCATAAACCAATAATATTTGAATCCTTCTAGCACTATAGCAATGGCTCAGCTCTGCCTTCCCTTTCCTTAAACATGATGATCTCTGATGTGACTCACTCAGAACCTTTGAAAGGTTACTCACATGGTATCCATGTGAAGGTGTCTGGACTTCTGGATCAGATGAGCTTTTGGTTGTTTAAAACATTATTGAAGCCAAACTGAACTGGGATGACATCTTGATACAAGTCCAAAGTTTTACTCACAGTCCTATCAATCCAAATTGGCATACATACAAGTGACATGCATATATGGACAATTGTAGGGGGTAAGTGACAGCATGAGAGTGCATGTGAGCAAAAATATCCCTGTCAGTTAACTCATGCCTGGATGAAAACCTATCTAAGCTCAGTACTATAATACTATAATTTTAATTTGTAAGGGAAGATGGACAAGACAGGAATAAGCATACTTAACTCCTCAATATAAGTAGTTCCACTGAAGTCAATTGGCACTCAGGAATGTACAAAACTTCTTGTGAATTTAGAGTTTGTGAAGTACTCAATTGCAAGCTCTTTGTGGTAGATGCTGTCTTTTACACTATACAGTGCTTAGCACAAGGGGATTTCCAATTGTAATTGCAATAGATGTGAATACTAAAAATAATAGATTGATTTCCCCCCCTCCCCGATACCTTGGCATGATGTCACAGCCCTTTCTCTTTTAGTGCGTATAGAAAAGGAGCCTGTGGAAATTACAGTGTAACAATACAGTTTGAATTGTAAATAAACCTCTCTCGATGGCATGTCCCCTTTTGAAACCTCATTTTCTGTGGGTCACTGTAGCTAGAGTGAATATAAAGGCCAGAGGCAACTACACAGAACTCACTTTCACATTTGACTGATCCCTGTATCTAACCTCTTTAATATTCACAGTGCAGCCCTAGACGTCAGTAGGAAAAAGAGGTTCTCAATGAAAATGAAATTGAAGGAGCACATCTAGAGACTCATGCTGTAGAACAATGGTATATAGCAAAATTATGGAACACCCCTCGAATTCTGTAGGTTTTACCATAGTAGGGTGGAAACAGACACTGCCTTTAAACACCTTTTGTGCTGCCACAATTTTTTTTTAAATGCTGGCACAAAGGCCAAGCAAACAGATAGATATCCATACCCCTTGCTGTACCACAAAATGTAGTGGTGGTGGTTTTAATTTGTGCTGCTATTTAGTGGTAGTTGTCTGTTTATTTTATGGTGGGAGAGTGCCAGCAGGCCAGAGCTGCCTGAGCTCTCCTTGTGTTTTGGGGACTTGAGGGGCCATATTTTGCCCATGCCAGAAATTCCAATGCAGGATCAGGCGCTCAAGTCTTGGAAGTGCATACCCAGTTGTCCCCATTTTCTCCAGGGCACAGCTCTGTAAGTGGGTAAACCCTGAGTTTCCCTTCTTATTGAGATGTACCCTGGAGGTCCCAGGGACAAGTCTCAGTAAGTAGGGAAAGCTTGGTGGCCGGCTCTCCCAGGCCTTGACAGGCATGACCCTGTCTGAGAAGTCCGGGGGCACAGGACCAAGCCACTCAAGCCCTCAAAGAACACATTGTCCATTATCTGATGGATGGGACAACCCATGATGGTTGTTCACCTAGTGAAATAAATCAACAGTGCTAGGATGCACCCTGGCACAGCTGATCCACACCATTTGGTGCCATCTATTTCTAGCCTTATTAGTCTCATTGTATAATGATTAACAGAATGAAATGGCACAATAGCCACAGGCTTTATACCAGCAGCCTAATATACAGAATAAACTTGCAAGCCAAGGATGGCACAAAATAACCCATAAAATAATAATAACAAGGTTAAAACAAGCTAAATAAAATGTCAATGGTAAACACCATTAACCACAAAGAAATCAATAATGTCATTGCACTCTTTAAAATTGATTTTATATGTAATCCCTATAGCAGCTTGTTTGTTAGTTGGAAAATATTGATTCCTGGGAAGAAAGGCAGGGTTGCATCTTTGGTGATTTGCTCTTTGCTCTCCCTAATAAAATACCATATTATTGTTTACACATTTAACCAGAGATGCTAAGTAAAACTGGCATTTTCATTGTTACACAGAAAATTTAAAGTCCATAAACAAGCAGAAGGTTGATTTCGTAAGGATTTTAGTGTCCAAGAGGATCTACAAAATTTGCAACTCCTTTTTGTTATGGAAGAACCCTCCAGGTATGTAGGTCTCAGTGGCAGAGAACATGATACCAATTGCTTGAAGGAGTGAAAGGATTGTCTCCAACTGAATAGTTGGAAAAATTGTTCTTTGCAAGCTTTCAGGTGCTTTTTATACCACCTAAAATAGGTTGTCAGCTAACTCTATGATGCTTGCCACCTTTCCCAATCCATTTTCCATGCCAGTCTGATTGGAGCTAACTTGGATCCTTCTCCATGATATATAGGGGGTTGCTGGTACCCTGTTTTGTGCCACTCTACTTTCCTACCACAATTTTATGTCAATACTTAAATCGGGGGTCAGCGACCCCTGGCACATGTATTGAGCATGGTACAAGAAGTCATTTTCCTCGGCACACCACCACTAGCCTGGGCTATAGACAGGTGCTGCCAGCCATAGAGCCTGGGCTGCTCCCAGCAGGCAGCTGGGAGGCTGCAAGCAGCCCAGGCACCATGGCTGGCAGCAGCTACCCTAGAGTCTGGGCCTGCTGCAGCTGGGAAGCTGCAAACAGCTGCTGCCTCCTTGCCCCAGCACAGTCACAATGCTGGCACCTGCTGCCACCCCAGAGCCTGAGGCTGGGGCTGGAAGGCATCTGAGACTGGGGCTGGGGCCAGGGTGGGCAGGCAGTAGCTGTTTGCAGCCTCCTGGCTGCAGCTGGCCCAAGTTCTGGGTAGCGGCTGATAGCCATGGAGCCCGAGATGCTCCCAGCAGGTGGCTGGGAGGATGCAAGCCCTGCTCCAAGCAGTCCAGGATCTGTGGCTGGCAGCAGCTACCCAGAGCCTGGGCCAGCTGCAGCCAGGAGGCTGCAAACAGCTGCTGCGTCCCTGCCCTGGCCCTGGCCTCCTCCCAGCCCCAGACTCCAGAGTGGCAGCAGGTACCGACAGAGATCCCCACCGTGCTGCTCTCCCCCACCACCAGTGCAGAGCGGTGAGTGGAACCTGATGCAGCAGGGCATGGTGGGGAGGCACAGGAAAGGTGCCTGCTACCCTGAGCTCCCTGCTGCCCTGGCCGCACTTCCCCTTCAGGCAGGGGCAGCAGCGAAGGGCACAACCATGTGCTTCTGCCCGAGCTCCCCCCATGCACACAGGGGAAGTGTGACCAGGACAGTGCGGAGCTTGCAGCGGCAAGCAGCTTCCCTGTGTGGCCCCTTTATGCGCTGCCACTCTGGGTCACACATACTGCGCTCCGGAGGGCCTGGGGGAGGGCAGCAGGGCCAGGACAGCAGCATTCATGACCCGGAGCAGCAGTGCACAGAGGGGCTTCACAGGGAAGTGGGGCCAGGGCAGCAGGGAGCACAAGAGATATTGTTTGTTATGGTACTGGTACATCCTAGAAAAGAAGGGCACTCCAAACATCATTACTTTTTATTATTGCAATATATTATTTTGATGATTGCTTTAGCTTGGTGGTGGTGGTGGTGAATTGACTTTTACAAACTTTTTTCCTAAGGAAACAATTGGAGTTTTAACAAGCATTGAGTCATTGTTCTCTACCAAACACTGCGCACCAGTCTTAGCACTTAGTGATTTATATATATATATGTGTGTGTTACTGGATTTTCACTTGAGGACACAGATCAAAACCTGCAACTAAAGAAATGAATGGCAAAAATGCCAGTGACTCCAGTAGAGCAAGGATGTCATCCCAGTATAGCAATGAGCAAGCCACAGAAACAAATCCTGGCTCTATTGAAGCCAAAGCATAACAGTTTTACTTCCACATCTAAAATCTGTACTCAGCTTGAGTAGGTAAAAGGTAGAGGGAAATAATTCTTTTGTGTCTTCAGGCCTCTGAGCTGCTCTGGAAGTGTTCAGCACAGGTTACTATACCCAAATGCTTAAGAATACTTCCTTATATTCTGTTCAGTATCTTCTTCAACAGCCATTGCACAGAGGTTCAACAGGGTAATGGTGAATCACAAATCCCATCTGTGGGAAATGGAACAAGCTTGGGTTCTTTAGGGGAAAAAAATCCTTTGGAACAAGGGTTTGCTTATGAGGTTGCAGAAGTCTGGAAAGACATTGATGAAATAAAAATGAGGGAGGCAATCTGAAGTGAATATCTAGCACCTTCCAAACCTTTAAAATGATTACTATTAGGAATATGCAAAGCAGGCAGTATTCAATTCTGATTTGAATTTGGCCCTGTTCGGGGGACAGTGATTTGATTTGCTGATTTGGATCACTGTCCCAATTTAACTTAGCCAAATCTGAATTTGAAGATTCGATTCAGATTTGGAGAATCAGTGATTCGGCCCTAAACACAGCTTTATATGTTTTTTCTACATACCTCAAGGTACCAGGCACAGCTCGTGAACACTGAGATGGTGGGGCAGATAGAGTCCCAAAAGGGGGGGGGAGTCCACTGCTGAGTATGTGGGGTACCCCTTCTATGTCCCCCTGCTTTGGCAATCAGCTGTGGGGGGACCCTGGGTGCCCCCCCAAACCCAGGATGCAACAGTTACCAAGTCAGGGACCGGGGGGCGGAGTCCCCTACACACTCTGCACAAACCCAGAAGTGGACCAGAAGTACTTCCGGTCCACTTCTGGGTCCACTGCCAAGCACGCAGCAGGCCACTCCCCCTTGCTCCTGTGAGATGCTCCATCTGCCCCACCATCTCAGCATTCATGAGCTGCACCTGGTACCTTGAGGTACCTAGAAAAAACATATAAAGCTGTGCCTATGGCCAAATCACTAAATCTCTCTGAATCAAATTGGAGACTACAGATTTTATTCAGAGAAATTAATGGGTCTTCTGATTCGATTCAGAGATTCAGCCAGCGAGTCAGGCCGAATCTCCTCCAAACTGAATCAGTTACCAAAGCTTTGCACAGCCCTAATTATTATGTACTGGAAGGGAAGGATGACATGGTGGTTTGCTTGTTTCCCTGGGATCCTGTTCACTCTCTCGTCCCACCACGGACAAGTTGAATAACTTTGGGCAAATGGCTTCATTTCCCTGTGCCTCTGCTTGTCTGTGAAACAAAACTTCCTATATTTTGTGATGTGTTCAGGAACTACAATGAAATCATCAAGACTTATGTATGAGCTTTTCTTGTTGAAACTTTTTTTTGCAACTTTAAAACAAAGTCATTATATTTTATTACCTTAAAAGCACATTGAGCTTCGTAGGTTCCCAGTATGCAAACATTGAAAAGTCCTTTACAAACTTAAATACAGTGGAACATACTGTGTTTTCCAATGTGCATACTTTTTTATTATAGGTAGATCAGTAAATCTGGAGGCAAGATTCTTGATGCAGGTTTAATTTTGTGCCTTAGTCATGTTTGAATATAGCTTGGAAGTGAATGAGAAATGTCACGGAGAGCTGTTTCAGACAATTAAAATGAGATTTCCTCTATAAATCATTGAAACAGTGCCATGAAATGAAGTCTAGAATAGATATTTTAAGGTTTGTGGCTTCATGTGTACTTTCCAATACAGTATAGCTGAAAAAGTTTGATGAAAATGTTAAGGGTGAGTGACAACCCAAACCTAAACTCTGCCTTCAGGAAGTAGCTTTACCTTGAATTCTTATAGTACTATGCTTTATGGGTTACCCCCAGTCTAACCCTTCTGCCAGTACCTTACTACAATATGCAGCAATTGTGAGAGAGTTCCTTTATGCTGCTATCTGCCTTGCTTCTACTGCCTCCACCCCACTTCACAATCCTTCAAACAAAAAATGTTCATGAAAACTTCCAGAACCATATTTTTGTTTTAGAGTGAGAGTTGGTTATAACATGTTAATGGAATCTTTTCCAGTGGAAAAAATGAGGTTCTGTCAACAGAAAATTAGAAAATTGTGTCAATTCTCATAAATATTGAAGGGGAAAAGGGGGGAAAATTTCAGTTTTAGTTCTTGCTTTCAGAATTACTTTTCCTTTCAACTCTTAAATTGCATATTAATTATATAAAAGACAATTGAAAGCACACTAAAATGTTGAATGCATGAAATTACTTCCCCCGATTTTTTTTTCCTTTTTTTTTCTTTGCAGAGAATTATTTAATTATTCTGACATTGAGTGAAAACAAATCTCTCAGTCCAGCACAAGCTGGAATTTTGGTTGTGTAAACAGTTCAATTTACAAGTTAGAGGTAGAAAATACCATTTACGTTGCCAGTTCTATCCTCATGGCATGGCAGGATGGTTCCCTGGAATTTGTCTTCCAGCTCTTAATTTCTATGATTCTATGAAATTTATATCCTTGAGAACAATTCATGGTTTTAAAAGTTTTGCACTTAGTGCAAATTTGATATTTAACATACTATAATTACTGTAAACACAGTAAACTCAAGTGGAGGTTGTAGCAGAATAAGGAATGAGCAAATTTAAATACTGACTTCAGACTTAGTTTCATGTGAAACCTTGTTCAAACTCCATTGAAGTCACTGGGGAAAATTTCAATTGACTTGACTGGCTGTTGGTTCAGGTCTATGAATAAATGTACAATTATTGTAATGTTGCCAGTGCTTGTGATTTTATTGTCTGTCTTTTAATATTTGGTAGTTTGTGAGCACCAGCTCCTGGATCTGTATTGTTTTGTTCTGTCACTTCTAAAAATAAATTGATTAATTTCCAACCCTAAAGAGTGGGGAGAAAAGCTTAAAATCATGAGCCTGAAAAGTGGAGAAACAAGACAAATAAGGAGCCTCACCTTTCTCTCTTTTTGAAATTACATAATGTTTAATTAAATCACATGATCTTGAGGGGAAGTTCAACATCTGTTGGAAAATGCTGTAAATGCAGCAGGAATGTCATCTAAAATAGTTTACACTAGTGGTGAAACTTATCTCTGTGAGGATAGAAACCACAAATAGCAGGCATCAATTATGTTGGGTTGGCCAGCCTGTGACATGGGCAGCCTCTGTGTGTGGTCTGGGGCAGATAAGGTAGGAAACAGAAAGCAGAGAAGCAGATTGGGCAGGAGAAGGGCATTGGAGTGGCCCTTGGGGAGAGTAAAGGGCTAATTTGTGGCATTCCTGCCTAAAAAGGTTGTCCCCTCTGATTTAAGGAATGGGACTTCATTACTACATAAGACTTATTTTGGCCCTTTGTATAGATGTGCATATGCCATTCTATAACAATAAGAATCACATTGACCAGAAGCAGCACAGACTAGTAACTAATAGATTGCACTTGGAATCATGGGTAATGGATTCCATGTATGTCTCTGACTTTCTCGGTCAGTTCCCCTCTCTATGCCTCTATTACTCCTTATGTTTATGTAAAATTGAGATGATGATGCAGCTTGCTTTCTTGTAAAAAGTGTTTCGAGATCCACAGACACGCATATTATGTAAGTATGAGATATCATATTTTATTTATGATTTACATAATAAAATAACATGAACAGATTTCCCACTTCAGGTCATAAATTCATCAGCTAGCGTAAGATGACAATTTTCACCTTTGATATATTATTATACAGTAAGGACACTTGAGGCACCTTGTCCTCCAAACCATCTGCTATTCACAGAAGTAACTTTCAAATGTGAAGTCTCAAATGTATTTTCTTTGTCTACACCTAAATCATGTGGGGGAGAGCCATCTCTAAAAACTTCCCTCATGCAAACTCCAGTTGATTGCACGGAGTTGACTTCTGTTGGGCTTTTTCCCCACCAAGAAGCAAATGTTTTGGTCATGACAATTTTTATATCAAATAACAACCATTTAAAAGGAGAACAAATGTAAGTCCTGTAAGAGAGAGTAGAGCTTGTAAAGTCTTTGGACCAATATTGTAAACATTCTCCACCAAATATAGCCAAGTGAATAGGTCATCTTGTAGCAGTTAACACTATTCCCCTTTATATGTGCTTACAGGAATGATCCATTCATTTAATAGGGAAGTTCTGGAACCAAGTCTTAGGTAATGAGAGCCATGAGCCCTGGAGAAGAATAGTGTATACTCTGAAAGTAAAATGCTTAAAAAAACACCTTACCTCCAGCTGCATAACCAATTCATAATTTCCTGATATTTTAGGAGAGGTCTTTGTTGCCGGACACCTGGGTTCAGTTCCTGGAAACACACATAACTACAGCCATCAAGGCACCAAATGTCTGTTCTCGATCTAGCCTTTGGATTCCACAGTCTAAAGCAGGGATGGAAGTTCTGGGCAGCCTCCTGTTCTCCATCCTCCTTCCTAGGCATATGCATTGAAGGTCCTAGTGACCTCACACATACCCCGTGATCTGGAAATATTGATGGTTGCATACTACTACAGGGAGGCACCATCACTTGATAGGACATGGAGAGTATATTTTTGTTTCGGACACTTAAATTTCAATTCTCTCAGATACCAGAGTGAGAGTGCTGCTGGGTGAAATTTTCAGATGAAACATTTTTAGTTCCAAAGGCACATTTGTCAATGTCACGACATTCTGCAAATTCATGTTAGTTTTTATTGCTCTACTTTGTAGACCTGGCAATCTGAAAAAGCTGAAACCTTTCTTGTTGATATTTATTCAGGTAAAATTGCTGGAAAATTTGAAATGAAAACCTGTTTTGTTTTGTTTTCTAATGAAGCATTTTGATTTAAAACAAAGGAGAGGAAACTACTCAGTTGAAACAATGTTTGAATTCAGGTAAAACAAAATATTTCCTTTGATGGAATAAAACGTTTTGGTTAATGTTACTTCCACGCTTCCATTTTAATACATATTTATTTTTATTTTATTTTTTAATTGTGAGTAAACCTGGACTAGGATGGGGACAGACCGTTTGTCTGCCCCAGGGTATCTGCTTCTACAGGTATGTTGTTTCATTCAAAATATAAAGGACATCTCTGGATTTTTTTTTTTTGTTGCAACCTCACTGAATATCTGAGAACTCAGATTGTGCAATATGAACTCTAGAAGCAAGCTGCCTAGCTGCTGGCTTCTGCAGGTAGGTTTTGCACATGCTCCCTGAAGGAGCTCCTTAGCCAGTCCTTGCAAATGAAAACACAATATTTAGTCAACAGTCAAGCAAGAAAGTAAGAAAAATAAAACTTCTGCCCCATCCAGGGTACTAGGAGCGAGTTCCTTTGGTCCTTCCCTGTAGCAAATTGTTTTTCTCAAAGCTTAGTTTCTCCTCCCTTGCTTACTCTTCTGGGAGCTCTTTAAAGCTCTTAGCTGTCCCACTAGGACATCTAAATGCCCTGGTCTGTGCTCATCAAAATGTTCTGGCTGTGCCCTCTCAACAGAGCTAAATCTCCTCTCTTAAAGGGACAAACCACTGTGTTACAAACTCCTATTGTAATTTGTTCATACAAAAAAAAAAATTGAGGAAGTCCACCTGTTTTTGAAAGTCTTTATTTGCAAGCTGGTCATAAATAAAATGGATTTATTTTGACTAAAATAAATATGCACTTTTTATGGAAAATGTGGATTTTTTTTAAATCAAAAAAAGAATTCCTGAAGAACAAAGAACACTCTTACAAAAACAAACAAGAAAGCATCAGGATGCCAGGACACTAGGAGACACCTGATAGCAGGCACCTGAGCTACAATTCTAGTGAAATGTAACAGTGGCCTTTTAAACTAAACATTTCCATTCTGAGCTGAAATACTGTAGTTTTCAACTGCCCCCTCCCCACAAGGGAAAGTCAAAACTTCCAAGGGAGGTAGCAATATTTTCTGATAAATCCTTCCAATCCCCAAAGGAAAACACTATCTTTGTATTTTTCAATAAATCTAATACTTAAAACTGTGGCTCTTAGACATTTGGTTATTCAGGATCAGTTACTTTAGCTCAAGGATTCTCAGCCAACTGCCCATGGGCCAGATCTGGCTATATCATGATCTGGCCCACAGGATTTCCCACAGCTCTGAAAATTTGGCAGTGTGAGCATGATGGAAGTGTTGTTAATTGCCACTCCTTTGCTGCCAAAATTCTGGACCCACGGGGAGAATTTGAGGCCAGATATCATGATACTGCATGCTGCTTCTGGGCAGTGCAGGGTTGGATATGGGAGGCATAGGATGGATCCAGGATCACAGAACCTAATCTGGGCACTGAGCCCTTGGATCCAGCCTCTATACTGGCCCCACACCACTCATCTGGCCTTCAGGGCCAAAAGGCTGATGGCTCCTGCTGTAACTGATCCATATCCTTCCACAGCAGTATCCATGCCTGATAATTTGAGATTGAATGTTCATGTGAATGATTTTTCATAAACATGATTCTTGTTCTACAAAAGGTAACAAGTTTGCAAGAATAAAAATCTATTCTTGCAATATATTCTTTACTGCAGTCAGGTTGTATTAATTTAAACATTATAACATATACTTTCCAATAGAAAATCATGTTTAAAGGAAACAGTATCGTTCAGTATATACTATGTGGCATATAGTATATATAAAAGGAATAACCTGGGTGTTGAACAAGCTGCCTGTGTAATACATTGATATATTTTAATGAGACATTCTCCAAAATACTATATGAAATTACTAGAGTCAATCATCATATGAGTTCTGACAGTGGTATGAATGCATTTTCTAGACTTTATTCATCAATCTCTGATAATTAGTCTTTCTCTTGTCCATCACAAATTGAAAATAGATTAATATATTCAATTTGTATATTGAAATATATATATATATAGGAGTCATGCTTTACCATGCATAAGCTGGACTTTAGGAAGGCCTTCAGCACTGTCTTTCACCCCATTCTCATGAAAAAACTAGGAGACTGTGGCATTGACACCTACACAGCTGAGAAACAGATGTAATATCCTCTCTCTAGTAATAATGAGAAACAGACATGGCAGAACGTTTTCTGAGTAGGGATCCAGAGTTCTGGTCTTTGCTCTCTGGACTATTTATGTATTTTATATTAGATGGTTACTGAGTTAAAAAATAGATATAATTTTAAGAGCAGGGACTTGAACCCATTTTTAGCTGCATGTCCTTATGAGCACTTGGGCAACAGTCAGGCTGTTTCTAGCTTGCTGTCTTCCTGACCCCGTGATTCTTGCTTCCTTGTCTGGAAGCAAGCATCCAATTAAATAGCTTTATTATGCACCAGTGAAAATTTTCAAATTTCTAAGTCAGTAGAAAGACCATATTAATGTCTGTTAGAATATTCTGAAGAAAGTGGTATATGCTCAGGGTAGATCCACTCCGTTATTTAGTTAGTTCTAGTTATGGGGCAGGTATCAAGTGTCCCAACAGACACTGCTGACAACGGAGGTCTCCTGGCTGGAGCACTCTTGATACGTACTTCCCAGTAATGGATTATAGGTATGGACAACTACCTCTTGAAGAACATGAGTTGCTTTATAAGTAACCAAACTGCTTTTTAGTTTCCACCCTTGAGTCAAACCATGAGTTTCTCTGAGCTTTCAAAGACAGAAAACAGCAATAGCTGCTCAGGCCAATGGTCAGTCAAGGTTAGTTTTACAGTGAAAAATGGGCTTTACCTATAGAGAGAATCCCTAAAAAATAACTTGCTGATTTTAGTCCTTGGCAATTAGAACCGGCAGGGAAGAACTAACTGAAGTTTTGCCGTAATAACAGCAATAAGAAATGGAGCTGTGCAGGAAAACTTGTGTCTCTTTCAGAAAAAATTCTGTCATTTCCACACTGAAATGAAAGAGGGGTACCATGGGATAGAATTAAAGATTAGTCTATTTACATTTGTTCTTGTGCAATCACATCCCCTCAAGCTTTTGTTTTCCTAGGTTAAACGAGCCAAGTTTTTTAGCTTCTTCTTATAAAATAGGCTTTTACTGTTCAACTAACAATTTCCTGTGAGACAAAATATTAAATGCTTGACTGAAGACTAAAGAGATTATTTATACCTCTTTTGCATTGTCTAGAAAATCTGTTTTCTTACCAGAGAAAGCTATTAGATCAGTTTGCCAGGTCTACCTTTGGTAAAACCATGCTGCATTTTCCACATTCTTCCTCTTACGCTCATCTTTTCAATTATTGTTTCCTTCCAAATTTGTGCTAAAGCCTCTGTTCTATTGAGGCCATACTATGGGTCCTAAGTTGCCTATGTCTATAATCCACTTCTTCCCTTCTCAGTAAGTTTGAATCAAGGATTTATAGATTTTTCTGAACACTCTGGGTGCGTCTACACGTGATGCTATGTTGCCATAATGACACGCTACAGTGACATAGTGTCCACGGGTGTCTACATGTGACCAGCAGCTACTTCCCCATAGCATCACACTCCCTTCCCACCCCATAATGTGCTGCTATGGTGAAGTACCTGCAAAAAATAAATGTGTCGCACGTACAGCACAGTACAGGCAGTTACTGCACAATGCTTGATCTGCTGCTGCTGTTAGAGGATTGAGTGCAAAGAATACTTTCCTTCTCCTTACACATTGTCTATCTGTATTCAAGTCACATGTATGGATAGCCTCCACTTGATGTTGGATGCCCACATATGGATACCACAACACGTTCGTGTCTCAGGCTTGAATTTAGGATCTCAGCCAAATTAAGGATCTTGGTTGAACTTTTCTCTAAGATAGCAGGATAATGGATATAATTTAAAGGGACCTCAAATTCATCTGTGTTAAGGGTTTTTTATAATTATAAAACAAAACAGCACCCAAAACCTTTTTACCATTTAAATAGATAAACATGTTTCAATGTACTATTTCCTTTTTTGCCTTTTACTCAACCTAGACAATAAAACTAGACATGTCAACTTTGGTTTTTGCTTCTCATGTGCTCTTGGTTATTATGTATTGCAGTTTTATAGCCAGTTTCATGAAACTAGTGGTATCTTGTTGTTAATTCATGGAGTCATGTGGTTAAGTGAGAACCCCGGGTCTTTTTTTGTTTTTAATTAAGTTTCTAACCCTCAGACTTGTAAAGGAAAGGCAAGATTATTGCCTGTCAAATAAAAGCAAAGGAGGTATTGTATGACTACAGAATGGTAAACCTAGTTCCTGTGTTTAAAAAAAAAATCCTTTTACATTATGGTTGAATATTTTAAAATGAAACAAAACAAAAAATGACATGAAAAATAGCATCTAATGTAAAAAAAATTGGAAAATGGGTAGCTGCTAGATATTTGCAGATGGAAAAATGCACTAAACAGGGAAGCCAATAATGGGTGTTGCAGAGAGAGCTGCTTTTATTGCAAAAAATAAAAATAAAATAAAACCTTCTTAAGAATTCATCATCTGCAGGTGGAAATTGACAGGTCATGCCAGAATTATTGCAATCTATTAAAATTTTAGGTGCAGAGTTGGGAAAAAATTACTATAAGAATTGCAGAGATTGAGAGTCTGCTCTGTGGAGGATTTTAAAGCTTCTGCCAGGAGATTTTTTTCAAGTGATTCGTAAAAAGATTCCAGTATTTTTCAATAATAAAACTGAGGACCTGGAAAACAGACTATATTTCTCAGCTTTGTCATCACTGTTTCTGAGGAAGCTGATGGTAAAGACATGACTGAATTTGTAGCCATCCTTCCATGTAAAGTAATAGGGAGACAATGATTAAATCATCACACTGGAAGTGAAGAGAATACTGTATTTAATTGCTTAGCTTCAGCAAGAAATCTAAAAAGTTTCAGGACATAGACTATGCTCCCTGTAAACTGTCCCATAGAGAAGAATGATCCAGCTGCAGAAATACAGGAAATTAATACACCCAGGACCAATGACATCATTAATAATTATTTCCCTTTACCTTCCATTGGAGAGCTTTCCTCTTTGTTTAGTTACCATAGGTACACATTCAGACTTATGGATATTTCTCCCTTCATTAAACTGAATCAGCAGTGGTTGGCTGTGGTTAAGCTTAGTGCAGACTTTTGCATGTAGCTTTTGGGCAATTGTAAGGATGCTTCTATGTTGGCTTGCATGTCTACTTCAGCAAAACGTACTAGAAACCAAGCAAAAAGTAGAGGGGAGAGAAGGGCCGACAAGAACATGCTGGGAGTTGTAGCTGAGCATGGAAAAGCCATAGCAAAAAGGACTGAGTGATGTTTCTCTTTATGGAGCATAACATAGCTTTGTGATATATATGTCTGAATGTTTATTTTCTGAATGTTTATTATGTGGGAAGTGCTCATGGTGGGTTTTGTTTTATTTTTTTTAAGGGGAACATAAGCCCTCTGACTCTGTACAGTTTAGCAGCTGCATAAATTGATAATATCCTGAAAGTATTGTGAGAGTCTGGTAGAGGCAAAATTTGATTAACTAGTGTGTGTGCAATTATGCACATGCCTAATTGCCACGACTGCTAGAGCGATCTTGAAGAAATTGATTTTAGTTTTTACAGCGGTGCCCAGCTTTGTTCACTACTGCCTGCCTGCTCCGGATTCAGTTTTGTGAACACGTTGATACTTTTGTTTAATGCAAACTCAGCAAAGAAAATGCTAGCATTTCATGTGTTGCCGTTCTTATTTGCTGAGTCAGTTTTGGAAATAAAACATCTCACAAGGTATGCTAGCATAGTAAGGGCTGGTAGAATCATCTGTTATTCAGGTTATACAACACTTCCTATTTTAAGTCTTGGTTTTCAGCTGTTTGTAACTTTGGCAGACTAACTAATTGGACTGATTTTTATTTTTTTATGTTGGGTATGTGCCTACAGTTAAACTTTAAACTGGAGGAAAAATCCACCAGCTATTTTCAAGAATTGTTTGGGGAAAAATACAATTTGTCTGCTTGCTGCAGAGCCACAATCTGCAGCCTGCACACTCCGGACAGGGGTGCACAAGCAGGGGATCATGGCTCTGCCCTGGTGCCAGACCAAGCTGTCACTACTGCAAGGAGCCAGAGTAGAGCCGTGATCCCCTGCTTGCATGCCCCTGCCCAGAGTATAAGTTGCAGATTGTGGCTCTGCCCTGGCTCCGGAGTAGGCTGCACCCTTCACAAGACCCCAGTGGCTCTGGAGCACCTTCTTGTGCTGCTCTGCTACCTCCTCTGCTAGTGGGCTGAGGCTGGGCTCCATGGCAACCTCAGCCTGAGTTTTCCCACACAGGGGTCACCATGGAGACCAGCCCAAGCCATGGGGGCCAGAGCTGCTGGGAAATAGTCTGGCTGCCAGCCAACTCGGCCATTTTGCCCACCCCTGAACTAGAGGGCCCTCATTACAGTTGTATGTCAGAGAAGAAAGACGTATAACAAGATGCAAGCTACTCTGACTTAGTGTAGCTTGAGCCACAGTGGATGTGGCTACACAAGACACTTCAAGTGCAGTAGACTAACTCTACTGTGCATTAGTGCTGCAGGCAAAACCCATGCCAATTTGTTAAAGCACAGTAAATTTTGTCTACTGTGCATTAACATCACAAAAAGACCATTTGTTTGCACTAATGCACTAATGCGCAGTAGCATCAATCATGGCACATTAAGTTAGTACCTGTCATTACTCAGATACTAACCTTAAGGCACTATAATTATGGCACATTAATGAACGTCTAGACATGCCTAATGTTAATGGATTTTTTTGTTGTTCTGGGACATTCATTCTGACATATGCTGAAAATATAAATACTTTTAAAAATTACAGCATTTCTAAGAGGCCTCAGTTGAGACTGGGACCCTGTTGCCTTTAGCTCTGTGTATAGACAGAGCAAGAACAATCCATGACTTTAAGAATTTAAAGTCTGAATGGAGTACAAGTCAGAGGAGGAAACAAAAGCAGAGAAAAAGGGGTGGTGCTCTGACCAAGGACACAGCAAGTCTCTGCCAAAGCCAGAACTATTCCCTGCCTGCCCTAATTCCCAACCCAATGTCCTAGTCATTAGAATCCACTGCATCCCAAACTTACACAATTAGAGAAAACTAACACAATGCCTCAGTGCAGAAGTACTGTAAAATCTGAAGGCAAGCAAGGATCCTTATGACATTGCTAGCAGAAAACTACCATCATGTTGTATTACGTACAGAAGCTCATGCTAAAGAGAAGTAGAGCCACAGGCCATGTATAGATGAAATGAGAGGTGTATGTTCATGACACTTTAAAGTAGGCTAAATGCTTTTGCACTGCTTTAATGGTGCTGGTGTTTGCATGCCTTGGTGGCGAATTGCACATTAATTCCAGCCGCTGGAGAAAATTTGGAGGCGTAATGCACCTTAAATGACTCGGGATGCAGCAAACTAAAATTCCTTCGAGGAGTTTTAGTTTGCTGCCCCTACCGCCGCGGAGTGAAGCTCTGGAGTCCATGCAGCTCCATGGCTCTGCAGGCAGCCTGTGCAGGCAGCCTGTCAGCAGCCCAGGAAAGCAACTCTGCCCAAGAAAAGCGGCAAACCTGATTTTTTTTTTTTTCTTCCCCACCCCGGACCCTGCATGCCTGTCCAAGCTGCTTGAGGGCCCAGTGCTTCCGTCCATGGCTGCAGTGCACCCCCGCGACCGCCTGAGCCAGGTTCCTATGGTTGGGCACTGCCTCGGAGGGGCCACCACTGCTATAGAGGGAAGCACCAGCTCCACCCCCCTCAAAGCCCAGGAACCTCTCCACTCACCGGCAGCTTGCCCTCCCCTTCGCACCAGAGAGGCAGGTAAGTCAGTGGGGTGTGTGCATGACACGGGGGGGTTTAATCAGCCCTAAACTGAAGCGGTGTTTTTTAAAGCCCACTGCTTCAATTTAGGGCCCCTGTTTCATCTACACACACCCATGCACCCTAGTCAATTAAAAGTTTCTCCATGGTGGACACTGTGGTCTGAATTCCAGTAGTGGTCACTTATGAAGAATTTTGTATTGTGCCATCTGCAGCAAAAAGCTGCCTGCAACAGCAGGCATTGTGCTTAGCTTCTGCTGATTCATGAATATAAAGTAAATATTTTTTGCAACAAATTCCTTTAGTATTATCTGAAAAGCAGACAAAGTAGGAAAAAGGAGAAACTGATTCCATAGTTGTATTATTTGAGCATGTGGATTCTTTTTATTTAGAACATATGTTTAAGGATTTGATGTACTTCAACCAGAGAATGTTCTACTTTTTTCTTTTAATATATATATATTTTTTTGAGGATAATTCAATTTAAAAAAAATGAAGGAGTAAGAGCACAAGATAGTAGAGTAGGCATTCTGGGAATAAGCAATGCACAGGTTTGTCTGCTAGTCCTTGGTTGGGGGCTGAATTTCGCCCTCAGTGCTATGATGGTTATTCCAAGACAGAATCATTTACAGTTTTTTCAATAATACTAAAATGCTAGGCTATTTCTGGTGCTGGTTATGAACCAAAGAACTGGTTACGAAACTGGGTATATGTGTCTAAAGAAACAATTTTATTGCATATGCACACTATAACATTGCATAGTTTTATAGGCAATGGCTATGTGATAAACTGCATCATATTCCTGCTGCAATTGTTTTCTTGTGGGTAATATCTTTCTCAAAATCAGATGCATATCTTAATATAACATCAGTGAACTGTGTACCTAATGTACCTACTTAAACAATCTAAACTTTAGCTAATCCATTTTACCCAGTATGTTTTACCTCCTCTTTGTAAGCTGTATCTAGGTGTGACAGACAGAGATTTAAGGCCAAATTCATGAAGGTATGTGGACACCTAAATGATAGTGCATGAAGACCTATGTGTGTCTGGCCTCAAAGTGTGAAAAGTGTGGTTTAGGCATGCGCATGCACCCCCCGCCCCCAGTGCACTTAAATCAACTTTTACTCCAATGTTGTAACAAAAAAGGAGAAGGGAAAGGATAAATGAGAGAAAAGTTAAAAGAAATACATGAAAGAAGAAAAGGATGAATGGTTGAAATCTTCTTTCATACTTAGAAATAGTACCTTTCTCTTAATTTTAATGAATGTTCCTGAAACAGGCGTTTCACTGTTAATGTTTAGTTGATTGTGTTAGAAAGTTAGTTGTTGTGTCTATTGAAAGCGATGCCTGAAGGAGTTTCAAGCATCAACTAATTTCCTCTGTTCTTTAAATTTTATTTTTTGCATAGTTATGCTTGTGTGAGTCACCATTTTGTTGTAATGGCCCCTATTCACCTGATATGAATGTGAGCCTTCATCTCAAATACAGTCTGAACTGAGCTATTTCTCTGGGAATCATAAACCCACTATGCTTTCTTGGGGCAGGACCCAGGGGGGAAAAACAAATACCCTGGATTTTTGTTAGCTCATAGAAGTTTCCTGGGTTCTTTTATAAAGAAATATCCCTTCTATATAGTAAAAAAAATACTGCTTAATTTCCCCACTGAGTTTGTAGAAGCATAGTATAACTCTGTTGAGCACAATGACAGTTTAGCTAATGGGAATGACACTGATGGACATATTGACAAGGACAGAGAAAATAGCTTGGCTAAAATAGTCATCTCCTACTCACCCTGACACCTCTGCCTAATCTTAGATTTATTCTGAATCAAAGCATTTTTGCTAAATTAAAAATGACAGGTAACCTCTTCCTCCTCCTCCTTCTCCTCCTTCTCTTTCTCCACAATTGTTTTTAATTATTGGGTACTTCCAGCTGAGTCTGGGAACAGAAGTACAGGGCTGTTGTTATAATATTTCTACCCTATCCCAAACAGTGTTATATGTAGACTAGCAAATTGCCCATCCAGCCCTGCTTTAACCCCCCCTCCCCACTGCTCCAGGTCCAGCCCCACTCCACCCCCTCTCTCTGTGACTGGGTCTGGCCCAACACTATGCCTCCCGCTCACTCCAGATCCAGCCCCTCTCCACCTCCTCTCCCCACCACTCTGGGTCTGGCTCCACTCCATCCCACACTCTGCATCCGCCTCCCTCCCTCGCCACCACCTCCCCTTCCCTGCCGGCTGTTCTGGCATTCTACCCAAAAGCATTATGGACAGATATACATGAAGCAAAACATCTTTTATGGTCTTGAATTATTTAAGACAGGACAATTAATTGTCAGCAGTCCCTTGATTAGAGGATGACTGTGCCATAGAATGGTAAGCCATCGGTGAGTCCAGAGTTGACTGAAGAGGCCAGTCTGAAATCTCCATGTTTGACTTCAGACATGGCAAACAGTTCCAGGAGGAAGGAGTGGATCCTGGTGATGTTTGGATGCAACTTTTTCCCTTTATGTGTTTCTTGCCTTTCTATCTCCATAGTGAGGTGACTTTGCACAAAATGGTTAAGGCCTTGATGTAGTTCACAGTGCCATTAGGGATAATTTAGTGCATGGGTGTCCCAGGTACTGATGTTAATATCACATGTCTTTGGACTGGCCTACAACATGGCCTTAAAATAGAAAGATGATAGATTTTCTATGGGCAAACTGGTAACACACATGCACCAAGAATCATTATTTTTGTAACTGTTTCTTAATAGTAACAGCCCAAAATATGATTAGACTGGATTTGGTGAGAGACGGAAAATAATTTTTGTGGGTGAAAAACTGTGATAATTACATTAATCTTACACAACAACATGCTTAAAACAACAGCTCATTCATCTTGACATAAGGCTTCAATCCTACAAGGACCTACAGATGTGCTTAACTTTGCCTACTGCATAAAGTCTGAGGCCTGCTGCAGTCTGTGTGAGCTTTGTCATTGAGGGTGCAGACAAAAGTGACAATTTTCATCCAATCTGGCCACAGAAAGTGGTCTATAACTGTGACCAAACACAAATGTATAGCTGCAGACTGCTTCAAAAATGGCTGATTGGGTGAAAAACTGATACTTCATTGAAGATGTTTCAAAGCAAAGCCTCTTCTGTAACTCTGTCTGCAGAGCTCCCAGCCTGTTGCTGTTTTCGGAATGAGAGCAGGGGAAAGGAGTGGAGGGAATTCGATCTGCAGTTTTTTTCAGCCCCTGTTGGAGGGTGGGGTGGGTGTATTGCAGCCCCCCAAGGTGGAAAAGGTGGGCTCCAATTCACCTACCCCACCCTCCAGCACTAACTGGAGAACCCCTAGCAGGAGCTCCCTCTGCTTCTTTTCCCCCTCACGCTCTGAAAACAGGGACAGGCTGGAAGGGAGGAGGGCCTGCTGCTGGAGGAAACTGGCTGCAGGCTGGCAGCCAACAGCTGGATTCCCAACTCCCCTTTCTCCCTAGACTCAACAGTGAATTTCTGTTTGGTTTGGGGTATCATTGTAACTTGGAACATTTCCTGAAAAGTGTTCTGAGTTATGGTGGGAAGCTGCACTTCTGTCTGCTTCTTGACTTCCGTGGAGCCCGGCTATTATCCAGAGTGAAGGTCTCCATCCATGTTGGACCATTCACAGTTGGACATGGTCAGAAATCCATGCAGGATGGGGGGCCTCAGAGTGTGAATAAAACAGAAGATGACAATAAGGAGTAAGAATACCTTTCTGCAGCATGTTTGCAATTTACTTAGGTTTTTCAGGACCTGAGCCCTGGAAGTCTGGCAGAAGCAGTTCCACAATTCCCTATTCCTACCATATGCCCCTCCTGCATGACTTCTCCTTTTTCTGCTGCCCAGAAGCAGGGACAAGCAATCCACAGGCAGATTCCAAAGAGGTTCCACTTTGCCTTGTGTAAGCAAGCCTCAGATCCATGAGGATATACCAACATGAAAATCAGTTTAGATAGCTTGAGATAGCTGCAAGATATGACATAGATGGGGAAATGGCTTAGGCTGCTTGAGTTTGACTCTTAGCTCAAAATTTATCAATTTATACTTTTGGTTCAGGAGGTCTATAGTTTGATATCCTGTGTTGGCCAATATTATAATAGTCACAGTAGATCTTAAAGGCCTTAATCAAGATAATACATCACTGTGCTAGGAACTATACAGGCATAGTGAGAGAAACTCCCTGCCTCAATTGGTTAGACCATGATACCTTCCCTAACGGAATCATTTTTTGCAGATCCATCTTCTTAAGAAGAATTATGTGCCCAATCCAGCTCCCACTGAAATTATTTGATCCCTAAAATGAATTTTATTCACTGGAATAATTTTTGATATAGCAAAAGAGAGTATTTTTTAAATAAGCATAGTTTTGCCTTTCAGCTTGGAAGAAAAATGTGAAAAGAAAAATTGCATCTCTAACAGCAAAAACAGAAACCAAGCTGAATGTTTGTCCTCCAAATTGGTAGGAGGATAGAACTAAATATGCTAGATATAGGGAAAAGTTCATGCTGGGTGTATCTACAAGTCACGCTACATCGCTGTAGCAACATGCTATGGTGACGTGGCAATCATGTGCATACACATCACTAGCAGCTACTTCACTGTAGCAGCATGCTTCCTCATTTTAGCACACTAAAAATAACTATGTGCCACATGTATGGTGCTGTATGAGCAGTTACTGTGCCATGCTTTAGTGCTTGCAAAGGAAGTACTAAAGTATGGTGCAGTAACAACATTGCCCTAGGGTGATGTGTAGATGTCCCCGTTATATATATATTTTTATTTGATTGTGGGCTCATTCAGACTAAATGAACAAGCTCAGTTCAGAAATAAATACTTATCAGTTTCATACTTTAGTATAATTTTATTTGGATTCTTGAGTATGAAAGAGAGAGTACAGAAAAGCTTCAGGATTTTGGGCAGTGTGGAGCAAGTCACATGAGAGAAGTGCATATTTGGCTGATCCAGCCCAAATAAGTCTAGTTTTAGTTTAAACACAATGCTAACTGAAGCCATACGCTAAATGATATGTTTTTGAACAAAAGCTCAAGGACTGCATGGAGCCTTTATAGAGAAAATAGTGGTCTAATAGACTGAACACTGGAATAGGAGTCAGACATGTTTGCTAAGACTTTGATTTTGACCACTGATGAACTGTGTGATGTAGGACTAGTAACTTTTTGTCACTTTCCACATTCTGCCTTTTCTATTTAGAATACAGGCTCTTCCTGTCTCTGTTGGCATGGCACTTTGTTACTCCAATACAACTGATAATGATAGTTCATTAGTACTTGAAGGGCTTAAGCAGCCTGATTTGAATTGTACATGTATTGTTGAGTAACAAACTGAACAATCTGTCATCACTGAAACCAATATATGGATCCAGTCTTAGGAGAATGCAGTGAAACTCAGAGTTTTCAATTCTGTCCAGATTACTTGAAAGCTGGACTATTGAGCTGAGAGGAAATGTACTGCTATTCCTTTGGTAGGTGTGTTTGAAAGTACCTTGTTGCTGTTAAATATTTCCCTGTTGACAAATGAGCATTTTCTGACAGAAAAACATTCTGTCTGAAAATTTGCAACCCGCTCTAGATGTTAGGGGATGCTATACTACTGGAGATTGACTTGGTTTGCTTTGGATCCCAGTAGAAATAATCTGTGGTAAATATAATGTTCTTCTGAATGTTTGGTGTTGTTAAATTCATAAATCTCTCCCTCAAGATACCAGTACTTCATACTTGAACAACTGTGTTTCTTTTGCCTTGTATCTATTCTTCTTTAGTTGCCTAAACAAATCTGGACCGTGGTCATAATGTGTTTGGTGGGTGGCAAATTGGGAAATCCATGAAATATTGACCTGGACCCTTACAGTTGTAATGTACTTTCTTTCTCAATTATTCCACTACTCTATTCAGTTAGGGCTCTTTTTAAGCCCAGCAGCATTATGAAATGACAGCAGTATGTGTTAGAAAGCCTATTATCAACTTGCCTAATGATTCCACATCGCAATCACTCATCTGTCATCTCAGCAGCCAAATGTTAATGTGACATCTGTTGTACCTAATTCTAGTAACTACCAAGAATCTTTCTGCATACAAACAATTTATCATGCTTATGATATAAATTTTGCATGGAGCATGTCACTTCTGTAAACATAGCAATGTTATTTATTATGGGGGAAAAACATTTTTAAAAAGAACTGGATGGAAACCCTAAGGCCTTTAGTAGGCAATGGCAACATCTGGGACTTTACATCCAGATGTTTATCTCTGTAATACTTCAGGATAGATAATGACCTTGCTGATTTTTCAACTTTAAAAATAATCATTAGTGAGTTGATAAATTCATGTCAAACCAATTAAATTCTAATTATATTTGATTAGCACATTATATTAGAATGCCTTATTATATAGCAGAGAAATCTAACAATGGTCTTTTGGGAACCTGCAGTTTCCCTATGCCTGGCTTGCTTTATTAGAGTAAAGAAATAAAAAAGCCAAACAGGGTTTTATTGCTTTCCAGTCTTGAAAGAGGAGGTACTTTTATAGAATAGTGATTACTAACTGATGGCTCATAGAAAACATGCTTTTTGTGAGACCCTCTGACATTGTTCATGGCCACAGGAAATTAAAAAGTTTAAAATTGGCTGACCAGGAGAGCAAAAGGCTGACTGAGAGAGCAAAATATGATACATTCTGAAGCACATTGGTTATTTAGTATTGCTGGCTCTGAGGGAACTGATGGTGGGGACCACTGGTCTTGATATATTGCCTTCTAACACCATAAGATGCGTGAGAGGAAGCAGGTTAACAGGGAAAAAGGAAACTTTCAGGACCAAGGAGCAGCAAAGAGGCCAGCTTATAGGGGAGCTTGTTAGGGAAGGTGTGCTTGGAGAAAGGGGCAGGACGAGATAGGCAGCAGATTTAAGAATCCCAGAGAGATGGCTGGAGGATATCACAATGCCTCAGCCACTGCCAAGTTTTCTTCTGCTTGTACCTGTGAGATGTCTTTCTAGTCAGGACTGCTCACCACTGGGGCTGACACCCAGGTCTCAGTAGGGACTGCAGCTTGCAGGTTCCTTCCAGCAAAAGCCAGGTGGGGATTGCCTGCAATATGTGCGGTGCTTCCTGGTGGTGTCCCTCAGGAAGCAGGCAAGAGAGCTACAGGAGGAGTTGGTGAAGTTATAAAGCATCTTCAGCCATGAGGAGTTCATTAATTCAGTGCTGGAAGACCTCTAAGACTGCAGAGGAAGTACTCTCAGAGGCAGTACTGGAAAAGGAAGAGGAACACAGATTCTCAGGAAGGTGGAAGCTGTAAGCTTGTGATGTCTGGCAGCAAGCAGAAGTCCTCATACCCACCTATAGCAGTTTGGCCGAAGAGCATATATGGAGCCCTGGGAACAGAGAAGGAGCATGTTTCATCAGTATGATGGACCAGGCAGGGCTTCTCCAATCTTGGGAGGATTGAGACCACTGCCACGAAGAAGAAGCAGTGGATGGTCGTGGTTGGAGACGCCCTTCTTCAGAGGATGGAGGCATCAATCTACTGGCCTGATCTGGGTTTTTTTTTCAGGTCTGCTACTTGCCTGGAGCCCAGATCCAAGATGTCTCAGTAATCCTTCTGTGACTCATCTGGGCCTCTGACTACTACCCTGTGCTCCTCATCGATGTGAGCTCCAATGGTACTGCCAGGGGGGACCCTGACCAAATCAAAAGTGACTTCAGGACTGTAGGTGCAAGGGTAAAGGGGACAGGGTTTCAGGTGGTGTTCACCTCAATCCTTCAGGTTAAGGAGAAGGGACTGGGCAGGAACAGATGCATCCTGCAGATCAATGTGAACTGGATGACTGTGAACATGGTGTTGCCAGTGGGGTTTTGACTTTTTTAACCATGCAATGTTGTTCTAAGAAGGATTGCTGGGAAGAGATGAAATCCACCTAATGAAAAGAGGAAAGAGCATTTTGCAGACAGCCTCGTTAACCTAGTGAGGAGGGCTTTAAACACAGTTCACTGGGGGATGGAGACCAAAGCCTGAGGTAAGTGGCAAAGTGGGTGACCTGAAGGAAGCACAAGCAGGAAGAGGCAACAGGGGAGGCCTTATCATGCTTCCTGACAAGGAGGGTAATCAACTAGTTACCACAGGTGTCTGTACACAAATGCATGGAGCATGGGAAAAAAGCAGGATAGACTGGAAGTCTTCACACAGTCACCGAGTTATGACGTGATTGGAATAACAGGGACTTGGTGGGATAGCTTGCATGTTTGGAGCACAGTCATGGATGAGGATAAAATGTTCAGAAAGAACAGGAAGGGGAGAAGAGGAGGAGCTACTATTTATGTAAAAGAGCTGTATGATTGCTCAGAGCTCCAGTATGAAACTGGAGATAGACCTGTTGAAAGTCTCTGGATTAGAGCCAGGGGGAAAGCAACAAGGATGAAGTCATGGTGGGTGTCTTCTGTAGACCTCCAGACCAGGAGGATGAAGTATCCATTGCCTTTTTTACCTCAGTTTTCACAAGCAAGGTCAACTCTCAGACTATTGCACCTGGCAGCACATTTTGGGAATGAGGCATGCAACTGTAGCAAAAGAACAGGTTAGGGTCTGTTTAGAAAAGCTGGACATGTACAAGTCCATGGGGCTGGATGTGATGCATCTTGGTAGGAAAACATTGACAACATAAAGATGCCTTGTGAGAAGTATGCAGACAGCGGAAAGCAATGCAGCCAGCCAGATTTCTAAAGCAACCTTGCTAAATGGGTCAATGATCAGTGACAGTCTGGTAGAATCATAACAAGAGACATCATCCAACTGCAAGCAAGATGTGGGTTAACTGAAAGAAGTTACCAGCAACCCAACATGGTGTTCCTGGTTTATGAGAAATGCACTGGTGCTAAAAGTGTACTGACAAAGATTATGGGCCATGATCAAACCAACTTTACTGTAAGTCTTGCCTGCATGGCTAATGGGATGAAACTAAAACCAATGGTCATCTTCAAAAGCAAAATACTTCCCGAGAAAGAACAATATCCTGCTGGTAGTGTTGTCCACGTTCACCCAAAAGGCTGGATGGATGAGGAAGGCGTTCACATTTGGATACAGGGAGTGTGGCATGCATGCCCCAGCATGCTGTAACAACTGAAATCAATGTTTGTGTGGGACATATTTAAGGCCCACCTCTGCAACAGTGTGAAAAACAGTTTGTGGCAAAGTAAAACAGGCTTAGCGATCACCCCAGAGTGCTAACATCCATTGTACAGCCATTGGATGTGTACTTAAACAAATCATTCAATGACCGCATTCACATTGAGTGGCAGAGGTGGATGATGAGCAGCCACCATTCATATACAAAATCTGGAAACGTGAGCAGCATCCTTAGCAACTGTGTATTAGTGGATTCTTACACCTTGGAGTGACATTAAACCCAAAAACCGTTTCACATTAATTCAAAAAATGCAGGATCAGTAATTCTATGGATGGTGAGGAGGATAATATTCTATGGCATGAGGAAGATCAAACAGAGGAAGAAGACACTGAAACATCCAAGGCTGAGGATCCATATGATGATCAAATTACTAAACACTTAGATTGGGAGGAACTGTTTGAGGCTGACAGTTCTGACAATGAAATTGAATGAGGGATTTTAAATTGTTAATTTTTACATTGTTAATTTTTAGTATTCTTAAAATGCTTAAATTAATTAAATAAGGGATTTCTAAATGTTATAATTATGAGGGATTATTATTATTATTAAATGTGGGATTTTTAAATGTTATTTGAGTGCAAGCCGCAGTAACTGATGGTAATTGCTGCTGATGGTGCTAATCATGGCAGCAACTGTTTGTTCTTGTCTCTGAATAAAATGTGGGTTGACTTATACACCATGCCTATGAAAATCTTAACTTTTCACATCAGAAAAACAGGATCAACCCATACATCATGAAATACTGTTCATCAAGTCAAATCATGTATGTTCAGAGAATGTAAGCAAGTAAACAGTCCAGATCCACACATACCAATCCTTTCATTGTAGCTCACATACTTTTGCCTGTCTAATTTTCTGACGATAAATATTTTTGTTACTAATTTGATTGCATATACTGTAATTATAAACATTCTACTGTTATATTTTCACTCTTCTAACCAATCTCAGAGCTATGAATAGGCTGTTGTGGATTTTCTATAATAAATCCACTTCTACCATCTTATAATCTCTTTGCATTATTTCTGCAGGAATTTCATTACTTTCCCTCATAGCAGGTTCTGTAGCAAAAAAAAACCAAAAACGACAATTAGATTATATTAAAAAAAATAAAATAAATTAGCTTATTTTTTCCCTACTCTGTCTGGAAGAGTTCAATTTTCCCCCACTAGGCAAAATTCAATACAGTAACATTTATGATGATAAACTGCTCCATTAACTGAGATGATAAGGGATGCTCTACTCCATAGCAAACATCCATTCAGAACAAGTAGTGAAACAAATAGTCCGTGCTCTCTTATGGATGCTGACTAAAGCCCTCTTAAAGGTTCCACTGGTAGATTCTTAGTATTGAGAAATATTAAGACATTTGAGATAGCTATAGATGTAGATATAGATAAATATCTAATGTTTATTTGTGTGTGTGTGTTTGTGTGTATAGATAGATAGATAGATAGATAGATCTATGTATCTATATTTACCTCATTCATCCATATTCTGCCCTGAATTTTATTGTGATAAAGACTGCATTGTCTAATAGCACTATAGCCAGCCCAACAGATTTCAGCAGCTCAAAAGCAGGGTAAATCATGAACAGATGGCCTATACTGAGCTCTCTGCCCTGATTAAGTACTCTGCTAGCAATATTCAGGGGAGCTAGTTTAAATCTAATCCAAGTAGGTCTGTGGAAGTCTGTCATAACAATGACTACATGTGGACATAGTCATCAGCGGTCCCTCAAAGTCGAGGATGATGTCCATCAGGCTTGATGAGTCCTCAGGTGACTAAGGAGCCTGATTCTAGATGCACATGTTCTTCGACAATGGGGTCATGTTGCACGTGGGAGTGGGATTCACAGCCCTGGGTTGGTCATCTTCTCTTTCCTCCATTGTTACCATTCTGCCTTGGCATCTATTTGAAGTGGCGCATGCCTTGGTGGACCAGGTGGTGCCATGCCAAATAGCAGCTTGCTCCTCCCAGCATTGGTGTCAATGCCTCCATGCTTGAGGGTGACCTTGAGCATGTATTTGCACCATTTCCTTTCTCAAGAGCAAGGCTTCAATGCTGTTGGACAGAGCTTCATGGAGGATGCTCGCGCTGGTCTGGCAGTCCTCCAGTTTGATCCCCAGGATTTGACACAAGCACTGAATAACAATGACTGCATGTGGACATATGCTATGACTAACCATGCATATCATGTTGTACTTTGTTTTTATGTTGCTATCTATCCAAAAACATTACAAAATGTTTAAGAAATGTCAGTGTTTAATTCACAACCCCACTCCAATGTGTTTGTCTCTCTAAGGTAGTGTAAAGGAAGCGAACACCTTTGGTAAATCCCCTGCTTGAAGATGTATGTGGCAGAGTCCACAGCAGGTACAGAGCAGGATGCTGTACATCTCACTGCGACACTGAGCAAGAAAAGGAAATATCAGAGCAGAGAGGGGAGGACATGACCTGAACACATTCTGCTTCATGTGTCCAGCTGATGTGTAGTCCACAGAGGGACTCAAGGTGTATAAAGTTCAAATATATTCTAAAAGAGGAAGCCTTGCTTCAGAATTTACAGAACTTTTTCAGACTAGGAAGTGGCTAGGATAAGATAAAAACACTAACATTAGTTCCCATTTATCAAAACCAAGAAAATTCCATTTAATTGAAAAATGTGTACAATTATGATTTAGGGTTGTTGGTTTTAACTGTGTTGATCTAAGGACATAGACAGACAAGGTTCTTTGAGCACATGTGATATCTGTTATTAGGCTGACTGAATAGTGGTAAAAATTGTTCTTTGCAAGCTTTCAGGCACAAGTACCTTTCTTCAGGCGTATAGAGTCTGCTGGTGAATCCTATGCTCTCCTGGGTAGAACAGAAGCCAAAATGGAAGTCTGCGAAAATGCAAATACATGGCAGTAAGGATCAGAGGGGTAGGAGACAATAGGTGTGAGACAGGGCAGGGGGAAAGAAAGAAGGAATGTTGAACTGGTGATAGAAGAATGGATGTGGTAAAATGCAGACAGGTTACCTGGGGTTATCAGATGGCAAGCAGGTTATAATGTGCCATAAATCCAATATCTATATTTAGCCCATGATTTTGTGTATCCAGTAGATTTATGAAGTGAATTTCATAGGCCCATCTATGAAAGATGATTTGTAAATTACCTTTGAGGATTAGAACTGAGAGATTGAAGAGAGAATTGTTTTCTGTGAGAAGTTTGCACCTACAGGTAATTGGGTATTTGTGTCTTGGATAGACTTTTGGTGTGCGTTCATTCTGGTAATCAGTTTCTATTCTATTCTGTTCCATTCAGGAGAGCACACAATTCACCAGCAGAATCTCTATACTCCTGAAGAAGGGTGCTTGTGCATAAAAGCTTGCAAAGAACAATTTTTACAACTATTTAGTTGGTCTAAAAAAAAAAGTTATTGCATCTACCCAAAGAACCCTGTCTGCCTATATCCTTAGACCAATATGGCTACAACAAACATCTATAAAGCATGGAAGATATTGAATTTTGCCATTTGAAATGGAAACTTCAGAATATGAAGAAGAAAGAAGCCAAACTCAACAGTGAAATATATCTCTAGAGAGAGATATGTATTATGCAACTATGACCATATTTAGCATACCTACAACCTTTTGGAATAAAATGGATACAAATGATCACAGAATCATAGAAAATGAGTTTTGGGAGGGACCTCAGGAGGTCATCTAGTCCAACCCCCTGCTCAAAGCAGGACCATCCTCAACTAGATCTTCCCAGCCACGGCTTTGTAAAAACTCTCAAGAATAGAGATTCTGCAACTTCTCTGTCTTCTCTTCCCTTGATTAAATAAGCCCAGTTCCCTTAGCTTCTCCTTAGAAGTCATGTGCCCCAGCCCCCACAGCATTTTCAGTGCCCTCCACTGGACTCTCTCCAATTTGTCCACATCCTTTCTGTAGTTGGGTGGGGGGGAGATAAAACTGAACACAGTACTCCAGATGTGGCTTCAGTCAGGTCTCTTGATTTGTTGACAACACTCTTACCAACACAGACCAGTATGCCTTTAGCCTTCTTGGCAGCAAGGACACACTGTTGGCTTATATTCAGCTTATTGTCCACAGGTCCTTTTCTACAGAGCTGCTTCCCAGCCAGTCAGCCTCCAGCCTGTACCTGTGCGCAGGATTGTTCCATTCAAAGTTCAGGACATTGCACTTGTCCTTGTTGAACCGCATGAGATTTATTTTGGCCAAGTCCTCCAATTTGTCTAGGTCACTCTGAATCCTAGACCTACCCTCCAGCATATCTACTACTCCCCCCAGCTTGGTGTCATCTGCAAACTTGCTAAAGGTGTACTCTATGCCATCTTCCAGGTCATTGATGAAGACCTTGAACAAAACCGACCCCTGCGGCACTCTACTCGAAACCAGCTGCCAACTAGACACCAAGCCATTGATTATTACCCTCTGAGCCTGATGCTCCAGACAGTTGCTAGCCACCTTACAGTCCATTCATCCAGCCCATACTTCCTTACCTTGCCTGCAAAAATGTTGTGAAGTACATATAGATTAAGTACATAGCCATTATCATAAACACTTTCTATTAAGTGGTATAAAACAGCAGGATTTGGTCCTGAATTTAAGGATATTTTTCCCCAGTACTGAATACTGGGTAATTTCTTGGACAGAGTGTGTAAGTTATTTCATAATTCCTGGAAACTCAAACAATTGACAGCTGAATGGCAATAGTGGTTGAAACTTCAAAGTAATTTATCTAGTTTGGTTGCTTGTAACTAGGTATTTAAATCATTTACAGCAATTTTGTTATCCAGTCACAGAATACAATTACACCAAATTATTTTAAGGGTATTTTTAAAGAAAATAGTAAGGCTAGACTGATAGTAAAGCTGGACTATATTTTCCTTAGGTATTTTTTAACATAAATGATTAATTCTGTTCTTTATAGCTCCTGTCCAAATTTCTTCTTAGTTAAAAAAAAACTTCATAAAATTAGGCAACATTCATTAAATATCCTTGGTAATACCTCAGCTATCTAAGACCAAATCTGCAGCAAATATGAACTGGCTGGACTCCATCAGTGTACTATAATGAACAGATCTTTCCACTCTCTTCCTAGGCGCTGGTGATATTATAATGTGTATGGTTTCAAAATAAATCAAAATCTTTGGCTTTAGGGTGTTGTAATCATCCTTCTTCTTACGCTAAAGCTTTCAAGAGAAATATGTTGCTTGAATACGCTTGCCAACTACAGAATACAAAGATAAGGGCCTCACTGTACCGCCCTTCGTTTTCATAAGTTCTAATTTGATTCTGTGCATGTGGTAAGGCAGTGTGCAGTTTGAGTAAAGGTGGCACAATCAGGTTCCAATGCATCACCATCTTAACACTACTAGCACTTAGTTTAGATGTGGGGGGGGGAGGGGAGGAGAGTGGAGAAGGGAGGGAGGAAGGCAACTGACATCTTATTGAATTTTAATCAATTATTTCTGAAATGCTAATCTTTTAATTAGCCCATAAAACAAATGGGAAAAAAATGATTTATGATCATTAAAATGTCTCAATAGTATAGAAAAAAAAATGATAAACTATATTTTAAATGTGCTAAATCTAGTCTGCACTAGTAACGTACCTTTAAAAGACAATCTATTTTCCTAGTGCAAACAAATCCTAAAGCAGTCTAGGGGGTTGACTAGACAAGCAGGAAATCTGTTTGCAGCATGCACTGAATAAGGCCTTTACCAGCAGCTTTGGTGCTGTATTCTCTACTGCAGCAAATTACTTATGCAGTAGGAACTTCACCATTGCAAAATAATCAAAACTGTATGTTGTGTAAATATTTGGGAAGATGGTGCATATACATTTTATGGGAAGGTATTATAATGTTTTCACTAAATAGTTTGCTCAGTTTTGGGGGGAATTAATAGAGGGTTATAACTCATTAAAATGGAACAGAGATCAGTTACTGTGCAAATACTTTAGAAAACATAGTTTGAAGGATTGGTTGTTGAAAATATTTTGTAGGTATTACCGATAAATATAACTCCCTGGTACGTGACTCTTGTTCCTTACATTTTGGAAGTTAATCTTTTACTGTGATTGTTTGTTGTACTTAAGGAAAAGAACAGAAAAAAAAAGAAAAGAAAAGATCCCTTTTGCCTAATGCTGTATTTTTGGACTCATGGGAAAAGAGGCTGCCATCCACTCTTAATGGTTCATAACATTTTTTTAATATAGGTTGTTTCGGCTGCAGGCTGTGCATTCACTCAAAGATTTGTCATTTTGAGCAGACTTTTAATGTTAATCCTTATTTGCATAGAAATATGGTTTTAACAGAAATGGACATACTGAGAACAGAATACAAATGATTTTATAAATTGATTTTCCTTATTAGACCATTTGCATTTCACATCCCCAAAATAACTGCAGGAGGAGGAGGCCTGCTCAGCAAACTTCCAAAGTCTGGTCCAAACAGACAGAGGGAAATTTTCACAAGTGCTTAAGGTGATTTATTAGTTTAAAACCTTGCTTTCAAAAGTGACTTTGTGATTTAGGTTCCAAAGTCACATTAATTTTCAAAGACTCTGAGGGTCCTAAGTAGCCTGGGCCTGATACCAATTGTAACCACTTGGCTCTTGCTCCCATAATGTCTTGCTGACACAAATCATGTGCTCCAAGGTAGGACATGATTTCTGATTTTTTTTGCCAGTACTGGTAGATATTATGAAAAGTTAAACTCTATTTATTTTGTAAAAGTCAAGGAAATGAAGCCAACTGAATCTCTATACAGGAAAGAATCTGTTAGAGGACAGTGAAGGTGGTTGCAGTATTTCCACATGTTCCTCAAAAAAAGTGGCATTGCAAAAAAAAAAAAAAA
>NW_017728950.1:28474790-28480701 GCF_001723895.1 Crocodylus porosus
TAATACACTCACTAGTTTATTCTCAGTATCATCCATAACAAATGAACTGTTGACAATAAAAGATGGGTGCTCATTCTTGTGTAAAGCAGAAAGATTTCAAAGCGTTCAGTGCAGGACAAAACATTCCCACTAACTCTTGAATTATCTGGAATCCCTTCTTAGGCTCTTATGTAAGATCTCTTTATGACCCATGAGTTGATGTGTGGAATAATGTCTTTTAGGCTGCTTGTACATGTGACAGGGGTTTAATTATCCCTAAATTGAAAAGGTGAGTTATTAATTGCTGGGTTTTTAACTGTGATGACTAAAAACCCACCATTTCAACTTACGAGCTCTGTCACTGTTACGGCAAGGGGCCCAATCCCTTTTTTTTCCTGGTGGAGACTGTTCACAGCTAGGGGGTGAGCTGCCAGTGGGCTCTGAGCTGCCTGGAGTCAGCATATGCCCTCCTTTCCCATGGCTACAGGGCAAGCTGCCTGCAGGCTGAGCTGCCCCTGATCTGTGGTAGTCCCCTGTCCTGCCCTTCAAAGTGGTGGCACCACCTGGATGGGAGGCTTGCAAGCTGGGTACTGGCTCCAAGCTGAGACAGCACTTGGCCCAGTAGCAGCCTGACCAGGCAGCCCCAGGGGGTATTGCCACTGTGGAGGGAAGGACCATCCTACCCCAGCCCACAGTTCAGATGCAACTGGCAGCTTACCCCCTGGGGTTGACTTATAGCACCATTAATATAAATTTTTCACAGTTGTGTACTGCATACTAATTGGACAAGGGAAATTAAAGACTGAATTTGAGGCACAGAAATCCATGTTTTTTTCCTTGAACACTTAAAATGCACAAACATGAACTTTTTACATCAGAAAAGAAAAGAGGATGAGTCCAGTTGTGAGTCAGCTGTAGTGAATTACACTGACATTTAGGTAGAGGGAATTTGAGCCAGGGCTCCATATTAATGCGTGAGTGATAGACAGTCAGCAGGAGGATGCACATATGTGAGAGAGAATTTATGGAGTGTGTTTCTAAGTAATGGATGAGAGTTAGGTTTTGGCTGGAGAGAGTGAGTGAAGACTGACAAGGTGTTTCATGGAAAAGGGGCTGTAAGCCTGAAATTTGAAATAATGGGTGAGGAGGTACTTTTGGAGGTGAAAGAGAGGTCTTAAAAGCCTTTCCAGTTCAAGGGTTCAAACACAGAAAGACACTTTGAATATGAGGCATATCTGGTGATGTAAGGGAATTGAGAGTCTTTGAGAATCCATGTTACCATCTCTTTGTCCTGCTTTATTTGGCTGAGAAGCACACACTCCTTGGACTATTTGTTCAAGCCCTATTGTTTAGAAGTTTAGCACTATATCTTACTCCTAAATACATATATAAATCATTTGTTGGTGAAGGCAGTTAGTATCCAGAATATGTACCTCTCCCCAGCTTTGCTGTCGTAAGGCTGCACTGGGTTTTTTTAACTGTGCATCTAAGATTAATATCCTAGCCTATAGCAAGATGAGTTTCTAAATCACAGGAAGAAAACTCTGCTAAATGTATTACCTGCATCCTTGAGGTCAGGGTATATCTGTCATATTTCCTCTTCTTGGTAATGGGTCCTACAGTTTAAGGTCTTAAGGAATAATAATTTTGGTAGCCAATATATTGCTGCTTTGCAGGAGCTTGTTACATGCCACTACAGGGATATGTCCTATGAGGTAATTCAAGAACAACTGTACTGAGTCTATGTGAGTGATTACTACTTGAAATAGAACTAACTTTATAGAAAGGTGTATTTACTGCTAGCCAAATTGAATCTACTGTAGCAGAGGCTTAAGCAATCACTCAAGGATCTACAGACTACAGCAAGCAGTTAATTTATTAACTGTGCAATATGCAGTCTGGTCTGGGACTGTAAAACAAAAATCTTGGTAAACAGAGTACAGTTCATACATTTACAAGCTCTATACAAGTTGGCATGTTCCATTACATCAAACAAAGCTGGGCTTCCAAGCTGCATACCATGAATGCATACTGCACATAGTTAACAGAGAGAGGGAGCACTATAACAAAGCAAAGGGGGTGGGGGGGGAAGGCAATCAGCCCTCAGTTCAAGCATCTATATGTGGGCAACACAATGGAGCTGTCACTCTGAGGAAAGTAACTTGTACCATTTATAGGGCTTAAGCCCTGGAGGGAAACAGGAATCAGATTCTTACCTCCCCAAAGTCTGATCCTTTGTTGTGTCCAGGAATCACTCAGAACAAATAAGGCTGACAATAGTGTATTTCATTTAACATCTGAGTCCTAAGGATTAGGTTTCTATAATCATAGAACCATAAGGGACTTGTAGGATCATCAAGTCTGATCCCCTGCCATGGGCAGGAAGCTATTGGGCTCAGACAAGCTCAATAAGGTGCCTGTCTAGCTTCCTCTTGAATACTTCCATCAATGGTGACTGCACCACCTCTGCTGGGAGTATGTTCCAGATTCTGATGACCCTTAAGATTTTCCTTACATCTACCCTCTGTAAGCTTGGTCCTTGTCCTCCCTTGAGGTGCCTTCCTGAAGAGTTGTTCATCTAGATCATGGTGTTCACCCAATATACTTGTAGGTGGCTATCAAGTCACCTCTCAGCCTTCTCTTACTTGGACTGAACAGGCCCAGTTCCTGGAGTCTCTCCTCATAGGGCCTATCCTCCATGCCACTGACCATGCAGGTGGCCCTTTGTACCCTCCTGAGCTTATTATATCCTTCTTGAAGTGTGGTGCCTAGAACAGGACACAGTACTCCTGCTGAGGTTTCACCAGTGCTGAATAGAGAGGGAGGAGCATTTCCCTGGATCTATTGGACACACAATGGCTGATGCATGCCAGAGTTCTATTTGCTTTCCTGGTGGCTTCATCTCACTGCTGGCTTATATTCATCTTCTGGTCTCGTTCAGATGCTGTGCCAGCCAGTGGACCACCACCCATCATGTAGTTGTGGTGAGGGTTCTTCCTACCCATATGAAGGACTTTGCACTTATCCCTGTTAAATCTTATCTGATTCCATTTTGCCTGTGTGTCCAGGGTGTCAAGGTCATCCTGGATCTTGACCCTATCCTCCAGTGTGCCCATATCCTCCAGTGTGCCCAGGTTTCCCTACAGCATGGTATCATCCATGAACTTCATAATTGAACTTTCCACCCCCTCATCCAAGTCATTAATGAATATATTAAAGAGCACAGGTCCAAGCACCAATCCCTAGGGGACACCACTGGAGACATCCCTCCAGGATGAGGCCATCCCATCAATTACAACCCTCAGGGAGTGTCCTCTAAGCCAATTGTCCACCCACCTCACTGTAGACTGGTCAAGTCCAGTACCCTTGAGTTTGTTTGAGAGAATCCTGTGGGAAACGGAATCAAAAGGTAGGTCTTAGACTTCACTGAAGTCTAAGTAAATCATGTCCACCTCGTGCCCTCATTCACACTGCTAGTTACCTGGTCGTAGAAAGACACAAGGTTTCTCAGGCATGGTTTACCCTTGACAAAGTCATGCTGATTGCTTATTAACACCCCATCCATTTCCAGCTTGCAAATAATGGTCTTCTTAATAAAATGTTTCAAAGATTTTACCCAGGACAAAGGCCAGACTGACTGGCCCGTAGTTTGCAAGGTCATCCCTTTTCAGTTTCTTGAAGATGGGCACCACATTGGCCTTCTTCCAGTCATCCGGCACAACTCCTGAGTTCCATGACTCTTCAAACAGTTTGACCAGTGTTGCTGCTATTACCTCAGCCAGTTCTTTCAGGACTCTTGGGTGCAGATCATCAGACCCAGCAGACTTGAAGACATCCAAGTGCTACAGGAGATCCTCACTTGTCCAGGACTAATTTTGTGTAGTTTGTTGTATTCCCCATGTTCCCCAGGCCTTTGGTCAGGTGAACAGCCCCCATTTGATTACAGGAGTACTGACATGAATTATATATTTAGGAGCTCGGCTTTTTTGCAGGCATTGACTGAGGGCTGCCCCTGAGCATTCATTAGGGGTCCCACAGTGGAACCTGACTTTTTCTTGCTCCCTATGTAGAAGGACATTTTGTCGTCTTTTATTCTGGTTGCCTGCTTGATCTCCATGCCTGCTTTGGCTTTCCTTGGTTCATATTCGTAGACCCTGGTGATAAACATGTAGTCTTCTCTAGTTGTCAGGTCATTCTTCCATTTTTTTATATGCTTTTTTCCCCTTTTTCAAAAGCTCTCTAATATTCCTGTTGAGCTAACTGGTTTATTGGCTCCTTTCCCATTTTTTGCCTGCATGGGGATGGCCTGTTTTTGGGACATGAGAATTGCCTCCTTAAGGAAGCCCCACCATTCCTGAACTCCCAAGTCATCTAGGTGCTGGTTGCAGAGGGCCTCCCCAGCTAGCCTCTTGAATTTGCCAAAAACTGCCTCCTTGAAGTCCAGGACTTCAGTTCTGCTGTCTGATTTTCCAGCCTTACAGTAGACAGTAAACCTAACCTGGTCATGATCACTGTCTCCCAGGTCACTGTCTCCCATGATCACTGTCACCAACCTTAAGTCACCTATGATGTCATAACCTTTGGCCAGCACTAGATCCAGGGTGGCCTTACCCCTGGTAGGCCCTTCCACAACCTGTATCAGAAACAGCTCATCTACTGTTACCAAGAATTTGGCTGACCTGCCAAAGGTGGCTGAGTGATCCTCCCAACAGATGTCAGGGTAGTTAAAATCACCGATGACAGTCATTTCTCTAGTGCTAGCTGCCTTAGTCAGTTCTCTGGAGAATGCCTGACCACTCTCTTATTTTTGTGAGGGAGGCCTGTAGTAAACTTGCACTACTAAGTCTCCCTCTTCTAATCCTGCTGATAACGTAAGCTCCTGTATAAAACAGCAACGTACTGGCTCCCGTAAAAGCCTCTTAAGGGTAGTTTGCCACATCTTCTACCCCAGCTGAGTATAATGATAATAATTAACAAAAGCATTTAACATAATACAGAATTTCAAATATTTACAGTCAACTAATCCCCAGTGTTCCATTAGTCTCTGGGGTACCATGCAATATAAAGATGACTTTTGGGTCTCCTTGGAAACTTCAGCATCACGGTTGCCAGGCAATTGTAAGTCCATTGGTTCTTTAAGAATAGAGTAGACAAACAATTGTCTAGGATGGTTTAGATAGGGATGATCTCATGAAGTTGTGGCTACTTGTTATAGAATCACAGAAAATAAGGGTAGGAAGGGGCATCAGGAAGTCATCTAGTCCAAACCCCTGCTCAAAGCAGGACAATCCCCAACTAGATCATCTCAGCCAAGGCTTTGTCTACCCAGGTCTTCAAAACCTCCAAGGGTGGAATTTCCATAACCTCTCTGGGTAACCTGTTCTTGTGCTTTACTACCCTGCTAGTAACTGCATTTTTCCTAATATCTAATCTAGATTTCCCTTGCTGCAACTTGAGACCATTACTCCTTTTTCTGTCATCTGCCACCACTGAGAACAGTCTAGATCCATCCTTTTTGGAACCCCCCTATAGGTAGTTGAAGATTGCTATTCAATCACCCCTCAGTCTTCTTTTCTCCAGACTAAATAAGAGCAGTTCCCTCAACCTTTTTTCAAAATTCATGTGCCCCAGCATGCTCACCATTTTTGTTGTCCTCTGCTGGACTCTCTCCAATTAATTCACTTTCTTTCTGTAATTGGGGACCCAAAACTGGACACAGTACTCCAGATGTGGCCTTACCAGTGCAGAGGGGAAGAATCACTTCCCTTGATCTGCTGGCAATTCTCATAGTAATGCAGCCCAGTATGCCATTAGCCTTCTTCACAGCAAGGATACACTGTTGGCTCATATTCAGCTCATTGTCCACTGTAACCTCCAGGTCCTTTTTGTCAAGGAAAAAAATCTTAAGTTTGGTGCTGCCATCACAGGGAGT
>NW_017728950.1:28481416-28497661 GCF_001723895.1 Crocodylus porosus
GCCCACCGTGACCTTGGGGCCTGATTCACTCAGTGTTCGGTTACCCCAACATTTTTCTGCAGAACTGCTGCTTAGCCAGTCAGCCCCCAGCCCATACCAGTGCACAGGATTGTTCCATCTCAAGTGCAGGATTTTTCACTTGTCCTTATTGAACTTCATGAGATTTCTTTTGGTCCAATCCTCCAATTTTTTGAGGTCTCTCTGAATCCTAGCCCTACTCTCCAGCATATATACTTCTCCTCCCAGCTTGGTGTCATCCACAAACTTGCAGAGGATGCTCTCCATTCCATCTTCCAGATCACTGATGAAGATATTTAACAAAACCAGCCCCTGGGCATTTGATACCAGCTGCCAACTAGACATTGAACCATTGATCAGTACCCTTTTACCTCGATGATCCAGCCAGTTTTGTTTAGCTTATAGTCCACTCATCTAACACATACATTCTTGGCTTGTTTGAAAGAATATTGTGGGAGACAGTATTAAAAACCCTGCTAAAGTCAAGGCATGTGACATCCACTGCCTGCATCTACAAAACTAGTCATCTTGTCATAGAAGCCAATCAAGTTGATCAGGCATGACTTGCCCTTGGTGAATCCATGCTGTATGTTTGTAATTACCTTCTTTCCTCCAAGTGTTTAGAAATGAATTACTTGAGAATCTGCTTCATGATTTTTCCAGGGACTGAGGTGAGGCTGATTAGTTTGTAGTTCCTCAGATCCTCCTTCTTTTTCTTAAAGATGGGCACTGTATTTGTCTTTTTCCAATCATCTGGGACCTCTCCAACTGCCATTTATAACTACTCTTCCCCACTGTAGAGATGTAAGGCATCATTTTCATTAACTGCTGGCAGTTCTCAGAAGTCCCAGTTTTATTGAATACTCTGTTTTCCTATAGCTCTTTCCATATCCAGCTAGTCTTCTGCAATTCTGAGCTCAGGTTCTAACAAGGCAAGCATTCTTGTTTTCAGTTTTCCTTTGAGCAAAATGTTAGGATGTTTCAACGAGTGTTTCATTGGTACATTACTAAATGTGGATTCAAGTTTGATTAAACATCTTTTTCTTAATAGGTATTTTATTACTTCGATGTAAAATTTCCACCACTGGACTGGAGATAAATAGGGATAAATTAACTTGTGATGTCATGTCTGAAACTGTACTTCATTGGAAACTTCAACTTGTTTCTACTGAACTGTGGCCCATTATT
Organism: Crocodylus porosus; assembly: GCF_001723895.1. Classification (NCBI taxonomy): domain Eukaryota; kingdom Metazoa; phylum Chordata; order Crocodylia; family Crocodylidae; genus Crocodylus; species Crocodylus porosus. Next base: position 28,482,623 of record NW_017728950.1, read on the forward strand.
AGACATTATTATGTTAGGAATGGCACAGCTATTGGAACTGTATATGATAGGCAGTAATATGTTTACTTTGGGTGTTTTATACAGGCCTTAAGAACTTCATTGGTGTCACTGTTCATTTGAGATTATTCTATTGCCTTAAACAAAATCTCACCTAATACCAAATGTTTACTCTTGAAGCAAATATACTGTAGGCATCTTTGTAATAGCTTTAATTAGTTTCTGCAGAGTCTCGTCCTAGCAATCACAGTACGTATTATTGTCTAAAATTGGACAAACATGCTCTGTTTTCCTAAGCTTATCTGCCAGGACAACGTTGATGCATCAAATATATAATGATACTTATCATTAATTATCCATCCCATAATTCCTCCCCTTGTATGAAGTAGACAATATTTTCTTAAAATATGTATAGCCCCCAAATAATTCAGTAAATAAGAAGCTGGTGCTATCTTTCTTCTGTAATGACCAGCTACTGTGTTCATTCTGTCCATCAGTTCCATTTTCTATGTGATTTCCCAAAGCAGTGAGGTTATCCAGCTTCTTTTTAATTTCTGTGTCTTAACGCAAGGGAAACTTTCCTATTGCCATGAATTGTTGGGTAGTTGGGCTCTGTTCCATACCCTGTAGAAATCTTTCCTGTCCTCAGAAGATAGATACCTTGAAACTCTTCCTTTCTGGTATTGGTCTTCTGCCCTTTAACTGAATGTTCTTACCCATATATCTACTTCCCATAAACCCTTACTGTTCATTAGCTCACTCATGTAAGCCTTGAATTTTGGGCTTTATACTTTTTTGCTGCCTGTGGCTTTTTCCCAGGGCTGATATCAGTGTTTCTGGCACCATATCATCTTGTGCACCTATGCCCAACTTAAAGATTAATAAGTGTTCCATTTGCTTTCAGAATGACGGTCTATTTATCTTCTGCTGAAACATTGCTCATTGCTTTTCTGAAAAATTGTGTGCACTCTCCTGACTTCAGTGAAGCAATACAGTCCACTGCAGTTCTCACATCATTATCCAAATACTGAGTATTGGCTTGGCTTTGTATGTTTGCCACTGTGTGCCCAGTGTGCACAACTCAGTCTTTTATGGATTCTTACTTCAAGGGAACATAGTCTTCTACCTCTCTTCTTACCCTATTTTAGATTCTCTGTTACATCTAGAGTGTCAAAGCATGATGTGCCTTCCATAAGCTTCAGTCTGGATTGGGTCATTGCCTTTGGTCAATGGATTGCAGATGTTTCATTAAAAGTAATGGTGGGTCTTCTAGTAGTGTGTTTCTGAGTGTTGTTCCAGGTTCTAACAATCATCTACATTCTTATCATAGAATTCAATAAGCTCCCCAAAATTGCATGTTTGGCTCTTCAGCACTCAATTATTCACAGACTCTGATATGTGTTTACCTCTTTCTTACGGTGTACTTTTAAACATGTTTAATTTCTTGTATTTCATTTGATATGGAGGGCAGCATGCTTCAGACTTCTGTACTTCAGTTTCAAAATTAACTTCTCCCTGAATTTGAGAACTATTAAAACCTCAACTGGTTAAGAACCAGCCATTGTAAGAACTCAGGCTACATTCTGACTGGGCACATCTAAACAATTAACTGCACAGTAAACTTCATGCATCTACACATATACCCCTATAAGGCTTAAGTGAATGAATTGACTCCACAGCAGAACAGTACATGAGAGTACAAGTAATACCATGCTGCAGAGTAAAAAGTTCCACAGTAATACACATGTAGATGCTGCCCAATCTTGCTGGGGCACAAGGAAGCTGCAGCATGGGGGCTGCCTGCTTGTATCCTTGTGCTCTATCCACCCTCTCTGCAGCAAGTTGAGCTGGGGGGAAACAGTCCCAGGCTGGCAGTTTCACCCCCCTGAGCCCTCTTCCAACTGGGGCTGCTCCAACCTGTCTCAACATGCTGTGGTCCCGGGTGCATGTGAGGATACAATACCTGACAGCAATGAACTCTGGAGTTTATTCATGCACATTAATTGCATGTGTAGATATGCCCACTGTCTCCCTTTTTGCCTGTCACTCATTGGTTACAGATACAGAATGAAGCACTGTTTCAACTTTCTTCAGTTGGCTTCCACATTTCCAGAGAATTTCAACTCCAGTGAGATTTTTCACTGTTCTGTTCTTCCAATCAAGGCATTTTTGTGGGGTTCAGTAATCACTAAAAGTCGAGGAAGCTGTCAGAGATCTACTTCATTTGGGATACCCCAAAGTTGCAGAAGTACTCAGTTATGCCACTGAGAAAATAAGCCTTGCTTAACTGCTCCTGTTCTGTGAGTGGCAACCCCAGAAACAAGGTGGTTTGGACACACTGGGGATGTCCTTAACAGCCACACTTAAAGATGTTGTTGCCATATCATTTTGGGTGTTGACATGCATGGAGTAGGAGTGGGTTGGAATAAGTAGAGTTTATTTCCTCGGAGATGCCACTGTGGTGTAGCCATACCTCCATTACCTGAATGCTAACTGAGGAGCTTTGGGTAGGAGTCTTTGCAAAGTATAATGACTGGTTCCAACCAGCTTACTCCAGGGTCACCTAAAGGTAGAATACCCCATATTTGCCACTGAAGTTCAGTAATATTTTTTTCTGTGTGCTTCAGTGGGGGCATGTCTACATGTTCATTAATGAGACTTTCCTACTGCATATTAAGGTTAGTACCTATAATATGAGATACTACATAAAGGTGCATTAGCCCATGCTAATATGCAGTAGCAAAGGCAATATTTTTTTGTGATGCTTAATGTGCAAAAGACTAATTCTAATGTTCATTAGTACATTAGCCTGTGCTAATGCACAGTAACAAAGGCGAATGGGTTTTTTGTGACACTCAATGCTCAGTAGACTAATTCTTGGTAGAATAATTGGCACAATTTTTTCCATGACACACTAATATGCGGTAAAATGTACCCCAAAATGTACACTGTCTCCTGCTCAGAGTTTGTGGTAAGCCACATGCTGCCATTAACAGCTGAACAGAAAACAGAAAATGACAGAGGAATGTAAAGGAAAATAAAAGGAAGATCAATCAATGAGGGGAGACATAAGCAAAATTATCTAAATGAAATGTTATATTGAAGATGAATTTGGCTATTGTAAATTTCATTCTATAAAGTGTACATGACATGCAATACAGTATAATCAGAGTTATTAAAATGTTACATAGGTTCTAAAACTTATTTGGATAATTAGGGCTTTAGGTAAATTAGGGTCATGCATGGCAGCAAAAATGTGCAAGAAGGATAATGTAATGCCAATTAAAATTATTATGTAACTTGTATAAAACTTGTTTGATTAATTATAAACAGTAAAAGACAATGTACTAAGACAATAAAAATGAACAGTAAAATAAAATGCCTTTCGTTTCAAGAAACAAACAATAATCACAACTTGTTTCTTTTTTTTCTCTGTCACTACCTTTAACTGGAATGATCTCGTATGTATGTAAAGTTAGAAAATAATCAGAATCTGTTTGTGGCTTTTTTTCTTTATCCTGCACAAAAACTTATCAACATTTCTAATGACTTTGGCATCCATAAGAAAGCCATTGTCATTAGCAGAGTCATTATCCTTGCCAATATCAAAGCTTTCATTATTACTTTCTTCATCTGAGCCAGGCAGCAGCCATAAGTGGCATTATCATGTGTTTCCTCATTTCCAATATTATCCTTCATCTGTTTGAAGACAATCCTCAGTGAGTGCATCAAACGATATTTTCACATCCCTCTCATACAAGATCTCAGACACTTCTATCTCAGCAACAGAAAATGGTTCTAATAAACTATTTCTTTTGCTGATTTTTTTCCTCAATGACTGGAAGCATCTCGTGACCTGCACCTCGCCGGCTCTTCTGGCTTGCCTTGCAGCCTGCGCCCCACTGGCGCTCTCTGGCTTGCCTCGCAACCTGCACTCCACAGGCGCTCTCTGGCTTGCCTCGCAACTGTGCTCCCTGGCACTTGTCAATCACTGCCCCCTTTCTGGGGCTTCTCACACTGCCTGCTCTGGGGCTGGGGTCACTGCACCCCCAAATGCTGTGCCCTCCCTGGTGCCAGGGTCTCCACACTACTGTGGAGCCCCTATGAGGCCTTCTCCATCCCCTAATAGCCTCACCCAGTCCCCTGGTGTAACAACAAAAAAACACAAGCCAATCAGCTATAACACAAGTCCATGCCTCATGGCTAAAACATCCTCCAAATCACACTGCAGGTGTTCCATTGCTCACCCATGTCACTAGCTGCCTGTACATCCAGGCCTTTTCTCCTTCACACATTCAGGGTCAAACTCCTTCCTCCTTGGCTGCCAGCTTCCCCACCGGGCTTTGGCCTATGATTTATATCTGAGCCAGGCCCTGCCCCTTTTGTTCAGCTGACTAAACAGGTGTGTGTCCTTAAGTCCCTCCAATTGCCCCCTAGCAACCAGCACCTGAGCCACTACTCCGGCTTTCCAGGTAGCAGGCACCTTAGTGCCCTGCTACAGTTAACAAAGAGATAATATCTAATCACTTGATATCTTTTATCAGTTAAGTCATCATCCTTTCTAGGTAGAAGTTCAAAAGTGACTTTCAATAAGATACCATTCTTTTTTTTTAAAGGAAGAAGTACCATATCTTCCATAATGTCATGGCTGTGTGTATTTTATGCTTTCATAAGGCAGCATGACATGGAGAATAATTTTAATATTTTTAATAACTCTGAAGTTGGTTGCTATTCAAATTAAGTCTCTGTAAATGAACATGGACTGTTCTGATGAACTGGGATAATTTCCATCTCATTGAATCTTATTTTCCCTAACACAAGTGAAATTCATGAACTTTACTTAGTATCTCTGGTAAATGGTATATCTTTCTAAAGTGAATGAATACAAGCTGTCAGTCACAGCTAAATCTTAGATGTTGTTGAAATAGTTCCTCCCATAGAAACTGTTAATCTGAGACAGAATTTTCAATACTGAATAACTTCATCCAGAAATTATGATGATCATTTGACTGAAAATTGCACTATTTTGGCAGGGGGAGTTTTTGACAAATAATGAAAACACTTTGTAGGAAATTTTGACAGAAAATTGAGTATTTGAGTATATAAGAACAGTTTTGATGGGGAAAGCTTTTTCACCAGCCCCACTATACCTTCCAGTGTGCCCTGTTAGAAGATAACGTGGTTTCATGTGTAGTGAATAGGTTTGGGAATCAGGAGACTTTGGTCCTGTTCTTGATAGTGACCTTAAATAGATCATTTCACCTCTGCCTTCCCTCTCAACCTGATCTCTTTGGGGCCCTCTAGACACTGAGGTAAATGTATAATAGGATTTGATGTGTGATCCACACAGTCATGCCACCTGCCATGCCACACATGCATGGCTGGAGGCAAGATTGTGGGATCCAGCATCAGATCTTATTATGCCTTAATTCCAGTACAGGGAGAAGCCGGGACCACCATCCCAGGCTCCTCCTGCACCAGCAGTTAGAAAGGTCCTGTAGCTGTGAGTCCCGTAACTTACAGGACTTGTAGCTGTAGCAGTGCCCCACAGCTGCTAGGACGGAGTCTTGCAGGTATGGGATCTGATTCCCAGCAGTACCCCACAGCTATTGGGACCAAGTGTCCCACAGCTCTGGATTCTGGGACTGGCAGCACCCCATCATGGATTTGGGACTATTGGTCCAAATGTGGGACTCTTGGTCCAGCAGCTGTGGGCTGCTGCAGGACCCACAGTCCTGCCAGCTGTGGGACAGTGCCAGAAGGGAAGGTCCCATTAGCTGCTGGATTCTTCATTCTGGTAGCCATGGGGTGCTGCTGGGACTGGGAGTCCCTTTATCTGCAGATCTCACAGCCCCAGCTGAGCATTGGGCAGCCCTGTGACTAGGAGTGCCATCAGCTGACAGGGCTCCCAGGCATGGGCAGACCCTGCTACATGTGGAAATGAAAGCTGTATAGAAAATAGTTATAAAGTTATTGCGTGTTTTCCAGCTCTAACTTTATAGGTGGTTGGGACTTTTATGGTGTGATGGTTAATTTGCATGTGTAGCCAGTCTAAATTAATTGCACAGTTAATCCAGTAATTGCATGATAGATGCAATATATATAGGGGGCCTTTAGAGTCAAAGCTTTGAGGCAGAAACTTGTTCCTAGGATGTGTGTTTAAAGTGCTTATAGCATAATACTTGCATGCTATAACAATGAGAAATATTTGTATCTTATACTAGAAGTAAAGGAAAATATATGGTGAGCAGGATTTCTTTATCAGAGTGGCTTTTGGTGACAGCAGTATGGTAGTGTGATGGTTAGAAGTCTTATCCCTGTTTCATGCCTTATACTGTGTGTGTGTGAGTGTATTGAAGGGGGTGAAATGGAGGGGGTGGGGTGAGTGATGCAGCCACTCATTCATTTTTCTCTAATTTCCTGAAAAAACAAAGTTGCTAAACTGGATTGGGTCTGCTGCTCTTGATCTGGAAGGTAATGATTGTCAGTGAGTTTGAGGCAATACTTCTTGCTGCTCTTCAGTAGGCAACGTAATTAAAGACATGGGTCATCAAGGCACTTGTTACAGATCACTCTGTCATGAAAAGCAATCATGAAAACTGTAGTTCTATTTAGTTGAAAGGCCTGTGTCTCATTTACACTTACGCTTCTTTCCTCACACTGGTAGTCCAGGGAGGCATCAACCTGAAGGGGTGTGTGTGTGTGCGCATGTGTGTAGTTAGTGTGGTTATATTATATACGTGTGTTTGTGTGTCGTGGTATATATTTACAGCTTTGTGGGCCTGATTTAAACAAAATTGGTTGACATTCATAGGAGTCTGTCCAGTGACTTCACCTGGCTTTGGATTGGGTCCTGTGGCTTAAACTGGTTCATAAACCCCATTAAAATCAGTGGACTTAGATGCAGTTCAGTCAAGTCCTTCAACATGTGCTCTAAGTGCGTGAAGATGTCTCGGGAAGGTGTTTTGGGATAACATCTTTGTAAGCAGTGGTTCTAGAGATATTTTACCTGCTCATGCTACCGCCTCAAGTTCACTCTTCTCTTGCCTGCCACATCTTTGTGTTATAATAATACAGAAAAAGGAGGGAGGTGAGGTGTTATCAGTGACTTAACGGTACAGCTAGATCGTGGAGATTCTCTTTGCAAGGCCACTCCTTCCCCTACACCCTGCTCTATGCTACACCATGGTGGAATTTATGCTTAAAGTCAGATCCCATAGATTTAAGTCCTTAATGAAATGTGCTCCACCCAGCTTCCTGTCAGACCCTTTCTAGATAATTTTCTGCCTCAGATTTACTTGTGCCAAATTCATAGAGTTGGTTCCCCCTCTGTCACCACTGCCAGTGAAGACAAATTAATTATTCAGGCTCTTGCACTTTCCAAGCCTAGTTGATTAGCATCACCACCACTGGTAAAAATCAACATATTTATTCTTGCACTTGCACTGTCCTAGCCTAGTCAATTAGCACTACCACTGCCACTAGAAAATCAATGTAATGATCCCAGTAACAGTACAATATTTTTTCAAACCATCCCTAAAGCCCCCATTCATGTAATTAACTTGATCAATTAATAGTTCATGAGACACTGGCTCCATAACTCAACTAATTTGTTTTCCTTCATCTGTCCATGTCTTGTTATCTTTGGGAGGTGGTTTGCTCCCTTTTGTCTCAGTTCCTTTTGATAAGTTCTGTTCTGGTCAGGGATCTGTGGCTGTCCCTTTATGGTAACCAGCCCCACTCTCCTTGACTCCATCTCAGTCTCAGGTATGACTCCAGGTCTGTCTCTGTCTCAGCCCAAGCTCCAGCTGTGGCTCCAGCACAGGTCCAACTTCAGCTTCAGCTCAGGCCCAGCCCTGGCTCCAGCTCCAGCTCCAGCTCCATGTCTCCATGTTGCTTACATGGTATAATCAGCTCTCCATGCCTTCTCTTCTCTGGATGTTTCAAATGTGCTGGCAACCCTTTTGATTGCTCAGGGGCCAATGGGAGCAGGCTCCCATTGCAGTTTGTTGCATGCCACCTGGTTTGGCCCCTCCAGTCCTGCATCTGTGCATCATGCCACAACACCCAGTTCCCTGAGTAAGTCTCTTGGTGGACTTTGGTTTGGCTGCCGTGCATGGACCATAACAGGGTTTGGGACCAGTGCCCTGTTACATCTTATACTGAAGAAGAAGTTTCTTTACACCTCCCCCCCTGCCTTTTTCTCCTCTTAGGAAATAATGCTAAAGACTAAATGTTAAGTAGGTGTCAATATTTTACAATAGTTTATAGTTTGAAGGCCAAAACATCCAGATACCCATTAAAAAGATCTTGTACTCAGGCTCCAAGTGAAAAAATCCTACAAAAATCAATAGAGAGAGATAACCTGAAACCAAAATATAAAAGATCATGGTAGGAGATCCTTTTTATTTATCAAGCCTAAATATCAGCTTAATGTCAAGATATGTTCATTTTTTTTTTTGTTTCCTAGTGAGTTAAACAAAGTGTGCTGTTCAGAATGAACAAAATATATATTTTAAGTGCTTTCTAATATCTGTACAGTTCAGTTTTTCCCTGAATCGGGACTTCTGTTCATTTGTAATCAAGCAAGTGTTTCAGTACCTGAATCTAATGAGTTTATTCAAGTAGCTTCCTGAATTGGCATGTAAATGTGGTCCTCTGTGGGGGCATCTACATGCCACGCTATGTCACTATAGCAATGCGCTATGTCATCATATGGAGTGCTATGGTGATGTAGTGATCACAAGTCTACACGTGATTGGCAGCTATCTCACTGTAGTGGGACACTCCCCTGCTTTAGTGCATCACTACAGTGACATAGTGGTGAAATCTAACCATGCACTGTGTACGCAGCACAGTACAGGCAGTTATTGTGCCATGCTTAATATTTCCAAAAGGAAGTAGTAAAGCACAGCTTTGTAGCAATGTCACCATACAGTGATGTGTAGAAGCACCCTGTAGGACTGTTTTTCCTGGTAAAGACTGCACTCCTTGATGCATACAATTAATCTTACAGAAGTAACTTTTCTTGTCAGATTTAGCCTTTCCATGAATAAACCTGTTTCCATTCAGTGTTTTATGATACTTACAAAAGGACATTGAAGGGTCATTGGTGAGAACAAAAAATTCATGCCGTGCAATTTATAACTCAGGGAATACACTATCAAGAAGTAGTATAGAAATGTATTAGTGAAGAAAACAGTGATTAATGAGAAGGAAATGTACAATGGAGAGTACAGATACTATTTTCAGGTTGGAGTGGTGTTGTAGTCATTATAGTTCTAGAAGTGTATGAGGCGCAAATGTTTTTTGTGATATCTTTTATTGAACCAACTGTATAGTTGAGATAGAACACTTGATTTGTCCAAAAGCTTTCCCAGCTATACAGTTGGTCCAATAATAGAGATCACAGTTCTCACATCTTGTTGGTATTTTCAGTGCTCAAAAAACTTGAGGCCATGGTGACAGGAAGAGAGCTGAAATCCTGACATGTTAAATCAGTGGTAAAACATTGTAACTTTAATAGCTTAATCTTTATAGTTAAAAAGGGGAGTATGGTTATGTGCTAGCTGATCTGTGGTAAGGAAGTTCATTTTTCCTTGTGAATTCAAATTTTCAGTCAATATGTAACAGGGAGCCCCCTTTGTACACTCCCCTTCTTGGCATTGATATAATAGAAGTCCCTTGTTGCCTGCACCCACCCCCTTTTGGGCATTTCTTATTCCTTCTAAATATTGGCAGAAACCTAGCACACTCATTGCATGGGTGTGGCAAGGCTTGGAGCAAGCCAGAAAGCTGAAGTTGCTTTCTGTAGGAGAAACCTACAAACTACATCTACATATCAATTTGTTTAAGTGTCACTAAAGAAAAGAAAAGAACTAAAATATCCACTTCAAAGCAAAGCCTGTAAGAGACAAGAAAAGCCAAGGTGCATTGAAAGCAGGACTGCAAATATATCCTGGAGAACACATTCCCCCTTTGATTAGGACTTATTTCCCAAAGCAAACTTCCCATATCTGTCTCAAGTTTTATGGTAAATCAGTCTATGTGACTGCAGCTAACCTAACTCACTTACTGTCCCCAGTGGTCTTTAATCCTCACTACCTCACATTGAATTTTTATGTATTTCTCACAGTGCATTTTTATATTTCATCCGTCTCATCTTTGCCCTGGCATTCTGTATTTTATGTTTTATACCTTTTAACTTCTAACAAATATTTCCTTTAGAGTAAGCCATACCTTGTATTAACAAAATTATTATTATAAGAATGCATTAGAATTGTGATCACTGGAATTGTACTGCTGTATTGAGCTTGTTCCCTGAGTGAATGCAAGTATGTATGAGTCATAGTTTCATAGTTTTTAGGGTCAGAAGGGACCTGAACAGATCATCAAGTCCAACCCCCTGCCCTGGGCAGAAACGAGTGCTGGGATCATAATACCCCAGCCAGATATCTATCTGACCTCCACTTGAAGAAACCAAAGGTAGGGGAGAGCACCACCTCCCTCGGGAGACCATTCCAGAGCCTGGCAGCCATAACTGTAAAATAATGCCTCCTGATATCAAGCCTGAACCTGCTCTCAATCAATTTGTGGCCATTATTCCTTGTTATCCAAGGTGGTGCCGGAGTCAGTAGATACTTGAATGACAAAACAAGAACCTCTGGCTGTTAATTGACAAGAGCCTAGCCAGAGGAACTTACCATTACAAAACTCTACTCTACAAGTCATTTTAAGCTAATCAAGCCACGTGGAACCTGAAAAAACAGAGCCATCGAGTCAATCAACTGAAGGGTGCACTCCCAAAACTGCACCAGCAAGTGGAACCCCCAGTGACTGTGACTGACAGCTGTCATGCACTACTCAAGACTCGCATGGGAGAGTGACCTCTGAATTGGGCAGCCAAGATGATTCTGGGGGATCACAGAAGTATGCCAGAAAGGGCAAAAAGGCAGTGAAGTGTGATCCCCAGTGGCACCTTTTTCACCTTGACCCAGTCAGCACCTGACCTATCCAACCACAAGGACAAGCTGGTGACCCCCTTATGGAGACAACACTGCCTTGGAGGAAGCCTCTACTGGCCACTGATGGAAGACTCCAACACCCTGTATAGGTATAACTGACACCGGTGCTCCATAAAGTGCTTGCAGCTGCTCTGTGTGTGTGTGTGTGTGTGTGTGTGTGAGTGTGTGTGCGCGCACATGCTAAAGTAACCAGTTCCCATAATAACCCCCCAGAATTTGCATTTATAATTTTATTAACACTTCACATCCCATCTAATAAACTAGAATTTATAATTATCCTATGAGTTGGTCCTTTGTAGCCAACAAATAAATCCTATCAATTTATGTATCCACCTTATAGCATTTTCATATAGATTGTATTTCATTGGCTTATTAATAGCAATGCCATGGGAGATGGTGTCAAAATCCTTGTTAAAATAAACAGTTTTCACAAACCTGCATTTTGCATGTTAACCTAAACTTCTGTTCTACCCAGGAGAGTACACAAACACCAGTAGACTATGCCTGAGGAAGGGTGGTTGTGCCTGAAAACTTTGTAAAGAACATTTTTCCAACTATTTAGTTGGTCTAATAAAAGATATCACACTTACCCAAACAGCCTTGTCTGCCTTGTTAAAATCAATGTACTTTACTTTCTCACATATAATACACGTTTTTATCCTCTAAAACCAGCTGCGGAAGTTGCAGTGCACATTATATGCAAGAATGACAGTAAGAGCAATTTTTGCTGGTTACAGCACAGGACTCACAGGCTGTGTCCAAACAAGCACAGCTGTGCAGCATGTGGCACTGCAGACCCATCTGCAGCACCATGTAGCGTACATTCAGGCATTTCCTACACTGCTTCTCTGCAGCATGGTTTTGCTGGGGTTTTTTTACCATGGCAGATACTGAGGTAAAAAAAAACCCATGAAGAAAATAACGGGCAGCACATGCGGAGGCAGCATGCCCAAAACCAGAGCCTGGCCAGCCGGAGCCACACTCCAACTTCCAGCCAGGCTCCCAGCTTCAGGAGCTTCCCTGCCCCCAAGACCCCAAGTACACCTGCTGGGGCCAGCACAGTTGCTGGCCTCAGCCACTGCTAATTGTCCCCAGGGAACCAAATGTCTGTGCTCATCTGGACACAGTCACAGGGATCAAAACACTGAACAGGCTCGGCTCCATAGCTGTTGCTACTCAGTTACTTACTACAAGATCTATTTTTCTTCATTCTGCCTTTCAAAAACCATGTGTGTACTTTTATTCTAGGAGTGTTGTATACTAGAAAATGGGATATATAATTTCCACTGCTCTCCCTCAGTCTACAGAGCTTGTCAGCTTGTCATAGCAAGAAACTGACTAACTTGATTTCTTATTTTTGATGAATCCATGTTGGCTGTTCCTGATCACCCTGTTCTCCTCCGGGTGGCTTGAAAAAGATTTACTGTTGATCTACTCCTTGACCTTTTGATCATATCAAGGTCTGACCTGGTCATATTCTCCAAGTCCTCCTTCCTCCAATTCTTACAGATAGGTGCTATATTTGCTCCTAGCTGGGTCAAATGGGCAACTTGAAAACATCCAGCTTCTCTAAAAGTAACCCTTTGTTCTTCTACTGTTCTAGGTACCTTATCTCCTTGTCTATCCATGCTGCCTGCTGCTACATTTCTTACGTTCATTATGCCATAAATCTATGCGAATACAATGGGATAGCAAGGATAGTGGTAATGACTTGTTGTGGTGGTGGTTTTTTGCTTACCTTTATTACAATTACAAGCAAATTACAAATGAGAAGACATACTGGATTTAAAACATGAAAATGATTTATGAAGTGAAAATATAACACTGTGATAAAATCCAAGAATGTCATAGAAAAGTAAGAAGGAAGAAAATAGAAAAAAAAACATTTTGTAGCAATTAATACATTTCAGAAGACACACAAGGTAGCATTCTTACATATGGCTGGTTACATTTTTCTTAAAAAAAGAAATTTGTCCCTGATTAATTAATGAGGCAAACATGGGCCCCTCTCGCTCAGTATTAATTAAGTCTAGATCTGTGGACAATTTCAGAAGGAAACCAAAAACTAATTTGAAACATTTTCCATTTTCTATTCTCTTTTTTGTCCCTTAAAAAAACAGGAAGGAAAAAAAGTGAGTTCAGGTTTTAAGCTGTAATATACATTTACAAATTAAATTAAGAATATTTTTTCTATTAAAATTAAACTGAGCCTGTTTCGTTAAAAAATCAAGGAAAACTAATATCTCATGTATTATTGATTTCATTGAAACATTATAAAAATAGCCTTAATGGTAATAATATTTTTAAAATATTCATATATATAGCCAGGATGAAGAATATCCATAATATCTCTTTCAGAATTCTGCATCTTTTCCAGACTTGCCATTTCCCATTACAACAACTGAGGTCCTTTGCTCTCTCTAGCAATAGTAATTTAATGGCAATTAATGATTAGGATCAGATTTTTAAACAAACAAAAAAATAGCATCATTTTCATTTGAATTTTGGGGAGCATGGAATGGAATATCTCCCAACTTGCAACAAATTTAAATTTCCTGGATTTCTAGCCTCTATTGAAAAATTAGGGAAATATTTCTAACAGAAATCCCTGAGAGGAAAGAAAAGCTAGTTAATCTCTGGGGGTATCAGAGTATACCCAATCATTATTAGTGTTGTTATTATACTATAAGGGGACTGTAAAAGGTGCTAATCATTTTATACAACTTGGGGTGCATGGCTGGTTAAAGTTGAATAGTTATGGAATTCAGGTACTTTAACTGTTATATCTCAAACAACTACCAAAAAATTCCCCAAGTCTAGAGAGCTGTCCACGATATTGTTTTTAATAACTTTGAGGAAATTAAGTGTGTGCAATATTTAACATGTGAATAAAACATGTTTGCATGTGTGTCCACATTGGATTGGATTTCCGGTCCCTTTTGTTCTAATGGAATTATGCAAATAGTCCTTAAACCAGCATTAATGAGGTTGATGAAAAATCTACCAATGTGGAAAAGGTTTCTGGCAGGAGGACATCTGTTAAGGTACAAAGGGGAAGGCTGATTTGTTGTGAAATACTGGTTCAGTTTCAGAAGCAAATTTAATAATGTAAGGAAACCTAATACTGAAAAGAGTATTCCGCAGAAATCTGGTTTAAGTAGACTAGCCTGGGTGCATCTACACAAGGTGCTTTACTGCTCATTAGACTAATCTAATGCTCAGTAAAGCATCAGTGTCTTACTACACAGCAAATTAGGCTAATGCATAATTTGCTCATACCCAGAAATACAGATACTATATTCATGGTGCATTAATTCCTGTTAAGCAGTGCAAGTGTAGAACATGATGCCAGGCACATATCTGTGCCTGGTCAGCCACACCAGCAGGGGGTTAGCCTTCTGCTTCGGCCAGAACTGTTCCTTCAACCACATGGCAGGGATGGCTTCTTGGATGTCCCAGGCTGGTCTCCATATCCTTGGCCTGACTCCTGGGGCCTGTGCCAGCTGCTGTCTGCCCCTGGGCATTGTCTCCCACAAATGTGGGCATGTGTTGGGTGCATCATCCATGCAGACCCCAGTTCTGCCCCCCTCTACCCTTCAAGCTCTGCCAGCACCCAGTGTCCCTGCCTGTGCCCACGAAACCCAAGCAGTATCTATGATGTGTTACCAGATTTGCCCGCTACTTTGGGGTGTGCTTATTTATTTGGGCTAGGGTCTTGGTAATTCTATCAATGTGCTGCTTGTGTTACTGGTGTTTCTATACGGAGCTGTATCTCTCCCTTCTACAAGCCCCCTCCCTCAATGGAGCTATCTTGCAGGGCTCAGTTCAGTGAGGCTGGGTTCCTCCAGTCCCCAAATCAGTCATACACACAAACGCACACAGATTAACGTGACACTTCTGACCTGGCCGGGTTGATCAGCATGGACAGGCTGATACCCTCATATGCCAAGAATCAGAAACAATAACTACAGTTAGACACAAGCACACAGTTAAACAGAATACCTCTGAATCTGGCTGG
>NW_017728950.1:28498381-28526619 GCF_001723895.1 Crocodylus porosus
CTCAGCTTAGCATGACTTTTCCAGATCTTATTATAGTCTTTTAACAGACTTAAGGCAATTATTGGAGTGTTCATAACCTTTTGTGGAGAGGACTTCCACCAGTCGTCCTGGGAAAAGTATGACAACACTTGTGGTCAGGGCTCCAACAGGCTGGATGCTGTGATGAACCCTTTACCATTATTCAAATGTTGCCCATACCCCTCTGACTCGGTCTATTGCCTCAGCATTCCCTAACCCAGCAACTGAGTTGTAGCCAATCAAGTTTAACTAGGCCTCCCATAGTGGGACCGGGGAATGTACAGCCCGAGATGCCTATTAAACTTACTAACAGTGATTTGCTGTTGGGGGTCATGTGCTCCCTGCCCGGGCCTCGGCAAGCCACTCCCAGGTAAAGACACTGTGTATGTATGTGTATACATGCATGTAGACGTGCATGTGTTGTGTGTATGTGTGAGGATGCATGCAACATGAGAGCTGCTTGGGTAGCAGGGCTGGGGGGAGCAGGGTACTATGGGTCAGAAGTGAGGAGCACCAGAACGGCTGGGGGGCAGGGCAGGAGTCAGGGGAACCAGCAGTCCTGGGAGGGTAGGAAGCTGTGGATTGGGATTGAGAGGGGGCTGGCAGTGTTGAGGGGACAGGGGCTTAGGAGTGAGGGGCAGAGGTAACCCCCTCAATTATATGCCCCTCTCCCCTCATATCTTTTTTGATACTGGAAATATGGTACCCCTAGACAAAGCACATTGTGCATAGTTGCATGGGAAGCAGGTCCTTTGTATTTGGACCTGGGGTTAGAGAGGGGTGTGTTGCTGGGAGGGAGGGAAAGTGCTGTTGGAGAAGGAGGGGGTCTGTTATTGGGAGGAGGGGTCTGTTATGGTGTGGTGGAGGGAAGTGAAGTTTGGTGTTTGTTGCTAACTGTCCTTAGTATGTATGGTCTTGAGGTTGCCTGTGGGCCTGGGCTGCCCAGGCACTGTACTGTGGTGAGTAGAGGAAGAGGTAGTCCCTGAGTGCCTCATGGACATGGTGCCCTGGCCACTGCTGCTGGGGGGGAGGGGGAGGAGCATCCATGGTGCACTAGTCACAGGCTTCCAGGAAAGCATCCCCTGCCAGCCTGAGCCTTCCCACCACCCACCAGCCTGAGACTGCCCCTGGAGCCCCCTGATACTCAGACAGCTGTGGCTGGAGTCTGCAACTTCCCCTGGCAGAGGGGTCAGAGCAGGGCAGGAGCAGCCCTAGGACTGACTGCTCCCGTTGGATACAAATCTGCACCCAGCAGAGCTTAAGTTAAAATGCATTTTGGTCTACAGTTAATGTGCCTTAATTTATTGCACAGTAACATTAAGGCACATTAATTGCACATGTAGATGCACCCCCTGTAGCTTTAAGCTTATGCAATAGACCCCCATATTTAACAGTGGGCTCTCACTTCTCCTCCCAGGCTAAAGATTTCTGAATTTGATAGGTGAAGGAAAAGCAGAGCGATGTTCAGATGTCACAGGGAAATATACATGACCATTCCTTCTAAAAAATGCATACAATCAGGAAAATGCTGTTTTTAAAATGTTTAATTAATGCTTAATTAAAAATACTAGACCTGATATGGAATTCCTAAATTATGTCATTTAAAAACTCAGAAAGAAAATATCCATCTCCATTGTTCACAACACTAGAGCAAAATTTCATTTAGAATGTCTAGGAATATTGTACATTGATCATCAGACAGGAAGTCAAACAGGACTATCTGAAGAATAGCCGAGAGTAGTTAGATTCCTGCAAGACTGGGACTAGAATTTACACAAAATCAACACGAGGTTTGGTTCTTTTGCTTTGCTTGGTATGAAAAATGATTCCCATAGCAGAAATAAAAGGATTCCTTGAAAAGATTACCATAGTGTTGCTCAGTACAGCTCTGGCCAAAGGCAGAAGTTTTCTTTTCCTTGTCTTTACCTAAGGATAGCTGTTTGGTTCCAAGCCTGTCCACAAAAGGGGACTTGAATTAATATTCTGTCAAAATAAATGTCCAACAACTGCAGTTATTGCAAGTAGAACAATGGAATGGAAAAATGCTGACTTCCCAGATAAGGGCCAGATCTCAAGTGTAATGTTTACATGGATATATATTGGCTTACAAGTCGAAAAAACATTTTTACGACTAGAGGAGAGGTAGATGTTTTTATCAGTTTCACAAAAGCACAGAACCTCTGGTTAGCTACATCCAGATTAAATGGGGGAAATAAAAAGTTTCCCCTCCTATCAAACTTTATTACAGGAAACAAGTCATTTTTCTGTGGAGGGGATTTTTTTTTTCCATTGGGCGTAAATAATGATTATTAATAGTCCTTGGTCTCCATCAAAATAAAATGTATGATTTCCACAGCAGGGGAAAGAAGAGCGGAAGAGAGAAAATTGTTTCACCAACTTAATAAATTCTGTCACAAACTTGGGGACATCAGTTTTTTCATATCAATGTTTGTAGATATATCTTGCACCTGCCAGCATGTGGGCTCACTGTGTTGAAGTCTATGAGACCCTTTAAACCCACTGATATTTTGTACTTCAGCTTCAACTATCCTATTCCATGTGTATCTAAAACCAGGACAAAATGAAGCAGGCTTTCTCTGGACAGCTTATATAGGACAAAACAACTTAGTGTATTTTATGACCAAAAGTTAATTTAAGTAGTCCTTCAACAGAAGGAGTGTGAGACTCCATCATATAGTGAAAATAAAATTTGAATTGGTACAATAATTTTCCGTTGAAACACCAAATTAGATTTTTCCTTGCACCAGACATAGGTAAATACCTGAAATGTGAATATATTCCTATCTCAGAATTAAATTACTATTGAATAACTGCATATTGAGGGAACTCATTTCAGTCCAAAATAGCACAAGCAGTTGCAAATAACGTATATAAATCATACAGCGTTTGGGGGTGGGGTTAAGAGGATTTTTTTAGGCCGTATCAAAAAAAAGGGGAAAGGGATGCAGAAGAATTTTTAAGATGTCTTTGGGCCATATTCTATCCAGGTGTAAATCCTTCTGTTATTGATTTCCATGGAGCTCTGCTGGGGTTCTGGCTTTCTGAGGTGGCAGATGCAAAAAGAAAAAACACACTCCAGAAGTTTCAGTTAATATAATGAGTTATGCATGTGTATATATATGCATATACATGCGTATATATGCATGTCTCATACACTGAGCCCCGGACCAATGAGTCTGTCAAGTAGCAAATCAGTCAAGAAATTGGAACCTACAAACCGTTGTTGGAGGTTGTGCAATGAAGGAACCTCCAATGGTTTGGACACATCACAAGAAGGCCTGACATCCTTGCCAACACCATAGTGCATAGGTACTGTGGAAAGAAAGAGAAAAAGAGGTAGACCCAAAAAGAGCTGGGGCTTCAACTGACAGAGTACACAAAGCTAGCCAAACACATGGTAGAGTGAAGGAGGGTTGTTACAACATCTAAGGTCCCTCAACAGTCACAGCAGCTTCTGGACTGACTGGACTTAATGTATATATAAGTGAAGGAATGGAAATACCTTAAGTATGTTATATTAAAGCAATGATAATATAGGAGGAGGATGTATCAGAATTATGTATCAGAATTATTACCCTTCAATTTTTTAATTAAAATTTCTGACCAAAATTTTTTTGTATGTTTCATCATATTTCACCTAAAATTATTCTTCATGTATGAAAGTTTCTGAAAGAATGCTACTAGAAATTAAATCAGAGTACTATGTAGCTCACTGTAACATAATTCATGAATGTATGAGCAGGTTTACATACACATGAAATGAACATAAAGAATTAACTTCAATAACCCAACATCTAGTAAAATCAAAACCTAGTATTTTATTGAAAAATGTGGTTATTACACACCTACATTTTAAAGGAAGGGAATTAAACTATGCATATATTATCAAACCTTTTGTTCCTTAAAGAAGTCATGTGTATCACTGTTAATCATCTCACTACCTTAATAACTCAGGATTTCTGAAAGGTCTAGTTACTTTTTTCTTGCTAATCAGAGCAGCCATCATTAAACCTAAACTCAGAGTTCACAGACTTACAGGGGAAGAAGAGGGTGCTGTTCTTCCACCTTTTGCCAGAGATATTATTTGTTAAACCTCAGTTACACCTTTAAGAATAGGGTAAGGTAGCATCTTAGGCCCATGGCAGACATTGCGCTAAGGACATGACTAATCAGTTAATCATAGCTCAAGTAGTAACTCAGCCACACCTTCAGGCAATTAATAGCACACTAAAGCAGAAAATAAACTGTAAAATTATTACACAAAATATGTCTCATAACTTTGACTGGCTCCCATGCTGCTTTTAATTGAATATGTGGCCACCATCAATCAGCTGATTGGTGCATAGCCTCTGGTGCACTCCCGTGGCTGGGAGCACTGATCAGCTGGTAAATTTTAGTAACTTGGAGGCAACTGAGTGTCTGACATTTAATATTTGAACAAAATATGTTTGCAGGTAGTCAGCTGATCAGCACTCCTAGCTCCTAAAAGGGCTCTGGTACACTCCTATGTCTGGGAGTAGCAGTCAGTTGATTGTTGCTCCCAGCAATGGAAACTCATGGGAGTCCTTCGTGTCTGTGTGTCCCCACAGCTAGGAATGCCAGTTAGAGCTCCCAGTTGACTGTTTGTCACTCACAGTCAACTGATATGCATGCTCAGTAGCAGGGGTGCAGTCTTGAAAGGGACCCATCTTGCTGCTTGATCCTAGGCCTCCCCTGCATCGACAATAGGGTACAATTGGGATCTGATTCTTGATCTCACAGTCACACTTCCTTCCATGCATGTGGCACAGTAAGAGGTACCATTATTGCAAATGCAGATCAGATCCATTGGCACCTTTAATTGAACACCTACCAGCTGCTTTAGAGTTATTCTCTTCCTATCCTGCTTTCTGCCTGCCTGACTTCAAACTAACACAGCTGACTATCTTTCTCTGCTTTGAAGAATAGTGTATTTGTGTCCTCCCATCCAGGTAATATGAACAATGTTTGTTGGATCTGGAAAAGTTTCACTTCCCAGTCTTCTTTTAAAATCTTTTTTTCTCACTTGGAAGACATTAGACTCAATAACACAGAGGCCAAAATATCAGTGAATATTTATTTGGTGAGGAAGTCAATAAGGCATTTTGTAGCCAGTGTTACTGTAAAGGAAAGACAACATCACCACAAGGCACCAGGCTGAGCACTGAGACACAGTGAACTTGTGGTAGCAGCAGGTCACTTAGTGCTTTACAGTACCACAGATCATTATATCAGTTCTAAGGTGGCAATGATGGCATGGCCTCCTCACTCGTTTCACAATAAAAGTCTTTCAGAGCTACTACCTGGACCTCAGCACACATATTTATATAACACCACTCTCTTGGATTGGGCACTGCAAGAAAGAATTCTACAACCTGTGCCTAATTAGAATGTCTTGGTTTACCTTGGTGAGGAAGGGAAGATTTTGTTCTGTCAACAAGTTCAGAAACATGTGAACTCCCTGGGCATGCTCATACAAGCGCGGAGGTGCCTGTTGTGGTATCTCAAACCAGTTTGAGATGCAAGAGGCACACTAGGAATGAAAAAAATGTTCCCCTCACTGTGTATTTACAGAGAGGGTTCTAAATTTGATACCTGGAAATCCAGGTATCAAAAAAGACCCACAGAAAAAAGGGGATGTAACAGGGAAACCTAGCCCTGTTACCAGGAAGCAGGGCAGCCCCATTAAATTGAGAACTTTCTGGGTGCAATCATCCAGTTGAGCAGAGGTTAAGGATTGAGCCCTGCCTATTGGTCAGATGGCTGGAAAGGAAAGGCCAGAACCATATAAACCTCAGGTGGAGAAGGCCAGGGGAGCTGGCAGGGAGGGGGATGCCTGATAATTATGGGGGAAGCTGTAGCAGCCTCCTCAGGAAGCATGTGACAAGCCAGGAGACAGAACCCCACTCACATGTAAGCATGAAGTTTGCCTCTCCTACCTTTTTTATTTTTTTTTAATATAGCCATAGAAGCCTATTGTTTACATTTAATGTTAAGACCAGTGGTTTGTGGCTGAGGCTGTAGAGGAGGAGGCCTCATTAGTGCCACCAAGTGCTGTGATAGAGGGCTCAAGAAGCCTTGTGCTCTAGGAGTGCAGCCCTACAGCCACAAGCCCAGAGTCTCACTTGAAGGCAATCTAGGAGCCTTGAAGTTGGGTCCTAGTGGGTGGACTTTGGCAAATGGCCCTAGCTACAGAAAGAGGGGAGTAGCAGGGCACTAGGGTGCCTGCTACTGAATAGTAGTAAATGGGCTCAGCTGCCACTCACCAGGGCAGCAGGTGGGAGTTGCTATGGCAACAGATTAGGTCACCTGACCGCCAGTGGGCAGGACCTGGCCTTTATAAACAGAGAAGGCTAAGGCCAGAGGCAGTTCCCCTGCTGGCAGCTTAAGAGGAAGAGGGAGCTTTGTTAGAGCAGAGCAGAATAAAAATAAAAATAAAAATAAAAGCCTGATGGTTGGAGAGTGCAGGCTTGACAGTACTGGGTAGAGGAAACCCTGATGAGGAGATGTGAGAGGGAGCCAGGTTTGCTTGGAACTTATGTTGGAATCCCGGAGGGGGAGATCTCAGTTGTGCTCGGAAGTTAAGTTGTAACCCCGGGAAGGGAGATTTTGGGTTCAGTTATTGTTAAAACTGGAGGACTGGGTGAGGCTGTAAGGGGGGAGGAGGCCTCATTAGGAGCTCCCCAGTAAGGTAGGGGTGTTCCTAGCACCACAGGGGTGCTGTGTTTCGGGGTGTCCTGATCCTGGCCCAGTGTGGGCAGCTTCGGGAAGAGCTCAGTGTTGTGCATAGGCAGAAGCCCCAGTGGGGCATAGGCCTGAAGAGGCGGGTCTGGGGGCCAGGTAAGGCTAAGGCGCAAGAAGCGTGAGCTGGGCCCCAGTGCAGGGGAGCACAGGAGGCGCGAGCAAGGCCCTAGTGCGGGCAGGTCCTGGTGGGGGCGGAGAGTGCGAGAAGCATGAGCAAGGGCCCCGGTGGGGGCAGCAGGGAGTAGGACAGAGTACCAGTACAGCAAGGCAGGCACTGTGCCAAGGAGGGCAGGAAGGCAGCCTCCCATTAATAATATACCAGCAAGACGTGGTGGGCAAGATAGAGGGTGCATTCAAGACCCAATTTGGCACAGTAGCCAGGGGGTGCTAGGGGAGGTCACGGTGCCCCTAGAGAGCGTCCTGTCACAAGGGGCAAAGCTGGAGGGGTGTTGAGGCCTTGACATCCTGATGCCACAGGGCATAGTGTAGAAGGGCCAGTAAGCCTGGTGTCATGGAAAGTATGAAACAGAGGACTGTGAGTCTGAACAAGTTAAAGAGCTAGAGCCTCAGAGTCAAGCCCTGCTTAGTGGGTTTTGACTGACAGACCTAACTAGAGAGACGGGGGGTAAGCCCACAGCAGCTGAGACCCCAATAGAAAGAGAAAATTATAAAATATCTGAGAGGCATGGCACACGTCAAGGGGAGGTTGAAGTGTCCATTTTGCCCTTAAGGTGACAGCTCATTATCTTCCAGGTGTTAAGCCTTAGAGCTCATCTGAGAAACTTTGGGTCGGCCTCCCTCTTTAAGAACCAGGTGACATCAAGTCATGGCACGTGAGCAAGGGGGGGAAGCTGGTCCTGAAAGGAGAATGATAATAAAGCAGGACTTGAAGGGTACCCTATTCACTGGCCTTTAAAAATGCCACTGGAGACAGCACCTGTTGGAGGGAGGCAGCACACAATCCTGCAGTGTGCCCTGAGGCATCTGGCTGGAGCATCTCTATCGTGCTCCTGGTGCCCCAACATGCTACCTCAGTGTGCTGGGGAAAACAGGAGTGAGGCCATCCTGCAGCATGACCTGGCCCTGGGCACTGTCCCTGGTAAGTGTGGGGGTTGGGGGACTGTGTGGTTTCTGGGGAGATTGTGGGTGTGGGGGGTATAAGGTGTGTGGGGGCATGTGATGTTTGTGGGTGGGTGTATGGGGTTTGTGAGTGTTGGGTTCCTGGTGAGATTTTGATGGGGGGGTTGCCACATGCCTGTCCTCCATGCCCCAACTCCCTATGGTGTATGGTCCCTGGTGATGGCAGCAGCAGCCAGCTGGGCCATTCCCACTGCAGCAAAGCCCCAGAAGGCACAGTATCACCTAACCTATGGTCCAGTCTGCACTGCTAGTGTGCCTTTAGGCATGATTGAGATGGGTCCTGCCACCACCTGTGCTTGTGGGGCAGGCTGGGCCAGGCTAGGTCAGGCCCACAGGTTAGGTGGCACTGTGCTTTGCTAAGCTGTGCTGCAGCTGTCATGGACAAGCTGGATACTTTTGCCAGAGCTGGGGGCGGTTTGCCACAAGGGGTGGGCGGGTGGTCCCTCATCAAGCCCCCAACAAACCCCACCCCCTCTCACATCCCACATCCCCCACCCCCCTCCAGCAAACCCCACATCCCCTAACATCTCACACCCTGTGTGCCTAGATGCCAGACAGGATGAGACCTGCTGGCAGGAGCTGTGGCTGCAGAGGCAGAGGTCCTCACATACTGGTTAGTGAAGGGGTCACAGGGAGCTCTGATTTTTTTTTTCTATGATGAAAAACAAAAGCAAACACCAAAGCATATAGATGCTTAGAATTTATTTTATTATTTGACAGAGGTAGTGGTAGGCTTCCAAATTGCTTTAAAATTATAAATTTACCAATGAAGCATTATCCAGTTCATCTCTCTCTCTCTCAGAGAGAGAGAGAGAGAGAGAGAGAGAGAGAGAGAGAGTTTCATTTTAATCATAGAAGAACACTGATTTTTTGGGGGTATTTTAAAGGGTGTATTTGGGATTTCTTTTTTTAATCAGAGAATTGGCAGGTTTTTTTAAACAGGAAACAGCAGGATTCCTGCTATTGAGAAAACTGGCAGGACCCAGGCAGAGGAGCCTGCCCAGGGGTTGTACCAAGGACCCAGCTGTAAGACAAATGAGGTGGCTGACCTCCTGATCATTTCGGGCCAGGAGGACATTCATTAACAGTTTAATATGGGCCACCACACTAAGCACATCTTTCAGGTGATACCTTCCCAGATGGTGGGGAGGGGGCACACATGATAGCAGTGCTACACAAAGGCCAACTGTGCAGCCACAGCCCACTAGCAGCTGGCCCAGAGGTGCAGATGGCTCTGCTACAATGCTCATGTCATATCCCAAGTGGCTGTGCAGTCCCTGTCCAGGTCTGGCAGGCATGCAGACATGGAGCTGCAGGTCCAAGGAGGCAGATGCTGTCACAGGTGGCAGCAGGTCACAGCCAGGCAGCAGCCCTGCTGCCAGACTGCTGTGGTGGGTAGAGGGTGCAGGGTCCACTCTAAGTCAGACCTCCTACAGCAGTCCAGTTGGCATGGGGGGATAGAATCCACATATGTCAACTGTCTGGCTCTCAGAAGCTCCTGTCTATTTGTAACTTTGAAATACCATAGGCCCTAAGGCCCACCTGGCTAGCTAGCAGCCCCTATTGTATGGGGGCTAATGGGTGAATGCTACAACAAAATAGTTGGGGCAACAAAGGCAAAAAAAAGGACAGGAGTGACATGAGGGTCAAAGGGTCAAAA
This sequence comes from Crocodylus porosus, assembly GCF_001723895.1. NCBI lineage: Eukaryota > Metazoa > Chordata > Crocodylia > Crocodylidae > Crocodylus > Crocodylus porosus. Next base: position 28,507,983 of record NW_017728950.1, read on the forward strand.
TGTGAAAATGAGTGTGTCTGAGGGGAACACTGAACACCAGGCTGCACTCGTTGGTCCTCAGAGGCATCCAAGGAACCAGTGGACGCTGCCCACTGGTGCTCTGCCTGGAAATGTGCATGGAGAAGTGAGTGTAAAGTAGGCCCACAGTATCCAGGCACCATCCCAGCCAGAGCCTCCTTCCTGGTCAAGTACAGGGTCCACTTGGCCAGGGCCAGGAGGAGGTTGACCAGGAGGTCCCAGGAATTGGTGGAGCCATGGATGAGGTGACCACAAATAAAAATAAATAATAATAAAAAAAAAAAAAGTGAGGCGTGAAATTCAACCAGAACCTCAGAAGGAAGTACTGAAGGTGGACATGGAGAGACTGCAGCCCAGCGCACTCAAAGGTCATGTGCACCAGGGTCTCTCTCTGCCTGCAGAAGAGGCAGGAGACTGGGGTGTCTGTGAAGCTCACTACATACACACCCATGGCAATGGCTCCATGGAGGACCCACCAGCTGAGGTCCCCAGGGGCTCATTGGATGAGGATGGAGTACAGACCCAGTCACTGGGTTGCCTCAGCCATGTTCTTGCCAAGCAAGTCCCATCACTTGATGTCTGGGTAGGATGTGAGGGCAGCATGATGGATTGTGTGGCACACGAGAGTGTAGAGGTGGCAGCGATGGATGGTAGAAACGTGGAGCAGCCTGGTGTCCTCTAGCCAGCTTTGCTGGAGTGGGGAGTGCCGTGAGGCCAGGTGAGGTACCAGCCCCATGACAAATTCAGGTGAGCTGGAGGATATGGGGGTGGAGGGGGGGAAAGGGCATGGACTGCCACCATGCAGGATCTGGTCAACAAAGGTATTGGAAGATAGGGCAGATTTCACCTCCTGGACTAGATGGCAGGTCACACATGTCATGGGTAGACTGATGCACTAGGTCTGTGCAGTGGGGTCCACCTACTCCTGCCTATCATAGTCCAGGAGGTCTCTGATATGGGTGACACCAGCCAGGATCAACCTGTGTCACAACTGGGGCACCTCTGCTGTCAGCACCTCCATCTGGGGGTTCCAGAGGAGGGGCTTGATGAGCAGGTTGGCTCCCTGAGTGAGTGTCACAGGGGACCTGGAGGCAGAGACCAGCCTCCAGTCCTGGAGAAGGTCCTAGTAGACTTCTGGCAGCCCTCGCAGGTTCTGCAAGGAGAAGCCCCACAAGCTGAGGAGCTGCCATTTGTATTGACGTTCCCAGAAGCGGTGAAGGAAGGTGCGCCTCAGGTGGCCCCATGCTGAGTAGCTACTGACACTGTATAGCAGTCACTGGAGGGCCTTAAGCTGGAATGTCAGGACCTGGCTGTTCAGGCAAACCAGGTCCTGGCCCCTCTCCCACAAGGGGAGGCTCAGGACCTTCACAGTGACCCCGTGCCATCCTGGCCAGGAAACCTCTAGCACCTGTCTCTGGAGCCCTGCCAGGACATCAGGGGGCACAGACAGAGTGTGTAAGTAGTTCCAACACATGGACAGAACCAGCCGGTTCAGTACCAGCACTCTCTCACACAGGGAGAGACACTTAAGGAGCTGTGCCCATGCCCAGAGTCACTCCACCCTTGCCTCCAGTTGGTGCCAGTTCTCCAGTGGGGAAGTTCTGTGGGGGAAAGGTAGACTCCCAAGTAGAGCAGCAAACCAATGCTCCAGTGGATCCTGCGCAGTGTGGATGAGAGTGAGCCTACCTGCCACCCATCACCCATTGCCAGGCCAAAGCTGTTGACCCAGGGAGAAGAGGCTGCTGAGTACAATGCCTGGCAGGCCTCCACATGCACTAGGTTGCCTGAGTCCTGGACCATGAGGAGTACGTTGTCAGCATACACTGACAGGACCAGCCACACTATCAGCTCCCATAGCATCAACCCCACCACCTGCCTCCGCTGGAGAATGAGGAAAGGCTCCAGGGCCAAGGTATACAGCTGACCTGACAGTGGGCAACCTTGATACACACCTTTCCTGAATGGGATGGGCTTCATCAGGGTCCAATTCAGCTGGACCAAACACTTTGCAGAGGCATACAGAACCTGGAGGGCCTGCATGAAGTGAGGCCTGAAGCCAATGATCCACAGCATGCCTTTGAGATACTGGGGGTAGGTGGGCAAAAGACAGGCCCTTCCAGCATGCTAGCTCCAGGAGGTCCTGAACCAGGTACAGGTTGTTGAAGATGGCACGTCTGGGCACTATGTATGTCTAGTCGGGATGGATTGCATCCATCAACATGAACCACAGGCACAGTGAGATGGCCTTCACTGCCAACTTGTAGTCCATGCAGAGGAGGGACACAGGATGCTAGTTCCTCAGGTCATGGGGATCCCCTTTCTTCTGCAGGAGGGTCAGCATGGTCCTCTGGCAAGGCAGCAGGAGTTCCCCACTTCCCTCGGATTTGGCCCTGACCATGGCGAAATCCAGACTGAGGATGTCCCAGAAGGCCCAGTAAAACTCTGTAGACAGCCCATCAATGTCTGGCACCTGGTTGCCAGGCAAAGGGCAGCTGAAAACTCAGCCAGAGTGAGAGGAGCCAGTCTCAGTCACCATGCTGACCGGCAGAAGTCCCTCCCGCAGAGTCTGACAGGCTTCAACATTGGTCAGATCCATGGAGAAGAGCTCTTCATAGAAGGCCTGCACATGCAGGCACATCTCACTTGGATCCATGAGGGGGTGCTGTCACCCACCAGAAGGCAGATGATGTACTTCTTGGTCCCCCAACTCCTCTCTAGAGTATAGAAGAACTGGGAGCCATGGTCCATCTTCCAAAAAAGCTGGATGAACGAACAGACAAACACACAGTGGGCGCGGTGGTTGTTCAGAGCACAAAGCTCTTCCCACCTCTCCCAACACTCTTCACAGAGAGGTGGGTTGGTGGCCAGGCACCTCTCTGGGTCTAGCACTTCTTGCTTAAGCTGCTTCTGGACTGCATCCCTCTCCTGGGTGTGTCCCCGAGTGTAGCTGCAGCAAAAAAGCCAGATGTGCACCTTCCCCAAGTCCTATCATGTCTGAGCCAAGGGGGAAGCTGCCCATTGCTCCCACCAGGCCAGCCAGAACTCCCAGAAGGCCTCTCCAAAGCCCATATCCTCCAGCAGACTCGCACTGAAATGCCAGTAGGCCAACTCCAGACACCCGGGCCCTAACATGACCTGGGCCCAGACAACGTGGTGATCACTAAAAGGAGTCAGCCAAATGCTGGAGGAGTGGGCTGGGAAAAGTGTGGCAGAGAGAGATCCTCCTCCACCCTCACACAGGTGAAGGTAGCAGGGTCAGGAGGGTAACAGGCATGCCAGACATCCACCAGGGAATAGTCCATCAGGATGTCCCTGAGGACACCCATGGTGGCCTAGCTCCACTCCCTGACCAACCAGTTTGGTGTGTCTAGGGTGATGTTAAAGTCCCTGCCAAGGACCAGGCATTCATAAGGGTTGCGGGTGCTGATGTAAGTGGCCAACTGGTGGAAAAAAATTGGCCAACTCCAGGTCCTTCACAGCAGTGTACACATTCAGAAGGTTCAGGGTCAGCTCCTGCACTTGGACCCAAAAGTGCAGCAGGTGGCCTGGTACCACCTCAATTTCCTGGAGAACCTGTGGCTGCAGGCCTGGAGAGAAAAGGGTGGCTGCCCTACAAGAGGTGGCTGAGAGTTGACTAAAAAAGACCCTTCCTTCCCACTCCAGCCACCAATTAGGCTCATTGGCCAGAGTTGCCAGGGTCTCCTGCAAGAATACCATGAGGTACCCCCGCTCCTGAAGGAAGGAGAGCACCCGGCACCTCTGGAGACCCTTCCTGCAGCTGTGGACATTGAGGGCCATGATCATAAATGACATCATGGCTGGGGGAGTGGAGTAGACAGTTCAGTGAGGCCTTGCACATCTCAATGCCCCGTGTGGGGTTCAGCAATTTGTACAGTGCCCTTACATAAGTATAGAGGGTATCTGTGAAACTGAGGGTCCACCTATAGATCTGGGTGTTGCAGCTTTTGGGCGCCTTGCATTCCCCCACCAACACCCTCGCAGTGGCAAGGATGCTGTCAAGATCTCCCCAGTGATGCAGGGCAATTTATACCTTGCTGGCAGACTGCCATGTGTAGTTGTGGTCAAGAAATGCAAGTAGCTGATCCCTGGGGACCACCCAGACCAAGAGGTCCACAGACTCCATGGAGCCTGCCAGTTCTCAGATGTCCTCCTCCTGGTCCTGGGACTCAGCAGACTCCTTAGGCACTGTCTGAATTTCCCAGTCTGTTAAGACTCCAGACTCCGGTTGGGATTGGGAGAGCTCTGCAGCCCCTTGAGACAGGGGTGGAGGTAAGGGTGGGGGTGGGGCTCCTTCACAAGATGGTATGGTAGAGCTGGAAGCCCGGAGAATCCATACAGCGTCCCCAACAAGATTGGCCTGTTGATTTGAGGACCCCACCCCGACCCCCTCTGGTGCGCGACCATGGGGCAGGCTGGAAATGAGGTTATTCTGGGAGAGGTAGGGAAGAGACCCATCAGGCACTGGGGTGGCTTTGGTGTCTGCCTTGGGGTCCTGGAAAAGGGGACCTCCCTCCTCAGGACTCACCTGGGTGAGCTGCAGGGCCCCTGGAGCTCTTCCCACCTGCTCTTTTTCCTCAAGATTCTTTTCTATTAAAATCTTGGTTAAATGAAGGAATGGAGGTATTTGGGGATACATAATACTGTTACAACTCTAGCTCCAAACATTTAGAGCAGCTTGAGGATACTAAATTTAGCCCAAAGTGGGAAAAGGTACCCAGATCTCAGTTGAACCCAGAACTTCATCCCATGAATAACTGTGGAAATCAGAGTAGCTGGCTGTAGCCAGGTTGGTCTAAGGACATAGGCAAGCAAGGTTCTTTGGACAGATGGGATATCTTGAATTAGACTAAATAAATAGTTGGAAAAAACATTATTTGTAACCTTTCAGACAGAGTCTCCCAATGCCTGATGAATGGTGTTTGTGCCTGAAATCTTACAAATAATGTTTTTTCCAACTATTTAGTTGGTTTAATAAAAGATATCACATCTACCCAAAGAATTTTGCCTGCCTATGCAGAGCTCACACTTGTAAATAAGTACATAGCCCTTGGTAAATTTCTTTATTTTGTTTTTCAAAATGACCTCTAAAATGTATTATAATCTGCTAAATAGTTTTCTTATGTTGAACATATGCAATCTCAGTTCATTTGCCATTTACCTTCATAGTTCCATGTGACAGGCATAGTAGTTATTATATTTAAATTCCAAATGTATCGTATCACATTTTTTTTTGTTGAATGTATCCCCAGAAGGATGTAATTATTTGTTTTCTGCTTAATGTTGTCCCCCGCCTAACAAACACACAGGATGCATTTGTGCTTACCTCCCAGTGGTGAACAGACTGAACAACGGAAGTTAACAAGTCTGCCTCAAACCCAGAAAAAACCAAGGGAAAAGTTTTAAAATGAATTATTTCCTTTCATATTACAAAGAAAGTTTTGCAGAGTGGGGGACAATTTGCAGAACAACAGGCAATGTGTGACCAATTTAATTGCAATGCATGATCAAAAGGACTTTAATTATTCCTTCTCTCATAAAAAAACCCACTCCATTTAACCTCTTTCTTACACATTATCTTCATTGGTGTAAAGCTTCTGTGACACTATTTTCTGTAAGTAAATGGATTGATTGGATTTGGTTACATGCATAAGAAAACAGTATGTTTGATGGCCAAATAGGCTGAACCCCACTTTATAATACATATTTTTAATTATATGAACCTAGAAGTTAAAACAGTGAGGAGTTCCTCTTTGAGGATATTCACTGTAAAATAAAATACCACATTTCTCATGAGGGCTCAGATATTTATTTTTCTTTTTTATTAACTTGATTGCAGTTTTCCTTGTATCTTGAGATCATCTAGGGAAAATAAAATCAATAACCATAACAAGACTAAATGCTTGATCACTAATCCTGTTCTGCATATGTTGATTAAACTATCCTCATTTTCTAGTTCAATTGTATTTAAACAGCTCTGTTTTATCAATTAGGGTTTTTCTGAAGGTGGGAGGAGAGAAACAAGTCTATTTTAGAAATTCTAATGACACATTAAAACTTGTTCATGGAACTGATCCTTTTCTGTTGCAAATAGATAGCAAAACTTATTGAATGGAAATAGGTTTGAATCACATATACCATATTGTCCTTACTTTGGAAAACAGGGACACATTTTTTAAACAATCCTTCAGATTTAAATTTTGCATGTGTCATAGTTTTAAAGAGCATCACTTAAAAAAGTGATATTTTAACTTGCTGTCAGACCAAACATAAATAGGGATTATGCATACTATATGTAGCATGGGTGAGACAAATGCTGGAATGCTACAAGTATGTATGATGTCCAAATTAATTAAAAAAAAAAAAAAAGATATTGGAAGTCTGAAGGAGTCATACAGAAGAACTCCAAACATAATAGGTGGGCTGAAAAAAGTAACTTCTAAGAGAAAACTAAAAGACTTGGATCTATTTGGTTTATCAAAAAAACATGAAAGATAACTTTTTAATGTATCTCTGCCCTATTCTCCCTGCTCATGTTCAGGTATGCTCCAACTGCCTGTTCTTGCTCATGCATGTCAAACTATGGATTACAGCAGTGTACATGCTCTAGAGGTGTTTCCAGCCACTGATCTCCACTATGCTGGAGAATAATCTTAAGAGTGACTGGGGGAGAACTCTATATTTGTGGATTGAGTGCTGGCAAATGCAAGTAGGTAGGGCAGGAGATACTCAAGAACATCCTTCTGTTAGAAGCTTGGGGACAGGTAGCGATATACCTATGGTGTACAATTATCTTCTTAATGATAAAATAGGGAGTGCTGAGGACTGGAGCAAAGAAAGGCATAGGAAGGACCAGTTGCTGGCAGTTGAAACCAGACATATGACATTAAGGCACAAGCTAAGTCTATTCCACCTCGGAGGAAACGCGGCAAGTGGGCACAGCAGCCCCCCTGGCTCTCCAGGGATCTAGCAGACCTCCTGAGGCTAAAAAGAAAGGCCTACAAAGGATGGAGGATAAGATTCACCTCCAAAGAGGAATATTCTGTGCTGGTCTGGTCCTGCAGGGAGCAAACCAGGAAAGTCAAGGCTGCAACTGAACTCCAACTAGCTTCGAGCATAAAGGACAATAAAATGTCCTTTTTCAAATATGTGGGGAGCTGGTTAAAATCTTGGTTAAATGAAGGAATGGAGGTATTTGGAGATAGGTTGGCTTTTTCCTGGGCATTAGTTGTCCCATCTGGTTCAGCAGGGGTCCAATGTTGCCTTTGCTTTTTCTTGGAGGAAAAGCAAGGGCAACATTGGACCCCTGCTGAACCAGATGGGACAACTAACAACTGGCGCCCAGGAAAAAGCCAGCCTATTAAATGGGTACTTTGTGTCAGTCTTTCATCAGTACCATGGGACGGCCGTGACCACCACAGGACAGGGAGGTCCAGGTGAGAGAGATCCCCTGCTTTCCATTAATGCTGACCTCATGATCTTGAGAGGCTGGATACTTCAAGTTAGCCGGCCCTGACAATCTACACCCCAGAGCACTCAAGGAGCTGGCAAGCATCATAGCCCAGCCTCTGGCACAAATCTTTGAAAACTCTTGGCACTCTGGTGTAGTGCCTGAAGACTGGAAGAAGGTCAGTGTGGTGCCGATCTTCAAGAAAGGGAGGAAAGTGAATCCGGCTAACAATAGGCCCATCAGCCTGACTTCTATCTCAAGGAAGTTCTTAGAAAAGTTTATTAAAGAGGCCATCCCTAATGGACTGGCCAATGCCAACATCCTGAGGGATAGCCAGCATGGGTTTCTTGTGGGTAGGTCTTGCTTGACCAATCTCATTTCCTTCTATGACCAGGTGACCTATCACCTGGACAACGGAGAAGAGACTGATGTCATATATCTTGACTTCAAGAAAGCCTTCAATATGGTATCCCATGATCACCTCTTGGCAAAACTGGCCAATTAAGGCCCTGTGTCCACCGCGATCTGCTGGTTGGGAAATTGGCTCCATGCTCAGACCCAGAGGGTAGTAATTGATGGAAGTCAATCGTCATGGTGCCCTGTGACCTGTGGGGTCCCCCAAGGCTCTTTCCTTGGACCCATATTGTTCAACATCTTCATTAATGATGTGGACATTGGAGTCAGAAGTGGACTGGCCAAGTTCACCTGCTGATGACACCAAACTTGGGGCAAAGCATCCACACCAGAAGACAGGAGGGCAATCCAGGCTGACCTGGACAGGCTCAGCAAATGGGCAGATGAGAACCTGATGGTGTTTAATGCTTAAAAATGCAAGGTTCTCCACCGTGGAATGAAAAACCTGCAGCATCCTTATAGGCTCAGCAGTGCTATGCTGGCTAGCACTATGGAAGAAAGAGACTTGGGGGTCATCAATGACCACAGGATGAACATGAGACTTCAATGTGACGTTGCAGCTAATAAAGCGACCAAAACGCTGGCTTGCATCCATAGATGCTTCCCAAGCAAATCCTGGGATGTTATCCTCCTCTTGTACTCGGCCTTGGTGAGGTCGCAGCTGGAGTACTGCATCCAGTTTTGGGCTCCACAATTCAAAAAGGATGTGGAGAAGCTTGAGAGAGTCCAGAGGAGAGCCACGTGCATGATCAGCTGTCAGGAAAGCAGACCTTACGATGACAGGCTGAGAGCCATGGGGCTCTTTAGCCTGGAAAAGCACAGGCTCAGGGGTGATCTGATGGCCGCCTATAAGTTCATCGGGGTGACCACCAGTATCTGAGGGAACATTTGCTCACCAAACAGCCCCAAGGGATAATGAGGTCAAATGATCATAAACTACTGCAAGACCATTTCAGGCTGGACATAAGGAAATATTTCTTTACTGTCCAATCCCCCAAGGTCTGGAACAGCCTGCCATTGGAGGTGGTTCAAGCACCTACCTTGAATACCTTCAGGAGTAAATTGGATGCTTATCTTGCTGGGATCCTATGACCCCAGCTGACTTCCTGCCCTTTGGGCTGGGGGCTGGACTCAATGATCTTCCGAGGTCCCTTTCAGCCCTAATGTTTATGAAATCTATGAAATACATTAATAAGTGTGTTTATCCACTAGGACAAACTGCCATGGGAAACACTGGATTCTTTCTCTCTTGATATTTTAGGGTGCTTGTACATGACACGATGGTTAATCCTAATTAATTTAAAGAGGATTAGAAATTTTAAACTTGTTTGTTTTGGCACATCACAGTTGTGCTTGTATGCACAGGGTTTTCAAACTAATTTACAGGTGTGCAATTCCCCATAAATTTCAGCAGGGACAGCCAAATACCAACCTACCCCAGTGCCATCTTTCCTAATGAATTACAGCAGGAGGCCTATGTTTGCCAGTAAGTAATACACCAGTATTACTAATCCCCTCCCTCCACAGTTCTCACCCCCTGCCAGCAGCCTCACGCTAACCCCCCCTCCTCTGCCAAGTAACAGTCACCCCAAAACCCTGTCACTTGCACCCCCCCAGCTCTGTCCAGTCTCCAGCAGGTGACCCTGTGGCAGGGATCCCACCCCAAGCCATCTTCTCCTCCCACCTCCCCATGTTAGAAACTAATGAAAATGTATATATGATTTTTTTAACTATATACATCATATCAGAAGCATACATTTCTGTGTGGTGAGAGAAGTGGGTGCCAGCCCAGCTCCTCATCCTCCTCCACATTACTGTTGGTGATTGAAGCTGGTGATGCTGGTGGTGGGGTGGGTGGTGGTGGCGGTGTGTTGCCAAAACAGATGTGTGCCATGAATGCTTGTTACAAAACTTACCAGTGTAATAATAGTAGTGTGGGCAGGGAGGGGGTACAAAACCATGGTTCAAGCTGATAGGTGTTAGTTTTCTGTGTTTTAGAACTATATTTCCCAGCATTCCCCAGCTGTCCAAGCTTGGAACAGTTTCGATGGAGACCCCTGACAGGGGGTGCTTCCTTCACTCCCCTCCCCCTGCCCAGTGACACCATGAATACCTGCAGCACACCAACTTTGTGTGTTTTGTGTACCGTAGGCTTTGTGAAATGTTGGGGTGTTTGTGAAAAGTTGGTGAGGTGTTGGGTTTGAGTGTTGGGGTTGAATTTGGACTGCACACTCCTCCACATATCCCCCCCATTTTTCTCCCAATCTTTCCACATGTAGATGGCCATGCAGGTCAGCATCTCTTTACCTTGATAAACAATAATGGTGTAGCAAATAGAGACCTTTTCTTTACTCCAAAAAGCATTCTTTGCAGTTGGATATAGAAGGTGGGCAAGAAGCGGCTGGATACAGAAGACACCTCTAGGAGGATTTTAGTCCTCCCAACAACCTAGGCAGATGAACCCCCCCTCCTACCCCCTCATTCCCCTACTCTCACACACACCAAAAACAAGAGGACTCCTGTAGGCTGTTCATACCACTCACTCCCGATTCCCTCCCCCACCCAGCCAACAAGAGTTTTAATTAACCTTTTGCAGAACATGATCCAGGGTGGCTAGGCAGTGTTGGGTAATGAGCCATGTGTTGTCCCCCCCCACCCCCCCAACAATGCCAGCCTGCAAACAATAACCCCTTACCCCAATCCAGGCAGCTGTTCCAAAATATCTAACCATGCTCTGCTGATCCTCCACCCCCCATCCCTGCCTCCTTACCCATCCCTGCAGACAGACACAGATGGTTTCTGTTGTAAATAGGCAAAACAAAATATTTTAATCAAGAACAACCACTGCTAGTTTTTGGCAGCATCCATAATATGTGCTGCCAGGTTTTCCTGTACAAGGGCCACCCAGCCAGATTCTCCATGTTGCTATTGCCTTGTGCTGTGCACTGCTGCCCACCCAGGTCTCTGTCTGGCCACTACTGCCACTGCCTCTCACACTTTGTCAGCCCACGACTGGCTGAAAACCTCTCTCCAGGTCTCACAGATATTGCTCACCACACAGGCTGCCACTATAAAAGCCATGATGTTTTCTGGCTCCAGCTCGAGCCTGCAGTTAAGTGCCCTCCACCATGCTTTCAACAGGCCATCTGCAAATTTGTCTGCGGGGGGGAGGGGAGGCAGCAAGGAATAGGAGATGCTCTGTTTACCAGGTCACCCCTTGGAGTTAATAGAAACAATGGTCACAAACTGACAGTGAGCAGACTTAGAATAGACATCAGGAAGAATTTCTTTATGGTAAGGGTTACCAGAATCTGGAATGGGCTTCCAAGGGAGGTGATGCTCTCCCCTACCTTAGAGGTTTTTAAGAAGAAACTGGACAAGCACCTGGCTGGGGTCACCTGACCCCAGGACTCTTTCCTGCCTAGGATAGGGAGTTGGACTCGGTAATCTACTAAGGTCTCTTCCAACCCTAAATATCTATGAAATCTATGAAATATTGTGGCGTATACATGTACCCTTAATGTCAAGTTTCAATGCCTTTTGAAAAATGTGCTTTAGCTGAGCTTAAGTTATTGGGCTCAGTTCATGGGTAATTGAGTATACCTGTGTTACGCAGACCGTGAAACAAAATGATCTAATAATTTCTTTTGACTTTAAATGTTATGAATCAGACATAATTTTGTGCTGCCTAGTTCACTGTATCATTGAAGTATCACATCAGATCTTTGCTGTTCCCTGCATTTCATGAAGATTTAATATATATTTGTTCACATATACTTATGTTTCTAATATACCCAAACCAGAAAAAATCTCTATACCTGAGAACATTTTCTGTTAAGGTAAATAGACATAGTGTTTAGGTGCTGAATTTAGCACAATATACCTAGCAATGGTTGCAGAAAAAAAAAAAAGAGGGGGTGAGGATTATTTTAAACTCTGTGAGTTCCTGCAGTGAGTCCCATGCCTCCCCAGAAGAGGCAGCACATTGTTTCAACCTGGCTTGCATGACATCTGTAAGATCGGGTGCTTTAGCGGGGCTTTTTTGACACTTTTATCTAATAGCTGATTGAATCTGCTTTAGGTAGAAGTGCTAAAAAGTCTCACTAAAGTACCCCATCTTTACAGATGCTGGAAGCCAGGTTGAAGTAACACACTGCTTCTTCTGGTAAAGCATTTTTTTTTTAATGTCTGTAAACAGACTAAATGTACAAGTCTTATCTAAAAGCATATCTTATACATAGAAGTACAATTAATTTATAATTGCTTTAAAGCCTTGCACAAATAAAGTGGAGATATTTAATTACAACCTAGGCAAGCAGAACAATCATGTTTATTTTGGGTGTATGTTGAGATGTGCACATGTACAACATCAGGCCCTAATCATGCAAAGTGTGTTTATCTTTAATTGCAGGAAATCATGAAAGTTCAGTACTCAGATGAATAAAGTTATTGACTACATATTGTAATGTGAATCTAATGTGTATAATGTGGACCCAGGTGACACGAGCTGGGATGACTGTTAATTTGTAGTCCAAATTAACAGTCATCCCAGAAATCCCCAGGGGCTGGCGGGTAGGGGATAAAGGAAGAGGAAGCTTGACTAAGGGGAAGAGACACCATCATGCACTCAGTTCCTGGTCAGTCCTGCACAGAGGAGTGCACAATGGAGCTGGAGATCTCACAGGCTCAGTCAGCCAGGGTTGAAGGAGCTGGACTCAGATTAGGGGTAGCTTCATGCTGCTGTGTGAGCACTTTAGGAACTAAAGGCTTGTTTTGGGACACTTTCAGATGTATGTGTGTGGTGGGGAGGAGATTAAGGTGCTGAGTATATGTTACTCTGGTGCTAACGTTTCTTTACCTTTTACTTTTTTCCTCCCTTTAGTCTATTGGCTTGTGACCCTAACTCCTATGTCTTTCTATATAAAAGTGGGAACTCTCCCTTGCTTCTTGTGCCAGTTTCTGGGGCTGCAGGGTTGGCATGATATGAATGTTTGCACAACAGGGGGCCTTTGTAAGCTAACAACTGGGGCTCTGGTTCAGCAAAGGATTTGAATATGGGCTAAATGCTGTGCTTTGCTGAATAAAATGGAAGTAAGTGTTCTTATTTAGAGCTCAAGTTTCTTATGACTTAGAACTCAAGACTTTTCTCCCCATTTTTTAGTCAGTGCAACCATTTTGTTATAAATGGAGCACTAAAATACCTGGAAAGAGTTTAAGCATCTGGTGTGTGGGGGGGAGTGGGGGATGTTTATTTGGTTTTTTTAGAGGAGAAGGCCATTGGACACAAACTGCCTGCCATTTTTTAGTTTATTAGTTTGGATTTAGGTAGCTAGTCTCTGTCTACAAAGATAAGAAACAGCTGTTAGCCAAACTGCTGTATTATATCTCAGCACTATAGCTTCTGTCATGGGATCTAAATGCTTGTGCTAGTCCGTTTGATTTATCTTCACTTCTAAGAAGCCTTAACCTGCTCAGTAAGGATAGATTGTTCCTACTACCCTAGCTTGGACAGCAAATAAGGATGCTGGTATCCACAGAAAATAAATAATTAACTAACCCCCCACCACTAACTGCACAATCTGTCTTGTTTAAACAGGGGGCCAAGTGACAGCTAGTTTTGCAGGTCATGGGACTGTAAAACCTTCTTCTCAAGGTACATGTAGGATAGGCTAAATAGTGCAGTTGCAAGTAATTTCCTTTGATCAAGAAAATGCTAAAGAGTGTTTGACACAGATGCACTTTACAGTCATACCTCATGAAGGAATCTTTCATAGCTTCCATAACTTATGCCTTCATCCTGAAAATGTGTGTTGGTTGTTAGTAGGGCTATACAAAACAGCACTGTTTTTGTTTTTACTTCCATTTCACTGTTTCAACAGGACAGTATTTCATGTTGATGTTTCATTTCATTTCGAAGCAGTGTTCCATTTTGTTTAGTCGAAACTGTTTTGCTGTTTTGACGCTATTTTGAAGTTTTGCCCATAGGCTACAATGGAGAATCACAAAACTGCCTATAACTTTATAATTTCTTGCCTGATTCAAATGAAAACACCAGAAATGGTAGCCCCTGATGAGTCCACAAAACCTGCTAAGGTTCAAGGAAATAGGTGCAGGGCTTTCTGGGAAACTGCACCTCAAGCTGCTTATAAGCAAACTTGTGATGTGTGACTGTGTATGTGTTAAGGTACACCTTCACTGGTGCTAAGGCCTCTACACAACATGGTAGTGTACCCCAGTGAGGTCTCCTCCTCCCCTACAGCCTCATTCTGGTCCACCACTTTAAATAACAACAGGAAAGTAAGCAGCACAGTAGCACTAGCATCTCAGGCAGTCAAACTGTATCAGAGCCTTTCTTTCCTTTCCTGCAAGAGCTTCTTCTCCAGCAACTGTTGGAGAACTCTCTCTGCCAGCCCCAACCCTGGGGCTTAGATGTGCCCAAGGCCCTGCCTTCCTCTGGTCAGTTAACCAGGGAAAGATGCTAGGCGTGTAGGTTGTAGTCATGTTGGTCTAAGGACATGGCACTGGCAGACGAGGTTCTTTGGGTCAATCTGATCTGTTTTAGTAGACCAAGTGTTAGTTGGATAAATATATCTTAGGAAGCTTTTGGGTTCAAAAACCTTACATCAGGCTGAGGAAGCACCTGCAGTTGGTGTGTGGTGTTCCTGGATGGAAGGAATAGTAAAGAAGCCAGAGGCAGGCATGCAATGCAGGCAAGAAAGCCAGTTAGTGAGAATGGAAATGGAGGTGTCACGGGTGAGGGACAGAGTGGGGTAGGGGGTAGGGGGTAGGGGGATGTAGCAGCGCAAGTAAAAGTGGAGAGGTACCTGGGGAGTCAGATATCTGGCAGGTTGTAGTGTCAGAATTGCAGTGTCTATATTGAATCCATGAGTTTCTCTACCTAGGAGGTTGATGAAGTGCAGTTCATAGGCTTCTCTAGTGCCAACTAAAGGATTTTGAACTGATTGAAACACAAAGCCAAGGCCCCAGTTTTTCCTGGTCCTGCTCACCCACTAGACCCATGAACAAATATACACATAGGTCTTTCTGCTTTTGAATATCTGGACTCAAGGGCAGAGGGTATTTTTAATTGTTTTTGGGTAAGCAGCTTATTTTACAATATATCTTTAAATATCTTTCCCCAATGAGTTTCAAACAAACAGTAGGCAAGAAGAATATTTTGTTTTGCAAGCCTATTATTAAAAATCTTATGTGTTTTGCTCTGTTCAGCCAACAATGTGTCCATGCAGGACAAACTCCCACTGAAAGGTAATAGGAGAGTTGCCTGCCTGCAGGCAGCTGTACTGAACATTGAAAGAGAATAGGGCAATTTCTTTTTCAGCATCAGGTCCATAAGTGGTTAGCATATGATTAAGAAATATGCCTATATTAAACGTCTTGAGTGAATGAATAACATTCATTCAATACTAGATCATTTCAATCTGATTTTGATCCCTAGAGATCCATCTGGGAGTCCTCTCAGCATACAGCTTATTATATAAATTTTGAGTCATTACTACAGGCTGTAACACTAATTTGGTTTTAATCCACGGAGTGGCAGACATACCTCAAGGACAATGGAACCTCAACTGTATCAAACAGATGTACCTAGCGCAAAGGGTATGGAAATACAAGCAACGAGGAAAAAAGGAGCAAGATTTTACCATGGTCCAGCTGCTTCATAACTCGTATGCTCTTACCTGACAAAACATAGAACCCTGCCTTTTTTTTTTTTCCCTAAAAAGCTGCTACTTTTAAAAATCTACCAACTTGTACAATGGCTAAAGTGAACACACCGAGCTCCAGAATTTTTCCTGGTCTCATTAGTCTTCTTTT
This sequence comes from Crocodylus porosus, assembly GCF_001723895.1. Lineage (NCBI taxonomy): Eukaryota > Metazoa > Chordata > Crocodylia > Crocodylidae > Crocodylus > Crocodylus porosus. The sequence continues at coordinate 28,523,716 of NW_017728950.1, forward strand.
ATAACACATACAGGATTTACTTTAGATGTGTATTTTGTTGAATATGAGCAGAAAAAGGAGCAATTCAATACAATGGCTATGAGCTGCATATATCAGTTACAACACCTATATTAAACTAGAAGGCTTGAAGCAGGGGAAAATAGCCAGGGTATTCCATGCCATAAAAGATCTATATATTTGCCCCAAAACTCATCTATGTCTGTGAAAGACCACCATCAGTGTCAGAGAATTCAGGTCAAAATGCTGAAGTAATGTGATATTTATTTACATTTCTGCTCATCAAACTCATGAGACTACTGTCATTCTTAAATGCCTGAATTTCTTCACTCCTAGGTAAGACTGTCTTGTGTTCTTTGGCCAAACCAATATTATGTGATTGCTAATGAAGGGAAAGTATAGGACAGGAGGAAGCCTCTAGAGCCAGATTTCTACTAGGCTATATCCATGAAGCCTGCTTTCTGTTTCTTTGGGTTTGGGTACTTCAGATTGAAACACAATTTAGTTTCATTTGAGCAACCCCAGCTCTTGTCAAAGAACTGCTGCACCTGTGCTGGTATGGGGTGTCAAGATTTCTGGCACTAAGTTGACCTGTTCTTTGAATTCTTTCCGAATATATCATGGAAGAACTCTTCTGGCCTTTGTCTCTCTTCAGAAAAAAAAAGGATTAAATATTAAAGTAATTTTTTAATTAAAACTTTTTTGAGCCCTGATGTTAAAAGAAACACCATGCTCACAAAGTGCATGGCATACACTGCATGTTGTAATTCATTGCAGGACCTACTTGATGTCTACAGTGCAGCACAGGGACAGGGTGATGCATTGGTGCACTTGTTCCCCTCTTGATTCCTGGCCTGCTCAAAGTTCAAAACCAACTTCCTGGCAGTGGCAGCAGCATTTCTAATCTGGAAGGGAGTTAATTGACTTTATGGCTCATTATAATCTACCGGATCCCTTTTAAACTTTAGTCCACCGATTTTAATGACCCTCTCTTTTTAATTGTCTTGATGTTGCACCATTCAAGCTATTTTTGCTTTGCAATTCTGCTGTCTGTTAGCTGCTCCTGGTAATGAAGCTCTCATTGCACACCCCTGCAGATTGTTTTTTACTCACTCCAGTAAAGATATATAAATGATATAGCCCTGGATTCTTGAATAATAGTAAAGCTCCTAGTTTATTTTAACAGAAGAAAAATATGTTGTTTTATATGTGATGATGCACCTCACCTTCTGCACCATCTCTAGATTTACATGTAGTATAGTAGGACCTGAACATGCATTTGCGATGGGAAATCATAGCAATATCAGGGCTCCACTTTCATCCGAATTTAAGCACCTGTGTGTAAGGATTGTTTCTAATGCTTTTTTTTTTTTTTTTTTAAGTATTTTCCCCTGAAGTAAATTTCCAATATCATCATCAGCAAAATATTGAATCAAACTGTGAAGGCCATAAACTTTGCTGGTATTGCATGTGTGTGGGATTTGTGGTTCAAGGCTACTTTGTTAATGCATCAGTCTTATAAGCATCAATACACAGGTCAAACATGCAAGGTGAGTTTTTATTTCTCTACTCTCTGCTAGTAGTGAACTATATAATCTGTTTACAATCCTGTTTATGATACAGCACCTCATACACTTTTCCCACTAATTACTGCACTAATCAAAACTGGAAAATGACAAGATGGCAAGAAAGAAATGGAGTCATTTGCTGTTTTGCTCTAGCAGATTAAGTACAGTAACCTTCAAAAGAACACACTTTAACTCCTCACCTGCCAGTTCACCAATCTGCAAATGGTCCCTGTCATAATTCAGTTTTCTAGAAAGGCTTCAGTTTAATTTGTATAAAAATGCTTGTTTACAAATTCCATTTGTACATCAGTAATCATCCAATAAAGGTAGTTTCCTTAATGAAACCCAATCAACCTCAGATCACCATAACTAAATGAGCAAATTACAAATCTGGTCCCCGTTGGTATAAAACATACAAATCAGCATAATCCTTTTCCAAGTGTAATCACCAGAGAGTGACTATTTTGCTGGGAATTATATTCTTATCCTTTAAAATAATGTCCCCCTAGTACTGACACCACAGTTGATATTTTCACTGCATACATTTCTGTTTCAAAACAGTGCCAGTTTTGTACTGACCACATATTATAAGGTTAGTAGTGGGTACATATACACAAGATACTTTACTTGAGATCACAGTAAATTCCAGCACAGTAAGCATCACCATCAACATGTGCAGATGCTTACTGTGCAGTAATTTCCTCTAATCATGAGTAATTTTGCTACATGTAAATACAAGTAGCAAATTTACTCAGGAGTAATTATTGTGCAGTTATGTACTGCACACATGTAGACAGTTGACCAAGAACAAATGTAGTCCTAGTCAGCCAAGCAACAAGGGGTGGAAGTTTGCTCCCTGCCCCCAGGAGCTGCCTGCTGCTGGGGTGGGCTCTGCCATCCAAGCTTGGGCAGGGATAATGTCCCAAGCTAGGAGATTCTTATTTCCCAACCCCGACTCTGTGATTGAGGAGCAGGGGCTGAGAGATTCTAATCTCCCAACTCAAGCTCAATGACTGTGGATTGGGGACTGGGAGCTCCCTGCTGCCAGGGCAGGGGGACATTGTCCCCACCTGGGCTCCACCAATACAGCCCGCCCTGGGAGCAAGCAACTCCCAGGGATAGGGAGCAATCTCCCAGCCCAAGCCATGAGACAGCTGTCTCCTGGCCCTGTGCCAGGGGAGAAAGTGGAACTCTTTAACCAATTCTTCATGTCCGTTTTCTTGTGCAGGGACTGGGACTTCCCCACTGTGATGCCAGATGGACTCAAGGGGAACGCCTCCAGACCTCAGGTTGGGGAGGACCGGGTTAGAGAGCTTCTGGAGGGGCTGGACATGTTCAA
>NW_017728950.1:28528194-28538001 GCF_001723895.1 Crocodylus porosus
CCGCAAGAACTCCTTCACAGTTAGGGCGGCTAGGAGCTGGAACCAACTTCCTAGGGAAGTGGTGCTGGCTCCTACCCTGGGGATCTTTAAGAAGAGGCTTGATGACTACCTGGCTGGACTCATTTTTTTTCTCCCGCCCAGGCGGGGGGTTGGACTTGAAGATCTCCAGGGTCCCTTCCGACCCTACTTCTATGATTCCTGCCAGCCCGAGGGTTAGCACCCAGGGAGAGCCTAGAGCTTTCCCTGGCTGCTGCAGGGGGCTAGCAGGGGCAGGAGCAGACTGCTGCTATGAACAGCAAATCTGCTCTCACTTCTCTGCACATGTAGACTCCTGCCCGAGTTGGGTTTACTCTAGAGTAAATTACTGGACTATTTGCATGTGTAGATGTGTCTACTGAGTATTACTGAATATGTTTATTTGCATCTGTTTAAGCAGTCATCATTGTTGTAGTCTTGTAAGACCCCATATATGTAGATAAGTAGTTGATCTACTCTTGCAGCCCAGCATTTTGTGAATGTGTTCATATAATGATCTGCATTTCATTCTTTGCATCCTTCCATAGTCTATACTGGAGTTGACAACTTTATTCAAATGACTAGTTGTTCCCCACAGAAACTTGGGTGATTTTTGTTAAATAGGAGCAGTTACTTATCGTTCCTCTTGGAATATGAAGATAGACTAAAGGGTCTGAATCTATTCATCCTCCACAAGAGAAGGCTGAGAGGGGATCTGGTGGCCATCTATAAACTCACCAGGGTGGACTAGCAGAAAATAAGTGAGGCTTTGTTCCCCCAGGCACCACCTGGGATACCAAGAAATAATGGCCATAAATTGATTGGCTCTGGGATGGCTCCCAAGAGAGGTGATGCTCTCTTCTACCTTGGGGGTCTTTAAGAGGTGGTTGGCTAGATATTTGGCTGGGGTGTTATGATCCCAGCACTTGTTCCTGCTCAGGGCAGGGGGTCAGACTTGATGATCTGTTCAGGTCATCCTTCTGACCCTAGAAGCTATGAAACTATGAATATGGGTGGAGGAGAATGATGGACCCAACTACTCTACATTTTCCATGAAATCAGGGCAGTAGTACCACATAATCAATCAACAGACCTGCAGAGAGCCTGAGAAGTGCAATAACTGAGATGTCTCTCCATGGCCATAGTAAAAGGTATCTTTCTGTTGAGCATTGACTATGCTGGACAAAATGTAAGCAAAACCAATAGTTCCTCCTTGATATAGCCTCCTCAGCCACAATCCATACCAATGTAATGCTGATATATGGCACATTTGCCCCTAGATTTATCACAATAAACAGCAGCACAGAGCATCACAGAGGAAAAAGAATTATTCTGTTGTTGTTTTGTAATACAATGGTCAAGATTTTCAGAGATGAATGGATTTAATCTTATATTCTGTAAAATTAACAGAAAGCATGTGACTTAATTTTCCCTACTTTGAAAATGTCAGCTTACCTGAAAATGATTTTTTTCCCCAAATTGCTAAGAAGTAGAAGTTTATTTTATTGCTTTAATGGCAGTAGGGTGATTGATAAGAGACAATGCACAGGGGAGGCATAGGGCTTGCATGTTAATATAACATATCCTGCTCTGAAAGAAAGCATCCAAATCTCCAATGTAGTTATGCTTGGTCAGTTATTCCACAAGTTTCCATCAGGAAAGATGGACTCAAATATCCATTCTGTAAATAGCTTAGCCAGCGTGTAATTCAAATCAAATTTGGTTAAAAAAAATAGATGGAACTTATTAATTCATATTACTTTTTCACATAAAAGGGACTTGGTCAACCATATGTTCAAACCAACAGACATTGGGGAACAACATAAGTAAGCTGGTTATTGCCTTCAAATTTCAAAAGTGATAACAGTGATATTTTTACCAAAAAATTTACCCCAGATTCAGTGGGTACCTTGGACCTTCATGATAGGGTGAGCTGAACCTTTCACTGCAAATTCTTGATTTTTTTTCCCCCTACTTTAAAGATTAATTATAATGCAGACAGCCAGAAAATTAGGATACCTTGTGCAAATTGAAGCCTATTAGCATACATTAGCATATATCTGAACAGTTTTATGTTTTAATTGAAAGATAGATTTAATCATCCCAAGAACATTTTCAATCATCCTTGTTAGCCAGATATATCTATTTTACCTTCCGATGTCTGCCCTCTTTTCTCAGCTAGGACCTGAAATCTAAAGGTGACTGTGAACTCCATTGTGCCAGTTTATGTTAGTCTTTCAGTGACTTCAAAAACAAAAAATACTTATTTTCTAAGGTTTATTTTCTGTCTGCCTTGCTAGCAAAATCAGCCTGTGATCCAGGAGTTGATCATTTGAGCATAAGAGTAACTAATAAAAGGTATCATCTCTGAACTAAGAGTTCTAGAGTTTTGCATTTCTTTTATGGTATTCCAACAAACTCTGTGGGGCAGTGACTTCCTGATCTACTATAGGAAGAGGCAAAGAACCAGATTCTTCCCTAGTTTTTCCTTTACCATATGGCTACCCTGGGACTGGTTGACTACTGTATCAAGATAATTCTGGGAGGGGTGAAGTAGTTTAGCAACTGTTTCAGTGACCCATCTATTCCATCCAATCTTGTTACTCCCTATATGAGGACTGAGCACATGCTTCTAGTCTTTTATTATTTCCTAACCTAAGCGTGCAGCGAAGACCACAACAGGTTTCTTAGAGCACAGTTAATAGATCTCAAGGTTTTCATCTGGAAGAAAGACTGAGAAGGTATTTGATAACAGTCTTCAGATACCCAAAGGGTGATTATAGAGGGGATGAAGATGAGCTTTTGTCTGTAACCTCAAGCTGCAGCAGGGGAAATTCAGGTTGGAGATTAGGAGTAAGGGTGGTTAAGTTTTGGAACAAACTTCATAGAGAAGTTATGGAATCTCCATCCTTGGAAACTTTCACGACTAGGTTGCCACTTGGCTGGGATGGCTTTTAGTCAAGGATGTTCCTGCTGTGAGCAGTGGGTTAAACTAGCTAACCTTGTGGCATCCCTTCCAGCCCTAATGTCCTATGATCCTAAGGCTAGTAGGAACCAAGGAGCCAACCCATTTCATTTTAAAATTCACAAGAAGCCCTGCGACTCCAAAAACAAGAGCCACTGCAACCTAAGCTAAGTAACAGCTACCCTTAATGATATAATAGAATATATAGTATTTGCATGCTATGCACCAGTAATAATATTGGCATGACATTATTTAATGTAAAGTAATACAAATAGACAATTATTAAATGTCATAATTTTCCAAAATGCGCCTTTTCTTTTTCTTGTTAAAAGCTACATAATTGGACTAAAAATGCACTAAAAATGTTTGGGGCCAAAAAAAGGGGTTATTTATTTATTTATTCTGTTTTATTGAAAGTTTTCTAATCATGTCAGCAGATTTATGCTAGATTTAACCTCTAATTCTAAGAGAGTGGATCAGCAGAGTTGCCTTTCATCACTTTGTGAGGTCATGGATTCTGCCACTCTTACACTGATGTCTTTTCCTTCACCCATTAATATAAGAAGAGATGACTGAAAACATACGAGGAACAGTTTTGTTGACTAAGGTTGTACTATTTTTAAACCGCAATGTTTTTCTGCCCATAGCTGCACTTTAAAACCAACTTTTCTCAGCTTCTCATCTCTGACAGCAGTTGAGAGTGTTGCAATTAGCATCACTCTGTGGACTTATTAGATGGGAAAGGAGCATTGTGGAAGGAATGTAGCTGGTATCTTCCTTCATAATAACAGATGTTGACTCTTTCTGGTGTCAGTTCCTTAAAATAAGGACCAACTAAGCTCCAAAGCATCCTGAATAGTACCCAAAATATATTAACCTATTTCAGTTTTACCAGAACAATTTTTCCGCACCAATGTGAAAAATAATATAAAACATTTCAAAAATGGCATATGTACCTTCAGACCTGAAGAAGAAAGTCATGCGATGGAAAGCTTGTCTAACTCTATCCCAACTGTATAGTTGGTTCAATAAAAAATATTACCCTAAGAAAGCCTTTCCTCTTGCATAATTTCTGAACCATCATAGCTACAACATCACTCTCGTGCTACCATACATATGTCAGCATTTTGCATCTTCATTTTGGAAATGGGTAACTTTGTTATAAAATTGGTGATCACTTCCAGTTGTCAGCCATCTTTTTAAAGACACTGCATCCAGAACTGAATTCCAGTTGTTCTCACAGGGGCTTCAAGTATTTGCAAGTGGGTATATTTACACAAGATGATTCACTGTGTAGTAGACTAATCTACTGCATAGTAAAGCATCACTATTTAACTGTGTGCTAGGCTACTGCATAGTAAAATAGGCTAATACACAGTTATCTATTACCTTGAAAATACAGGTAGCAGATTAAATGTGCATTAACAACTGTGCAGTAACACACATGTAGATCCTCCAATTTGCTCCTGGTCAGCCCAGGCAGCTGCCTGGCTAAGCCCCACATGGCAGGAGCTTTCTGGCTGCAGGAGCATCTGTCTCCCTGCCACATGGGGATCAGGACCACCCTGATCCCCACATGGCTGGGAAAGTTGTCATGACAGCCAGGACTACTGCATCCCAGTTAGGTGGGGATTGGGTTGGGACCTGATTCCCATGTGGTGGAGAAAGGCATCCCTGCCTGGCAGGGACAGCCATATGGGAATAAGGAGGGTTCTGATCCCCATGTGGCTGCCAGGCAGTGTCCCTGCAGGGCTGCCTCCCCCAGCCATATACTGATTTAGTCCAATCCTCACGTGCCTGGAAGGCAGCAGTTTCAGCTGCTGGGACAGCTCGTCCCTTCCATTTGGGGATTGGGACCAGCCACCTGCCACACCTGGGGGAGCCTGGAGCTCCCCCTGGTTGCTGCAACAGGGCAGAGCAGTGCAGGTGGGCAAGAGCATCTCTGGTCACACCTACTCCAGTTATGAGTAAATTTGCTCCCAAGTCAGTGCACATGCAAACCCTTTTCCTGGGGGCAATTTACTGCTCCTTTTTTAATGCACAGTAACTTTACTGTTCATTAATAGTGTGTGTAAATGTGCCCAGTTTCTACAAAATAACTGCCCATGTACATGCTCTTACTCATGTACATGCTCTTATGACAGATGAAAGGTAATCTTCAATAATTTACCCCTCTTTCAGTGAGGGCTAAACTGTCACAGACTAGCTTTTATTTACCCTGGGGTAAAAAGATATGCACAGGCAGTTAGCATGGAGCAGTTGACACGCTAAACCTTTTTTTTCTCCCCTCATAATTTGCTCATATGCCAATGCCTTTATGAACTGGTAATACCTTGGAAGACTGTGTATAATAGCACTATGTGGCAACAGCCTTATATAGTGATATTAATTCTTGCTGCAGGCTCTACTTTACCAGCAGTTTTACTCTTATGGGAATTCATTTGAGTTTAGAAGAATAACCATATAGCTCTTACTTTGACACACAACACACAGCAGCAACTTCCTCACTGTGACCATGTTCCTTAATAAATACATAGTTAATGTAATATTCCCCCACTGCAGATTTGCCCTTCTAAGGGAGATTTTTTTTCCTAGCATGCATTTTCTGAGAAGCAGCTCCTTTATATTGGGCAGAAAGGAGCATCTGCAGCTCTAAACTGCCTCTAAAATGCTGTAGCTTGTTTTGCTTCTCTCATCCAACAGGTAAGAGCTGTTCAGTTCCTGCTCTGTTATCCTCATGGATTTTGTCTTATATTCCTGAGGATATGTCAGCATTGGTCTGTATTTGAAAACAAAAATGGCAATAGTTTTTATCAGGAAACGGCATTTTAAAACTTTCTGTAGGTAAGTCTTTCAGACAGCCATTTTCAAAACTACTACTACTAACAGTAACAACTAAGCTTCCTAGTATGTTCTTATCTAGAAATGTTATTAACATGATGGATGTGTAAATCAATCCTATTAGAAGACATATATACTACTTTATTGGTTCTGCTTCAAGAAACTTTGTCCCAATTAGTAACTGCAATGGAAGAATAATTCCAGCTCCCAGATTTGCGACCTGTTAATTAATATGTACAAAAAAGAAGGTGTTATATGACAATTACTATGAGACCATTGCTGTGAACATTTGAAAGACTGATTTTGTATCTCCTCTAAGCTAAGTGTTTCCTGCTATTTCCAACTGCTCATGGAATGGCTATAAAATTAGGTCTTCCGTTTTCCTTGCCTTAAGGTAAACTTTTTTCCCCAGTTATTTATTTCTGCTTAAAAGTGTTTCAGTAATCTGTTTTATTCTGTATGTATTTCAGTATGTTCCCTTCCTTAGAATGCTGATATTTTTCTTGTAAGTTGTAGCCTGATTTGTATTTTTTATCTAAAAGTTAGACAACAGTTAAATTATACTGATTTGCATTGTCTGTGTACAGAACTAAATGTTTAAACTGCATGCTTCTCCTAAGTTTGTTTGCTGTCAGTATTAGGAGCCATCTCAACAACAATTTTTGATTTTTGAGCAGAGATAATGCCGTGTAAGTAGTTAGTTATTAACTGTAACAGATTAATCCCAAATGTAGTTCAGAATAAATATGTTTTAAATATGAGAGCAATTCATTTTCTCTGTTTTTGTATTTCAGTAGTCCTTGATCCCACAGATACTTCAGAATGGTTCTGATCTGGCAAAGTTTTAGAGGGATTTGAGGTTGAGCTAAATGTGCTTATCTTGAATGTGTTAATGTGAGATCAGCATTGATTTTCATGGGACTTTTAATTCACTGAGGAGCACTTCAGATGCATAAGAGCTTGCAAAACAGATTGAAAACAATTGAACAAAACATTTTCTTCAACAAAAGTGATTGTCTTGATTTTTTTAGGGAAATAATTGATTGCTCTAGTAGAATTTTACAGGGGGGAAATCATATCAGGGTTTAATATTTGGTGGGATTGTCAGTAATGGCCTTCTCTGTCTGACCCACCCTAGTGACCCCTAAAAGTTGCAGTTTTTGATCCCGCATACCCCCATTCTCCATCATGGACTGTGAGACCTGTTTGAAATACCTCTCCCTCGAGGCACCACAGTTTCTGTGTCTGAACTATTGAGGTATCTAATGGTGGGGAATGTAGCCTCAGTCGGGACCTTGGGCTATGTATGACAAAATATGTGGGACCCAGAACTATAATTCACAGGAGTTACTATGGCATCTCATTTGGTAGAGACAGTAAAGATGATGCCCTACTCAGAAATGATATTCTGAAGAAAGTTCTCTATCTCAGTTCACAATGAAAATTTAATGTCAAATTTAATGAGAATTTCTCAAGGGAGGGAAATATTCATTTTCACTTCAGTTTTCAAGGTTGGTCAACTGTAAGAGGATGACCTCATTTCTACATTCACAAATCAAGCAAATACAAAGTCTGGGTGTGTTTCTGCGATTACTAATGGGAATTTTTCTGTGACCCTTGATGCCAGTGGGATAATGTCTTATGTACAATCAGAATGACCTACCCTTCCAGACATCTCCATTCTGCACAGTGACTTTAAGACCTTAAAGGAAGGAAACTTAAAAAAGAAAAGTGTAATAGCAGCTTTCCAGGACATTAACTAAATATACAAACAAAAATGTCAGGTGGTCTTTCCTTGGTTTTTTAATAGTGTAAGGCCAGCAGGGACCATTTTGATGATTCAGCATAACACAGACCACAGAATGTCACCCAGTAAGTCCTGACTCAAAAATCACAATCATAATCGAAACAGAATGCTATGTGTATATATTTGTGTGTGTGTGTATGTATGTATATATATGTATAAGTATTTATGTATATTGTGTGTATGTGTGTGTATAAACATTTTGTTGATGTTTTGCTGTGTACATATATAGCAAAACATCATCAAAATGTTTTTACATATAGCAAAACAATCAAAATGATTATCAAAACATTATGTGTCACTCTTGATAGCCTTATATCGTATTTCAGTCAAGGGAATATTTGAATTATTTAGTTGTCATTTCTAGTATCCTTAGTGCAGCAGGACTGTTGATTTTAGGTTGGTTTGCTCCTTTGCCTCAAGCAGTTCAGTTGAATTTTTCATTGTGGTCATCAAATTGCTTTGCTTTCTTTTCTTCACTATATTCATGCAGCTGAACCTGAGTTATATCCCAGTTTTATAATTAATGTCTAGTTCCAAATATAAAAGCAAAATCTGTAGTATGCAAAGGTCATGCTTTGCTGATCAGTTTACTATTTTTTGCACCTGCATTTGACAAATGTGGTCATCTCCTCCTCCTTAACATGGCATATAGCATAAATATCATTTCTGAAATGTTTTAGAAATAGGTTTCATTATGGAAATAAACTGCAGGTATATTATGTGTGTCATCTCTTACACTAAAAGTAACAATAAAAAGGAGCAGAGTTTGCACAGTCGTAACAGATGTTTTCAAAGTATATTGTTTAACACGTTTCCAGCATGTATATAATATGTGTGCTTTAGGATGTAAGAGGCATTTTAGGCCACACTCAAAAAGAGATGTACATGGATTTCAGACAATAAAAATGCAATGAAAAAGTCTGTTCACTGGTTGCTTACCCTGGTGGCACCCATCTCAATTTTTTACTTGAACATTTCCTACGTTTCTTCAGCTCTGTCTTTTGCACATGTCCAGAACTATGCAGGCCTAATTCAGTAGGTATCCATAAATCAGACTCATTGTAAGACAATAGCTATATGTAGTTCAGACCATCAGCATAACCATTTTTACCCACAAACATGGTTGGAGAAGAAGAAGGTGGTTGTTTTCCTTTTTATAGTAATCTGGTGGTTTGTGTACTAACCTGAGAAATAGAAGACCATGGTTCAATGTCCTCCTTGGTGTGAGAAGCTTTAAACAGACATTTCTCACTCATCACCAGCATCATAATCACAATGCCATAAGCAACCTCCATATCTTCTTGTTGAAGCTCTGTCCCTGTGCCCAAACTAATCCAAAATTCCTGCCCAGAAGATGAGAAATTAAGAGGGATTCTGTCTCCCTAGGGTAGCAGTTAGGTAATACCTTGGGGCAGGGAGAGTCCAGTTCCAATTCCTGCATTCAGGGATATTTCTGCTTCAACAAATAATCAGTCCAGGGATCATGGATGGGAACAGACTCCCCATAACCATTCCATGTGGACGCACACAAAGGAGAATGCTGTATAACCACAAGGTTCCAAAGTCAGGCACCGTCTTCTGGCTCTGTGAATCTTTCAGTCTTTCTTTACAATGGTACAACTTCAGCTGGGATGGTGATCTCGCCTTGCTGAATCCACAGCTAGGTGGTTAAAACACTCTCTTTGGAAGTGGAAAAAGTGAATATGGACATCTCACCCTGGGGAACATCTTAAGGCCACGTGTAGATGAAATGAGGGGCATGTGTGCACAACACTTTAAAATGGGCTAAATGCTTTTGTATCACTTTAATGGTGTTGGTGTTTGCATGCCTCCGTGGCATATTGCACATTTAGTAGGGCCACTGTAGCAAATTTGGTGGTGTAATACGCCTTAAATGACTTGGGGGCACAGCAAACTAAAACTCCTCCAAGTTAAAACTGGAATATAACTCAGATTCAGCTTCATGAATTGGAACTGCACTGCACTGGAACACAACTCCTCCAAGGAGTTTTAGTTTGCTGTCCTACCAGCCACAGAGTGAGGCTCTGTGCAGCTCAGGGGCTCTGCAGGAAGCCCTGCAGGTAGCCTAGGAAGGCAGGGTCTGCCCAAGAGAGGAAAAAAAAGTAGGAAACCTAAATCACTCCCCCTGCCCCACTCCTTCTTTCTCCTATGTGCTCGC
>NW_017728950.1:28538101-28579766 GCF_001723895.1 Crocodylus porosus
CCCACAACTGCACAGGCACTGAATAGGGAACCTGGGTATATCCTTCTCTGGAGTCTGCTTGGATTCTACTCTGGAGGCAAAGGCCAAGCTATAAACTGCTTTCTGTAGCTTGATCAGGCAAAAAAATGTCACTTCTGTCTTCACCCCATGGTGTCTAACTTGAATGTGGTTACTTCCTTCTTTGGATCAGGCCCTTTTGATTAAGTTTGTATAGTATACATATTTGCATAGATTAATTCGACCTTTAACAACACTTCATATAATTGTGCATCTACATATTGTTTGTTTTAAGGGAACTGTCTTGTTAGGATGGACAACTAGGGTGGGCAAAAATGTCTCAATATTTAAGTGGAGACTATATATATTTCTTTTTTCCTTCTTTCTTTTTCATTTTTAAATAATAAGCAAACTTGATTTCCTTGTGTTCCATAGAAGATCCACCCTCTCCTTTTTCCCAGCATTTGGATTTAACATGATATCTCTGTTTAACTTTATCACTGTAGAATCTATGTTGACATGAATTTGTATTCATCAGAATTGTTAGCATGTTCCCTGGCATATATTTTTTCACAGAAGCCTCTGTTTATATGTGTGTTTTAATAACTTTTCAAAAGAATTTCTTCAAGAGGTTTTTGTTTGCTATTCTTATTGTCCATTCCATGGATGACACCTGAGCAATTAGAGGTATACATTGCAGATAGAGAAATCAGAAGTGCTATTAATAATACCTCTGGTCATGCTAGTTTCGTAGTTAGAAATTCTATTAAACCAAGCAAAATAAAAAGCTTTTCACATTGCTCTCTCATTTCCTGCAGGAAATTTTCTACAGGAATTCTTTTGTCCAAAAGGTACATTTTAAAAACCATTTGCAGTCAAACTAATAGTTTCTGGCTTAGTGAAATTAGATTTTCTTTGAATGATGTGTGCCTGATGGCATCCTTCAAAGATGTAATGTCAAATGAAGCATTCATTTTACCTTTGTTTTGAAACCTTTAAATCTTTTTGAGCTTTGTCTTGCCAAAGAATTATTTCATATAACAGGTATATTAAATATCTAGTTCTATTTTCTGTCTTCTGCCCTCTATTACATGTAGGCAACCAAGCCAGAAAGGCAATATGAACTGTTTAAAATTGGGGATACAATTTTCAAATACATCTAAATCTCCTTTACAAAAATTCTTTGGGGCAGTTAGGGTGTGTCTGCAGTACAACTAAGGGATGTTATTGCAACACAGAGAGCTGGAATTGTGTTAATTAGTTACTAATGGCAGTGAAATCATATAAGCTGGTCTTAAGTATAGAAAACATGAACCCACTTGGGATCTTGGGTGCCTGTGCTGTGGTTGATGCCCATGTCACCGCAATTGCACTGCTATCTCTCCTTGAGCTATGAAGGTTAATACTAATTTAGGCTTATGTACATGTTTTGTGGTCTAATTACAGTATAAACAAAGCCAAACCTCATGAACTTTTTAATTGAATTTAGACTTCCAAGGGCACATCAACATGAGATGCTTAACTGTTCAGTAGCATAGTTTACTGCACAGTATGCACACGTCTACACATGCACATGCTTACTGAGCAGTAAAAACATCTAATCATGAGTAAATTTGATACAAATTTTCTTCCAGGTCAGCCCTGCCACCAGGGGGATGGCCTCAGCCTAGTCCCAGGGCTGGGCTGCCTCTATGGCAGCCCCTATCTCAAGTCTTTAAAAGCCTGCAGGCATTTTGAGCCCTGGGGCACACCAGCGTGGAGATTGAGAGCATTCCAGGCTCTGTGTCCCTCTGGGTAGGCTGCTTCCCAGCTGCTCAGCCTGTCTGAACTCTGGCACCACTGCCTGGCATCACTGTGCTGCATGGCTGCCAGGCCAGCACCATCCAGGCCTGGTGGGTGTTGTAGGCTACTGCAGGCTCCAGCCAGGCCTGTCAGGACCAGGCCTAGCTTCAGGAAGCTTCTTGCTGCTGGGGTCTGGCTTCTAACTCTGAAGTCCACCCCTTTTGTTTGCTGACCACAAAAGAGTGGCAGTTACTTTGGCAGCCATCAGAAACTTGGAGACAAAACACTCTATTCTTTTCTGGTTCTATTCCAGCAAAGAAAATCAGCTCCCCCACTTAAGACATGTACCGCAATTTTGAAGGTCTGATTTTGGTGAAAAGGGTGCATGGGTATGCAAGTAAATGTGGTGGTATACATATAGACCTGCATTGTTCATTACAGGCCTTCAGCTAGAAAAATCCAAACCTTGATTCTCAAACAAGTCTAAAATTCTTATTAATGCCTTTTTGCATGTGTCCAGTTGCATCATTGCCTTTCTTTCATAGAGAATAATGTATGGCACTATCAATTACCCTTGAATTTGTCCCTTACCACTTATTTTTCACCTAAGTCCTGCCTGGAAAATGTTAAAATCTGTTAAGGCACTACATGGAAGTATAAAATACCTAAAGGCATAAAGACAAATATCCTCTGTTGAATCTTCTTTTGGCTACTTGTGTAGCAGGGGGAATGTTAGAGCTGTTCTGAGTATGCTGTCAATAAATAGCTGCAGTGATTGATGGAACAGCTTAGCTGTGGTTTGGGGGTTTCATCACCTTCAGAAGCAGTTTGCTATCTCCTACGTGACTTCTTCATAAACACTGCCTTCGCAGTCAGCTTGACAGCATAGAAAATATTTTTAAACAATCCAGTCATTCTCACTTGTTTATGAGGTTAGAACTAGACCAGTGCTGAAATATTTGTATCTATACAGTGCATCAATTAGGGTCTGATCTAGCACAGTGCTTAAATGAGTACTAACCTTAAAGCAAATGAGTCATTCAGGTACCTTAAGCACTGTACTGAATCAGGCCCTTATCCTATATTGAATAGGTTATTAAATCATAGACTAGCCAATTACCCATCAAGAATGACAGGGCAGGGGAGTGGGGGAAGCAGGCATGGACGGAGCCCCAGGTCTCCCCCCATCTGGGCCTATTCCCCCTTCCCTTCTGCTGCTTGGGGTCTGGGTCCACTCCCCCACTCCTTGCCATAGTGGCAGGGAGAAGGGAGGACTGGGCCCAGAGGTGGGGAGAAGCATGGAGAAGTTGGACTGCCACAGTGGAGGGGGAGGCAGGGGGCCCAGGCTGATCTGGCAGTAGCAGGGGGATGGGAAGAGCAGGATCAGGGCCGATGCAGCAGAGCAGGCATGGGAGAGAAGTGGGCCCAGGCCCGATGTGGGGAGGAGACTCACTCCTCTCCTCCCCCCACAGCCATGTTAGATTGAGCTGGGTCAGGCTGGGCCTGCTGTTCCCTCCCCCCACAGTGGGCCAGCTTTTCCCCTGGCTTGGGCTCATACCTGCCTCCCATCCTGGGCCTGGGCCCAGTCTTCCCCTGGCCCCACCATCACCACCAGTGCCATGGTGTGTCTGCTCCTCCTCCCCCCTGCCATGTCAGGCCTGCTTAGGGATGGGAGAAATGGGCTCGGGGATAATGGGGGGAGGGAGATAGGGGAGGAGTGGGCCAAGACCCAAGTGGGAGAGGAGGCCCATTTTTTTCCTCCTGTAGCTCCTGCGATGCTGCATCAGGCTGGCTTTTCCTTTGCTTGGGCCTGATCCCCCCCACCCCGCTTTGGGCCCAGGCCCACTCCCTCCCTGCATTGGGCCTGGGCCCACTTCCCCCCCACATGCATTACCTGTAGGGAGCAGGGCAGCCTCACCACCTGCTGGCCTTGTTCCGCCCCTTCCATCCACTCTGTTACCACCACCTCCAGGGAGCAGGGCTGCCTTTGTCCCCTGTGTCCCCACCATCATGGCAGCAGGTTGCCTTCTGTCAGAATGCTTCTTCATGCTCTGACTGGCTATTTGTCAGGTTTTATAATATTTGAATAATTATCATAATGACTATACCCATCTGTGTTGTCATCAGTGAATGATATTTATAGTTCAGTAGCAAAATGCCTGTCATGAATGATGTGGGGGGGGGGGGCGGGGATGGAGACCAGCATCTGGTCCTGTGCCCTCCCCATGCTGCTCCAGGTCCAGCCCCACTCCACACGCCCTCCCCACTGCCCCATGCGCAAGAGAGTGCAGCGCAAGTCTACACAGGAGTATGGTATCACACAGCTGCAAGGAGCGACTACAGCACAGGGAGCACTCAATGGCTGTGTGGTAGGGGGAGTGGCCCTGGGTCATGGCACAGGGCATGCATGTGGAGGTTGCATGGCTACAGGGCTGGGCAGGGTATGGGGAGTGGCCCCAGGGTGTGGCACAGGGTGTGTGGGGTGCACTGGGGGTGTTGCATGGCCATGGAGAAATCACAGGGAGCTGCACCCAGTGGGTGCTGCCTGCGCCTCCCCTGCCCACTTCCTGTGCAGCACCCTGCGGCCATATGTACATGCAGCTGACCCAGAGCGTTATGCACAGACAGTCACAGCTGAAAGTGCCACAGCTTTTATTGTATTACAATACTGGATTTTGGATGTGGTGCAGTGAAGTGTAGTATATTTTCCATGCATGTGCAGAGAACAGTAGAGTGTTATTTGGAAAGAGTTTTGTCTGCTTCCAAGAAAGTGGCTTGTGTGTCCAAAAATAAACTTGCATTTGGGATACTATGGCAAACAAATACTACAGCAAAACTTCCAGAAACTTCAGTGGAGTTGCTTTTTGATTTTTAGATTATTTAGAGATGAAAGCAAAACTTACTGAAAGAATGGAACTTTGTTATTGACTTACATGGTCCATAGTCTAATTTGTAAAGTGCAGTGCCTGTGGTTCTTATGAAAATTATTTCCATCGTGTCATAAGCATGAACAGTGTTTTGCAAATATGAGTTACTTGTTATCTGAATATTTGTTATATAGAAAGCCATCACAAATAGCTTAAAACATTTTAAAAGGAAGATTTACAATGGAATTTAATAGACATGACTAAAATGCAGAATTTGTGTTGTATGGAAAATCTGAAAATTTTCCTCAAGCTAAAACAAATCCCAACTTCTTTTTATTAAAAAAAAAATTGGAAAATGTTTTGTTTCTAATTTAGTCCACATTCATTTTAACATTACTGTTACTATATAAGTTAAATATATTGACCTTTAAAAAAAAAATCATATACTCCCATGACACTCAGGTTTCATCAAGTCAACATTTTCTGATGGAGAACATTTAATCAGCATCAATATTAAAGTATCTGAAGGTAGGCATGGAGTCAGTACCATAACTGAGGAGGTGTGGAGGGTAACTGGGCCCACAAACATAGTCACCTCCACTGCTAAGGGCTCATAGCTGCCCTGTTATGCCCATGCTTGTAGTCTATAGTCTGATTTAGAAAGATGCATAACCAAGACATTCAGTGGGCTTCACCTGTCCAGCTCACTTAAGCACATTTGTTATTTAGGTGTCTATTTAATTGTTATGATTAACTTTCCAAATCTGTCTTTAGGGGTTACTTTGAATTAAATAGGAAGAGTTGTCTAATGGATGTACGCTGATTGGATTTTGCAAATCTCAGTAAATATACATATAAAGGGTGTTCTGAAATACATTAGGATTTTTAGAAATATTAGCATGCAATAGGAGTTCTGGGCAGGGCTTGGATTACATTTTAATCCGTGTGGGTGGTCTATAAAATATTAAACCGGTTCATTGATGAACAAGTCCACCTAGGTAAAGGAGCAATCCAATTGGAGACCACCCACCCCCCATGTTTTGATCTTCAAATCTTATGGGGGGAGGGGTCTAGTCTCTTATCGGGGTCTCAGTTCCACCCCGCCACAAGTTCCCCCTTAATGCTCGTCCTGGTTCTGGGCCTGAAGAGATGAATTGTACTTTTTTTTCTTTTTTATTTCTATCATGCATGTTAGAAGATGTATAGGGGTTTTTTTATTAAAAAAGGTTTGTAAAAAAAGTTTCATTTTTAAAGTTATTTTTATTGCATCTCTTAATGCAATTCTCTTTATTAGATTGGAAAGTGAAAAGAAATCCCCATGAGTACCAAATATAAAAGACAATATTAAATTTACTTCCCTGAGAAACCAAGTTAATAATAAAAACTTGAAAATGGAAATGGAGAAAAGTGTTTTAGACGTTGATTTACCTGAGACTGTGATATCAAACGTTAAAGAATTTCTCGACTTTGTAGTTGCTTTTAGATTTGAGTGAATTATGTCAGAGAGTGCACAGTTGTAATTTCTAATCTGTTTGGAATGGATGCCTTGTTTCTGTTTTCTCAGGTGCTGCAATTTTGTTGTTGTTGAACTTTGATAAATTTGAGATGTGTGGAGATCTTTTTTCTGATATAAGAATTTCTTTAAAGTTTCTTTTTGAAAGTTGTAGCTACAGAAATATTGTTTGCCACTCTTGATTTTATTTTGTTCATTTGGCTGTTTCTTTTAGAAGGACTTTGTTCAAAAAACTTCAAGTTGTTGGCTCTAAAATAATAAATGGCAAGGGAACCATTTTCATACCAGCTATTATTAGTAAGTCCGAGACATTTATAGCAAATGCAGTTAAAAGTTGTTCCACTTTAAAAAGCATAAATGAGAAGAAGACCATGACCGTCTCAGACCTATCCTCTATCTTACACATTTCAAATGAAACATACTCTACATTCTTTATTTAATATTTACAGGCCAGAGGTAAATTAACTAAATTACAAGTTTCTCTGATCTTTAATTGAGATCTAATCAGTAGATCCAATAGTCAATTAACTTAATGGAATCAGCTGTAAAAATGTAGCCATCATTACTTAAGTTACTAAGCAAACACCAATTACTTAATGAGCTTATATTACAACTTTTCTTTCAACTTTGTAATTATTGAATTAATTGAGACTAACTGGACTCCAAGGTAAGTGTTCCTTTTCTCAGTGTAATGAAATGAGAGGATGATTCAGAGGGTTACCCTCAACTTTTCAGACTAGATTTTAAAAGTTAGTCAAAAAGAACTGGGAACTGAGACACTTCAAGAAATCACACTACATGCCTATGTGCATTTTAGGTAACTGTAGACCTTTAGAGGTCTTACCCTTTCTGGGGCTTCTGAAAATCAGACTCTTAAAAGCCCTTGGCATGGTGTAGGGGAAGCAGTTTCAGATTTACTTGTGAGAGACCTTTTACCAGGATGTTGGTTTTTAGTGCACGCTTAAACCAAATCTTTGCAACTGAGTGAAATCAATATAACCTCAACATTAATGGAAAAGTGAAAGGGGGTTGAAATACAATTGTAGAGTCACTTCTTCAGGATACAGCATGGTTTACTGTGAAATATAAGCTCTTAGCCAGCATTGGATTTGGGCATATATTAAGGTCCACATTTACTAGGGATTCCCGAAGGAATCCTGTAAGAGGTGGAAGTATGCCATGACAAATGGGTGGATTGAGCCCCTGCCAAGCCAGGCCCACATGCAGGACTAGGCCCATGGACCAGTGAGCTAAGCATGTGACCAGGTTTAATCCAGGAAAAAATGTGTCCCAACTATCAAAATCTTGGGAAATACTGACATATACAGCTTGCTGATTTCTCTAGAGACTGTAATGGTCTGATGCCTGGATGTCTTTGACTGCAGAGTCTGAACTACATAATCTGATAAATCTCTGAGGACTGGTATTTCTAAGATGGACCCAAATTATAGTTCTTACATAGCTTACTTAGCAACTACACCCCATTATGGACCTTGTTGCAGGGCATTGAAGTGCCTTGCTCCTAGAAAGAGTTACAAGTGCTGGTTGCTGGGGCAACCACAGTTTGGTCAGCTGACCAGAAGGGGGCAGGGCCTGGCCTATATAAACAAGCCAGGCTGAGGCCAGAGTTAGTTTCCCTCTGGCAGCCAAGGAAGTTGGAGCAGGTAGTGCAGAGAAGCCCGATGGCTTGAAACAGCTCCCGTGTGAGGAGACCAGGTGGAGGAAGCCCTGGTAGGGATTTGGGCGGATAAACTACCTGATGGTTTAGAGTTTGTATTTTAGCCAGGAGGCTTCGTTTGAGTTGTAGCCGGTTGGCTCATGTTATTCTGTT
Source organism: Crocodylus porosus (assembly GCF_001723895.1). Classification (NCBI taxonomy): domain Eukaryota; kingdom Metazoa; phylum Chordata; order Crocodylia; family Crocodylidae; genus Crocodylus; species Crocodylus porosus. The sequence continues at coordinate 28,546,092 of NW_017728950.1, forward strand.
TGTTTTTTTGTTATTACACCGGAGGACCGGGTGAGGCTAACAGGGGTTGGAGGAGGCCTCATGGGGCTCCACAGTGGTGTGGGGACCCCAGTGCCAGAGAGGGCACAGCAGTCAGGAGTGCACTGACCCCAGCCCTGAGAAAGGGCCCAGTGGACTGAGGGCCAGGTAAGGCCGAGGCCACCTGAGCCATACAGGAATCATAGACCTGAGGAGGTGATTTAGGGGCCAGGCACGGCTATGGCCACCTGAGCCCCAATTGTGAGAAGCACCAGTGTGGGCACCAGCGAGAAGCCAAGAGGGTGCTTGCGTTAAGCCCCAGGGAGGGCACGCGCCTAGGACTCAGTCGCGAGGTTAGATCCAAGCACAGACAGGGTCAGGAGAGAAGGCCCAGTGGGGCTCAGCCACGAGAGAGGCCTGGGAGCGTCTGCAGGGAGCGCGGGCAACTCTAAGGAAGGAGAGGCTAGAGAGTGTCTGTGAGGATGCAGGCCACCTGAGAAAGTGACTAGACAACGTCTGGGACATCTGCGAGGCTTGGGGCGTAGTATTAGGGGTGGTAGGATCCATGCGTAGCCTTTGAGGCGGGAGCACACAGAGTCACCGTAGACGGGGCACAGATTTGAGTACGTCAGGGGTAACGTGTCAAGGAGGATAAAAAGGCAGCCTCCCTTAATAATCTTATCATCAAAGACGTGGCGGGCGAGATCGAGGGTGCGTTGACACCTACTTGGCACGGTAGGGGGGGCGCTAGAAGAGATCACGGCCGCTCTTAGGACCCCGCCCCGTGACATAGCTGATTAGCACAAGCTTACCAGTAGAGTGCAGACAGGTCACCAGTTAATATTGCTGTTGTGAAGTAGCTGCTGAGAAATACAAATACTAGGTAATGTACTGGATTTTGAATTGTAAGGGGCCAAATATTAAAGTTACTCAGAACACTAAGCATTTATTCCATTCAGCAATCTCAGTAAAATCAATGATTGCTTGTGTGAGTAACTTCTCATCCATATGATAAAGTGATCCAAAATCTAACCTGTCACAATAACTATACATTTAAATATATACTCAGCATTGGACATATGCTGGTTGAAAGGCAGGCTATGAAAGGATGTGGTGCCCCTTTTACATTGGATACTTCATTGTCTCTTCATTCTGGTTAAAAAATGTCATATACTTAGTAGATGACTGAGCAATAGCAGTAAATGTGCAGTTTAATATTGCTTACATATTGTTGTCATAGCCTGATTCTAGAGCCTAACTGTAAATTATTAAGTGAGGTGGTAAATGTGTTTATTTGCTGTTGATGAGTGGCTTTGTACCCTGAAATATCATTTCTGTAAATAAGGAAAATTAAGTTCAGTTAAAGGGAGAAAAAAATCACTATCTCACGGTGGGAGAACAGCTATGGTATTTGTCTCATGGCACATCATCTTTTCCCTTGTCAGGCTGTATTGCATATTAGTTTAGCCCTCTCTAGCAAATCACCCTGAACAGATTTTACTTGCTAGTTGAAAAGAGGAAAGCATTGAGCACTGTGGAGCTGCGTGCTTCCTGTGAGTAATGCAATCATGCTAAAAATAAAATAAAAAACTTGGTAAGAGAAGTGACAAAAATGATATCTACATCTTGGATGGGAAGTTGGAGAGAGGATGCACTTTTAACCAGGGAGATTCAAAGGTTAGGAAAGGATTATTTAAGGGGAAAAAAAAAGCTAGACCTCCAGCAGCTTTAATCATTGTGACAGTATTGCACATTTAACTTTAGAGGGCATGTCTATATATGCATTTATGCCATCTTAAATTTACTGCAAGATGTATACCATCCCATGGTGCATCTTGTGAGTAGCTGAGGAGTCCATTCCACAGAGAAATGAAATATGTCATTGAGACAATTTCAGAATGTTCAGAACATAACGTATCTATATGTGCATTACTATGCAGTACTAATTGGGCATAAATTTGATACCTGTAAAATGCAGGTATCAAATTTACTCTCAAGTCTGCATAAGTTGCTATACTTACTATGCAGTATGGATGTGCACATGTAGATGTGCTCCTGTGCTGCACAGTAGTTTCAGTTACTGTGCACTAAATTAACAAGTAGATGCACCCAGAATGGTTTAAAAGGCAAATGTCAAGATGAAACTAGCACAGTCTAGCCTTTTTTTAATTATACTTGTTGCAAGGTTTGACTTACAGCCTATTCTGAACACTTGGTGGGGCACTGAGAGGGGCTGAAAAAAAGAAACAGGTCAAGATGGTAGTGATCACAGTTCATCAAGTCATTCTATACCACTTGGATCACTTTAATTGTGACATCAATATAATGGGAAGGAAATCATCTTTAACTACCCTTCTAATAGGAGAATTATTACAATATGAGCCCAGAAATAGATGTCTTTATTCCAGATTCCCCCAAAAGTACTGTTCTTTGGATATCTTCTGACCTGTCATGGAAGCAAAAAATACCAGACATTCTGAGATTTTTTTTCAACCTAATTTTTCAAAATAGAATGACTTCTTAGCCTATGGGTATATGCCAATAACAACTTAAGGAGTTTTGTCTTGTACAGATGATTCAATTTTGCATCACTTCCCAATTCAGTTAATTCAAAAACAATGAAAGGAGACTCTCAAAAGAGCCAGGTACTTACTCATACTCTCTGTTATCTAGAAATCTTGAAAGCTAGTTTTCTTAGATGAATAATTTTAATCAAGTACAGTGAGATCAGGAAAGACACTTCTTCTCTTGTTGTCTGCAAAGAAGCCTAAAGTCACTCCATGTTTTACTACATTTCAAAGTCATTGATATATTCAGGCCAATGTTTTAGTTTTAGTTAGGAGCAAGTTAAAAAATCTTTGTTTAGACATATAACTCAGTATATGTTGAAACTCAAGATGTTGAAAATTGTCCCCATTATGTATTCAGACGCCAGGTGGAACAGAAAGCTATATTCCCAAGATTTTATGGAATAAAACTGTGTAGGCACACAACCTATGAAATCCTAAAAATATAAAAATATGGAGTAGGGACCAAAATGTTGATTGTAAGATATCTCCTTGTGCATATTGACAAAACCAATATGAAATCTCCTCTCTTCTTCCAACAAAACTTCCATAGAGTTTCAAAGAGTTTTGTGATCAGAGTTTTAGAGTATATTGAAAATGCTACAATCCTAAATCTTCAGAAAATCTGGTCCTAAAGCAACAGAAGTGAAAAGAATCTTGCAGCTGGTGGTTGGTACTTGCAATAAAAAGCAAACTCTGGTACTCTTTAGGGGCCCTGAAATATAAGGTGCCCAACATGAATGAAAGTTAAAGGGAGTTATGAGCCAAAATTCCTTAAGCCCCTTTGAAGATCCCAGCCCTAACATTAAGGATCCCAGTTCCTTCTAGTCCTTCTCAAGCCAGTGAGTGGGTATTCAATGCCATTTAAACTATTAGCCAGTTGCAGCTAATGAAATACAAACTTTTCAATATTATTTATACTTCCTTTTTACTCATAGAATTAGAGGTTATAAAGGATAACAGGATCAGCTACTTCAATATTCTGATAGGACAGGAACAGTGGGAAGAAATATTTTTTTATGAAGATAATTCTGGCAAAAATGGAATTGGGGGCAGAGAAGGGAAGCTACATGATTTGCAAATTCAGGTCAATGTTGATAAATAGTTTGGCTGCAGAAAGTGGAGGAAAAATTTGAAAATGTCAGAAGATTGTTTCAGGCATTCTTTAAGTGCCAGATGGACTACAACTAATTCTTTTGTGTATTTTTCTGAAAATTTGTTTTACAGTTCAACACAAAATATTTTTCTTTTTTTTTGGTTTAACCATTGAACCAAAAGTTCCATTTCCCCTATACTGAACTCAAAGTTTAATTTTTACTTGACTACAGCCTGTCTTCCAGAGAGAATCTTTTCTTAACCTGTAGATAACAAAGAGATGGGGAATCCTCCTCTCCCACTAGGGAAAAAGGAAAAAGAAAATGCTTAAGTCAGTGGTTCCCAACCTTTTTTTTTTCTACACCCCACTGCTGGGAGTGGAGTTCAGCAGTGGTCACGGCTGCGGCTGTGGCCCAGGGGCAGGGGAGCTCCCAGCACGCGGAGTGACACTTCAGTACAGCACCACCAACATTTTCCCCATGACCCTCCTTTGGGTTGCAACCCAGTGTTGGGAACCACTGGCTTAAGTATATGCATGTTCTTAATAAAACTGGATTGTGGAAAAAAAACTCTGAAGATTTGTAAAACCAGTACAATTGAATTAGAAATATCAGTACCCAAATCACAAGCATGGGTGGTATGTGAAGATATTACATTCATGAGTTTTTCTTCAAATTTAATCTATGTTTATAAAAAAGAGGACAGGATATTCAACCAGTTATCCTTTGGGAAGGGGAAAAATGGCAGCCTTTATCATTTTCAGTCCTTGAATTTTCCATTTATCATTCCATTGTCCTGAACAGCAAAGTGCTTTAAGCATATTTAAAGTTAATGGCTGCTTACGGACATATAAAAAAAAAAAAGAAGAAGAAAAACGGTGATTTATGGGAAGCAGCATCATGTTAATTTGACCAGGTTCTGCAGCGTCTATATAGATCAGGTGCTTCAGTGGGGCTTTTTGGTGCTTTTATCTAATAGCTGATTGATTCAGCTATTAGATAAAAGCTCCAAAAAAGCCCCACTGAAGCACCCAAGCATTAGGTGAGCCACATCCAACTAATGTGATGCCTCTTTTGGGTATGTGCTGGGTTTGGTGCAGCAGCATGCCAGGTTTCAAGTAAAGCAATGGGGGGAGGGGTTGGGAGGGGTTTAACAAGGACTGTAACAACTACTTACAATTTAAAGCTACAACAGTGCCCAATTACTTTGCTGAATCAAGGTCTGTATGAATGTTTAACTCTTGTTAATGTCAGTGATAGTTAAATGCACACCCAGTATGTAACATCAAATGGATTTGGGAAATATGTGATTAACATGCCCTGATGCGATGTAATTGCCATTGTCTTTCATATCTTCTTGTGCCAGCAGCAAGACCAAACTGGCCTTGTCTTGACTGCGAAGAATGCATGAGACATGAAAATCACTTGGAACTATTATGTCTAGACAGAATAAAACTCTAAGGACCATTAGATACTGTGACATGGAGCCAGAGACTCCTGTCACTTTAAGTAGAGAGTTCAGCATGCCAAGTCTGTGGTGTGGGGCTGCAGGAAAGGAGTGCATGCTGGCCATTAGGGAAAGCAGAAATCCCTGCGCATGGCGGAGAAGCCACATAATCAGAAGGGTGGGGCTTAGAGATGCATAAACCTAAGGGTGCAGGCAAAGCATGCAGACTGGCCCTGTATGCTGTGCAGGAAGGGGTTCCTGGGAGAGAGGGGCTTCGGGAAACAGGCCCATGGACACCTAAGCTACCCAAAGGAGCTAGATGGAGTAGCTAAAGGGGAAGGGTGGATGACCCAGAGTGGGGGTAAAGTTTAGTTTGAGAAGTGGTTTGCTTATATTTGTGTTATGATTAATTATTACACCAAAGCACCAGGTTATGACTACAGGAGTGGTATGGAGGCCACAGGGGCACCTAAGAGGCATCTAACATAGAGGCTAGCCTGGGTAAGAGAGCCCAGAGGTACTGAGCAGATCAAGAGCAGTGTAATAAGAGATGCAGCCACAGGTCCCAGAGCCCAAGGGGACAGACCAGGAGCCTGCGTGGGGCAGGAGTCACTTGGTCACAAGGGAGCATCATAGCTGTCTTCAGGGCCAGATGTGCTACAAATTCACACTCCTAAAAATCAAAGAAGTCAAGAGTCAAGGTTTCCAAGAGCAAATTCAAACTTTTGCATTCATAGAAACAATATTTTGGGTGCGTTGTTTTAATATAATAGTTACTTGACTTCTGACTGGGGGGCTTAGGTTTTACTATAGTACAAGCTATTAATGCAAAGATCAGTCAGAAAATATTTCCTCCTGTTTTTTGTTCTTGGCCAAATATTTTTGAGAAAATATTAAAATCACCTAGAAAAATGATATGTCATATATAACATTCATCAATGACAAATTTAGGAGCTAAAATTAGGAGGCATGACTTTCTGATTGATTTGTAATAGCTGAGCTCCTTTAAAGATGCAACATACTTTGTGGTTAATTCCCTTGCAGTTATTTAAGTAAATGTGTGGTAGGGAGAGAGCGACAAAAGGAATAATTACCTGTGCTTAATAATGATGGCATTTAAACGGATCCAGATTAGGCAGTGAGACCTATATTGCACCTAGCTAGTAAGATGAAGAGAAAAATAGAATTACCATTCCATTAAGAAGAATGGGGAGGGGATATTTATAAACTTTGTTGCAACTGTTTGTCTAGAAAGCTTTTTGCGTAGTTGGCATTACAGAGCGCTCGCTCACTCGCTCTCACTCTCTCGCTCTCTCTGTGTGTGTGTATATGTGTGTATATATACACTGTACTATAATGTACTATACTTAGAAGACCATCCAGAATATGGTGGTCTTTCTGGTATCTTGCTAGTGTTGTGTGTGTGGCTGAGTGGAGAGGCACATTATTTTTAAAAGTTTTCTGTGTATTTCATTTTTAATACCTCTTCACAAAATAACCAAGCAGAACCCAAGAGCATCAAACCACTGGCTTGCCAAATCCCTGACAGGCCAAATCCTTAACAGTAAGCATACATTGTGATGCTACAAAAGATGTAGAACTTCAGTACAGTTCACTGTTTATGACGGTGGTTTTGTGTCTGGGTTATGGTTTCCATGGCAATGAAACTTGCTTCTGTACTCGGCTCTGGACTGCTGGAACAGTTCATGGAGCTGCAGCAAACAGGAAAGTGTGATGTAAAGTAGTATGAAAGCATATAAATGTTAAAATGCAAGATTTAATGAAAAATCCTACAAACTCTTTTAAAAAGTACTTACTATAAAGTAAATGAGATGGAAGTAATTTTTTCTGCCTTAGAAGACTGAAGGGCTGACCTGATGCTTGATGTAAAGTTTGGTATTAGTCTTTGATGCAGTACTTGATGGAAAGTTAGGTATTTGTAATATAAGTAAGTTATCTTTTTATAGACGATGGTTAATGATGAAAGCTTTGAGTCATGTGCACCACATGTTAAGCATAAATCCAAAGCTCCACTGCTCTGATGATAATACCAAAAAAACTCAACCCCCCCCCCCCAACCCCCAAAACACCACTGTCAGGTTGACAGCTAACACAAAAGTTAGCTCTCCTGACTCATACTGAGTTATACCAGTTATGGATTCTCCCTGTATTGCTAATAACATATCATGTAAAACACCCTTTGGACTTGCAAACCATTATTAACAGAACAAGGTGGTCTGCTTTGTTTCATATTGTGGTGTACTTCTGGGTAGACACTAGGCCTGTGTGAATAGGGAACTATTCAATTTGGATTTGGCCGACTCAGATGCCAGAGATTCGATTCAGGGATCCAAATAGTTTTTCTGATTCGATTTGGCTGAAATGCTTTGGAAGATTCAGAGTCGATTCAGAGATTCAGCCATAGGGTATAATGGAAAATCAATGAAATATCTATAACTTTGTTGTTTTTACTGTCAAGGAGATGGGTACAGGGGCTTCTGGGTTCTGGGGCCCTGCACCTCTGGCTGCTGAACAGGCAAAACTCATGTCATGGGTGCTTGTGCAACTGTGTCTGTCTTGGGACATGGGGAGGGTGAGTGGGGAGGGGAACTACTGCAGGCCTGGCTGCCAAGCTACTGTGTTACCAGTCAGTCATGATTCACTCGGGGACCAGCTCAATACACAGTAGCTAGCTAGTAGCTACTAGATAATGAGCTAATGAGCAAGGATTAACACCTAAAAAACCACAAACTAAGGAGAGAAAAGAATTAATGCAGAACCAGGAACTGCTTCTGCCCCAAGACAGAGATGGTCAGTTGCACAAGCACCCATGTCACGAGTTTTGCCTGTCAGTAGTTAGGAGTGCAGGACCCCAGAATCCCCCTGCACCTATCTCCTTAACAGTTGGCAGACATTGTGGCCACAGCAGGGCCTAGCAGCCAGATCTGCAGTAGTTCCCTCCCCACCATGCCCCAAGGCAGACATAGTTGCACAAGCACCCATGTCAGGAGGTTTACCTGTCAGCAACCAGAGGTACAAAGCCCCAGAACCTGGAACCCCCAGCACCTATCTCCTTGACAGCTGGCAGACTTTGTGGCCTCATCAGGGGCTAGCAGGCCTGCAGCTTTCACCCTGCTGGGCCTTAACACACACAGTGTCACCCATGTCATGAGTTTCGCTTGTCTGCAGCTTGAGGTACAGTTCCCCCAACCCCCTGCATCTATCTCCTAGAAACCTAGCAGGATTTGTGGCCTCAGCAGGGGCTAGCATCCCTGCAGTTTTCAACCCCTGTCCCTTAACACACACAGTGTCACCTATGTCATGAGTTTTGCTTGTCAGCAGTTTGAGATGCAGTTTCCCAGAAACCTCTGCACCCATCTACTTGAATCGTGGCATGTGTCATGCTCTCAGCAGAGGCTACTGTCTCTACAAATTTAATCTGAATCAGCCAAAAGACAACAAAGTTATATTTCATCGATTCCCCATTATAACCTATGGCCAAATCGCCAAATCTTTTCCGAATTAATTTGGAAGCTCTGAAGCTTTGCACAGCCCTAGTAGATGCTACTTTCCAGAGATAGGAAAGGCCTTTTCTTGTGTGGGAAGAAGTATTGTCAGATATGGCTATGGTCATTTATATGGCAAACAGTTTCATTCAAAGCCTAGATTTCAATACTAAGGCAATATGGTGCTTAACCTCTTTGTGTTTAAATTTGAATCCTTTTAGCTTTTAGTAGGCCTTAAATCCAGATTAGTCCACATTAGCATATGTGAGGCTAAGGAAAGTAGTGTAAAAGGAAATGAGCTAGAGCCAAGAAAAATTTCTCCGAAAGTCTAGCCAAATTTTGATTAAGGGTTCATGCAGGAGCAGATTTCTCGAATTTCCCAAATGCAGGTGCAGGAATAGCAACCCAAACTGCTGTTCTGGCTGCACCCTCTGTTCCTGGCCTCTTCCACCCCCACTGGTGTGGGCAGACCACACCATGGTAGACCCCAGGGACCCCAAAGCAGCAGAATATCCCCTCTCCCTTCCCTGTCCTGCTAGAGGAAATTCCTCTCCCTGATCTCTACCCCCTACTCTCTGCCTCCCTGACTTCCCCACATGCCCATGCTGTTTTCTTTGCTGTTAAGGGCAGAGAAGCTCCAGAACCAGCCAGGCTGGACACGGGCTGGGTTCAACTGGGGAGGGGACAGCAGCAACAGCACAAAAGGAGAGTACTTCCCCCCCCCCCGACCCCCACCACCTTGCCTTGTCTCCTGGGAGCATCCCCCTACCCCCCTAATCCCTGCTGCCACTATCCCTGTCTTTATCCAAGTCCGGCCCCTGCATGGTGGGAAGGAATGGCTTTGGTGCTTCCCTTGCCCCTGAGGGTGTATGGGGGTGAATGTGCATTGCCTGAGAGCACTGGTGAACCCCCTGACAGGCCGTGCTCCCTGCTTAGGTGATGGGCAAGGGGGGTAGGCAGGAGCACTGGTGCTCCCCCTGTGAGTGCCATGGCCACTTCCAGGAGTGCTAAATGAAGCACCGCGGCCACTTCTGGGAGTGCTGTGGCTGCTTCCTGATAAACACAGTTGGCTGTGGGGGGACCCCCTGTCAGTGAAATTGGCTGTGGGGGGGACCCCCCAGTCACTGACTGGCTGTTGTGGGGGCATGTGCCCCACCTGACTAAGGAGGCACCAGTCATCTATGGAGGTAGGCATGGGAGGGGAAGAGACAGGCCTCTGAGCAGGAAGCGGAAGAGAGGGTGGATTTTCACTTGCTTTAAAAACTTCAAAAAGTTCCTAGAGGTTCCCATGGTGCAGTCCAATTTAAAAGTTGGGGTGCAGATGTGCTGCTGCACCCCCTTTGCATCTGCTCTCTGGGTTTTCATCAACACACAACACAGAGGCCTAGCTGGGCAACTCCATGCCAAGAGCAGCTGCTGATGCCCAGGGCAGCATGGTCTGCTGCCAGGCTGATTGCACCAGTACAATCAGCTGCTGCTGCATTAGGGGCTGGTTTTGCACCTCCTGACAACCTAGAGCTGCTGCCTCAGCTGCTTGTGTTCAATTATACTTACTGGGTTAATGTGTTCTAGCTCAACCAAAAGGATAACACAAAAATGTCTTCAGTATGTCTGACAAAAATGTCTGACAGTATTTGTTGAAATTTTCATCAAATTTCATTTTTTGTTTGAGTAGGGGTCTAGATAGGGGATCAATTCTGAGGCTTTCCTTTGGCATCCTTTGCTGAGGTGCCTGTCTTCAGATGTAATGAAGATCCAATCCTTCTTAGAACTTGGTGTCCAAATTTGGATCATATCCCCCTAACAGGCTGGCAACCTGTTAGAAATTCTTAGTATTTTAAGATGTGTAGATTCTAAATTGCAAAACTGATTATTTCTGCTTGGATCCTAAAAGTATATTTATCTATACATATTGTTCTTTATTTTCTATCAATATTCATAATTAGAGAATTATAATAAAGTTTACTTTTGTATTTACTCCACTGCAGGATATTCTGCATGAGAGAGGAGGCTGTCAACAGAAACTCTCATATCCCTAATTCTACTCCAGGTGTAACAAATAGATGTCTAAAGAACAACTAAAAAGATTAGATGCAAACACCAAAAGTTGTTGCATTATAATCTACAGTGTGCATTTATATGGAACTTTAAACAACAAAATACAATCTATGCTACACAAAGGATGACAAGGTAGCTTTCATGGCAAAGAAATGACACATGCTAGATAGAGAATGCTCGAGGAAGAAATTGGAGGAGGTGAAATTGAGTTTGTGACTTGGGAGGGTATGCTTCAAATAAAACAAAAAAGAGGCAGCCTCTAAGGGGCGAAGTTAAATTGAGCAAAAGAGACAAGATCTGCCCTGAGCTGAAGAGAACAAACTGTGAATTGCTAAGGGACAGTCCCTGCCTACTGCTATTGGAGGGAAAAGCAGTATTTAACAGTGAATTTATTCATTTAAACATTTTGCTTTCCATAATTAAAAAGCAGCTCTTTCCCCTTCAAACTGCTAAACAACTAAGGAAAAAGAGCCAGGGTGTGCAACCAAAACTAAGAAGCACATGATGCCAAATTTTGTTTCCATGAAAAAAGCTGAATGGCTGCTCCATTATAATGCTCTTCATTACAATATGTAGGATATTATGAATCAGTCTGGAGCCCCCTCTGCTCATTTTCACTGATGTGAGTCCTACCAGAATTCAAAAAACATTTAGTCTATACTGGGGGATTGGCTTAAACCAGCCTCTGTGATTCTGGAGATGTCAATGTTCATCTGTCTATATTTCTTCATTCAACAATCTGTGAGGGTTGCAACAAAGTTAACAATTAATGTGAAAAAGAGACATTTCATTTCAGCAGATGGCAGTGAAGTAGAGGGGAACTATTTCTAGATATTCCAGAAATGTCAGAGAGCCTCACTATTAACCTGGCATGGTTTACAATTGATGCAAGGATAAGGCCTGGCATGTGAGCACCACTGACTACTTGCAGCAAGTATGACTAATGTTTCATCAAGCCCATGATTAATATTAGCCTGATAAACTTGTATTTGGCAATAATATTTTTCAGACTCGATTGAAAATTTACTTCAAGCATTTAATTAAGCCCTAGTAAAGTCAAATAGCACCCTTCACTTGACAATCCCCCCAGATTCTAACTCCTTAATTATGGAAAAATCTGTAGGATAGCTCTAAACTACCATAGAAAAGCCAGAATTCAGATGCAAATACATACCAGAGAATTCCCTTGCCCTGAGACCCTGCTGCTGTCACATTCCTACTCCTGCTGCGTCTGACATTTAGCAAAGACTAGATGCAGTGATAAGGAAGATTCACTGTCAGCAGGACAACTCAGTTTCTCAGCAGTAGCTCTAAGCTTAATTGGATCTAGGCTGGCCTGGATCCAAAGGAAATGAATTGGCTCCTTCACATTTTCCACTACCTAATGCCAAACTGAGGTCCCAGAGCAAGATTCCCTCTTTCAGATCTTTCTTGATTGAAACTGTCCACCCTGTAATTTCTTTTATCTGTAAACTACATCTATCCTATCGTCTTCTCGATAGACTTATCAACAGCCACAAAGTATCCTTTTTCTTGTAAGCCAGCAATACGGCATACAAGGCAATTGACTAAGATGCACTACAGGCTCTATGGCTAGGGACAGAAGTTACACTTAAACCAATTTAAGTGATCAGAAACTGGTTTAAACCTATAACAGAACATAAGTGGACATAAACCAGTTTCAAAATGGCCAAAACTGGTTTAAGATGAACCTGGTTGAATGTAGTATCAGACTTAACTGATTTGGGTCAAACCAGTTTATGGAACTTCTGACCCAGACCCCTTCCTGGTTTAAGTTAAATCAGAGTTCCCCAGCATCTCAGCTTGCTTTTCAGCCTTGCGGTGGGCTGGGCTGGGCTGCCTGCTCCAGAGAGCAGGGATGGCTCCACCCCTCTCGTCCCTAGTTGGAGCTCTGGCTAGCTGAGAAGGAGGGGACTGCAGGCACAGCCAAGTCTGCGTGTCTACCCTCTGCCCCCCACCCCCTGTTGCCAATCAACCAGGGATCCCCCACTCCCTCCTCTCTCCCAAAGCATGGATTCCAGTGGCATGGACCATAGCCAGTATCTGGTCATGGTCATGCCACCCCCATGCTAGCTAGTGCTGAGAGGTGTTTGTGTGTCTCCAATTTCACTTGAAGAAGCAAGCAGAATAGTGTCCGCTTAGGGCTTTTGGAGCTAATCAATACGTTAGCTGGTAATGCCCCTTCATTCTTTCCTTGGAAAAGCCTGTTTAAGAAAAGCCTGGACTAATGAAAGAGGCTTTTGTTTTCTTGATGGGCTGATAAGCTTTGTGTTATCAGCTTCCTGTTGGCTTCCTTGCCTGTCAATTTGCTGCAGACTTTATAAAGAACCAGGGAGAAGGAGATTGAAAAGCTCAGTATTATCAACAGATGCATGCACTGCACACAAGCGGTCCTCCATCCCCCCCCCACACCCCCGCCCCTTGCCTCAGAGTGCTAGCTGGGGGCAGGGGTCTGGCAACATGCCCCACTCTTTGAGCAGCAGCCAGGGCTGCTTCCCCTTCCCCCTCCAGGTGCACCCCAGCTGGGGACTGTGCAGGCCAGGGTTGGAGTTTAAACCTCGCCCTAATCATACCATCTTGCTGAGGCCTAGTCACCCCCCCCCCCCCACCAGGTCAACACTCTGGAAGGGAAGTGAGGGCTGCTTTAGTGACCCTGGCTTCTAGAGTGAGCCACTGCAAGTATGTACCTGCATTTCCTGATTCAAAAGTGAATGTCTATCCACCTCCAAATTGGTTTAAGCTCTGCAGGTTTGGTTTAAGCTCTGCAAGTTAGGCTAACCTACAAAGATGGAATCAATTCAGGTTTAGGCTTTTTGAATGTCCCTAGCCTACTTGTGTAACCCTTCTGCTCGGCACAGGTCGGGTGCACATTCCGTGGTACCCAATGAGTTACACTAGTGGCCTGAACTCCCACCTAGAAATCTGGGAACACTAAATTTGATCCAGGCATCCCACATAGACAAATCCCCATTTTGTAACTAATATAAACCAACAAATAAAAATGTATTACCAAGACAGAAACAAACAAACAAAAAACAATAAAGGAATAAAATCTTAAACACAATATACACATTATCTCTACAACTACAATTTTGTAGGTTTAGAGAGACTTCACTCCAGTCTCTGTCCTTTAGAGAAACTTCACTCCAGCCCAGGCCAGTATGGGACATCAGGGTCCCCGAAGGGTTAGTTCTATGGTGTAAGGCTTTATACATAGATTGACCTTTTGGTGACTCTGCAACCTGCATGTAATGAAAAGTAAAGGGCCAGGTGCAGAAATTAGAGTCCTGTGCACAAAAGACTGTTACCACCTGAGGGATTTGCTGTTAGCACCCGAGTGCCATGTGCAGTCTAGGTGTAAAAGGTCCCTTTGCCTCAGTGTGGGTGTATATGTTTGAGGGGGAAAGTTTGCGTGTGCCTGAGAAAGAGCTTGTGTGTATGACTACGAGGTAGTGAAAGAGAGTGTGCCTGAAGGGTGGTTTATTGTGAGTCTGAGAGGTAGTTCATTGTGTGCCTAAAATTTCCTGACATTGTTAGGAACTCCGTCAACCCCACTACATCCTAAATTGCAACACTGATACTGAGCCAGGAGATTGCTCGAGCTTAGTCCTGGATTCTCCTATCTTGTCTCCAGTTGCACTAGCTCATAGTCTCCTTGGGTAAATATAACCCCTTCTTCCCTTTTATTGTTTTATGTCTGAGTTTTGTATGTACTCCTGTATATAATAGTGTAAATAATAGAAATTAAAGTACTATTGTAGTATAGTCAGTTGTTTAAAATAGTGTAATAGATTTTGTAGTATTCCAGTTGTCATTGTTGTGTTTAATAAACTGTCATCATTTGCTCCAGTTTTAAATTTGTGTTCAAGAAAATTGTTATCTATTTGCATCTGGTTTCCTTATAGAGAGGTCTGAATATCTAGCTGATATATGCTAGACCTTGGACCATGCCCATTAACCCTCGCTCACTGAATTACTAACTGGCTGGTGAAGCTGGTGTGGTTGACTGTTTCATTGTGGTGCAAGGGGCCATCATACACCCCCCCCCCCCCCAAAAAAAAAATTTAAAAAAAAACTTCTGGGCTGGATTGTGTGGCCTTCTGAAACAGAAACTTCAGGACAAACTCAAAAGGGAGCCAGGTTGATTTACTGGCTACATCTGTCCAGGTAGTCTGAGTTACACAGCTCCACTGGGAGCAGAAGGTTACAAACCTCAACCCCAACCCAAAGCTGACAGAGCCCCCAACCCTTGCCAATCTAGCAGAACAAGAAACTCCTAGGTTTCACACCTATTTAAACTGCGAAGCCTAATTCCTGGCCAGCCAACCCAAGGAATCAGTACCTTTCTTCCCAGTATTAATCCCTTAAAACCTCAGAAAACGGGGGAAAAAAGAGGAGAGAACAACTCCCAAACACTGGACAATTCTCTCTCTCTCCTCTACCTGAGTTAGCCCTTCCTCTAGCTGCAGATTCCTTCTCCACAAAGCAGCAGAAGGCCGGGGCTAATGGGGCTTAGTGCCCCCAAACACGGCAACTGTAGAAGTGGGTAGGACCTCAGGGCAGCCCAGGTGTAGGCTCCAGGCAGCTGCAGCAGGTGGGGAGGGATGCGCACAGTCACAAACATGCAGCTAGAGTCTGCAGGAGCCCAGTGGCATGTGGAGCACTGCCCACCACAGCAGGTAAGTCTGTCATGGGGAAGTGACATGGGGGAGCAGATCGAGGCCCCTCTGGTGAGGAAGAGAGTGGGGTGGGGCAGGGGATGGAGTGAATGGGGTCCTAGGGCTCAGGTGGGTTGTGGGATGCTTGGAACCTGGGAGGTTCATCCAGGGGTGCTCCTGCCACTGTGTGCACCCCAGAGTGGGCCCTGGAAGCATGGGGCATGTGTCCCCCAGATCTGTGCATGGAACAGAGGTGGCTCCCACTGCAGGCTGGCCTCTGTACCCCATGCACAGCAGGCACATGGCTGCTCTGGGGCACTGCCAGCAGGGCACAGAATCCAGGCTGCAGAAGCAGCCGCCTCCACCCCACACACAGATCTGGGGGACACGTGCCCCCTGCCACCCCCCGGATGCGCACAGTAGTGGGAGCCCCCTTGCACCCCTGGACAAGCTGCCCAGTCTCCAAACATCCCATGACCCACCCTGGCCCCACGGCCCTATTCATTTCTGCCCCTGCTCCTGCCCGACACCTCACTCACTGTGGGACCCTCAATCTGCCCTCCACCCCCCACATCACTTCTCCAGGACAGACATACCTGCTGCTCTGCCCCGCCCCCGCCAAATAATATTTTCTCTTCCTGCCTATGCCTTCTTTCCTTGGAGGGAACTTCACTCTTCAGCAGCTCATAGCAGCTTCCCTGCCTACTTACCCCTCCCCCCAGGTTCAGATCCAACCCTGCTCCCCCTGGTTCAAGTCCACCCCACCTGCCTCCCCCTCCCTTTCCCTCCTCATTTGGGTCCAACCCCCCCTTCACTGACATCCAAACCCTCCTAGCTGACTTTATATCCCTTAGCATGACATCACCTTAGCCATGTCAGGTCAGGGAGTTCCATGCCTCAGTCTCGTTCTTAACCAATCTGCTTGGAGAAGCTTCTGCTCCCTCTAACCAATCAGGGCAGAGGATTTTACATCTCTTACTCAGATATAAGGCCCCACTTTCCATGTGTAGAGTACATGTCCAGAACAACAGGTGCCCTCTTGCCCACATTCCAGACCTCATGTTTTCTCCTTAAAGCAACAGGCCAGAGAAAAACAAAAGGTTGTGGGGGAGTGTAAGCACAGAAAAAAAGCCACACACAATACACAGCAACCAAAGGCATACACTCTGCCATATACAGCACAAGTGTGTGTTGGTGTTACAAAGGCCTCTGGCAGACATGACACTTAAGACATGATTAACCAATTAATCTCATTCCAAAATGTGACCCGACCACATGTTCAGGCAATGTAATGATGCAATAAAGAGCAAAACCAGACACAAATTTATTACAAAAAAAAGGATAATAATTTTGTGACTTCCCACCAGTTTGGGTACAACCCCGCTCCCCTTCCCCCCTGTTTGGGTTTGATAGTGTGTCAGCAGCCCAAGCCACAAATGTATGCAACAACACCACTTAGAGTTCAATCTAAGGAACAAGGCAGGCAATGGAAAACATAGCTAGCTGCAAAATCAGGTTATTCAAGCTCCTAAAGCATGCTCAAGCTGTTAGAGAGGTACCAGGGTGGAGGCTGCAGCAGCTGCTGCCAAGGAAGAGAAGAAAGCAAAAGGTTCAACAGTTCCAGATAGGCCTGTGTGGGAGAAAAAAATGGTCCATTACAATAGTGTTTATTTTAAATGGAAGCTAATGGCTGTCTCAAATGAATGGACTTCAAAATCTTTGCTCCTTGGAATAAACAAATGTCCTTGGCAAACAACCAAATATAGCTATGCTAAGTGTTCAGACCCATAATGCCACTCATTGTCTCATACGGATGTGTTGTACTCATTCCAGGCTTGCTTTCTAGGTATTCACACATTCATTTATGTTACATCTTTTTAATAGATGTGAGCATTGTAGTAGTTGGCCATTAGGGATCCCTGGGGAACTAGCTGTTGTGACTGCAATCACTTATTTACATGGGTGGGAAAGATGTGCCTCCCAAACCCACGAGAACACATACTGGCCTTTATTCTTTTCACCAATCCGTATTCTGTCCTTCTTTTCATTCTGTTCATTCTGCTTTTTTAACTCATGCTACAGGGCCTGTCACTGAATAACTATTACTTGCATAGTTGAGAGTCACTCCTGTTGTTTCTCAGTAGCCACCACCTGATTCATGCTGAGTCGGTTTCTTAAACAGCATGATATGTTTTTTACTCTAGTCTCTGCTGCTTTTTCTAAGTTCAGGAGGGACACTTTCAAAGCATCCCTTGCAAAGGTTCAGCTTCAGCACCTGCTTGATTTTTCTATCCCTCTGTTCTTCTAAGTCACAGCACTAGCTTGTTTTTAGAAAGTTATCCTGACTTCCCATTGCAAAAATCTGTTCCTTCCATGCCAGCTTCACCCCATCATTTGCAGTACAAGTATTTCAGTAATTCTCTCATTTTCTAGATCCAATTTCAGTGTCAAGCTGATAATTATTTGTGTTTTGCTAGAAGCTTCAGTAATGGACCTTTACACCTTCATGCCAGAGAGTGCATAAACATAGATCACTTCCTGCCTGTTCCTTAGGGCTGGCAATTTCTTAAAGCCAGGTTCATCATTCATTTGCATAGGTATAAATCCACTGGAATTGACAGACATTCTGGATTTACAACTCTGCAAATAGCAACAGGTTTGGGCCCTTAATGGCAAAGTCAGCATGTGGTAGGAATAAGCAGGTGCACTTCTCTTCCCTCCCCACCCTCACCCAGAGAATGAATGGGGTCAGGCATCTTTCAGGTATACTTGTTGTAGTAATTTACAGTTGCTATAGGCCAGCATAAATTTTCAGCCTCTTTAAAGTAAGAATGAAGCAGTGGATAAGCTGCAACTCAAAGGGTTATTTCTAAGTCACAGTTCTTCCTTGGTAGTGCTTATGATCAGGCCTGCCACAACTTAGCGCTTAGGACATATCCACAACACCTTCAGGCCACTCTTGGAAGTGCTTTGAAATGCATCCTGGCTACTTGCCATCTCTTTGCTTGTCAGCTCACCAAAATGAGGAAAGGTAGCTGCTTTAGACTTCGGCTGGGCACATGCCACATAAGCACAAGCACCTAAAAGTGAGGCTGGTCACTACTCTTAGCCACTGTATTTCCTTGTTTCCGGGAGCTGGTGAGCACAGAGCAGGAGTGAGTAATCAGGATGTAGTTCACAAAGCAGTGCTCCTGGACAGGGAATGGAGGAAGTAAAAATATGGCCGGAGTGTCATAGGGGAGAGGAACACTTTCCCACATTCATAGACATTAAGCACTAGACATTAGGGCTGGAAGGGACTTCGGAAGATCATTGAGTCCAGCCCCCATGAATGTGCTCAGTAGTAATTACCATTAAAACAAAGTATTTTGTTATTTAGGTTTCTCATATCACAGTATTTACGTTTCAGACTTCAGTTCTTTCTTCTTTCTTTTTGAAGAAAACATCTGTTTCCAATGTTAAGAAAAGCTACATGTGCCTGCAAGCTGATATTGGCAACCAGGGTAGATGACTGGAGACCCTCTGGGTTAAAATCCATGGGGAACATGGCACAAGGGACACAACGGTGGGAATGTACTACAGACCTCCCACCCAAAATCAAGAGCTTGACCAGGAGTTCACCCAGGAACTGGCTGAGGCTGCATACTCCAAGACCATAGCTGTCATGGCTGACTTCAACTACCCAGACATCTCGTGGGAGGATCACTCAGAAAAATCTGAGTGTTTGCAAAGCTTCCTATGGTGCATGGATGACCTCTACCTCACTCAAGAAGTCTACGGGCCAATAAGAGGTAAAGTGCAGCTCAACCTGGTACTGGCTACTGGGGATGACCTAATCGGTGACCTAGTGATCAATGGGAAGCTGGGTGACAGCAATCATGAGCTGATCACCTTAACCATCTGCAGTAAAGCTGGCAAGTCACTCAGCAACACTGGTCCTTGACTTCAGGAAAGCCGACTTTGACAAGCTCAGGAGGCTTGTCAGTGAGGCCCTAAGGGACCACGACCCCAGGGGTTCAGGAAGAGTGGTTGCTCCTCAAGGGAGCAATCCTCAATGCACAAGCTAAGTCTATTCCATCTCAGAGGAAAGGCAGCAAGAGAGCACAGCAGCCTCCCTGGCTCTCCAGGGACCTAGCAGACCTTCTGAGGCTAAAAAGAAAGGCCTACAAAGAATGGAGGATGGGATTCACCTCCAAGGAGGAATATTCTGCACTGGTCCAGTCCTGCAGGGAGCAAACCAGGGAAGCCAAGGCTGCAACTGAACTCCAACTAGCTTCGAGCATAAAGGATAATAAAAAGTCCTTTTTCAGTTATTTGGGGAGCTGGAGGAAAAGCAAGGGCAACATTGGACCCCTGCTAAACCAGATGAGACAACTGATGCCCAGGAAAAAGCCAACCTATTAAATGGGTACTTTGTGTCGGTTTTTCATCAGTCCCATAGGACGCCCATGCCCGCTATGGGGCAGGGAGGTCCAGGTGAGGGAGATTCCCTGCCCTCCATTAATGCTGACCTCATGAAGGAACACCTTGAGAGGCTGGATACCTTCCAGTCAGCTGGCCCTGACAATCTACACCTCAGGGTACTCAAGGACCTGACGAACATCATAGCTCAGCCCCTGGTATGGATCTTTGAGAACTCCTGACACTCTGGTGAAGTGCCCAAAGACTGGAAGAAGGCCAATGTGGTGCCTATCTTCAAGAAAGGGAGGAAAGTGGATCCAGCAAATTATAGGCCCACCAGCCTGACCTCTATCACGGGGAAGGTCTTAGAAAAGTTTATTAAAGAGGCCATCCTTAATGGACTGGTCAACACCAACATCCTCAGGGATAGCCAGCATGGGTTTGTTGTGGGTAGGTCTTGCTTGACCAATCTCATTTCCTTTTACGAGCAGGTGACCTATAATCTGGACAAGGGAGAAGAGATTGATGTCATATATCTTGACTTCAAAAAAGCTTTCAGTTTGGTATCCCAGCGAAAATGACCAATTGTGGCCTTGGGTCCACCACGATCAGCTGGCTGGGAAATTGGCTTCATGCTTGGACCCAGAGGATAGTAACTGATGGCAGTCAATCATCATGGTGCTCTGTGACCTGTGGGGTCCTCCAAGGCTCTGTCCTTGGACCCATATTGTTCAACATCTTCATTAATGATGTGGACATTGGAGTCAGAAGTGGACTGGCCAAGTTTGCTGATGGCACCAAACTTTGGGGCAAAGCTTCCACACCAGAAGATAGGCGGGTGATCCAGGCTGACCTGGACAGGCTCAGCAAATGGACAGACAAGAACCTGATGGTGTTTAACATCGAAAAATTCAAGGTTCTCCACCTTGGGAAGAAAAACCTGCAGCTACACTGGCTAGCACTATGGATGAAAGGGACTTGGGGGTCATGATTGACCACAAGATGAACATAAGCCTTCAATGTGATGCTGCAGCTAGTAAAGCGAGCAAAACGCTGGCTTGCATCCATAGTTGCTTCTCAAGCAAATCCCAGGATGTCATCTTCCTATTGTACTGGACCTTGGTGAAGCTGCAGCTGGTGTACTACATCTGGTTTTGGGCTCCTCAATTCAAAAAGGATGTGGAGAAGCTTGAGAGAGTCCAGAGAAGAGCCACGCACATGATCAGAGGTCAGGAAAACGGACCTTACGATGACAGGCTGAGAGCCATGGGGCTCTTTAGCCTGGAAAAGCACAGGCTCAGGGGTGATCTGATGGCCACCTATAAGTGTATCAGGGGTGACCACCAGGATCCGAGGGAACGTTTGTTCACCAGAGCGCCCCAAGGGATGACGAGGTCGAACGGTCATAAACTACTGCGAGGCCATTTCAGGCTGGACATAAGGAAGAATTTCTTTACTGTCCGAGCCCCCAAGGTTTGGAACAGCCTGCCATTGGAGGTGGTTCAAGCACCTACATTGAACACCTTCAAGAGTAATTTGAATGCTTATCTTGCTGGGATCCTATGACCCCAGCTGACTTCCTGCCCTTTGGGCAGGGGGCTAGACTTAATCATCTTCCAAGATCCTTTCCAGCTCAGATGTCTATGAAATGTATGAAATCTGCTGTCCCTAGGGTGGCTCTTGACTTTGGGCATCCTCTTCTTTCTCCAAGAAGATACTCCTTTTGTCTCTCTTTATTCATGCTGTTCAGGGCAAAATCAGGCAGGTATCTAGAAACAACATTACACCTCCAGATAAACATATGCTCATAATGCAAATACAGTATTAATAGGTACCTTTATTTTGAAGCTATCCCTACATACTGCATCGTTCTGATTGTAAGTCCTTTCTTTTTTAACACCAAAAGAACTACAAGTACTTCTTTCAACTTACACAAGCAGTTGAACAATAGCCACACCGTGGTCTTGGCTTGCTATGGTTTTCTGCCTGCAATAAAAATACCAGGTTGATTTTTTTTTCAGTGCAGTTTTTATTTTAGTATGTTTAGTGAATTTATCCCTTTGGGTCCTGCCCTTGTATGTTTGATTATCTTGTGGGCTTTTGTTGGGGTGATAGCAGGTAAAGGTTTTTATCTGGTGCTGTCAACTTATATTTAGCAGGAAAAAAGCCATTTTCCTGTAAGCGTGGGAGTCAACTTATAATTGGGATAAACTAATACATAGCTTTCCTAAAGAGTAAGGATAACCTGGAAGACAGGGTGGCTTACTTGGGGCCCTGCCATACACTCCAATTAAAGCTAGATAGAAACCAGCTGTAAAGTTGTTACACAGTTTCAGGCACTAACTTTGTAGTTGGCAGGCTCTTTTTATAGGTGGACAGACATTTTTGTGTCATGAAAATTGCTTGCACATGTGGCTAGCCTAAATTTACTGTGCAATAAATGAGTTAACTACATAATGTACTTAATGTATAGCAGGGCTGAGGGTGAACATTTACAGATGCGTTGTCTCTAACTTTTCTGCCACATCTTTGACTACTCCCCTAGCAGGGGGTTCCTACCCCTATTACTAGGAAAGGAGAGCAAAGCCAGGGAAGCTTGCAGAAAGCCTGACTGCAAGGGGAAGCAGGTGTGGGTAGTATCTTGGTTAAATTGAGCTGCAGGACCCAACCTGCAGACCTAAGATGATAGAATGAAGTGCTGCTGATTAGGAAGGCAACAGCACTGGGCCTTGTTGGCAGAGTTGGTTCAGGTGACTGGAAGGAACAGGGCATCAGTGCATATAAGCTCAGTCACTAGACTTAAGCAAACAGCTGAGTCTTGGTTATTACAGTGAAAGGTGTTCTAGACTGCTATAAAACTCTCTGCTGGAAGGGGATCACAGGCTAGAAAGGTACTACTTGGTAACCTGAGAAGAGAATAGGTACTTGGAGAGAGGGTTTGGCAACAATATGAAGATCTGAGAAGGAGTTTGAGATTTGAGTTTTGACCTCTTTTAGTTTGCTGTTGTATGTGTTTACTTTTACTTGCGGGACTGGATTGTGGCTGCAATAGAGTTTTTGGAGTCTAAATGGCAGGGTGTAAGGGGGTGCTCTACAGATTAAGACCTGTTCTGGGAAGGGATGTGAAGGACTGAGGTATAGAAGCCAAGGTTTAAAGTAATGAACCTGGGCTCAGGGGCATAGCCAGTGAAAAAAGGGTCAGAGTTGAGAGAGCTGGAGCTGAAACAAGAGTCTTCAGGCCTAAGGACCACAGTGTTGGTTTGGGGCTAAGAGGTCCCTTCTAAATGGTGACTGAGTAACATCTAAGAGGCACGGGTGGGGGTGGCTGGAGGCTTATTTAAAATTAAGGGGGCATATTCAGGGTCTGGGATCACGGTTGTGATAATAAGTAAGGAAGAGAAGCTCCGGGGCCTGTCTTGAAGGGGGAGTACTCCTAAAGAAGTATAGAGGCAGAACTGAGTTTCAGGGTGGAGAAGCCCTGAGGACTTGCAAAGAAGGATGGTGCCAAGGAAGAGGATGTTTCCCTGGTATATTGGCCCCAAAGATAGTAGGTGAGAGCAGGAAGTGAGGGAGGACAGAGAACATAAAAAAAAAAAAAACAAGCACCTGACACCCTTTCTGGACTTGCGTCAGATCCCCTGAGCCTGCTGTACCTTTTCTAACCTAATTCATAGGGGAGCTGCAAAGTGGTCAATCTATGGCATTTTCCAGTGAGCCAGGACATCCTATTTCTGCTGCCATACACCCCCCTTTTTTTTTTTTTTTTTCCCCCCTGTCTGGTTGGAAGCAAATGGGAGCAGTATCATATCAAAAGTTAAGTGGCTGTTCAGTGTTAGAAGCAGGCTATTTGGGGTATGGAATTGGCCATTTACCTGTGATTGGGTCTTGTGGCCAACAATCCAATGAGATAGATGGGGCAGCTCTAAGGGCTACAAATCTTAAATGTTAGCTTAGAACTATTCTTTGGAATTTAAAAGTAGTTGGAGTATGTTATTGCAGGAAATTCTGTTTCTTAACTTTGCAAGTCACTTTTTCTAATAACTTTCATGGCATAAGCAGGAAACTGTAAATAAAGGCGTTCTTTACTAAACCAGAAGCACTCCAATGAGGGTATTCATTTTATTCATCAACTCTGTTCCAGCCCATTTTGTTAACCTCCATACAAATTCTGCTTCAAGTGGAATTTGAGTAATCTGATTGGAACTATTTGAACCCAAGTTTCTAAGCTAAATAAGACCTGCTCAGCTGAGTTAATCTGCATAACTTAACAAACAAACTTGCACAACACAAACCACTTCATGAATCCAGGTTCTGAGTTTATTGAGCACTGGCCTCTCCCAATTCAAACATCAAGAAGGCAGTAAGTAGCCTTTGCAGCAGAAGATATTAACCATGCTTTCTTAGCGTCATCTGTGAAGACGAGCAGGAGACCACCCAGATTTTATGTGGACTTTGTACATAAATGCTTTCCTCAGCAAGGCAGGCATTTTGGTGGAGGTGGTTGATCATTCTGTTCCTCCCCCAAAGTGCATTACTGGAATGTAACAGGATGCACTCCAGTGGCTGCCTCATCCTGTCTAGTTCCCACTCCAGGGACTTGGGGGTATCACCTTGTTCCCTTACCTGCCATGCTTTGGTGTTAAAGATTATGAGGGGAGGCTGGCAAGTTCTGGGTGCTTTCTACTAGGTTCTCCTGTTGGTCTTAGCTTGGCCCACCTAATTGGGGTCTCACTCTTCACTTTGGGGTTCAGAGATCTGTGGTTGCCATCTTTTCCTACAATCATGATCATGCCTTTTAAATGTCATTTTGCCAGTGTTCTTTGCTCCATAGGAGGCTCAGTCCTCTTGGCTTTGACCTACTTTTATTGTGGCTATAGGCTTCCAGTCCTAGCCCACTTATTTTGGTCTGGCTTTCTTGGCCTTAGCCCCGTCTATGAGTACAGTCTCTGGACCCTGCTGGTAATCCTGACCCAGGATGAGGCTGCTCTCAGCTCTACCCAGCCTTACTGGTGTGCCCAGCCCAGGGCAAGGCTGTTCTCTGTTTATCCCAGGGATGGGAAAAGTCTGGTCCCTGGGCTGGATACAGTTGGGAGTGGACTAAATTTGTCAGCAGCCCCTGTTGGCATGACTGGGTCTGGTCTCCAGGAAGACCCCAGCTGTGGCTGTGTAGGAAAGCTGGAGGCTGGAGTTGCCATGGAGACCAGCCACAGCTGTGCTGGCAGTAGAGCAGGGCAGCTTGCTCGGGAGCCAGGGTAGAGCCATGATCCATAGCCTGCATGCTCCAAGCCAGGGCACGCAAGCAGAAGATCATAGTTCTGCCCCCACTCCAGACCAGGCTGTCACTGCTGGAAGGAGCTGGGGTAGAGCTGTGATCCCCTGATTGCACACCCCTGCCTGGACATACAGGCAACAGATCATGGCTCTGCCCTGGCTGCCCCCATCACAAGTTCCCAGTGGCTCTGGAGCAGCTCCCTGTGCTGTTCTGCTGTGTGTGCAGCACGGCTGTGGCTGGCCTCCATGGCAACTCCAAACTTGAGCTTTCCTGTGCAGCTGGGGCTGGGGTCCCCATGAAGAACAGCCCAAGCCATATAGGCAGGAGCTGCAGGGAAATGGAGCCCACTGCCAAATGGATTGGCCAGTTGGCCCAATCATGGTTTAGCCCCTGCCTTTTAACTGGGCTCAGCCCCTAATCCCTGACTATGCAGGTGGTGTTACCTCCTGTTCCTAAAATGGGTGCTCTCTTAGGCACCCCTATGACCTCCTATCCATCCCTTCCAGCCAGTTCCACTCCTTTTCGGTTCTTTGCAAACTATAGATAAACCCCTTTTGGGTTTCCCTGGGTCCCTAGTCACCTACCCTTTGGCTGCTAGATCGTTGGGCAATTGGGTGCCCCTCTGTTAGGACTCTGGTCAGTAGCAATGGTGCTTGCAGTGGGAGCTAGGGTGACACTGAGCCGTCTGACTCAGGAGCCAGGCTTTTAGTAGGCTGGGGCCCCAGCCCTTTGAATTGTGTGACCTGCTCCCAGGTATTGCAGCTTAGCTACTGGGTTGTAGTAGGGGAAGGAGCAGCAGCTGTCTTTTAAACCCTTGGGTTCCTCTGGATTCCTGTTGTGCTGCATCTGGCCTTTGCTTAGCTGCCTACATAACCACAGCCCTCTGGTGCTGGTTCCCTGCCCATCAACAATGATTATGGGTCCCACCTGCATGGCACAATCCTAGTCCTACTAGTCAAGTAACATAGGAGAAGTGATTCTAACTCTTAATAATGGACTTGAAAGGGCATAAGGAGACCACATCAGTCTTCACTAAAAATGAGTAGGGGGGTGGAGGGGGTACATAGTACTTCCTCTTAAAGAGGTACAATTTTTGTAGGTTATGTTTTATTGGGCCAAATAAATAGCTGGCAGAGCTGCAGAAAAGCGTTCAGTTGCCACGTTACTCCTCAGGTAAGATACTTGCACCTTTGTCTGTATCTCTGCTACCAATACAGCTGGTTCAGTAAAAACATATTGCCCACAAATATCCTTGCCTCCTGTATTTTTCCTGGACCAGCACAACTGCATCATCCCAGCATTACCTGTTTCTCTTTATTTTTATTCTTGGCCTATGATTTCCCTCATTTGATTTCTTTTATCTACATAATTTTTGGGCAAAACAAACACTGTAGCTATCAATTATAGGATTTTTCTGTAAAATGCCAAATAGTTCAGCATATCCTATTATCAGAAGCGTTTGCATTTTCCCTTCATTTCATTACTATTGCCCACAGAATCTTCCCACATTATAAGAGTAAATGCCATTAGTTTTATATTAAACAGTGCGGCAAATTCTGTCACTTTCATTAAAGTATTTACTTGAATCCAAGAGGAGTTTGCCTACCCCCTTCTCCTTCACTCAACATGGGAAGAAAATATCTTTGTCTTAGATGCGAGTATGAGGTTAGGGAGGCAGTGGCTGTGACTCTGACCCTGAGACATCTGTCCCCTGCACCACCACCTCTTACCTTCCTGTCACAGTTCTGGCTTTGGCTAGGACTTTGCTCCGGCCCAGGACACGGAGCACATGCTGCCTCCAGCCCCTGCTCAGCTGTGCAATAGTGGTGAGAGGGTGACAGCTCTGGCCCTCGTGCTGGGACTAGAGCTGCCACCACCACAACTGCTACCACATGCCTGGGTGGAGGATGGATACTCCTTTTGTGATATTAGTTTCACATTTTCCTGGAGAATATCACTTGGATTAAATTTCCATAATGATGGTCATTGGATAAGAGTCTTGCATTCTCACCTTCTTTAAATATTTTATGGTAAAACCCAGCATCCAGAACATTTTGCAAGGAAACAAAGTTATTAAAATAATTGTCCAAGAAGATAAAGCTGTGTGTGTAGTTTTAAAAAAGTTCAAATGAATGAATTAAAAGGGCTATGGTTAAGTCTAATTTATTTCTCTCTTCAGGCTAACTGACCCCCATATAATTGCTGCTGGCCCAAACTATTTCACTTAATGTAACCACTGGTTAAATCATTCTGTAACATAGTATATGTTTTTTGGCCAGATTCTGGTCCAATTAAACATGAACCAAAGCCTACTGAGATCAGTGGAAAGATTTCCATTGACTTCAGTCAATTTTGAATGGTGGTGAGGACACAGATCAGGAGAGCTTGGTGTATAGCTAGGTGTAGCTTCTACTGTCACTCCTTTCATCCACATGCAACCTAAATTATCTTTTTCCACAAATGGGACAGCTGCTTTGATTGGGGGGGGGGGTTGTTTTGTTTTGTTTTGTTTTAAGCAGGCTAAATGACTGCCAAGAGCTAAATGACTAGATCCAAATATGTGACCTCCAAGAGTCGGAGTGTGAGGAGGATGACTGCATTGCTGGGGCATTGCATTTCTGTGTCCCTTCTCTCTCTGCCGTGTGGGTCTAGGGAAGGAAAGCAATGTTCTTTGGTTATTTGCTACTGAAGATTCATTCCTGTAGAGGGTTCTTGCTGCCTCTGTGTATTAGTTGCCTGGCCACATCCCTACATTATTGTCGTAGCCTATTTGAGTTTTGGAAAAACAGCATTCTATGTTCTCTCCCTGCCCCTGCAATCTTTAAAGCAGGTCCTAGAGTTGTCTTCATGAAATAGTATAATGAAGATGATGGGAACATGTAAGAACAAAAATAGTCCCTATAATAATCATATGAAGTTAAATGAATTCAAAGGATCTATTTATACTGAAGTAATATTTACTACACCAAAAATCAAGCAAATAGATAATATTTCTAGTATTCTATGCTGATAGATCAGCACTTTTGATTATTGGCTTCTAGACAGGATATAGTCTTATTATTACTTCATAAAAGAGGCTTAACACCTTTTTTTCTGTTTTTTTAGAAATAACATCTTGAAGCACAAGTAAGCTGAACAACATTAATCATTCCTAATAAAGGTAAAATTACAGCACACTGAAATCTGTGCTATCAAGATACTTCGCAGTATTGTGCAATCTGACTTGCCCTGAGCAAGTAATGAAGCAAGTGGTATCAACATCAACTTCTGCAGAATATAAGCTTAATATTTATATATTTCACCTTCAAGCTTTGTAGATGCCTAGATGATTTAAAGCAATGAAAATACATTCAATACAGGAGCAGTGGGGGGATGAGTAAATATAGGCTGCTCTTAGATTGAATTAATACAGCAATAGAATAAGCAGAGGTAAAGTTGCACTGGACTTCTCCTGAGGAGGCCTATAGAAAGACAGGATGAAAATGTTAATACTGCCTCTTGGCTTCACTTTTAATCTCCTTCAGGACTTCTCTATTCTAATATGAAGGTCTTCTGAATTCTATTACTGGGTAATCAGTGTAAAAAATGTAAGCCTTATGATCTCAAACCTAGTTGCAGTACTCTGTAATGTAAATTAGGTCATTTTCCTTTTCCACATTTAGTGCACATCCAAGAAGAGATTTATACACTGTTATTTCTCTGAAAAGAAACCACCCCTAGTGGAGAGTTCATCTAGACTGTAGATTTTTTTTTTACACTATTGTTGTTAAATCTAACATGTTGTAAGTTATCAAAACCTAATTATGTTGTGGGGTGGGAAATAAAAACCTGTCACAATTAAATAATTTCTAGTGTCTACTTCAAAATATCCACTCTCATTTGTTTTTGAACTCAGACATGCAGCTGGAAAGACTCTTTCTTTTCATTCATGTGGGTAATGGCTGCAGCTTGTCTATTTTAAGTGGCACAGCTTCTAAAGCATCTCCATAGGATCTTATGTTCTTAGCTGAAGCTAAAGGAGAAAGTAACTCTGCCAGAATAATTTGTGTCTTTGGTGCTCTTGGACAGTAGCTCTCAATTGGGGATTCAGATCCCCCTGGGGGGCTGCAAACAGGTCTTTTGGTGGGGGGGACATCCATGTGGTCTGGGTTGGCATTAGGAGAGCTGCCTTGGCCTGCCTGGGGCTGAGGTAAGTCCTGAGGAAGGGGCAGTGGTGGGCCCACCCCACCCCACAGCCTCCACTTTGTGGGCAGTGCTGCAGGTAGGTGGGGCTCTGCACTGCTGCTCAGGTCAGTGGGGCCCCTGGAGCCCCATTGTGGCACACATGGACCATGGAGGTTTTATAGCATGCTTGGGAAGTAAATTCTTGAGGACCCCTGCCCTAAGAGAGGGAATTTCAGGCTTTAATTTGGGAAGGCGGTGGGGCGGGGGGTGGGGAGTAAAAGTTTCTGACTTCCTGTTTTCAAGCTCTGTGGACTAATATAGTTTAGATTCAAACTAAAGTTAGAAATGTATTTCTAGGTTAGAATAGAGCTGTGTCTAATAAAAGAACACCTGCATGAGCTTATCCCCCTTACCCTTTTATATTTGACCTTCAGAGCCATCACTGATGGTTTCTTGGTCACATCCTCAGCTGGTACATATTGGCATGGCTCTTGCCTAAAGTCACCCAGAGGGAAGTGGTATTCAGTAAACATACACAAGATAGTTCTTGTTAGAATTTTCTTAAACCTTATCTCCATTCCTAGAAGCACATTTTGTGGCTTGAAAAAATATTTTATTTCTATCCCCCTTGCTTGTGAACTTTTTGAATCCTAAAAAGAGTGGACATATTAAACACAAGGGCTAAGGCATGTCTTATTCCTCTGCCTTGGCTTTTGACAAAGCCCCCTGTGACCTTCTCATAAGAAAGAGAAAAGTGGGCTAGACAAAACAATGCTGGAGGGCTAATTAAACTGGGGTGGGCTAATTGGCATTACTGCACAGCTATGCTAATTAATGTGTCTGCACTCTGCAGAACTGCCTGTATAGGACTCCTTTGCTTCCATTTTAGAAGACAGATTGCCCAGAAGTGAGGACAATGATGTCCAGCACAGTAAGGTTGCTGTGTAGACCTATTTAACATGCCAAATCCAGACCTGGTGAAGCTCTAGGCCAGTAGGGACCAGCCTCTTTAGCAGGCATGCTACAAATCAGCCCTGCACCCTCCCAGAGTGCCACTCGGACTCCCCTTCCTTATCTTTCTGCTCCCTTCCCTATCTCTTGCTGCAGTACCTGCCTTCTCCCCAATCTCCTGTTTGCCACATGGAGGCCACTTGTGGCACACATGCCACAAGCTGGCCACTCCTACTCTATGGAGCATCTGGTTCAGAATCTAATGAGACCAGTTCTAGTATCTGAAAGCTAACAGCCAGTAAAGGATTAGGATTGGAATTAGTCTATATGCAATACTGCTAAAGTATCTATAATGGCAGGCAGCAGCCAGCTGAACAGCTAACCCGTAGTATGCTCTGCATCTGAGGGAAATCTTAGAGCAGAGAGATGAGAAGTTCCACAGAAAATGCCTGTTGAATATTGGAAATAGCTGTCCTCTAGATATGCAACTCAAGTCCCAGCTTAATTATATTTCTAGATATTTAACCAAGTTCCATATGGTTTATTTAAAAATTGGGAAAAGTGCATCCTAGCTCTGCAGGAACATAATGTATCTGATTTACACTTTAAATCCTGGTGCAATATCAAGATATTCCCATCAGCTTTCTCCCCAGCACCTCCCCCGCCAACTGCATAATGCCTGTTCTGTCTGTCCACCTTCATGGATGATGAGGCAAGGCAATTATGACACATTATCGCAAGCAAGTGTCTTAATGCTTCTCCATTCAGTTTTTTCAATACAGATCAAGTGAGGCTTATATGGACAGACATGGGACTTAAGTTCTGCAGTGATATTATACTTAGTATCAGTGAATTATCAGTGATGCTCTGCTGAGTATTTCAGTTCTTCACTACAGTCAAGACAACCATTCAGTAGGAGTAGCTGCTGAGCCACAGTTCAGTGATAGTTGAACATTTATCTAATGTTCAAAAATATTGTTTTTAAAAAAACCCTTGGTTTAAAAAGAAAAGGCAAACTGGTATTTTTCAGTAGCATAAAAAGTGAACTGTTAAACTTTTTTTTAAATTTTGCAAATTCTATCATTTTTCCCCTATTGTTTAAAATTTTTTTATAAATATAAAAATGGTTATTTAGATATTTTCATCTATCCAAACCACTTGTCTTCTGGTGTGTCTTCTGAAAGCTGTCAACTCACAGGGAGCTGCTCTCTTAACATAGAAGTACCATCTTTCTAGAGAGCACCTGTTGTAAGTGCAAAGTGTAGATCCCAGGGACCCTTAATAGAAAAGCTTGAACCTTCCACTTAAGTCCAGGTTTGAGTGTTTGCTCAAAGTAAGAGAGATTACTGTCACAAATATCATAAAGTGAAAGTGTGGGATAAAGAGGTCAGAAACCAATAACCCCCTCCCCCCCCCCCGAGTTTTAAATGATGGAATTCCTTCCTTGTGAATAGTAGGCAACCTTTGATCCTCTGGATCTTAGTACATGCATGTTGGGTGCCTGATGAATCTGCTTGTATGGAGTCCTGCACACATCACCTAAAGATCTTTGATGCATATGTTGCCCTGAGGGGTCAGCCCAATGCTTAGGATCTCAATATTGCGCTGTTAGACAGGAGGGTGTGGTGTAAAATTGCACATACACACATAAAAATCAATTAAGCACATGCTCATTAGGTGCATACACCCCTGTTAGGCATACACACTCACACTACCAGCTCAGGATATACACTATACACCCCCAAAGTTAGACACAGATCACTAATTCGTATATCATGCATGCAATGTCATATATACACGCGCACACACACACTCACACTAGCACTCAGATACACACTCATTCAAAATAACTAGTCTGGGTTTGCACACACTACACACACCATATTTAGACAGAATCAGTTACCAGTTACCAACACCTGCACATTCAGTACATATGTGGATTACTAATTCATATACTACACAGACACAGTATTTATCTCTATATCTTTATCTAGATCTGTGTGTGTGTGTATTCACTAATTTACACACATACCACCCACCTACACATACATACAAGTGAGTTCCTAAGTTGGGAATTGTGATCTGTATGTGCTTGGTGTACTTGGGATACCTGGAGAAAGGTTGAGGTAAGAATGTAGAAGTGTAGGGGGGTTAAAGCTATCAGGACTGGGATTAGAACTGGTAGACTACAGGGGCCTGGGCTAAAGAACTGAGGCTGGGGGGTAACTTTAGGTTAACTGATCTTAATTGATTAAAAGACAACACCCAAATGCCAACACAGAGTGTAGGACTGGAGCCAGAGCTACGGGGGAGCTGAAAAGGTAGATGGGGAGGGGGAATAATGGGACTAAGGGAAAGTGTGGGTGCTAAAGAGGGGCTCTGGGTGTGGGGAGCCAGAGGATGGCTCCGGGGCAGCTAGAGAAGTTGCAGAGAGCAGCAGCAGTAGGTGCTGGAAGCTGGAGAGAACTGCAAAACAGCTAATAGGAGCTGGGAAGCTGCAGGGGTGGGGGGCGTCTGAAAACAGAGAGAGGGCAGCAGAAAGTCACAGGAAAAGCAGCAGGGACAGCAGGAAAGCAAGGAGAGTCTGAGAGGTGGCAGAAAAGGGGAGATGGAATTGGGAGGAGATGGGGAAACTAGCAGAAAGAGTAGGAACTGGAGCTGAGAGAGAAAGAGAGAATGAGGCCAGAATTTAAGATGGGGAAGGGACTGGGATTCAGTGAAACATGACCCAACTCATGGTTGTCAATGACAGTGGTTTTATTGAACAGGGGAGATGGTGACACAATGCCAAATTGGTTCCCTTGCACCCACACCCACACAATGGCAGCAGGGGTTAAAGAGGCTTGGTGCAGGGGCTGAAGTTCACTGAAAAGAGAGAGAGAGTCCAAATTGTAGGGGGAGGTACGCAGGTAATATCTACCTATCCCGGCTGGAAAGGGTCCTTGTCTAGTAAAGGTCGTCCGGAGGGGATCACTGGCAGGGCCTCTGGGGTGGATAGATGATGTGAAGCTGGCTTGGTCCGGATGGAAATGGCATTCCCACTGGTTCTGTCTTCATTGCCCCTCTTTATAGGGGCAGACCTTGTGTGACCCTAGTGACAGGAGGTATGCCCAGACAAGGGTCAGGCCCTGGCATACTGAGCATGTATGCTCCATGCAGGGATGTGCAGTTTCCGGTGTCTGTAATGTGAGAATTGCTGGTTCTGCAGGGTCTTTTGTTTTTCAAATGCTGGTCCTTTCTCTGTGCCTGGGTGAGATCCATGGTTCCTGGATGAATCAATGTGAGGTGATGGCCCAGTCATTACAGGCCATTCAGTGAAGGCCTGCTACCATTGTATTTCAATCATTCTCATTCATCCGGGAACCAATTTACATGGGAGGGGTACAGTGGATCATATTGTTGCAACATGGGATGCCCAGGCAGAGGACAGAAGCTGGAGGCTTGACATATAAAATGGAAACTTGACATGACTTTGGTTCACTTACAAACACAGGCCTAAACCATACAACATCCATATGAAACAATAAAAATCAATACAA